>NC_137156.1:3120701-3774350 GCF_951394435.1 Stenella coeruleoalba | reverse complement strand
GTAGAACTGACGAATACAATATCTGGAACGATTAACTCATTGGAGGGGCTTAATGGTTAACTGGACACAACAGAGAAGATGCGTAAACCCAAAGCTAAGACAAGAAAAACTATCCAAAATGAAGCACAGAGTGAAAAAATTAAAAAAGTCAAACCCTGGGCATCAGAGTTCTATGGCATACGTGCAAATGGCCTGATATACATGCAGTTACCACCTGAAAAGCAGAGAAAGAAAGGAGGAGAATTGTTGGAAGAGATACCAAATGAGAATTTTCAAAGAGGGTTGAAAATCACTAATTTAAGACAGCGAAACCCCGAGCAAGATAACAGACAGAAAAGTCATATACAGGTCAACCTGCTAAAAACCAGAGTGAAAAGATAGAGGCAATGAAATGACATGTTTAAAGAGCTAAGAGAAAAAAAAAAGAAAAAAAAACATGCACAAACATTGGCAACCTAGACATCTATATTCATGGAAAATAGTCCTAAAAAATAAAGGTGAAACAAAGGCATTTCCAAACAAAAGCTGGGAAAATTCATGCTGCACTACGAGAAATGGTCAACGAAGTTCTTCAGACTTGAAGAAAATGAACACAGAGAAAAATCATGATAGGCAGAAAGCAATGGTGATCAGTGGGGCAAATATCAAGGAAAATATAAAATAATATAGTTTTCAATTTCTTTAAAGGACAATTGGCTATTTGAAGCAAATAGAGCAACGTATTATGGGATTATAATACACAAAGAAATAAAATATGACAATAATAATACAAAAAAAAGGCAGAGTAAATAGAATTACACTATTGTAAGGTTGTTAAATGTTTCATGAAGTTGTAATAGTTAATCACGGTAAAGTGTGATGAATTAATTATACATATTGTAATCTAGAATAACCACTTAAAAATAATACAAAAAATGGCGAAACTAAATAGCAGTAGGGTAATAAAATATAATACAAAAGCCATCCGAAACACACCCACAAAACCTCAATTTCCAAATAAAGAAATAAAGAACAGAAAGAGAAAATGAGTAAGAATTAAGATAATAAAATTAAACCCAAGAACATCCCATGTAATTACGTTAAGTGTAAGATATATTCAACACTCCAATTAAATATGGGTTTACAAAAAGACCCAACTGTTTACAAGAGACACGTTTTTAATATAAAGACAGAAAGTGAAAATAAAATGACGAAAAAAAATATACATTGCAAACACTAACCACAGGAAAGCCAATGTGTCTAGATTAGCAACAAAAAAAACTGAACTGTGAAAGTATCATCAGTGATAAAGATGGATATTTCATGATAAAATAGCCATTAATAAAGCCCAAAATTTGTTCTCTGCTTAGACTAACAGGCTTGATAAATCTTCTTTTTTCAGCATACAATTTCAGGAGGTGTATGATCTCCTGTGTGTTTATGAATCTCTATTTAAAACCTCTTTTCAAAGTCACACTATCTTTAAATACAATGATTTTATTTTCAGACACGTAACCCCCTCAATTATCATCTACTTGATTCTTTCATGTCAGTTACCTGGAACTTCACCTTCTGGTTGATGTCCTGCACGCAGAACTGCTTCAGGAAGCGCTCATCCTCACTCCAGAAGAGGCGGATGTCGGGGATGTCGTAGAGGACCATGGCCAGCCGCTCCAGCCCAAGGCCAAAGGCCCAACCGATCTGATCTTCAGCACCAGCTACAAAGAAGAAAGAAGACAAGACAACAGGTTAAAAAGCACAAGGGCAATACTCCAATATAAAACAAAAAGTTTAAAAAAAAACAAAAAGAGCACGAGGGTCCACAGGTCCATCCCACTCCTGACACCCACCCAGATAAGGCCGTGGTGAGTGCCGACCAGAAGGGTGCTGGGGGGGAGGGGCCGCAGAGACACCCAAGGGGACCCCGATCTCACAGTTTTCGTGCTCCCCACATCCCTCGCTCCCCTCCCCGAGGCACTCTGGAGTCGAACTTCTCTAATACTGTCTTTCATTTCTGCTTAAATCCCAGGCTGGCTAAGCCCTGGTTCCTGCCTCTGAGATACTTTCCTGTAATCTGCGCTCCCCCTTTTTCCAACATTCAGCCTCTATGTTCAGGTTACAGAGAGGAGAGGAAACACAGGCTCTGTCCCCAGGTGGCTTACGAGACGGGCAGGTTTGTTCAACACATGCCACAGTGGACCACCGATATTCAGGAAGCGTGTGTCCAGCCTCCAAGAACCCTCAGTTTACTAGAACACACTCTGACTCTCAGGAAAAGCTGCCCCAGTAACACACAAGGAGCAAGCCCGCCAAGGTGACGTGCACACGTGGCACCAGCCCCTCCGAGGGTGAGCGTGTAGTTCAGACCTATGGCAACACGTGAAGTCTCGGGTTCGTTCACGTGAAACAGAGTGAGATGGAAGACACCAACTGCTGTGCGAAGGGGGCAAGGGAGCAACGCCCAGCACAGGGAAGAGCTCACGAGACAGTGTCATTTCGACTGGACTCTGAGGGGTGAGCAGGACGCTGGGGGCGCTGAGATGGCTCAGGACGCCCACCCCCACGCGCACGCCCTGCGAGGGGACCCCTTAGGGACCGCTCCCCAATCCCTAGGGTTTCACTGCTGGGATTAGGTTACTTTACGCAAGTCCATCTTAGCAAACTCCAGAGAGTCTCCTGCTGGCTTAGGAGAGCTGAGCTGACGTGAAGAGAGGAGGCCCGCATGTGGCCAGACCTGGAGGGAGGCCTCCGGGAGCCAAGGGAGGCCCTGGCGGCAGCAAGAAGATGGGAAGCTCACTCCCGCGATCGTGAGGAAATGGATTCTCCTGACAGCCCGAAGGAGGGAAGACAGGACCCTGAGCTCCAGAGGAGAACGTGGCCTGGTGACACCCTGATTTCAGCCTGTCGAGACCCTGGGCGGGGGACCAGGCCCTCTGCACCGGACTCCTGACGCACGGCGGTCGTGACACAACAAGTGCGCGCTGCTCTAGCCACTAAGTATGAGGTTATCTGTTACCCAACACGAAAAACGAACGCTGCTCCAAATGCAGAGGAAGATGCAGGCAAGTTCCTGACTGAAGGAACGTCTTCACCGGCCGGGCACAGGCGGGAGAGACACGGCAGAGAGGACCTGCCTCTGGCCAGGGGCCGGCGCCACTGCCACTTACAAATGAAACCCCAAGGATAAACTACAACAACGGCAGCCACGAAGAAGGGTGAGCCTCGCTGGATGATCTGTCTAAAAGATGAATGATAAAAATATTCAAAGTGAGATCTCAAACGGAAAAGGTACAGAGAGAGAATGCGGCGTAGCGGGGGGAAGGCGCGCAGGGAATGCGGCGCAGCGGGGGGAAGGCGCGCAGGGAGAGAAGCGCGCGGCCGGGCAAGTGCGGAGCCACGTGTGTCCTAGGCAGCGGGGAAGCGGGGCTTAACACAGACAGCGGGGACACGAAGGAGGGAGCACAGCCCCTGACCCCTGGCCGGCTGCCTAGAAGAGCAGCTAAGGGAGAGGCACCCTCTTTCGAGTAAGTCGTACTGATGCCTGAAAACCACAGAGAAGGCTGCAATGAAAAATGTAAAAATGAATAGGAGTGTGATACACTGCTTTTGTGTCCTAAAAGAATAAGTTTCTCTTTAAGCGACACTGCCCAGGCCTGGTGGTGTGGTTCCGCACGCCGAGCACGGCGTGGTCCCAGTGCCCTCGGTGACTGCTGGTCACACTATTTATTCTGGTGACAATTTGGAAAATGCAGCAGCACGTACAAAGGTCCATAACAACGCTCAAACTCTTTATCCTTCTGATTCCATTAGGAATTTATCCTAAGGAAATAATTCAACAGAAGCAAAAAGATAAATGAAGGAAGATATTCAAAGCTGTATAACTTATTACGGCAAGAACATGAAAACAACCTAGATGCCCCAAATTAGGGAATGCCTTAAAGTTATAGTACAGTTTAGTGTAGTCATTAAAAATCATAATTATATAAATAAATGTTGATCAAGTGACAGACTATAAGAAGTTATGAAAAATGTCTATGATAAAATGAGTACGTACTATGCCACTACTATTTAATACAGGTGTACATGAGGGTTGTAACGTAAAAAAATAAAAACAAAATCTGATAAGTAAAAGACGGTAACAGCGCATTTTTATCTGGTGTTTATCTTAAGTAAGCTTTTCATTTGCTTGAGGATCGTTTTTTCTCCTTTTCTGTGAATGTCGTCATATCATATTTTTCACCCATTTGAAAAATGAGATTGCTGCTCTTTTTCTTGCCTACTTCTCGGGCTTCTGTGTTATCCTTGTTTTGCTTTAGGAAAGTTTGAGAAGATGGGGAAGAAAGGGAGGGTAACGGATGGAAGGAGCAAAAGCTAAGACACTAAAAATTGCTGGATGTGAAATAAACTCAAATACCCTGAATCTACTGCTCTTTCAATTACAGATACTGGGCTCTAGATGGTAGGTTTTATCTAAAAATTTCATAATAAAATCTAAAAGCGTTAATAATTAAGGAAAAAGTCTAACTCACAAAGCAACATTAATATTCCACCTCTCTTTATTATTTTTTTATTTGAAAAGACGTTTCAGAAACATGTTTTAAAGTTGTTTGAAAACTAGTACCATTATGGGATGTCATGGTTATAAAAGGAAAGCAGCAGCTGTCTGTCTGTTTCGGGGGGTGGGGGTGGGGGGGAGAACTGCGCAAGTGGAGGAAGACGGGGGGACTTTATACTACGTGCCTTTTCTATCAAGTGTGAGGAGAAATATTCCAGATAAAAATGTTCATGGCTAGATAAAACACAGTAGTTTCTCTTGTTTATTTTTGAGAAGTTATAAGAACAAAGCACTCCTCCCCTGACACACTGGTGCCAGACCTTCAAGAAAATCACGTGACTAGCGAACATGGATTACAAGCTGAACTGACCTCTGTATTTCTATGAGAGCCAATACATTTCCAAGCCTGGAAAATCAGTGTCATTATCCGTGGGGTTTCAGAAAACGACCACAAACTCCTGCATATCCTCCCCTTGAATCCCAGTGGGCTGTGACTGCTTCAACCCACAGGGTGTGAGGGAAGTGATGCTACGTGACTTCCAAGGTTACGTTAGAGAAAGCCACCCAGCTAGTGCCTGGTGGCTTGGAATGCCCGCTCTCCAGACACTCCCTCCCAGGAATCTCCCTGCAGAACACCCTCTCTTAGAACCCAGCCGCCGAGCTCTAAGCAGCAGTCACACACAGAGGCCACGCGAGGTACTCCAACGGACAGTCCCAGGTGAACCCCGTCATCCTAGCCTCGCGGCAGGCAGGTGAGTGAGGCAGATTCAGGAGGATTCCATGTGCAGCATGAACAGAGAAAAACAAAAAACTATAACAGAACATTAACAAATGGAACCCAGCGATACACAAAAGGACATTGTATCACGACTGGATTTATCCCAGGAATGCAACGTTAGCTCAGCATATGAGAACCAATCAGTGTAATTCATTTAATAAGCTGCTTAAAAAAGAAAACATGATCATCTCAATAGATGCAGAAAAAGCAACTGGCAAAATTCAACATCCATTCATTATAAAAACTCTCAGCCAATGAGGAACACAGGGGACTTCTTCAATCTAATAAAAGACACAATAAAAAAACCAACAGCTAATAGTATACTCAATGGTGAAAGGCTGGTTGCTTTGCCCTCAGGGTCGGGTTGAAAAGAAGGATGTCTACTCTTGCTATTTCTATTTCTGTCTGAGTTCCCAGCTAGTGGAAAAAAAAGGTAAAGAAGAAATAAAAACAGCTTAATAGATTGGAAAGGAAAGAGTAACACTGTCTTTATTTGTAGATGGCATGACTGTTTACATAAAAATTCCTCGGGAACGCATCTGACAGGAAACAAATACATGAATTTAGGAAGATCACAAATATACAATAATCCACATGGTGTGTGTGACTCGGGGCCTCAGTCCCACATGGCTGTCAGTAAGGACAGGCCTGAGAGGACGCCAGGCGCAGGCCAGCAAGGGGCCATCCCATCAGCACCTGAAATCCCAACCAGCTCGTGTGTCGAAGCTCAAGGACTAGACCTCCACGAGGAGCAGGGAACAGCTGGCCTCCAGCTTCCTGCCGCCGCCCACAACCTTTGATTCTCACAATCATTCTTACTGAAAAGCCTGCTTGTGACAATCTATTACCAGGAAGGGCTGTAAGAAAGGGCATCTATTCGCTGAGCTGTACCAGGTTTTGTTTTTGAAACACTTTGTTTTGGTCCCATCTAGATCTGCTTCTTCTGAATTGCACCCCCTGCACTGAGCTACCGGCCTATTATATTCGTAAGGTGCCAGGAACTTCTTGTCAAGAATGCCGGTCACTAGGTCGCTCAGTCTTCCTGCGAGTCTTCATGAAATAAGCTGGTCTCAGATCTAAGAAAATGGGAACAGGAAAAGCTTCCTTCTCGTGAACAACTGGATTGTTTTCAGCTTAAGGATATCGCGACTTACGTAACTGATCCTAATCTACTCCTTACTTTGGCCCCGTGGACACTTAGAGCCATCCTTCCAAGGTCACCTCTACAGCGGTACGTTTCGCTGCGTGACTCTTGTCCCAGTTTTATTTTCTTATCCTTACATCCTCTTTGTCCTGATTATCTGAACTACTTATTTTATCCTCTTGCACATACTTTTATACGGCACTCCCACTTCTCTACAGAAGAAAGAGAGCCATAAATAACTAGACACTTAAAGGTATTGTCATCCCAGACAGGTCTAATTTTCAGGTCTTTGGCAATCCTCAGCTGTAATTTGTTGCCGGGTGCTCCTGGGCTGACAGGGTTTTAAGGCAGTAGTTTTTTCTACATTCCAGTACTGGAGGGTTCCAGTAAACTAGACTCTGGAGCATAAAACTGACTGTAAAGAAGCACCTCAGTCAAACAGAATATTCCGGATGGGAGGCACTCAGGTTTTCCCTCCTCCTTCTCCTCTTCTTGTTTTTAAACTTTCCCATCTCTGGACTCTTATCTCACATTATTTTGGTTTTATAGGTAGGCTGACCTTCTTAGAAAGATTTTCAGCCACTAATCCCCTTACTCTGCTCTGTTTTCTTCAGAGAATATCACCTCTTAGACCCCACAACTTTTCATATTTATTTTGTTTACTGTTTACTGTCAGACTCTGCCGGGAGCATCTGATCCACGGGCTCAGGACCTGGGCTGGTTTCCATCTCTGACACATCTGGAGGGCTCAGGCCCTCCTGAGGTTTCCATCTCTGACACATCTGGAGGGCTCAGGCATTGTGAGGAAATGAGTGAATGGCAGGAAGGCAAGGTTTTGAGATTTTTCCACTTTTTTGTTTATTGGCTGCATTTACATGGGTTGTATTAGGAAGAATCTCATACTTAAAATGAAGTTTTCAACACAGGCAGTGACTATCTTTAATCTTTTATCTGTCAGAGAGTGTATCCATCATGAGGTGACATGAGAGATACCATTTCGGAAAAGACATCTCAGAAAGGAGAGAATTGGAACAGAAAAGAAAGGAATGACAGGAAAACTGAATGTTCTGTCCCCTCACCCTGCCTCCATCACTGTCACCGAGCTTCTTTCATGCGGGGTGGCAGCTCCCGGGGCCTAGGATCTGAGCTGCTTCTGCTCCAAGCTTCCTTCCTTCCAGCTTATTTTCTTCCCCAGTGACCGAACCCTGCACCCTGAGGTTCCCTCTCATAGACGGTTTTGTTGCAAAGCCAAAGGTCAAATTAAAATTTTAAACTATTACATATTGGAACAAATTTTTTATTATATTAAGTACTTCCCTGTTAATAGGGGCTGATTTCTAGGAATTCTTTGGCTCAATGAACTGACACTTTCCCAAAATAACTGTGAAAAGAAACACTGCAACAACCTAGTAATTAACATTCATATTTTATAGAACTTAACCAATTACAAAGCACTTCACCTATATTACCTTGATTTTGATCCTCACCATGATCCTGTGGGGGATGTCAGACTGGTATTATTAGCGATGTTTCAAAAGTAAATACCATTTAAGCAAGATCACACAGACACTGGGACTCAAACCTATGTTGTTGTTGTCTTTTTCACTTCAAGTATATATCCAGTGAATGTTCCCCCAGATTCATGTTCAAACATTAGCTTAGAGAGGAGGCTCTGTTCAAAGTATTTCAAAACACCAGAAAGTTCCACTTATGTCTGTGTACTTTCTGCTTTGTTATTGCCAGTTTCCTGATGGACTTTGTCGTTATTCCATGAAAGCTAGTAAAATGATTTGCATACACAGCTGTTTAAATATATCAGTAGGCTTCTCTGAAGGTGGGGTTTCATGTCTCCAAGCGTGCCTTTCACCCTGCACCTGACCAATACACACACAGAGCTGCAGAGGGAGCTTGGGGCCAGCGTTTAGCATCAGTGTCGGACAAACGCCTCTGCTGCCCTTGACCGTTAGTTACAACGACAGCCACTCAGGGACAAAAGGCCCAAGTATCCCAGCACGACACTGCACAGCCACAGGCAGGCCTAGAGAGGCCAGCGTAGCTACATGAATTCTGATTTCTTCTCTTCCCACCGTGGACTTAGTACTTGATCCCCTGCTTTCCAGCTACAATCCTTGAACTGTTTCCTCAGAGACCTGTCACGGGATGACTGACTTTCTGAGCTGTGCCCTGAGAGCAACCTCCCACCTGAAACTTCTCTAGTTGTACATATCCTTGGTGCCACACGCTTCTGCCAATAAGTCCTTCACGCGATCCAAGGCGGACCTCTTTGAAAAGAACCTTTCCATGGGACGCAACAGACTGTGATCGGATTCTACAAGCCTTGAAAACCGTGGTCCTTCCTACGTTCTGAGCTGGGCTGCATCCTAATCAACATTCTCTAATAAAACCTTTAACGCCCATCTTAAAACACTCCCTTTGGAACATTCCCCTTTCCTTTCTGGGTCCTAGACTTTGGTTTTCTTAATAAAGGAGACAGCAATTTCTGGTGCATATACTAATCAACAGTACGTGAAACAATCCCCAGTGGTCTTATCCAGTCAGAATTCTCCTTATAATGTCTCCAGCTTCCCTTAGGGATCTATGTCCTAAAAATCTGTATCCTTCCAACAAGGGGGAAAAATAAAAGCAAACATATGGAGGCAGAAACATGAAATGGAGTTGAGGTGACCAAGTTGACAATAGTACAGGGTAATTCAGAACCTTCTGAAAATGTAAAGGCAATGGTCATGCCTTGCTTAGCACTTGTTAAGAGTTAAAAACTAAACATATTGACTTGGGACTTCCCTGGCGGTCCAGTGGCTAAGACTCCGCGCTCCCAATGGAGGGGGCCCGGGTTCGATCCCTGGTCCTGGGCTGACAGGGAACTAGATCCCACATGCTGCAACTAAGAGTTCGCGTGCTGCAACTAACTAAATAAATAAATATTAAAAAATAAATAAATATATTGACTTGAGTATAATCAACTGAGAACTCATCTCCCACTTCGTATACCTCCTTTTGACTGGCCGCCAAAATATAGTAGTTTTATCCTTTACCCCTTTCCCTCACATTTCAATCTAAGGTCCTAGAACTCAGGAGAATTAAGTACTATTGTGCAGCACATTGCAAATAAAGGTCTGCAGCGAGCAAAAGCTGGCCTTCCTAACGGTTTACTAGCTTTGGACATTGTCCATTTCTGAGAGAGCAGTTGCTTTTGTTTGATTGTTTGTGGAATTTTGTTTTTAACTGCCTGAATCGCATACAGCACTGCAGGTAACAATATATTCCCAAAATTTGTATGTGAGACTTTTTTTTTAACCAAATCACATTGTAAGTGCACTAACATGGTCATTAATTATAAACACTTTCAACTAAATGGGGATTCTTCGTACACCAATTTTCATAAGGTGACCACGACCGTAACAGGTATTTGAGGAATACTTGGCAAACCCTATACGGAATTATTAGTGTCGGGATATGCTTTTACCTACTTCAAATGTATCGTTAAGGTTTCTTATTAACAAGAGTTATCAAAACTGGGCCACAGCAAAAAGTGAACTAGGATTGAGAGGTGTTTTAGGAAGAAAGGAGCAGAAATGGAAAGTGTAACCCCCGGAGCCCAAATGACAAGAACGATGTGGCCTTGGGGACAGGCCTTTGAATGGCGGCCAACACAGTCCTGCCCACAGGTGCCACTGACCATGAAACACAGAGGTATAGGGCCAGCTCCAACTGGAGAGAGTAACGCGGCCCAGCCCCTGGCTGCCAGGGGAAGCACTGTGGAAGAATGCTCTCTTCCTTCTTAGTGTGGAGGACATGAAAACCGCTTAGGTGACTTATAAATACATTAACCCATCCCTAAAACTCCTGAAGTATTAAGTTGGATGTACTTATCTATTCCTTTCTGTTACAGAACCAAGGAATAATGCGTCTCGCCTCATAGTCTGAAAAAGTGTGCCTTCATATCTGTTAGAAAAATGACTCCCAAATAAAAGTTAATAGTGCTCTATTTCTTGTCATACTGTTATAATATTTTAACCATGCAAGGAATTTAATTTAGAGTAAGTAATGCCACTGTCACTTAAATATATGAATGATAAAAGAAACGTGAGCTGTTCTAATTCCATAATTCCCGAGCAATGACAATTAATGAAACCCTCTTTCCTAGTGGGAGTTGTTTTCGGCAGCAGATAAAGGAGCTGCTGAGCCTTTTAGGATGTGCTCTCCCAAACGAGTTGCTTCTCTCTTCATCATTATCCAAAATATAATTAAAAGATGACATTTAAAACAAACTAATAGTCAAGCAGTATCCCACCCTCAGAGGAAAAGCAGCTGAGAAGCAACACTTTGCCTCCACTGAGAGCTGGTAGAAACTGCTGGATAAAGCCCGCTGCCCAACATCTGCCTTCTGTGCTGCACCTGTCCGCCTGGAGCATCAATCCCACCTGTCAATACACGAAAAGTTGCATGAGATTATCACTGGCTGCTATTGTGTAGACAGATATTAATTGGGTTGTTTTACCGCTGTGGACATGTTCTCTGACCTTTCCAAACAGAAAACAAGTCAATAGGAGTATCTTACACAGACTTCTATTTTCGTCCTCAGCTTGCTCCAATAGTCTAAAATTCAGAGTTACATGTTTATGGTCTTTACTGTTTTAGACCATCTATCTAGCGACTATCTACATGCAGAGGAAAATCAGCCTTTAATGTTAGCTTGAACCCAGTTCAGTAGCCTTTAGGACCTCTCAGCTGTGCTGTGTGGTTTGTGGGATCTTAGTTCCCTGACCAGGGATCAAACCCGGGCCCTCAGTGAGAGCGCCAAGTCCTAACCACTGGACCGCCAGGGAAGTCCCGAAGCCAAGTTATTTATCAAAGCACAAAAGAAGATTTCTGAGCAAAAGCCAAACAGCTTGATCCGGTCTATTCCCAAATATCTTAAGGACAAGTTAATCAAAACTTTCTTGGCAAAGCTGTTTGAGTCACGCTTCCCTTCTTATTTTCAAACCGTAACCCCATCCTCTGTCCCCTCATTGGCACCCCACAGTGTTCTCTCTCGTACGAAGCCAAAGTAATCAGGGCTTGATTGGAGGCCCGGGGCCAATGTCCACCTTGGAACTGTCCAGGGCCTGACCCGCTCAGCTGTGGGCACTACTTACAACAACCTTGAACAAATACGGCTCAGGACCGAACACAACCCTAAAGGGATACTGCTTGCTTGCACTCTAAGGGACTGTGCACACGGCGCTAACATTACACGACGTCACCTATCGGCTCCCCACTGTACGAAAGCCAGGGATGTAATAATCATTCGAATGTAACAATAATAAGCCCCTAATAGTATTAAGAACACACGGAATGGCTTTGTTTTCTATCAACATATGATAATATACATCATTCCAGAAGCTTTTAGTCTACGGATATGGTTCCATCCACCCCCACCCCCACCCCCAAAAAAAAGGAGATACAGCAAAACAACCACTGAAAGGCCAATCTGCCTATGACCCAAGAGGTCGAAAGCAAGGGTACCAGATGTCCTCCCATGGGTGAACGGCTACACAAATAGTGGGACATCCACGCCACGGAACACTGACCCACACAACACAAAGAAATGGGCTTTGTAGGGACAGAGGAAGCACCTTTCATGAATCTACAGAGAGTTATGCCCAGTGGAAAATACCAATCCCCAAAAAGGGTATAGACTATATGATTCCATTGCTATAACATTTTAAATAACAGAATTTTATAAATGGAGAACAGACTGGTGACTGCTAAGGGTCAGGGACAGCAGATCCGGGTGAGGGCGAATATGATTATAAAAGGGTAATGTGAAGGATCCTTGTGGCAATGGAGTTATTTTGTATCTTGCCTTTGGTGGTGAATAGGTGAATCTACACATGATAAAACTGTATAGAACTAAATACACAAACAAATGAATCCAAGTCAAACTGGGAAATGTGCATAAGATCAATGGATTGTGTCACCGCCAATAACCTGGTGTAGCTGGACTATAGTTTGGCAAAATATTACCACTGGGGGAAACAGGATAAAGGGTACACAGAATCTCTCTGTTCTTATAGCTGCAAATGAACCTACTATTATCTCCCAAAATTTCAATTCAAAAAAAAAAAAAAGAAAAAAGAAAAAGCAAGTGCAGCTCTGTACGTTTGTGGAGGGCGAAATCCTGCCTCCCCATCGTGGCAGTCTGGTAAATCCTTCCTAACTGGGCTGTCTACAGTTCTGACAGGTCAAGTGAGGCCCCTCGACACTCACCAGGCAGGGGGATGCCAGTGCCCTACGCCCTCACTTCTCTCCCCTCTCTCTCTTTACCCCTTTCCCATTAACCTACCCAGGTCACATCCAACTATTACTTCTATACCAAAATGCACCATGAATAAAGGGGAACTTTTTAACTTGATAAATAGTATTGATTGGATCCCTGAATGAAGAAATTTTCATGCCTTTTCTCCCAATATAAATCTGAGCTCCCCTGGGGAATCTGCTCTTGCCCTGTCCCCTTCCTTTTTCTGGACATTTCTGGGCTCTCAGAACCTGATGGAGAGGAGGGGACGGGCAGGAAACAGACTCATTTTCTGGGTCAGGGCAGCCTGTGTACAAATAGGCAAGACAGTTCTTTAGCAGGAGGGTTCTGCTTGCTGGGAAGAATGTGGAAGCTGGGTAGAGAAGAATCTCTCAGTGAGTAGAGGCCAGGTGTTCCGTTTCTAGGAAATTCCCCAGGAGTGAGTGCCCAAGAGAGGAAGGAAGCCGGCCCTTCCGTGTTCCACAAGGGCCTGGTGATGGGCCCCTCCCTACCCAACGCAGCCCCTGGCCTTCGGTAGAGCTTGGAGATCTCAGAGAGCCGCTGCAGACGGACAGGGGCTGCGTCTTCCTCAGAGCAGAATGGGACCCTGTGGAAGTTTTTCCCTAATCACCGCCGTTAATCTAAAGAACAGACAGGTTGGGAGCACTGACTCTGCACCCAGCCCCGTCCTGCTGCCCCGCTCACCAGCCGGGCGCCCCTGGGCCAGTTACTTATTTACTGTCTCTCTGACTCCACTTCTCTGTCTGTAAAGTTGGGACAGTCAACAGAACCCCCTCGTGGAGCCTTCGTGAAGCTCCTGTGAGTTATTAGTTATTACCCAAAAGAGGCCTAGAGCAAAGGAAGGGCTCTGCAGGTGCTCGTGACGGTCACCACCCAGGTCTGTGGAGACGCAAACCCAGAAAGCAGCAAAGACCACGCTCCCCTGGACCCTGCACTGCGAGCAGGTAGCTCACGTCAGAGGCCGACAAATCCTCTCATGTTCGCGGAGGTTCTCTTGTTGCTTCAGGAGAATGTTAAATGGAATATTCCCGCTGTTGGCAGAGGTCCCAAAGGCTAAGAAAGGTGGATGGTGGACATGCCATGGGACAGTGGGGTGAGTTTGCTCACCACCCCTCTGCCACCTCCATGCTGTTAGGGAAGCTGACATTTCACTGTGTTATTGGAGACATGAGCTCCTGGGAGAGTTACGTCCTGTTACCGCTGCCTCTTCCTCCCTTCCAGGGGAAATGGGGAGTGACCCCCCCATCAAGGAAGTGGGGCAGGGGTTAGGGAACCACCTAGAGAACTTGGCAAGTGTCTCCTTGGGTCTGGGGGACCTAGAGACTACCCCTCACCCACACCTGAAAAACTCTAAAGGCTGAACACTGAATGGAAACGGCTGTGGTCCTGAGCAGGAAAACAGGTCTGTGCTGGACAACAGAATTGTGAGTTTCCTGTAGCCCAGGTGGGCCCTCAAGCTCGAAAAGCACCCCACCCCCAGGTCCTGGAGTGCATGAGCTGACCTCAGCAGCACGAGCCTATAAATACACCACTGAATACAGAGACCCAGCCATCAGCTGGGTAGGACGTCACCCATTCCTGAAGCCTTCAGTCTCCATAGTGGTGAATCGCTAAGGGATCCGCCAAGCAGCCCCTGAGAAAAAAGCCAGCATCTGGACACTGGTCACACTGCCAGATCCCAGCTCCGCAGCGACAGAGGCCCCTCCCTGGCCGTCGCCTCCTCCGCCCCTCCGTGCCCAGCCCTCTTTCCCCTTGCTCTCCCTCCCCCATCACCACCCTTCCAGCTTCCACCCCTGTGCCCTACTCTGAGCTGAGGGAGGGAGAAAGCTGTCAGTTGGATGGAAGATGGAAGCTTTGCCATTAGCCTGGACTGCACTTGACAGTGACCAGGAAAGCCATGGGATCTGCTTGAAATCTCACTCTGGATGAGGAAGAACGATTAGACAGAACTTGCTGGAGGCAGTGGTGTGAAAAACAAAACAATTTTAGAAGTTTACATCTACTGAGTCCAGCTCAGTGACTTCAGTGTTATAAATGGTTTGCTTATCCTTCCTCTCCTCGCCCGCTACCAAACGGCCTCGTTCAGTTCTCTTCCTTTGTGCTTCCCAACCCACCACCCCTCCTCTTGCCTCCTTATGCCTCTAGGTAACACGTAAATATCTGAAATATTTAAATATTTTACTCCTGACCCCAGTGAGAGTAGCGTTTAATATTAAACTGAATAGAAATGATGGGAAATAGAACAAGGAAACAGAAGAATGGGGATTAAACATGACCAATTTCTCCGTTCTTCTTCCCAGAATCCGAGGCATTTTTAACCATTTGGCTATGGAACCTAAGAGATAAAACAGATGGAGGGGAACTTAAACGGACATAGGAATAGAGCTGGATAAAAATAAGGTTATCAGTTGGCAAAGCTAAAAACACAATCCCACGGGTCTAAGCACACGAAATGTCTATAACATCATGTATTCATCAGACAGACCAAATTGGTAGTCGGAACCATGACACAGACTGTGTCTTTCATCAATAAACTCTGTCAAGCCACATCTAGGCCATAAGAAGGATCTCTGTGTGGGAAAATGCCATGTGAAAACCAATCCCTGCGTCATTCTCATCTTCCTGGACCCTCCCAGCAGAGCCAGGCGGTCATGTGACCGTGCTCCAGCCAATGGAACCGAAGCAGGCAAAAGCGAGACCCCCCCCCCTCCCCCAGCCCCCTTGGAGACCCTCCAGCTCTCCCGTCCTCTGCTATGGGGACCGTGATGTTATCACTGTGGCTCTCTCTGACTGATACACTTTCAATGGATTAAGCCACTGGGATTTCAGGGGGTCCTCTGTTAGCTCTGCACGGCTGGGCCTATCCTGATGATTAATCAGCCCTAGCATTCTGACATGACAAAGGGATCTGCATAATCTCTGACTGGTACCAAACTGAGGATCAATGCCACTTTTCCTTGTCCTATAAAAATAATTCTGCTAGCTCAGTATAAACATTTCATATAAACTGGAAGAGATTTATAGAGAGCCTACCACTTATAAATTGTTATTAAGAAAATGGTGTTCCTACACTGTGCCAAGGTTCAGTAAACAAGAATTTGGCTAAAACATAAGGAAAAACAACCCTTGAATGTCTAAGGAAGTCAGCACTAAAACAGGTGACCCAGAGAGGTTAGGGAACAAGAGACCCTAGTCAGGGAACTAAGATCCTGCATGCCACGAGGCATGGCAAAAAAAAAAAAAAAAATTACAAAGGGAAAGAAAGGATTTCTAAGAACTCCTAAAAGTATGTTTTGTTTTTTTTTTTTAAACAAAAAAGGCTTTTAAGAACCCGAGCTTGTCTTTGGTGTAATTTTATCAGGAAAGAAGCAGGTACATGGCCATCACTCTTGCTGCTAAATAGCATCTGTCAAAAGTAAGCCTAGGGCTTCGCTGGTGGCGCAGTGGTTGAGAGTCCGCCTGCTGATGCAGGGGACGCGGGTTCGTGCCCTGGTCCGGGAGGATCCCACATGCCGCGGAGCGGCTGGGCCCGTGAGCCATGGCCGCTGAGCCTGCGCGTCCGGAGCCTGTGCTCCGCAACGGGAGAGGCCACGGCGGTGAGGGGCCCGCGTACCGCAAAAAAAAAAAAAGCCTCCCTTGCCTCCCTTGGAGGGAAGCAGCCAAATCCATCATTCAGGGACCAATCCAAACCCATCAGGAGGCTCAATATATTCTGATTCATTAACATACATATCTGTCAATATTTTCTCATTTTTAGTTTTAATAAATCTATCATGAATTTTTTTTAAATAAATTTATTTTATTTATTTATTTATCTTTGGCTGTGTTGGGTCTTCGTTGCTGCGTGTGGGCTTTCTCTAGTTGTGGCGAGCGGGGGCTACTCTTCATTGCAGTGCGTGGCTTCTCACTGCGGTGGCTTCTCTTGTTGTGGAGCACGGGCTCTATCTAGGCGCACAGGATTCAGTAGTTGTGGCACACGGGCTCAGTAGTTGTGGCTCGCGGGCTCTAGAGCGCAGGCTCAGTAGTTGTGGCACATGGGCTTACTTGCTCCGCGACACGTGCGATCTTCCCGGACCAGGGATCAAACCCGTGTCCCCTGCATTGGCAGGCGGACTCTCAACCATTGCGCCACCAGGGAATCCCTATCATGAATTTTTAATCAATATTTTATTTCTTTTGGGGGCTCTATTTCTTTGCAAACTTATCTTCCATATGTTATCTATTCTCAGGAACTCGAGGTAATTTGAGAAATATGGCTTCATCATTTTTCACTCATCATACTGGCAAACACTGCAGTCTGACAATGAAAAATGCTGGCAGGAAGGGGGACAAACAGCAAGTTCACACGCTGCCGCCAGGGGCGTCACTCCCATCTGTGATGTCTTATTTCATGAGCTGGCATTTTGAACAGAGTACTATATTATTCTCTAGACTCTGTAAAATGCTTAAAAGTTTTCTTAACAATAACTTTAAAAAATTTTTTATTGGAGTACAACTGCTTTACAATGTTGTGTTAGTTTCTGCTGTGCGATGAAGTGAATCAGCTATACGTATACATCTATCCCCTCCCTCTTGGACCTCCCTCCCACCCACCCCCCCATCCCACCCATCTCGGTCCTCACAGAGCACCGAGCTGAACTCCCTGGGCTATACCGGAGGTTCCCAATAGCTATCAATTTTACACATGGTAGTGTATTTATGTCAAATCTAACCTCCCAGTTCATCCCACCCTCCCCTTCCCCCCGTGTCCACACATCCGTCCTCTACATCTGCATAAGATGTGCTCTTCAAGGACAGGGACAGAACCGCTCACGTCCTTCACACCCTGCCAAATACAGAGAAGTAACTATGCAAGCTTGATCTAAGAAAGCAAGAGACATAATTACTTTTCTAATGGGGCAGCTTTGAACTGGATGTGGGTGTTCCCAGCAGGAGCCACAACCAAGACGGGAAGTGTGACTCTCTGGGTACCAGTGGCCACTACAGCCTCTTCTGACGTGCCTGCACTCAGACTTACAAACCTGAATAAAAGCATTCTTAAAAAAACCCACCACCACCACCACCAATGCAGCACGATGCTCCCTCTCTGAACTAACTTTACGACCCTCAGGTTCTGCTTACGCTTGTGGGCAGCAGCGCCCCGGAGCACCTCTGTCTTTGGTCAGGAGGAACTGTCGTCCACCCGCCACCCCCGAAAACTGCCAACAGCCTGGCATTGTGGGTAACTGGCCAGGACTATTTGGCAGGAAGACCTCAATCTTGGTCACTCTATTTGACAGGAAGCAAAATTGAATTTTAAGGAAGTCACCTAGGGTCACCTACAGCTTCTGAGCTTGAATTAGCTCTTCTAATCTCATTTGCTTGTTCAAAGCAACACAAGAAAACTATGAATAGACAAATCATCTACTCTCTCAATGTAGCTCAACATTAAGACCACACTCAGATCCACCCAGTGAGACGTAGTGGAATAAACACTGTGGTGGTGTCAACAGCCAGACAACTGAATTTGATAACACAATGGGACCCTTATTTTATTTCATTTTTTTAAAAAACTACATAGGGGACTGGGCTCAGAGAGTCCTATAGTAGGGAAAAAAGGATACTTGGAATACAGAGCAGCGCCTCTGTTAGACACACCTCCTTATGGGGCCTCGGGTACAGGATAGATGGATTAGTTTCCACGTCCAGGCTTCACCAGCAGAGTGTCCACTTCCTTCAACCAATGTGCACGTTTAAAGCTCTCCCTTGAAAATGTTCCGTGTGCTGCTTCTAGCGTATTTTACGTCTCCCCTTCTGGACAAGCTTCTTGAAAGGGCATCTACACTCACCGTCTCCAATCCTCAGCCCCTGCTGACTCCTCGGCACGATCCGGTTTAACAGCACTCTGGCTTCTACGACACCGTTCTATCAGGGTTACCTTCGCAAACACTGACAAGAGCCCCACCTGCCAAAAGCGGCCTCCTAGGGCCGACGTCTCAGTCGGTTCAGGCGCTGTAACAAAGTACCGCAAACTAGGTGGTTCATAAACAATAAAAATTCATTTCTCACAAGTCTGGAAGCTGGGAAGTCCAAGGTCAAGGCACCAGCCTATTCAGGGGCCCACACTCTGGCCCATCCTTCAGTGTTGGTGTTCATCAGGCAACCACTCTGCCTCCCGTCCTTCCCGCTCTGTGTTCCCCTAGGTAATTACACAGAATCCCATTCTTTTATCACCTGATTACTCCCAAGCTTCTCTCTCCAGCCCTGACCCCTTGCCAGAGCCTCTGATTCACCTACCCAAACACCTTCCAATGCGCCACAACCAAGTGATAACAACATTTCCAAACCTGAACTCACTGTTCTCCCCACCGACGCAGAGCCTACTTCTCCAAAGCTGAAAGCCTCAGTCTGTGACACCAATGCCCCACCAGTCACCCAAGAAAGAAACCCGAGAGTCACCCATGACTCCTTGTTCCAAAACTCCAACTCCGACCTCCACTGTTACTGCCTCTGCCCTTAGGCAACCTCATACTGGCCCCCTGGATATAGCAACGGCCATCTGGCTAGTATCCCAGCCTCATTCTAGAGCCAGCACGGTACCATCCACATGGCGCAGAGCTAACTAAAATGCACACACGACCGTGACTCTGCTCTGGAAAGTTCTCCGGTTTAAATATCAATAGTTAAAGGTGAAGGTGATTACAGAGCAGTACCCAGGACTCCACACCCCTGATTCTGCCCCTCTGCATCAGCAACTCCTGCCACATCTTCCTTCACGAGTTATGCCCTAGGACAGCCTCATCCAACAGAAATATAACGCAGGCCATACAGGCAGTTTTAAATTTTCTAGAAGCCACACTGAAAAAGGGGGGGAAACAGGTGAAATTAATTATATTAATATACTTATTCCAATATATCTAAAATATTCATTTCACCAAGTAATCAATAGTTTTTAAAAGTATTAATGAGACTGGTTACATTCTTTTTTTGAACTAGGTATTTGAAACCTCGTATATATTTCACACTTAAACAAATCTCAGTCTGAACTGCATTCCATGTACACAACAGCTACACGTGGCCAGGGGCTACCATGTTGGACAGTGCAGCTCCAGCACCAACAAGATGGTTGATGCATTTCCCCATATATCATGCTCTTTCCTGCCTTTGTTCTTTTTTCCAAACTTACTCATATTCATCTTTTGAGATTCAGCTCAGACAGCCCTTCCTACCTCCCAAGCTATGCCAAGTACAGACTCATATTCCATTCACTGCTTGGGCTAGCCACCGTCCAAACACGGAATTCATCTATCTACACGTCTGTCTCCAACACTAGAATACTAGTTCCTCCAGAGCAAAAGCCTACCAGATTTACTCTCTTCCATACCCCAAGCACCCTGCAAAATGCTTGTACATAGTAGCAGAGAATTAAATCTTCGTTGAATTAAAATGATTCAGAGTAGCACAGGCACCAATGAAATCAGAGTTGTATGTTTAAATTCTGGGTTCTGATTTGCATTTCTCTAATAATAAGTGATGTTGAGCAGCTTTTCATGTGCCTCTTGGCCATCTGTATGTCTGCTTTGGAGAAATGTCTATTTGGGTCTTCTTCCCATTTTTGGACTGGGTTGTTTGTTTTTTTGATATTGAACTGCATGAGCTGTTGTCTTTTTGTCTTGTTTATGGCCTCCTTTGCTGTGGAAAAGCTTTTAAGTTTCATTAGGTCCCATTTGTTTATTTTTGTTTCTGTTTTCCTTACTCTAGAACGTGGGTCAAAAAAACATCTTGCTGTGATTTATGTCAAAGAGTGTTCTTCCTATATTTTCCTCTAAGAGTTTTATAGTGTCCAGTCTCACATTTAGGTCTTTCATCCATTTTGAGCTTATTTTTGTGTACAGTGTTAGGGAGTGTTCTAATTTCATTCTTGTACATGTAGCTGTCCAGTTTTCCCAGCACCACTTATTAAAGAGACTGTCTTTTCTCCATTGTATAACCTTGCCTCCTTGGTCATAGCTTAGCTGACCATAGGTGCATGAGTTTATCTCTGGGCTTTCTATCCTGTTCCATTGATCTATATTTCCGTTTTTGTGCCAGCACCATATCGTCTTGATTACTGTAGCTTTGTAGTATAGTCTGAAGTCAGCAAGTCTGATTCCTCCAGCTCTGTTTTTCTTTCTCCAGATTGCTTTGGCTATTCGGGGTCCTTTGTATTTCCATACAAATTGTGAAATTTTTTGTTCTAGTTCTGTGAAAAATGCCATTGGTAATTTGATAGGGATTGCACTGAATCTGTAGATTGCTTTGGGTAGTAGAGTCATTTTCACAATATTGATTCTTCCAGTCCAAGAACATGGTATATCTCTCCATCTGTTTGTGTCATCTTTAATTTCTTTCATCAGTGTCTTATAGTTTTCTGCATACTGGTCTTTTACCTCCTTAGGTAGGTTTATTCCTAGGTATTTTATTCTTTTTGTTGCAATGGTGAATGGGATTGTTTCCTTAATTTCTCTTTCTGATCTTTTGTTATTAGTGTATAGGAACGCAAGAGATTTCCATGCATTAATTTTATATCCTGTAACTTTACCAAATGCACTGATTAGCTCTAGTAGTTTTCTGGTGGCATCTTTAGGATTTTCTATGTATAGTATCATGTCATCTGCAAACAATGACAGTTTTACTTCTTCTTTTCCAATTTGTATTGCTTTTATTTCTTTTTATTCTCTGATTGTCGTGGCTAGGACTTACAAAACTATGAGGTATCAACTCACACCGGCCATCATCAAAATATCTACAAACAATAAATACTGGAGAGGGTGTGGAGAAAAAGGAACCCTCTTGCACTGTTGGTGGGAATGTAAATTGATACAGTCACTATGGAGAACAGTATGGAGGTTCCTTAAAAAACTAAAAATAGAACTACCATATGACCCAGCAATCCCACTACTGGGCATATACCCAGAGAAAACCATAATTCAAATAGATACATGCACCCCAATGTTCACTGCAGCACTATTTACAATAGCCAGATCATGGAAGCAAACTAAATGTCCATCAACAGATGAATGGATAAAGAAGATGTGCTATATATACAATGGAATATTACTCAGCCATAAAAAGGAACGAAATTGGGTCACTGTAGAGACGTGGATGGACCTAGAGACTGTCATACAGAGTGAAGTAAGTCAGAAAGAGAAAAACAAATATCGTATATTAACGCATATACGTGGAATCTAGAAAAATGGTACAGATGAACCGGTTTGCAGGGCAGAAATAGAGACACAGATGTAGAGAACAAACATATGGACACCAAGGGGGGAAAAGGGGGTGGGATGAATGGGGAGATTGGGATTGACATATATACACTAATATGTATAAAATAGATAACTATTGAGAACCTGCTGTATAGCACAGGGAACTCCACTTTGTTGTACAGTAGAAACTAACACAACATTGTAAAACAACTATACCCCAATTAAAAAAAAAATTCTGGGTTCCTGGGTGAACATTTTATATTCTTGGTTAACAAAAAAGGATGCAAAGACAGACTGCAAACATACTCAATCCTTTTCTAGGACATATTCTTACATACGCAATCTATTTCAATGCAGAGCCGACTTATGAAAATATTGACCTGTGGCATACCGTGAGTAGAATAAAGAAATTCAAATTTTGAAGTTAAAAGGGATCATAGTATGATCTAGTTATTTTATGTGTAAAGAGAAAAGAGGTGAAATAATTTAAATGGCAAATACAAATGTACACAACTACCTAATGCAGAACCAGCACCGTAACCACACGCCTGCGTCCCTGGAGTTTTCCACTGCACCACTCTACTTGTGTGGTCAACTGTTCACGTTAATCAAATAGAATCTGTCATTAAAATCCATTTCACATTAGAGAAAACCCGTACAACTGGAAATCTAGCTGTTTGTTATCACTGCTGTCAACTCCTTTCAAGACGGCATGGCCAGGAATACACCGCTCAACAAACCCTTCTCACGCTGCCCCTCTGGTCACAGACCCATGGGGCCACGTGCCCAGTTCTAGCCAAGGAAACGTGTGGGAGTGGCTCATGTCCCCTCGGGGGTGAGGCATTTAAGAGGAGGTGTGCCACCTCCATGTGCCTCCCCCCTGACCCTAGAGCCAGCATGGGGATGGCAGTCACAGGCTGGGAGGGGTCGGTCATGCCGAGCTACCAGACAGAGGGGTCGGGCCCGACAAGAGCAAGAAGTAGACTCTGGCTGTGCTGAATTACGGGGATTTCGAGGTTGTTCTTCAGTGACGGCAGATCATGCTTAATCAGCCTGACTAATAACTGACAGAACACTGAAGTACAGATCTAAGAACCTGTACCTTGAAATTCAGTACTGTGGCAAATGTAATTAATATTACTCTAAATTACTAAATACGAACCCACTTTAAAATATTTCCTGCTACTATTTTATTGTAAAATGACATAATGAACTATACATTAAATGTAAGATGTAGCACGTGTAAAATATGGTTAAAGGCATAAAATTGTCAATGTGGAAAACACACAGCCAAAACCAAACGCTGGATCAGGATTTTAGCACTTTTTCTAAATACTGGCCATAAATATCCTCGTGAAGTGGCTACACCGGTCAAGGTCACTGTCTGAGGCTAGGACCTAAGGTTTTCTTTCCACACGGGACCTCATTCCACGAGGAATTCCTATTGGCAAAATTCTCATGAATTTTAAGGAGGCTTTGGGGGAAGATTAATGATGTACAGTTTGAATCTCCTGACTGTACATATAGGGATGTCAGTGTAAGATTGTATCGAAACATTTGGAAAGAGTTTACAGTTGGCATCAATTTTAGAGAAAATACTCTTCACCAGGCAGAGCTGCTCATAGCAATACATAGTTATTTTGCAAACTGAAAGCATGATTACCTTGTGTTTCAGCCAGGAGAGTTTCAGCCAATTGCAGGGTGAATACTCTGAATGTCTGAATTTTAAATTCATACTGAATAACTTCTGGACATTTAGAACAGACTTTCATAGACGTTTAGACTTTTAAATGCTGATAACTCTTTCTACATACTGGACTGAACTAGGTAATTCCCCCATACTATTACAGAGTAACTAACTATGCAAGGCAAGGCTACCCACACCTCTGAGACGATCCAGACTTGTGTATTTTTAACGTTCCTCTGAAGTACATTTCCTTCCATTAAAAATGTGTACTTGGTTGGAAAGAATTTCATTATAATTCACACAACTTGTTTTAACTAGATGGTTGGCAGATTACTTGTGCTTCATTTAAGAGTTTGGCTGAGTATTTGTGAATGTGCAATGCACAGAATTTTCTAAAAATCAAAACATATCTGGGACTTTCATAGATTCACTTTATCTTATGTTTTCCCTGTCCTTGATTTTTTTAACTTTTATTGTTTCCTATTTTGCTGTATTGTGTGTTTTCCTGTAAGCATCCTCACACCTGTAACATGAGAGAACAGAGATGACTAAATGAAGAGATAAAATATCACATCTGACCTATAGATAGATTTTTAAAATCTAAAATATACCTCAGGGCTTCCCTGGTGGTGCAGTGGTTAGGAGTCCACCTGCCAGTGCAGGGGACACGGGTTCGAGCCCTGGTTCGGGAAGCTCCCACATGCCACGGAGCAGCTAAGCCTGTGCGCCACAACTACTGAGCCTGCGCTCTAGAGCCCACGAGCCACAACTACCAAGCCCGCATGCCTAGAGCCCACGCTCTGCAACGAGAGAAGCCACTGCAATGAGAAGCCCACGCACCACAACTAGAGAAAGCCTGCGTGCAGCAACGAAGACCCAATGTAGCCAAAAATAAATAAATAAATTTAAAGAATAATAATAAATAAATATAATATACCTCATAGAATCATGTCTTCTGACTCTTAGTGTTTGTAATGGTTTATAAAGCCTTCCCCATCCTGGGGACTTGGAGGAACCCTGACTGGGGCCCAAGTGACAACTCAGACGGCAATGAGCCCCAAGGACTCAGCGTTCATTTGTTCTGGAGGACGGCTGCTGAAATAGACTGGCTCAACCAAACTGCTTCATAAATGGGAGGTACCATGACAATCGCCATCATCCTCGTCACCCTGGCCGGCCCGCTGCCCTCCCAGACACACAGAAGAACCTCCCAGAAAAGAAGCTCGAGGCAAAACCAGGAGTAGAAGGGGGTTGAGGCAGCAGCCAGAGCAGAACCACAGGTGAACCCTAGACGGAGTTCAGAGTCACACTCAAACGTGAAGTTGTACCCCCTTCCCTGGCTGGTCCCCCTTCCATCTTCCACCGCAAGATAAATGTCACTTCTTCAAGAAGCCCTTCTATGACCTTCTGCACTGGGGTAAATTCCCTTCCAATACTTCCACAAAACTCTGTATTGTCTTTTTTGTTATATTCAGGTAATCATTATGCCCCTACTACGTGCCAGGCACTGCTCTAGGTGTTCATTATGCCCCTACTACGTGCCAGGCACTGCTCTAGGTAATCTGAACACAACGTGAACCAAATTCTGCTCCTCTTCCCAGAGTTCCAACCTCAGTAATGATCTCACTGTTCACCCAGATGCTCAGAATCTGTCCTGACCCTGTTCCCTCCCTTCCCACATTCAGTGAGTCACTAAGCCGGGCTGATTCTGACCTGGGGATTCTATCTGGAATCTAGCTTCTCTCCATCCCGACCACCAATGCCTAGCACAGCTATCCGTTCTCTCCCTCGGGAACGATTCCCACAGTCCCGAGTCCCCACCCCCTCCAACCCACATACACACCTCCAACTGGAGCTCCGAGGATGGAAATCGCACCAGGAGGCTCCCTTGTGTGCAGTCTGTCTGGGGTCCCCCGTCGTGTCGAGATCTGACACTGGTGACTGCCCTTGGACCCACCTCCTCCCCAAGTATCCTATACTTGTGCCATGCTGAACTATGTGCAGTTTGCCACATATGTTCTATTATGCCCACCAGTGACACCTAGCATGGTTCCTGGCACCTCCTATATGCTTCACACATATGTGTTGATGAAAAGAATGAACATCTGAAGATAATCCTATCTGCACACTTACTGGGCCTCCTGCTTGCATTGTCCTTTATCTGCAACTGTCAATGATCTCAGCACATTTGCATCCCAAACACTTAGCACGGCACCTGTAATCTAGGAAATGCTAAATAACGTTTGTAGCGTAAAAGGAGGGACACGTGACTGCTGGACAAATCACCTGCCTTAGCTGAGGACACAGAGTGGAATAAAGCAAGTACAGAGCAATGATTTTCTCCTTCGTGAGGAAGCCCAAAAGCCTTTGCGAGTTTCCTTCAGGAACATGAGCTGGGCAGGTCTTGACAGGTAGAATCAGAATAACCTGTTAGAGACCCCAGGGAGGAGACATGCCCTTCTTGTTTCATTTTGCTTTAATTCAGCTGATACTGATTGAGGTGCCGTAAAGGTAGCAGCACATAATGGAAACAGAATTGCCCGGGAGTCGGAGGACCAGAAGTCAATTCTAGTACTGGCTCTGCCTCTAATCAGCCTCGTGACCTGGATCCAGCCTATCAGAAGCCAGTTCACTCATGGACCGCCTATTTATGTAAGCAACTGAAATCCCTTTTTCTGCTTTAGTTGGGTTTCTGACTCTGGAAACTAAGAGCGCTGACTAATATCCCATTCTTATTGTCTGTGGTGGGTGCATTACCATGTGGGTAAACCAAAAAAGGGCTGGGGTAAAGCATATTTGGATTCCAGCAAAACATGTGGTAAGAGTCTCTTAAGATATCCTCACAGAAGAGAGCAGGGCCTGACCGTTCACTTAGATGTACCTGAAACTTGTTGAACCAACACATGCAAAATGTCCTGATTAACGGACACGCACGCATGGAAAGAGGTCTCCTGCATCATTTTACAAGCCCCTGAACCTGCCCCTCTTCTATATGGGGTCCTCAGCAGGCACTGGGAGTAATGAAAGGCATGCTTACCAGACTTGTAGGTCTCTCAAAGCTGGAAGAAATACTTAATGTAAAAATGTACGAGTCAAGATTCAACGGTCTCAAGAGGCCCAAGAGGATGAGTTTAATAAGGAGGACAGAGAAAAGGCCCATTTAGGGCCCCGGCCTCTACAATGACCCTTACGTTTTCCCCCAAATACATTTGGAGACATTACCTGGCCTAGGAAACGAGTCTCCTCTGTTTTTCTTTTTGGTTTCTATGGCTTGTAATTAAGTTTCTTGTCTATTTGTGTATTTTATTCTACTTTGCAGACAGGGTATTATTTCTTAATTGTAACTGTTCTTAGAGTTTGCTGGGAAAGTTGCCCATTTGTGATTAATTAGCTTTTTGATTATTTTGTGTTTAAGAGCCTTGAGGCCTTTAGGCACATGCACCTGAAAATTAAAATTTATTAATATCAATATAATGAAATCAAAATGATTTAATGTAACTTTATGATTTATATTTCTTATTTAAATGTAATTTATAGGCTTTTTCCCACTAGCACAACGGCTTTCATTCTCCTCATTTTCCTCGGCAAGAAAATCTCAAGATTCAAGTGCCTTCTCAATGTAAAACAAGTCTGCATCTTGGCTTTTACTGTTCTTTCTTGCTGTTGCTTCCACCCCTCTACTCTTCCTCTGACTTACTGGTTTTGACCAGCAAGTGCAGCCACGCAGCGTGGGCACGTGGACACTTTCACCTCCTTGCCTCTGGCCTACTGTGTCTCTAGTCCCCTCGGAGCTCAGGGGAGGGGGCGGGGACAGCTCAGACCCTCCCGCTGTCACCAGCCCCGAGGAGGACAGGCAGCAGGAGAACTCGCGTCAGATTCCAGCCCTGGACGCGTGCGTACAAAAGCCCCGCACAGAGGGAGGGGCTCCTGGGCGTTTGCCCAGCCGCGACTGGACGGCAGGAGCTCACTGTTCGCCTGGACATGATCTCTGTGAGTTCAGCTGCCCTGGCAGTGCCCCCCGACAAGGACTCAGGAACAGAGCGCGGAGCCCGCTCTTGCCCATGAGGTCAGGCTCCGCCCCGCCCGCCGTGCACACACCTGCTCGCTCACCTGGCCGGCGCTGACGGGCGTCCGGGCGCGCTCCTCGGCACGGCACGGGGCTCACCGAGACGAGCGGCCCCCAGGCCCCGCGCTCAGGCGGCTCAGTCTCCTCCATCCATCCCACAGCCGAGACGCGCCCACAAAGCACAAGGCCCCGGACCCACTGCTCTGGGGGCCTCCGAGAACTTCAACACGAGGGGGAAAGCAGGCTACACTGCAGCAAAAGGAGGGTTCAGAGAGTGCGCTGGCGAGTCTCAAGAGGACAGACTGCTCTAGCGCCGTGAGGAGGCTGCTGGGACAGTGTCACGCAGGCAGAGGGACCGAGTGGGACCTCCTGGGGGGCCGCCTACCAGAGCTGCCATCCCCGAAAACAGGGCAGTGCATTTTCACTCTTGAGATAACCAGAGAATCACTAAATTTAAAAAAATGTTTTGAAATGAGGCAGAATCTTTGTTTAAACAGAAAAGAGAAAAACCAACCAACCAACCCACCCACCCTTTGCCCCCTCTCAGACTCGCAGGGTTCCCGCCCTTCCTTGCCGTCTCTCTGCGTGACAAGCTCTGTAATTCCCAGCCCGACCCTGGCAGGCCTCACAAAATGTAAAGCTCAACTTCCAGTCGACGCCACCCGACAGAGCTCCACGTTACATTAGAAAACAAAACTGGGAGACAGCATGTATTCTGAGTAAAAGAAAAAGAAACCAGAAACCACGTGTATATGTAAACACACAGGAACATAAATATGCCACGTGCCGGTCTATACAGATGTTGTGCTGTGGATGGCGCTCTCCCCAGTAACCGGTTTCCTAACACACAGTACGCTGCGGCAGGCGTCCACACTTTGCCAGGAGACGGTCCTGATGCTCTGCCTTCCCTCCTTTTGTCCCCCTGCCTCCAGTCCCGGTGCCAAGCGTGACTCATTACCCTCCTGACACCCTTTTCACACTCGTCAGCTCCTCCCCAGAAAGTCAGGCACCTGGACGTTCCGAGGACCCCGCGCCTTATCCTTAAGAACCCACGTCCCCGGCACCCGCCCCACCCCCCTCCAGCCTGTCCCCCAAGTTCTGAGCTGCATGTGAAGTGTAAAAAGCCAGGACCAGTTTGTCCTGCCGCGATCAGCTCGCTTTGCCAATAAGCTCACTGAAATTTCCTTGCAACATTTTCATCAGCTCCATAATGTAAGCTGGGGCCCGTGGGTCAGGCAGAGGCCCAGCTGAAGCAGCCGGTCATGCTGGAGCCCACGCCCAGGAAGGTTGAGGTAGGTAGAACTGGGCAATGCTGGGCAGTTAGTATCTCAGGAAGGAAGCTTTCACAACAGTTCTGGTTCCGTGAAATGAAGTCTTGCTTAGGAGGTTACCAGGCTATACCAAGGTCCACTTCTACTCCCTAGGGCTATAATCGATCGGTTTTTGTTTGGTTTTCACCGCTATATCACTGGTTGGCAAACTGCAGCCCTTGGGCCAAATCTAGCCACGCTGACTCTCATTTGTACTGTCTGAGGCTGCTTTCATGGCGACAGTGGCAGAGTGGAGTAGTGACAAAGCCCAGCTGGAGACCGGCCCACAAAGCTGACGGTATTTACTACCTGGCTCTGTACAGAAGAGGTTAGCTGGTTCCTTCCTACCTCATATTTATCACTAATGCCATTTCTTCCTCCAATTTCTCATTATTAAATTTCTCAATTATAACAATGCCCCTCATTTCTGGTGATGGCAGCAGAACTCAAGCCCTCTTCATTCCCACCCATCCTGCACGTTGCTGCCAGGCGGATCTGCCCGCTGACCAAATCCTCTCCAGCCCACACCCATATAAGGACTTACGCGCTCTTAGGTGCCCCCAAGGCCAATCTCCTAATTCTACCTTTCAGGGCCCCCAAGTCAGATGGACGCCGCACTCCTCTGCGTCATCTGGCTGGTGCTCACGTACCCTGGGCTTTCCTCCCCTGCCGTGCAGGCTTCCGGGGCTTCCTCTGCCCGGCCTGTCCCCCGTTGCTCCCATTTCCTGCCCCACATCTTCCCCTGGGCCACAGAGTCCCCATCGGCCACTCTGAGTCCTGCCCTTTTGTTCAGTTCATGCTGTCCAGAGCTCACTCGCTGCCGGCTGATTTCTGTCTGAACTGTCTGCTCACCTTACAGATTCCACTGGTGACAAAAAATAAATCAGGACAAACACAACAGGAGAGACTCTGCTCAGAGGAACCCATGTGGGGGGTGATCCTCCCTGAGACGTGGTTTCCAAAACCATATGCGATCTCAACACGCGGCCCACCTACACGTCCTCGAGGCAAAACCTCTCCTATCTCAGCGCAGACCGCGCTCAGAGTTTATGTCACATACTTAACTGTTTTCCAGGTACTTCACACTTTGGCCTTTTATCTCCTCAAAGAGTTTAGAAGTTCCCACTGGGATACGGGACATACACTGCACTGATAGGTAATAAGAGACACTAAAAAGATAACTAATTCTAAGACACAGAAGTATGCCGTGCTTCAACAAAACCCAGTGGCTTGCTGACCTTCCATAACTACATATGAAAAACCAGAACTCTTAGTCACATGCTTCCCAGATACTATGGATTTGGGAAGGAAAAGGAAAGTCCCCCAGTGGGGCATATGCTCTGGCCTGACATCCATTTGGATGGTTGGTCTCTAACAGGCTCAATGTTTATAACTGTACTCTTCTGGAGGCTACTGTACTTTCGAGAAAATAACAAAACCTTGCTGTAAAAACCCTAAGAAAGAGAGGCTAGAAAACTTCCTCCCCTGCTTTGTTCCTCTGCCATCTCCTTGGTCTCCCCTCCACGTGCCATGATGATGGGCCAGCGACACCACTCAGCATCCGACCTGCTATCCCAGGGATCACCGACCACCGAGCTGGGCCACTGGACAATGAACTTAATTTAAAAAGTACGCTCCAGTTGTCATTTCTGCCTCTCTTGAAAGCTATTATCATTATTCTCTTAAAACCATCGCCAGCTCCCAGCTTCTACCTCGGCTGGCCAATTACTCATTCTTGTCTGGGAACTTTCACGTCTAACTGCTTTTTTAAACATAAATGAAAGTACTAAAAATTAACAGGTGGAAGAAGAGATGAAAAGGAACACACTTCAAACTCATTTTTAGCCATTACAAGCCAGAAGGAGCCCAAACGGTAGTCCTTGGAAAAGAAAGAAAAGAGCTTCTTTTTGTATGAATTGGTACAGCACATGCAGGAGGTGAGACCTCAGACCCCAAATGGGTCTTGGACACAAACATCTGAGTCATGCGTCCAGTCTGTAAGTCGACGTTAGCCGTCAGGACCACAGTCACCAAGGGGAAAGCTGGTCGGGCTTGGCACAGGGAAGCAGCCGCTAATGCGTTGGGCGCCATCAATGTTTTGCTGCCCAGTTCAGAAACCTGTCTTAGAAAGGCTGTGAGCACTGTATTCACAGAGAAGGTAGGTGGCAGAAAGGGGCTGGAGAGGTTAGGTGTGTGTGAGAATCGGTTTCCAGAAAGATGTGACGCCCCAAACAGCAGTGTGTGTGCACCCAGATGTGCAAAGCTGGAGAAAGGTGATCCTGGGTTGAAAACTCAAAGCCACTGACAGCAGACACACATCCAGGAACCGGGGGGCAGTCTATAAATAGACAGTTAGCCTTCCGGCCTCTCTCTGTGGAAAACTCTGGATTGCCACGAGCCACACCGAAGATGGACTGTTATAGTCGGATCTCCCCGCTCTCTTATTGTCCGCTGGCTTTCAGAGAGGCTTTCCAGCCAGCTGCTTTCACACCTGCCTAAATGATCAACCACTGCAGCAGATGGCTTTTCTCACCGTCACCACGTCTGTGAGCTCAATCTGCGCCGTCCCCCAAAGCAGACCCTTCCCAGGTCCAAAGCATCATCACCCACGTGACCGACAAGCGTTAAGGATTCCACCTGCCGTCTGTAAATGCTCTTCGGCAGCCGGACACACGCGGGGAATCTTCAGGTGGTGGTGAGTGTGCTAGCGACAAGCCAGGGAAGCTTATTCACTGATCCCAACAAGTTCATGGGGAGGGCGCTCACAGAACCGCAAACAGAAAACAGCAGGGCCGCCAAGAGGGCTGCCGGCCCAGGGATCGGCGGGACGTCCGCCCAGCCCTGCCCAAGGCCCTCGCTTGCCAGCCGACACCTGAATGCTGGCATCCACTCATCTTGAGAGTTGAGGTTCAGGCTTTGGTTCAAACTCGTGGCGGGGTGCCCTCATTTCAGCGGCCTTGCATTTCCATCTGCAGAGAAATTTCCAGTAGGAAATTTACGCGGAGCTAATCTACTAAAAGACCTCAAACACTGGGAATCTGCTTTGTCCCTCTGCTTCCACCTCAACCAGAGGAGAGATGACGCCTGTTATACCAACCCCACGGCGCCCTTAGGTGGGCTGGAGAGGAAGGCGGGGGCCGGGGGGAGCAAGTGATAACGGGCCCTGCTAGACGGACAGGTGACATCAGGGTGCCCCGTCGCCTTGGGGGAAATCAAGTTGGCCTTCTGCTCCCTCCGCCTCCTTCAGTGTCTTCATTTGCTTTAAGCTCAAGAGGGTAAGATGTGGCTCTTCCGGCTGCAACTGAGAGCAATTAAACTTGAATTTACCAGAGCAAAAGGTTAATTTATTGTAAAACTGTTCAGGTGACTGGTGGAACCCGAAGGGAGCCTCAGGAAAAATTCCACCCGGGAATTACGTATCCTCCTGCCTCAGCCTGCATCCACTTCCTTCTTTCTGTCTCGTCTGTCTGCTGACTCTCAAGTCCCAGGTGGGAGCCACAGGGCCACCCGATGCTTCCTGGCTTCCCATCATACAGCTTCAGGCACTGAGAAGGGTCTGTACTGCTTATTGTCTTAAAGCCAAACTTCCCGGTCACAGATTGCCATTGCTCAGCCTGGCCCGGGGCCACTGCCGTCAGCCGTCTGCGATGGAGCAGAGCTCAGCCGCGATGCGGGCGGGTGTCCTCGGCGGAGCGAAGCAGCCGAGGCAGGACGGGGCTCTGGGGACCATGCTGGAGCCCCTGTGTGCCATCCCCGAAGCTGCCGGTCAGGGAGGAAGGTCGCTGGAGGGCAGATTCAGATGCCACTGGGCACCCTGCCCACCGCACCCGCACTCAGCACTGGGGGCGGCAGGCCTGAGCCGCCAGCACGGGCACAGGCCCAGCCAGCCCACAGCCCGGCTTATTTAATGCAACCAGTAATAACGGCACTTCACTTTAAAATCGAGAAGCCGGAGACACGACGACGGAAACTGCAACCGTCCTGAGCAAACGGACGTGTGTTTGGGTCACCCCATCCATGAATGGCTCTGCTGAGAAAATGGGATTAAACAGCTGAAAACAGAGAGGACCTGCTACCCATGAGGCGCACACTAACAGCTTTACAGGCGTTAGCTTTTTGACGCCCCCAGAGACAGGGGCTGTTTCTTCGGTGGACTAGCTCTGTCAGTTTTCTCAGCCCAGAGCTGGGGGACTCTTCCCCGAGCCCCTGGGGTTTTACCCGAGGTAGTGACACGAGACCCTGCACGGCAGTGTTCATCTGCATCCCACACCCGTGCGGGCTGAGTCCCCAACAACCCTGACCCCTTCCTTCGATGGGGGGAGCGCATTTTTCCTGGGTGAACTCACCCTGTACATGGTCATCACTAGGACCCCCTGCTGGCCCACCAGCCGAGAAAGCGCAAGGCAAGACCCATCATCACTCTCTCTCAGGCGTTTGGTTAAAATGCCACAAGGACAGAAAACGCTTTGCTTCAGGTCACTGCAGGGGCACTGCCATGGAGGTCCCAGAGCCACCCTGGTCACGCCCCTTTCGCGGCCACCCCTGCATCTATGAACCACTCAGTGTCCTGTGAATACGTTCTAACCCCACCCCCCCTTCTAAAATTTAAGTTAGCCAGAACGGGATCCTACGGCTTACAGCCTAAGCAGCCTGACTCCACAAAGGCGAGCCCCAGGCCTGCCTGAGTCTAGAGTCTGCGCCCTTGACCACAGGAGCGGGCACCTTCCCTGGTCTCCACCTGGTGCCAGACAGACCTGGTCCCGCCATGCCACGAGGGGACAGACCTGGTCCCGCCACGCCACCAGGGGACAGACCTGGTCCCGCCACACCACCAGGGGAAGCCGCTGGGAGGACCAGCCCGGCCTCATCGCGGGAGGCTCCCCCTGCGCCCACGCAGCACCTGGCCTCACCCCTCTTGGCCGGCTGGGCTGGCCTTGATGGCCCCTGCGTTGTCCGGGAGAGACACTTTTCGGTGTGCTACCTTCCTCTTCAAATTGTACTCAGTCTGCACCTGCTTCGGCAAAATCCCAGGCGGCTGCCAGCAGCCCTGAGAGAAGCAGCACCTCTGTGAGGACCCTGCCAGCCTCCACATCAGCCTCTTTCTCAAGCTGCCGAAGAAAATGCATCTCCAGAGTGGCCAGAATTTCTCACTGTACCACACACTCTTCCTGGCTGGAGAAAATAAAGTTTCCTGGAGGAGAGGAGGGAGGGAAAGGGCAGCACAGCCGAACGAGAGGGAATTGGCTCACATACCCAACAGGCTTTTTAAACGATGTCAAGTGGCAAAAGTGCTGATGCAAACAATCATGTAAAAATTACATCTTCATAAAACAACACATTTGCAAAGGACACCGGCCCCAGCAGCGCTGCCGCAGCTTTGGAACAACTGACATTTGCTTCGGCCAGAATTCTGGATGCCGCTCATCAACACTCATGCAGAGGGAGGAGAGAGGCTCAGAGAAGAAACCCATCCCATAGGGAAAGCCTGAAACCGACACAAACGAACAGGAACATAGGCCACGGCTACACCCAAAGTTTAAGTAGGTGGTGACAGTTATTTGAGTCAGACTCGGTCTTTAAGAGTAAAAGAGCAACACAGGATCTCACGGAGGATATTCTGGCCCATAGAAGCGGATACGTGGCTTCGTACCAGTTTTCTATTTCTGAGTGCAATGACGTCACCACGCCAGAGGGAACCAAACAGGGAGAAATGATCCCAAAGCTGAAAGTGCAGCGAACGCTGAGATCTCGACGGGGAACTTGGGGAATGCACGTTTTCTAAATACATCGAGTTTAAGAGCTGCGATCAGTTGCTACTAATCCATTACCTCCCTCAGCTAGTGGATGGGCAAGTGGAGGCCCAGAGAGAGAAAACAAGGCCATATCCAGTCGGTGGTAGTTTGGTGATTAGAAATCAACCTTTTAATTCCATTCTTTTACGCGGGCCTCTCACTGCTGTGGCCTCTCCCGTTGCGGAGCACAGGCTCCGGACGCGCAGGCTCAGCAGCCATGGCTCACGGGCCCAGCCGCTCCGTGGCATGTGGGATCTTCCCGGACCGGGGCACGAACCCGTGTCCCCTGCATCGGCAGGCGGACTCTCAACCACTGCGCCACCAGGGAAGCTCCTAATTCCATTCTTAATCACGCTCTCCTTTTCACACATTGCCCTAATTCACAGGAGCCGTGTGTGAAGGATCCCAGGTACAGTCTGAACCTCATCAAGCAAAGACGTGGCCCCATCTCCCTAAAAACTCCAGGAAGCACCGCACGGCCTGACTCGCTCCACCTCTTTCTGCTCCCAAGATACATGACTCTGAAAAAAGGTGTTTGCTCCAACCTCTCACGTTTCTTGGGGTTTCACTCTGCCCAGGACCGGGTTTTGGAGGACAGTCAGTGGAGGGCTGCGTGCAGCCGCCACGCAACGGCCCCCTCCACACTCCCCGCCTCCTGGTTCATTCGTGCTCCTGGTTCCCCCGATTTCATCGAGAAGCCCCTCTAGTCAACTCAGCAATCGTAACCCTGTCTTCACGCTGCTGTCCTGCTGCGAAAAGACAGGGGTTCATCCTGCAGAGTGGCTGCGTGCTGGCGGTCGTCGACAGGGAGCAGCTCTGAGGAGGGCTGCAGGGGTTAGCTCACGGCCGGCGAGACAAGCTCAACGTTTTTCTTTGCGGAAACTGCAAACAAAAAAATGCATGGATCCCAAACCTCATTCAGCAATCAGCACAGACAGCACGGACTGAGTGGCTGGTGTGGGTAGATCCCGCTGATGTTTGGGACACAGAGGGGCACAGGGTCCCCCCTCCAGCAATCTGAAATCTGGAGAAGACACAGAAGGTCTCAAGGGCTTAGCCTGACGAGAAGTAACATAAGCCCGTCAGACTTCTTGCTGTCGATAGCTAACGCGGCCGATCTGAGTTGCACCTCGGCATTTCTGCTCCCCTGCGGGTGCTCTTGAGCAGCGACTATAAAATGAAATCGCCAAAAGCCTGGTGATGAGAAGGAGAGGGAAAAAACGAAGTATCTGAAGATGCCGAAAACTCTCCCACCCAAATAAACACGTCTTCCCAGATAATCCAGAACTATTTTATTGTCAGAGGAGGTTGTATTTCCAACAGAGAACTCTAAAATACGAAAAAAATCAAATCATTTCTTATCCTTTAAGATTTGTCCCAGATTCCATTCAGCGAAACTACAAGTAGCTTCAAATTGCCTAAGTCAACCGATATTTAAGTCCTAAACACCCCCAGAGAGACGCCCTTACTCCCTGGAGTCCCCAGCACAGGAGGCTAAAGCAGATGTATTTGGAAGATTTTTATCCCTCTCAAAACTGGCTCTAGAGCTGTATAATCAGCTATAAGATCCCTAAGTTATAGCAGTTTGTGGCAAGGGGACTGAAAACGATTTGTTTATTCGCAATGAACAATAATGTAAAACCCTTAATCAGCATCAGATGCTCCAGCTCCTATTACAATGAAAGGTTAATGCATTACTTACTTGGGGCGGAGGAGAATGCATTAAGGGGTCATATTTTTAAAGAGGACGTTTTCTAAAATTCTACTTAAAATGAAACCAAGGGTAATAACCACCCCCATTTATAGCTCTGGATCACAATAACATTGAGGAAACCATTTTAAATACATTTAGGAAACTAAAAAGTTCATTCATTTTCAATGTTAATACTTTACTTATCATGGTAACAGTTACAACAGGCTTATAACTGAAGGAGGGAAATAAAGTTTGGTGAAAGAAGTTGGTTTCTACTTTTAAGAAAAGAGCACAGTGTTCCTTTCACTCATTTTTCTGACATTTAATCCATGATAGTCAATCATTTCAGATACTGTCCAGTTTGTCCTTTGTCTCGCATTAAGAATTTCATTCTCGGGCTTCCCTGGTGGCGCAGTGGTTGAGAGTCCGCCTGCCGATGCAGGGGACACGGGTTCGAGCCCGGTCTGGGACGATCCCACATGCCGCGGAGCAACTGGGCCCGCAAGCCACAACTACTGAGCCTGTGCGTCTGGAGCCTGTGCTCCGCAATGAGAGACCACAGCGGTGAGAGGCCTGCGCATCACGATGAAGAGTGGCCCCCGCTCGCCGCAACTGGAGAAAGCCCTCGCACAGAAACGAAGACCCAACAGAGCCAAAAATAAATAAATAAATTTATAAAAAAAAAAAGGAATTTCATTCTCAACAGGCCTGGCAAAAGATCCACCCTTTACCGATGCTCAGAACCCAGAGAGGCGTGATGGTGCCAAGCGCCCGTCCTGTGCCAGCATCCCGACGGCCTCCTCTGCGTGCACGGCTTTCTCTGGGACTCTGGGAAAAGGTATCATAAGTTCAAGCGCTTTCAAGTCTCACGTGGATTTGGCCATTTCAAATAATGTTATCATTTTATATTATAATCATCACTATGTTTCTGTCATATGTTATATTACAATGAGAATGACACTCCGTTCTTATTAGCAGGGATTTGGAGTTTTCAAAATCCTCACACACAAAATTTCACTTCATTCTTTGTACCAACCTATAAGGGAGTTATTCTGTCTCATGTTTCCACTGAATTCTGTTCACCTGGGATTAGGTCTTATTCACCCCGTTATGGGCTGAACTGTGTACCCCTCCCCCACATCAGATGCTGAAGTCCTAACCCCAAGACCTCAGATGGTGACTATGTTTAGAGGTGGGGTCTCTACAGAGGCAATGAAGTAAAATGAGGCCATTGAGTTGGACACTCATTCAACAGCACTTGTGTCCTTATAAGAAGAGATCAGGACACAGACACACAAAGAGGGGTGACCGTGTGGGGACACAGGGAGGAGGTGGCATCTCCCAGCCAAGGAGAGAGGCCTCAGATGGAACCAACCCTGTGACACCTTGATCTTGGACTTCCAGCCTCCAGAACTGTGAGGGGATACGTTTCTGCTGTTTAAGCCGCCGCGTCTGTGGGACTTTGTTACCGCCGCTGGAGCGGACTAACACAGCCCCACCTGCTGTATGTTGTGGACAGGTCTCCAGCTCCTAGGTAAAGCAAATTCACCAATTTCCCAAAACTCTTCCTTCCTTTGTTGACAAAATATTCTGAATGCTGAATATCTCATAAGGTCTGACTTTTACACCGACACAGAAGTCATCAACTCAAAACATTCAAGTGACAAATGACCCACTTGAGCACCCTGGTCTGCTACCAGGAAAGCAGGCAGCACATTCCAACACTAAGTGTCAGAGTGAGGGTGACACCCCCTCCGAAACGGAGAGGGGGAGGAAAAGAGACAGATGGTTATGTGTTGGGTGGCCAAAGGACTTGAGAAGAAAGTCAGCAGAGGAATCTGCTGGTGTAGGAGGAGAATCCTAGTGGAAAAGCAGGTCACAGTAATTTGGGGATGGGGTCCACTGATGATTTTAACGAAACGAGTTTTCTCCCACATGGAGACGGGAGTGGAAGCAACTGAACATTAGGCCAAATAATGTTTTGCCAACATTTAAGAACAAAACCTTTAGTCTTGCAGGAAAGATGCAATCTTGAGAGAAACACGGAAGTCTTCATGCTAAATACCGTGGTGCTAAATTAAACAAACAAATAAAGGACATGCTGTCTGTGAAAGAGCTAAGTATGCTGGTAGCTTCCCAACAGGTCACAGGAGTCCAATGGACAAACTCCCTCTTCACACGCATTTTCACAGGATTCCAGGTGTTGTTTCATTAAAGCAAGAAAACGGATTCTCTTCTCCATTATGGAACTTTTGAGGCTACTGTGCTGCTAGACATTATCTACTTAAAAGTAGACAGGCAACCAAAAAGGTGAAATTGTTGATATATCGAGAGAGTCAGAAAAGATTTTAGAGGTCACCTCTTCCAACTGTTAATCTGAAAACCGACTAGCAATTCTTGTGACCTACAAAGGCTACTAGAGGGTGACCGTGAGGCTGTTGGTCACAGATGTGTTTGTGTCGTTTCTTCCCGGTGCCCTGGCCCCTCCTCCCACAGGTCAGCGTCCAGGGGTTCACTACTGAATCAATTCTATGTCCAGCCCACCACAATATAGAGGCAGACCGAGTCCCTAACTTTAGGACTTGCCAGTTAAAGTCAAAAGAACAAAATCTGAATGATTAAAAGATTGTCATTTCTTTCATTCATTCATCAAACACCTACTGAGTGTCTACAATGTGCCAGGCTCAGATCTAGGCAGTGATGGTACAATGGTGAAAAGAAAGACATGTTCCTTGTCTCTGCAGAGCTTAAAGTCTAACTGGCGTGCGATGCAACAGTGTGAGAGTTTAAGGAAAGGTGATATCCACGTCAAGGGCTGGTTTGCTGCTCAGTGAGGGGCTAACCAGGCTGCAATATTTTCACCGGATGGCACATCTAGTCCCGGCAGTCCTCCCAGCCCTGTACTCTGGGAAGCCAGTCAATTAGGGCTGATACATGGGTTGTAATCTATTTACTGTTTCTGCTTAGAGCGCGAGAACTTAAACAGCAAGCTCTCTCGCTTCCACATAGTTCTATGTAGGTTTCTGCTCTCGATTACTTCACCTGAGAAGATAATTAGCGTGGATCAAGCCAATCACGAGGACATGAACCGCCACCTCCATATTATGGGTTTAATTGTGGATAAAACTTAACAGATGGTCTTCTGACCCAAATAAAAGAGCAAATTTGGAATAGACAACCCAAAGGCTTAAGGGTTTATGTTCCATTAGGAGCCTTTAGCCAGAATAGCATGCTTCCATTTTCTCTTCCTACAGATTCTCTCTTTGCACCTTTCGTGTTTCTATTAGACTAAACCCCAGAAGCATCGCTAGAACAGAGGCAGTGTTTGCATTTCCAATTCACTTTTAATTATAGAAAACAGTTGGCAAAATACCTAAACCCCATGGACGATTTCTTCTGGTTCCACTGGGAGCACAAACGTTTACCAAGAGAGAGAATAACAGAGAAGATATAATAAAGTTAGAGAATTATGACAATGCAGAAAAGGAAAGAAAAGATAAAACACGGGCAGAAAAGGATGACAAATTTCCATCTTCCAGGTGGCACCCTACCTTGGATCAAAAGCTGGAAACGTGCACTCTAGTATAAGGGGCTACAATTTTCCCCGGGTTTAACCTGAGTCACATTTTTGACCCCCACAGATTTTATAGCTGGAACAAGATTTTATTATTTGAGAGAGCAGAAAACAAAGGCGACGACAGGTGGGAGGGAAAACAACAAAGTTCCCCACTTCCGCCGACCTTCATCACCCAAAGGCACCGCCTCGCTCCGCTAGTCATTTCAGGAAGTGCGTTCCCAAGAGAAGAGCAATTACCCCTTAAATGGGCCAACATGTTTCCAACTGCTTACAAGGATTAAAAAGAAGGAAAAGATTAATCTGAACTATGAGGAAGCATGTAACAGTTGTTTTCCGTTGCTTTTTCCTCACCTAGTTTTCTTTGGACACTTTAGACCATTAGGATACCTTGGACGCTTAGGTCTGGGGGAAGGGGGAGGGGAGAGAAAAAGGAAACTAATGTAACCTCTCAGCATAGGCTGTGCTTGAAAGTCCATTCATCAAACATGTGACCTCGGGCAGGCAATATGGCAAAGGGGACACTGAGAAAGTAAAGAAGGATGGACTGTAAGAGGGACAGCAGAGGGGACGCGAAGTCGGCAGGACGGGGGGTGGGCAGAGGTCAGGAGGGGCAGGCATGAACCTGATCGTGGTTTGCCCATCCACCAGGGGCTGCCCTCCCCAACACGAGAGATGCGTCTCCACTTGGCTCCCATTGGTAATGGGAGGACACAGGGGTGAGGACGTGCCCTTGGCACCGGGGCACAGCAGGGGCATCAACTGCAGAGGCGCTCAGACGAGAAGAGGAGGGTGGAGAGCTGAGGACACAGGCAGGTCCCACCCGGGGCTGGGCAACTCGGGCAGGCTGCCTGGAGGTCCTGAGCCTGGCTTGTAAACCTGGGAATGGCGGGACTGCAGGATCACTGGGATTTTCTTCTAGAATTTTACTTTTTAGAACCAAATCTGGGGACTTCCCTGACAGTCCAGTGGTTAAGACTCCACGCTTCCACTGCAGGGGGCACGGGTTTGATCCCTGGTTGAGATCCCACATGCCACACAGCACAGCCAAAAAAAAAAAAAGGCAATTTGACTCAAAGAGTAGTACTAACGACTAAAACTTTGAGTATATACATGAAATTTTAAACCATCCCCAGAAAAGTAGAACTAGAGAAAAGCAATACCAGGAGTATTGAAGTGTCTCCAAAAGGACCATGGTCGGCTTTGGACATGACTTTCAACCACTGCTGCCCACGGCTACTGTCTCAATGACACTGTCACTGCTACAGATGGTACTGTCCACTGCATCTTCAAATTAAAATAATACAGAGGGTGCACCATTAACGCCACAGACAAGATGAAAGCAAATAATAGAAAAATAATCATATAACACTTCGTACTTTCTAAAGTAATTTATCATGACATCTTTAGTGCTTTATAACAAATATGTTGTAAATAACTTCTTAAATGTTATGTGAGAGATACTCAACTTAAGTGCTTTTTGTGCATTATTTCTCATAATCCTCAAAACAACACTATGATTAAGTAATATGACTGCCCACATTTTACAGGTGAGGAAACAGAGAGACATTTAGCGACCTATCCAAGGTTGCAGAGCTAGTTAGCCATCCAGCTAGAGGTCAGACCCGCAAGTCCTGGCTTGGTGATCTGGTGGAGAAATACGGTCGCCCAGGGAGAATATAATCTTGACTACCCAGGTCCTCAAAGGTCAATCCGACGCAGCCTTGACCACACAACAAAAGGCATTTATTCTACCAATGTTTTGTCAGACCCTCTTTCATTTAAAAAAGTAGTTCTTCAACACTGCTCTGTACCAACAAGCACTGTGCCAAGGGATATGATGACCCCTACTTTCAAGAATATTAAAATCTCACTGGAAAGATGAGGAACAAATGAAGGAAATGAGAATTAAAAGCAACTATCCAGGGCTTCCCTGGTGGCGCAGTGGTTGAGAGTCTGCCTGCCGATGCAGGGGACACGGGTTCGTGCCCTGGTCCGGGAAGATTCCGCATGCCGCGGAGTGGCTGGGCCCGTGAGCCATGGCCGCTGAGCCTGCGCGTCCGGAGCCTGTGCTCAGCAACAGGAGAGGCCACAACAGTGAAAGGCCCGCATTCCGCAAAAAAAAAAAAAAAAAAGCAACTATCCAATAGTTAAACAATGCAGTATGTGGCTCATTTCTAGGTGAGAGCAACACAGAATACAGGGCCAGAGGAGAAAAAGGCCAAAGACAGGAATCTGTAGGTGGCTGTGGAGCACCGAGAGCGCACTGACGGGGATCAGAGGCTATAACACTGGACTCACTTTCACGCTGAAGTCCTTAAAGGACAGGCCAGGCCAGAAGCGTGGCTTGCTGCATCCAATGCAGTGCCACCCGGCTACAGTCACTTGGCAAATCACATAAGCAAAGGCTGCAGGGAGAAACATCAGACTGGTTTAGCAAGACAGAATTTATCAAGTGAGAACAAATTATCTTTCTGCTACATTAATTGGGTCTCCAATTATATAACAAAGGCACTGACATAAATTACAAAACATTTAATAATCACCAAAAAAGCAGCAGCAAACGCACTAATAAAGTGAACATAAATAACGTGGGTCAGCGCTGAGATAAAGAGTAATGAGTCACAAAAGCAAAACAGGACAACATCAGATGCAGTCCCGTCCCCCTAAAATCTGTCCGTTTCGGGAGACTGGAGGCAAGATGGCGGAGTAGAAGGACGCTGACCTCACCTGCTCTCACAGACACACCTACATCACAGCTAACTGCTGAACGACCGTCCATACAAAAGACTGGGATCTACCAGAAAAAGATACTCTTTATCCAAAGACGTGACATCTGTCCATTTTTGAGCCCAGCAGACGCCGCCTTCTGCAGCGAGGATGGTGGGGCGCCCGGACCCTGCAGTAGACGCTACTTCTCGGTGTGTCACGCCGCCCTCGACCCTCTAGGATGTCCTTGCCGCCTGGTGAACTCCTCCCGGCCCTTCAAAATTCCGTCCCACTGCTACTCATCGGGAAGCTTCCTGGCAGATCCAGGCCGGACTAGCCCTGCGCTCCTGGAAGCCGCCTCCGTGCTCATTTACAGTCACCACGCGGGGACCTCCCGCCGCCATGTCCGCCCTGACCCCCACCAGCTCCCGGAAGACAAGATTCCCGGCTTCTTCACTTTCATACATGTGTTGCCTAAGGTTGCGCCCGAACATGGGCTTGATAGATACCTGCTGAATAGCAAATAAACTAAAATTCATAGGAAATATGCCACGCGCCCCTTGGCACTTCCAGACCTAGCACAATGCTTAACACAAAGCAGGTATTTGAAAAGGATTCGCTGATATGATTCCATTGCTGGTAGAATTTAAAATCTGTGCTTAACCTAAAGCTGCGAGATGTTCATTTAAACAAGACCAGCAGTAAACAGCGATTTTGTATTAATGTTTGCATAGCAGATTTTACTTTTTTCGAGTCTAACCTTTAGGTCATCTCTTAAGATAAGAAAGTCAAGATATACTTATTCTGTCTTATTAAATCTTTACCATATCCACATGAGGTGCATGTTATGAAAAGTCTGCTAATCTGACTGAGGACCACTCTAATAGAATTCCTTGTTGTTTTTACCTAATTTTGAGGTGTTAGAAGAATAATATGAGTCTCCCGACATCTACAAAGTGCAAAAGCAGTGAGTGTTGGACACGTCAGATAGAAGGTAATATCATGATGGAAACAAAAATTATTGATGATTATACGATGTGAACCAGGTAATAAAATGATGAATGCTGTACATGTGTATGGAAATGAAGCAGATGCTAGGAGAAAAAATCCTAAGGGCAGAGAAGGAATTAGGCAACACGGAAAAAGTACACCTCTCAGTAACTGACAAGAGACAAGGGGAAGTGATTAATGACATGGAAAAGATTTTGAGTGGTGGCTAGAGAATTAGCTTCAGTAGCGCACGATTATTAACTCAATGTCACTCCAGGAAAAGACAGGGAGATTGAGAACTTAAGACTAAGCACAGGCAAATACTGCTAAAACAACATGACTGCAAGGCCTACTTAATTCTGCTCAGCAACAATGACACAGGCCATGACTGGTAAGGATTCTCAACTCCTGTGGAGATAGTGCAACAGATTTGCAGGACAGAATTAAAAAAAAAGGCAAACAAACCTATTTTTAAAGTGTGTGAAAGTAGGAATACACACTTCACAAATGGCCGTTAAAAACATGATTGATGCTCAACATCACTAGTCACCAGAGAAACGCAAATTAAAATCACAATGAGGCACCACTAGACCTGCTAGAATCCCTAGTTAAAAAGACTGACAATGCCAAATGTTGCTCAGGATGTGGAGATACCAGAACTCTCACTGTTATCCATTGCTGTGTTAACAAATTATCTCAAAACCTAGCACCCTGAAACAACAAACATTAATTCTCTCACAGTTTCCAATGGCTAGGAATCTAAGAGCAGCTTAGCTGAGTAGCGCTGACTCTGGGTCTCCCATGACGTTGCAGTCAAGGTGTCCCCCAAGGCTGTGGGCATCTGGAGGTATCACTGGGCCAGAATACGTGCTCCCAAGCTAACCCACGGAGCTGTCAGCTGGAGGTACTAGCTTCTAAGCGGGTCTTGCCAAGAGGCCTCAGTTCCTCATCACGTGGGTCTCTGCACTTCCAGGCAATCCAGATGCAAGTGTGTTTTATAACCTAACCTCGGAAGTAACATACCCTCATTTCTGCTGTATTCTACACTCAAGCCAACCCCGATGCAACATGGGAGGAGACTACACACAGGCATGAACCCCAGGAAGCAGGGATTGCTGGGGGTCACGGGGCAGGCTGCCTACCACAGTCATACATTGTTGGTGGGAACGCAAATGGTACAATCACTTTGGGAAATAATACTACAGTATCTCATAAAGTTAAACATACAGTCACCAAGTGACCCTTGGTTCACTTCCAGTCCCATCTACTCAAGAGAAATGTATACACACATCCACACAAAGACGTGTCCGTGGGTGTTCACAGCAGCGTCAAACATGAGAGGCCCACACTGGAAGCAGTCCACGTGCTCATCAGCTGGTGAACAGACAATCTGTGATAAACCCGCTCCACGGAATGGATACTACTTGGCAATTAATAATCATATTAGTTCAACATGGATGAATCTCAAACACTTAGTGAAAGAAAGCAAACACAAATGTCTATGCACTGATCCCACTGACATGAGATGAAATTCTAAAAAAGGCAAACTGTCATGACAGAGACCATACCAGTGAGTGCTTGAGGCTGGCACGGGGATAGAGGACAACTTCAAGGGGCATAAGGAAGCTTTTTAAGGGGGGAAACTCTCTATGTCCTGACCACAGAGGTTACATGACTGTATATAGTTAGCAAAACTCATCAAACTGCACACTTGAAATGAATGTTTCATTTTATGTAAATAATACCTTAATAAAAAGTATTATCATTACATGCATGACATTATCGTACGCTTCTCAACTCAAAGAACACAACAGATATCCATTAAAAAGTACAAAAGTTCATAACCTATTTTTTCGGATATAAGTTCACTATACACAAAATGCAAAAACACTTTTACATGCCAGCAATGACTAATGAGAAAATCAAATTGAAAAGGGACCAGTGACTTGTAGGCCTATCTGGAGACCAAGGCAACCGTGTAAGAGAGAACGCTGAAGGCCTCAACTAGGAGTTATGGTAGCTGACGGAAGAGGAAATGAACAGAGCCGTGTCAGAAATCTGTCAACTGACTGGAGGTGAAGGGCGATCAAAAGAGATCATTCACATCTGACTATCGGGAGGGTCATGATACTATTAAAATGTCACCTTCCCAGGGAGGCATCTGCAGGCTTTCCTATTTTAGATGGAAACACCAGCCCCTCTAATCAGAACTTCCCACCCTTCTTCCCTGCTTCATTTTCACGACACCATTTACAATCCTGTGACGCTAGATAATATAGTTTACTCATTCACCTTGTTGACTGTCTACTCCTACCAGACTATAGGCTCCAGAAAGCAGAGTTTTGTCCTATTTTATTGACTGCTGTATACCCAGCATCTAAAAAAGCACCTGTTACGTAGGAAGAGCTCAATAAATATTTACTGAATGAATCGAATAAAAACATTAAAAGAAATCAGAGAATCAGGAATATAAATGGGTGTGAGTGTATGTGTGTTTGAGGAGAGTAAGAGAAATGATGGGTTTGGGTTTAGATATTCAGAGTCTGAGCTATTCCACTAACCTATTTTTTCAGATATAAGTTCACTACACACAAAATGCGAAACACAAAATGCAAAAGGAGGGCCAGAGGCTGCAGCGGAAGCCAGGGTCAGTGCTTTTTCCTAAGATGATGGCTGAAGCTCTGCAAAAAGATGAGCTCTCCTAGAGGCACCTCAAATCCCAGCCCACAACCAAGCACTCATGCTCCATTAGACCTGCTGTCTTTCAGCAGGGATCTACGGCAGACAAACACACTCCTAAAACATTTTCTTTGGCATTGGACTTCACTGTGCTGCAGAAGCGTTCATCTCTCTGAGTGTGGAGATAACAGACACTTTATGATGTGTGATGACGACTGTGATTGTCAGATATCATTACAGAGTAAGTAACTCTGTCCGTGGAACCAAACGTAAGCACATGAGGTCGGAAGAAATATTTAGGCAGTGCGATGGTAGACTTCAACCCTCCTGACTCTTCAAGCCCCAAAAGACTAGCTGGTAGAAGCCAGGGTGCCTGATATACACAGAACCAGTGAAAAGGTTCTTTGCGAGGAACAGAATCACAGCCTGACTGCAGACAGCCTCGTAAACACCACCACAAACGTACAGCTGGGCTCTACCCTGGAAGCTTGAGCATTTCAACCACTGCTGTTTGAGGGAAGATGGAGTGGAGGTGTGGGCAGGATCCAGAGGGACCCTTAAAGGAAAGGTCAGGGCCCAGCACAAAAGCTAAAGGTTGACTCCGGGGCAGAGGAACTAACACATTTGTCCCAGGACACAGCTGACCCTGACACCTATTTCCCAGCAGAAAAGAAAGCCTTGAAGAAAGCGTGACAGATGCTGCCCAAGGAGAGACTGCTCTCCAGTAGGCACTGCCCCGGCGGCCGCTCCCGCAGCCCTGCCGCCACGGGGGAGCAGAGTGTCGGTCACTTAGTCGCTACTCCCGGAGCCTCATCGTGTGCCAGACAGACAGCGCACGTGCCCTCCCCGGGCTCGTCCTACAGGACTGAGCGTCCCCTACGATGCTGGGATTTAAAAAGCTCACAGGCTGGCAACGACCAAAGGGGCCAGAACAGTCTAGTCAAACCACTCACTGTCCAGACGAGGAGACGAGGCCCAGAGGGTGAGCCAAGCATGGGCACAGTCCGTGCGGGGACGAGGGAAGAGAAGCACGTGCCAGGAAGAGTGGGGACCTGCGCCAGACCACCGGGGGCTGAACCCAGCTCCCCGCGATGGACACGAGCGACTTGGGGCGCTCACCTTCTCCAGGGCTCCCCTCTGGCATCGGGGAGGCGGGAACCGCAGCAGGAGTGCCGGTGGTCGCTGCAAATACTGAACAAGGTCTCTGCGGTGTGTTTCTGCCGTGTACCAGCACAGGCCGCCGAGCACTCGTGTCTGTCGGCGCTTCCAGAGCTGGTCGGTACTGCTACTGCCCTGATTGTTTTATCCACTAGGCACTAAGCACTGATCCTTATAAACTCTGTTCCAGGATTTAGAGACACTGAGTTACTGTGTCTAACTTGCTTCCTGAACCTGTCAATCTAGATTCCTTGGTTCCTAAAACTTCAGCTCCCCACCTAAGGGCTGGTCCCTACGTGCTCCAGCACCCTGCACGGAGGGCCCCTTTTCTGGCTCCCATCCATCAGCAATCATCACTTCTCCACCCCACGCTCCCCAGGCGGAGACACCACCTCTGACTCCTGAGGCCAGGAAGTTCCTGGCGGGGCCCCGCTCCGTCCCGCCATCTCCCCACCCCTCCCCCACCCATGAAAAGGGATCCGTCCGTGAGGTGGCCCAGCAGCTCAGGCACACACGCAGGACCGCATGTCTCAGAGGGGAAATGGGATGGCTCGATGTGCGAACTGAAAAACAAACAACCAAAACAACGTCTCTGTGTAAGCACTGTTATTTCAACTGAGCCCGTCTTTGTATACTCACCTCACTCTGTAACTTCTCTGAAGTAATCACCAGTATCCCTGGACATAAACAACCAAGATCTAGCCGCTTCATTTCTATCAGTGACGGGGCCCTTCGAGGATGCTAACAGTATGATGCATACAGCGCGCGCACACACAAGACTGAGTTATAAGTCACACAACTCAATCAATCATTTGGGATTACTAACAGTATTACCATTACCAGCTGCTATCAGCTGGTAAAGACCACGCTTTCGGTCCAGTGAGGACACAGGCAGATCACTCTACATGGAAAGGGCTGGCTCTCAGCGGCCTGTTCACACATTCACATGATGTAAATGGGGCTGACAGGTGCCCACGGGGAGGGACAGGAAGCAACGCGGGCTGAAGAAGCCCACGACCCCCAGGCTGGCCCCGACATCGCACTGGGCTCAGGGCACTGGATGAAAGAAGTCTCGTTGCTCAGCAACAAGTAATACACTAGCCTTGAAGGAGAGCTAATCAATACAGTGTCGGCTGGAACTCCTTCATAAGCAAAACAATAATTTCCTCTGCAATTCTGATTGAGGGGCACTGTCCTCTGCGAGCTAACCTTTATCTCTACCCCACCACTAAGCTGAACAAATATTTAGCACGGATTTTTCACAAAACTACTGTAGGATGAGCACCAACCGGAACAGAAGGTTAAGCTGAAAACAAGTCATAGGAATGAACAGACAAGAGGCACCCACTCTGTGTGGCACCGCGGTTCAGGGCCCAGAGGACATCTTCACGGGGCAACTATTAACCAAACTCAGTCTCATACTTCACGAATGCCCTGTAAAAAGGATGATAACCACTTCTTCCAAATCAAATTTTTAGAAGTGGAGCTTTATTCAAATTAACAGTAAAGAACTGCAGCTGCTTCTGTAATATTCGCAGTGAACACTGAGTGTGGCCAGGCCCCGTGCTAAGGACTTCGGATTCACTGACTCTTTACCGCGTCCTCGAGGGGGGCAATGCTCTCATTTCCATTTTACGGTTTCATGAACAGAGGCTCACAAAGAATAACTAGTCTCGGGCCATCAGGCCAGTTAGTGGCAAAGTTAGGATCCGACCGAACTCTAGAACAGGGTTGCCCAACGGAGCTTCCCGTGTGCTGGGAATACTCTGCCCTTCTACCCAGGTCAGCAGCCACCAGGCACGTGTGGCAATGAGGCACCTGGGATGTGGCTGACATGAGCGGGAACTGAATTTCACTTTTAATTAGGTTAGGTTAAATATATGCAGCCCTGGGCAGGTAGCGGCCACCACGCTGGACCGGACAGAACAGCTCGGGAGCAGGGGGTGTGAAATCTGGCTAGGGCCTGCTTCCATATAACCATGAGCTAAGAATGTGCTTTATATTTTTAAAAGGTTTTTGGACAAGAAGAAGAAGCAACAGAAACAGCATATGGCCCACAGAACCACTAAAATATTGACAACCCTTTACAGAACAAGTCAGTGGCCCCTGGCCCCGAGCTGTTCTCTCGACCACAATCGCTGTCCCTGGGAAAAGAGATTTCAAACCATTTCCCCAGTTTAAATCTTAACAGTAAGAAGACGACATTAAAAATCGCACCACGTGAGTGTTTTCCTATTTTCATTCTCGTGTTTAAGTGATTCGGGCCTGAGCAAAGGCAAAAATGCTGACCAAGATCCGGCCTAATCAAGTTCTGTACAGTCAGCCACCAAAACAACGCTTCACGCCTACAAACTGCTTCTGCGTTCGTTATCTCGTTCTCTATTGAAAACAAGCTCAGGAGCGAGGATGCGTATCTCGTAAAGGACAAAACGGAGACCTACCGGGACTCAGTGTTGCACGGAAGACGTGGTAACTCCAAGTCCAGTGACTGACTTATGAACCAAGATGCCTGAAGAAGCTGCAGAAGATGCCACAAGACGAGCACCCATGAGCTCCACTGATTCGGGCGGGACAGCTCAGGCCACGGGTGTTCTGCCTCTGTGGGAGAAACGTCTCTGTTCTTCCACCAAGAAGGTGGATGCAAAGGGAGCGGTCGGGAGAGGCACCTTCCTGGGCCACTTCCCGTTTCTGGAACATGAGCAGAGTCTCTGGAGGATACGGTGGCTTCTTCGCAGGGGGTCTTAAAAATCAACAGGAACGCGGCTCTCATGAGTTGAGGACCCTCAAAGTCTAATCAGCTCTGCCCCTCCTACCGGGGCCTCAGGTCGTGCTCGCATTAAGGACGCCCGCCCCTACTACCAGCCAGTGGTCTTCCCACTGACACCCTTTACCCCACTCCGGGGGTCCTGGGGCCCCAAGCGTGTGACAGACTACACTCTTTTGCCCTGGGCCTGCTGACTGTCCCCCGATTTCCTGTAGGTTACATTCGACCCTTCAGTATTTTGTAGCCTTTTCTTATGCTCTATACAGAGCCATCCAATAAGGAAGCCAATAGCCACAGGTGGCTCCTTCAATTTAAGCTAATTAGAGCTAAATAATATTAAAAATCGAGTTCTGGGGCTTCCCTGGAGGTCCAGTGGTTAGGACTCCTCTGCGTTTTCACTGCCCTGGTCCAGGTTTAATCCCCGGCTGGGGAACTACACGTGGTGCAACCAAAAAATAAATAAAAAATAAAAAAATAAAAATCTAGCTTCTCAGTTACGTTCAGGTGCAACTTCAGCTCAACAGCCACATGTGGCCAGCGGCTACCACACTGGACAGCATACAGAACATTTCCGTCATCACCGGAAGTTCTGGTAGACCCTACACTCACACAACTCTGACCAATGCAAATACACGATGAGGGAGATCACGCTTTCCTCCCGACTCCTGACTGGTTACACTCCAGGGCCGTACCACCATCACCAAATTATTTCTATCCATGACTCATCCCTTCACAGCACCACAAATTCAACTCCCTCGTGATTATTTTTTGAACACTTCCCTCCACAAGTCCCCTTTGCCCATCTCACAGTTGAGTCATTTATTCACGTGCCTGGAAGTTTTACTTGGCAACATAAACTTCCAAATCTTCTTTCTCACCTGGGGTTCACTAGCCTTGATGGTTTGCATTAAACCTACTGAAGGTGTATGTTCCATGTATGTCTCTAAGGCTGGGAAATGCACGTGTATATTTATCTTCGGTCCAGTCAGCTCTTGGTCGCCTCTGCTGGGCAGCTTCTGTGACCCACCCATCCTTCCCTCCACCTCGTGGGCCCACTGTGTCAGCCAGTTTTACCACATATGCTTACACCTCCTTGACACAAGCCTTAGGTAATTACTGTAGAAATAGTTTCAGTGGTGAATTAGCTTGGGTTGCTCAAAGCTGAGCCTGAGACGAGGACTTTGTCACAGGTAGGAGTTTAGGAGAGTTGATCCCAGGAAGAAGGAGTGAGGATGCAGGGAGAGCGATGAGAGGAGAACAGCTAACAAAGAGGTATGTTAGGAGGTGGCTCCTGTGAGCAGTAGGGTCTCAAAGCCACCACGCAGAAGCCCCGTGGGAACTGTTGACCTGGAACATCAACACACCAGCTCCCCCTCCCTGAGCTGAGGGCTGCACTTCAAGGGAGCTCTTGGATGGGGCCTGGCGAGTACCTACGGCGCCGAAGTCTCCAGGCAAAAGGTGGCAAGGCGAGCCCGGCAGCAGAAGGGAGTCTGAGCTTGTGCGACTCTTTCCATTGCAGCTGGGGCTGTAGCAGAGCTGGGCAGAGACGTGGTGAGGCAGCTGCCCGAGGCAGGCTTCTCTGCAGATGAGACAAGCACTCTGTGCCCCACTGTAGTTTCTTAAAAGCGCCATCTGGGGACTTGCCCGGCTAACCGTTCATCATCCTGTAGGACTGAGCCAGAGTGGCTTTCTCCTTGAAGCTAACCCCGCTCCCCACACCTGCAGCACTAATCGTGGTCACGTGTAAGTGTGTGTTCACAGACTCTCTCTCCCTCTGCTAGACTCTGAACTCCCTCAGAGCGCTGCTGGCCTTCACCTCTGGGAATCCTGCTTCCTGCACACCGCCAGGCACACTGGAGCTCAGTACCTGAACGCCCATCAGACGGAAGGAGGAAAAGAAGGAGACGAGCACGCGCAGACGCCAGTCAGGGAGGAAGGAGTATAGTCTCTGCCCACGTTTGCACCCTGCACTCCTGAAGCGTAAGGTAAAGGGCCCCGAGTACCAACCAAGGCCACAGGCCTCTGCATAGCTTCACACTCCTCAGGTTGCTTCATTTAACCCACCAACAGCCCTGCTCAGTTAAACCATATTTCATCCAACTTGAGACACCACTGACTATAAGATGCTGCACGATTTTATTTACCATTAGGAAACGCTGCCAAAATAATTGAAAGATGATACTGGTTGTAAGACAAACGCTGACTTCAGAAATATAAAAATGTGGGGAAAACAACCTCTTTATTTCCTAGAATTTTTGAAAATGTGATATTTATCTCCCATCTGATTCCAAAAAAGATTTAAGTTGGCAATCCTTCGAGACAGATACTATAATTCACATCTACCAGTTAAAGAAATGGAGGGTTCTAAGGAAGACAGTCTGGACTTCCTTGGCATCCTCTGTCTCCATTTCATGAGGCTCACTCCTCACTCTGGCAAGACCTCCACTTGAGAAAGCCTCTGATGACCTCATTCATGCTGGGAAGGAACTTACAAGGATAGTCTCCCAGGAATGGCCAGGGATCCTTCCTCTTCCTACACTTGGAACAGAGGAGCCAGAAGCCATCACTGAGGCCGCACCTCCAGGTGGGAAAATGCAGGGCCGTGAAGGCGACCTGGACAGTGTATTTGGAAGCAGGGGAGTGTTTCTGAGAGACAGTCCTCCACGCCAGCCCCGCCTAAAGCATCTCCGTCACAATGTGTACTAACACAGACACTCCAAATTCGCAGGGAAAGATGACTGCATACGCTGAAATAACTAGTGAGAAATGGAAAAGGAAATCCTGGCAAAGCTGTGCACAGCTAACGCAACAAGCAAGGTTGCGATTCTGAAAAACAGTGGAACTGGTGGAAGGAGATGACATCATAGTTTTGCTTTCTCTTGAAGAGTCAACCGAATCGGTACACATCCTGGCTACTGACGACCAACGGTTGGAGTCACCTTCCCATCTTGAAGACGAACAGTGATGAGCTCAGGGGGACTCAAGGAAGAGGAAGAAGGAAAAGAAACCATGGTCGTAATTACAACTCGCACCCTGCTTGCAACTGCTTGCGGTGTGCCCCAAGCCTTTTATCCCCCTCCTAACACCACAGGCGGCCTTAACCAGCTAATAAAGAGGGCCTGGGGCAGGATGCTTCCTGAAGCTTGGCGCTCCCCCACACACTCCCCCCTCCCCGGCCTATTGGCAAGCAGGCCTGGCACAGGGGCCACGTCACCGTGTGGCTCTCGGGCAGCAGCACACAGGGCTCCCCTGGGCTGTGGAAGCAGGTGGCACCCGATCCAAACAGAGACGATGAGAAGATGCTCGTGCCAGAACACTTTCCTTTCCAGGGCACAGAGATGGAATTGAAAGGGAGGTGTAAGACATGCATAAAGGCCTGACTGCCTTTTCCTGCTGCCAAGAAACACCATGCTGCAGGCTAACTGCAAAAGAGAATTGTTTAAAGAGTGCTTTCATTCTTAATTTTGCAAGATGGATTCAACCAACAGACCGGCACATGCATGCACGCAATACAATGCTGTTTTCATTTTTTCAGTCCTCTACAGAGGCTGCAGAAGTCTATTCTACAGAGCGAACTATTAACAAAAAAACTCCTTAAATTCACCATAGAGTTACCTCTGTATAAAGATTTCAGTCAGTAAGAAGACCGATTGGGGAGCTTTGTTTTAGGTAAAAGTGGCAGCAGAGGTTCTAATTTCAGGGTTGGGGGGAGGGTGGCAGAGAGCCGGGAAGGAGAGAACAAGGGCTGGGCTTTTTCTAGATTTTTAACAATTTCCCAAGACGTCTTTTGAAGTAGTTATTTCTCCATGTCAAAGAGTTTATCTGAAAGTTCTGTATCTCACTTTGCAAGTAAATATTTTCACTTAACTCATAAAAATAGGCATACCGCTTGGTAATCTCTGGGTTCTAGTATATCCCCGGTAAGGCAGAGATGATTCGATACGATAATCCACATGGCCTCTCAGTGTTAATGCTTTTCTGGAACTGCACACTCTGCTTCTATCACATCATCTACATTTTCCAACTGCCTTATCGTAAGTTAACTCACACTGAATTTGTGACAAATTATATCTTGCACTTCTCCCCACGCTGGAGCTGTGCAATCCACCTTTTAAACCTATTTTAAAGGCTTTATATTTATCTTTACTATTTTTCACCCTGTTATTTTTGGCACGTCATTTTAGATTATCAAGCTTTTCTTGACTCAAGACCAAGTCACTAATCATATCAGCTGTCGCTCCGAGTCTTGTGTCAACTGCAAATCTGATACGCACGTCTTCATCAAAGTCATTGGTAAAACTTGTGAGCAACGCAAGTCTGAAGGCAGAGCTCAGCACGGCTCCACTGTGAACATTCCTGCAGGTTAACAGTAAGCAGATAATCCACACCTGGACAGATGTGTCCAAGTAAATACCAACCTAAGTAAGGGCATTATTCGTCTGCCCAACTCACAAATCTCCACGTTACTCACAAGGGCCGCTGGGGATGTTTTACCAAAAGCCTGTGGATATCCAGATGCACAATATCCTCCATGGTCTCTGTCTGCTGTCAGATAGACGGAGGGACTAAGGTCAGCGGGAAGCGGGAGGAGTTTTCAGCTGAGTCCTGGCAGCACTGTGGCCTTGACGACCTGGTCACAGCTAACGAGGCATCCCCAACCCAAACAATAGTCAATAACTATATCCCCTTTTCACCCAGAACTTCATCCTCTCTACATCAGGGAAGGATAATCTGATGGGTTATATACTCCATTTTTGCATGTTGGTGGGTTAAAAACCTGAGGTTAACACAGAAGAAATAAAACAAATTAAATGCAAAACCTGAACTTAACTTTTAAAAAACCTGCCTCAAACAGTGAAAGCCTACAAGATGAGCCCTTGGTAATGTCCTCTTCACCATGTGCTTGAGCTGTTCTCCCGGAGGAGACCCGTCCCTGGAGCCACCAGTAGATGCTGTGACCCTGGTCCTGTGGTTTGTCTTCCAGGCAGTTCACCCCCCTTCCTGTGAACAGAGGGAGCTGCCTGGGAGCCTCCCAGCTGCAGGCCTCCTTCCTTCTTGCCCTTATTCAGTCTGGTCCCTCTTTTAGGTACGGGAGCTGGGGCCTAACCTGCTAGAGACAAAAGAACTCAACATAGCGTGTGTGTGTGTGTGTGTGTGTGTGTGTGTGTGTGTGTGTGTGTGTGTACACGTGTATGTGTGCATGCGTCTATGTCTGTGTGTGCGTGTGTGTGCGTCTTCTGTCAGTGTATGTTTGCTTTCACTCCAGCGGGGAGGAAGCTACACAGATCTGAGAGAACAGACTGCTGGGCCCCAGTCCTCACAACTGTCCTTCCCCGTCCCATTCCTCAGGAGCAGAGGGCTGCATTAGGACAGGTGCATCCACATGGCGAGCTGATGTCCACCTGAGGTCACTAGACTCAGGTGTAGCTGTGGAGGTTCTGGCTTAACTGCTTTACATTTGTTAACCTTTAAAATTAAGTTGTAAGGTAGTCAGTGCTATTAGCTCAAAACAGAATGCTTTGATTTTTGTTTTTGTTTTTTTTTTACTTTTCTGGAATTTTATATAAACAACACCATCTGAACTGGGTCACTGCACGGGGCTTTGACAATTGTTTTATTATGCAGAGACTTGAGCTGAAACAGCATCTGCTACAAGAGGCGATGACTTTTATAGATATATATGCAAAAGCAGAGGCTGGGAATCAGAAAAGTGAATAAAATTTAAAAGATAAACAGCTACATATTAAAAATGGTTTTATCCTGCTGGGAGACAAAACTGCATGAGTATCTGGGGACCTCCCTGTCCCTGCGTTTTCAAGGAGAGACCACCCAATGGTGACACATGAGCACAATCTCTGGTCCAGACTCCTAAGACGCATCCTGTCATATCGCTTCTCCGGTGGTGAAATAAATCTCCTGGAGTAGAAGATAACGAACTTTGAACAGAATAAGTAAATATAACTATGCCGCCAAGAAAGAGCAGACAAACCTGGTCAATTCTGTAGGCAGCATACTAAACACTAGGTACCACAAGTGAAGCCCAGACATCTTTGATGTGGGTATGGGGCATGTCCAAGTACGCCCAGCAAATGCAGATTCACAGGTTAAGCATGATGGAGTTCTCAAAAGCCACCATTTTATTATATGACAACCTTAATGCTTTTACATATTAAAGTAAACATGAATACACGATGGTTTCAACAGTTTGTATATTTTATAGTCAAGAAAAGACAGGAAGCTTCTAGAAATATCCACCCTTGCAGCCAGCACTGGGGACTCTGTCTCACTCACCGGAGGGCCTGAGCTCCCTCTCCTGGGCCGAGAATGGGGGCAATCCTAGGGCACTGCCACGTGGCCAGCAAGAGTACATGATCAAACTGCCCCCAGCTGGCCATCCACAGTCGCTCACAGCAGGTCAAGACAGCCCAACCAGCACCGAGCTGGGACGAACCCAAGTTACCTACCACCAAAACCAACCATTTCAGCGGTGATGGCTGTCTTCCATTTGCAAGTTGGGAGCCCTCAGTCAACCTGAGAGGACCACAGAGGTCGGAACACTTCCACCTCACGCAGCTTCCGGGCATTTATTCTACTTGGCGTTGGTGGCAGAGACTGGCATTAGCAGACGAGCAGCTCCAGTCAGGGGTTAGGAACGGCTATCAGGTATTAGGACACTTAGCCACGCCATCCCTTAGGCTTCTTGTTTGATAAAATGGGAATGATATTCCCTGCCTATCCCCCAAACAGGCCAAGATCAGAGGGCAAGTGAGAAAATAATCTGTAAAAGTACCACACAAGTGGAAGATATATTATCGTCACCCAGAAAATTATTTCTAACATTCTCGAATTTTACCTACTATAGGAAGAGGCTACCAATGGACCAACAGGCTAGAGGGCATCTGGCCACAGAAGAGACTAATGAGATGACTGGGGACTCTGCTGCTGCCACAGCAATTGGCGTTCTTGCAATTAGATTCCACACATTGTTTTCATGGTTTTCTTTTTTTTTCCCTTCCCCCCCATCTTTAAAGTGTTATAATTCACAAATAAACATTGTATATATTTAATGTGTATGACCTGATGTTTTGATACATGTATACATTGTGAAAGGATAACCACAGTTAAGCTAATTAACATATACATCACCCCTCATAGTTGTGTGTGTGTGTGTGTGTGTGTGTGTGTGTGTGTGTGTGGTGAGAACACTTAAGATGATCTACCCACTTAGCAAATTTCAAGTATACAACACAGAACTGTTAACTACAGTCACCATGCTGTACATCACCTCCCCTGACTTGTTATTCATCTTGTGTAACTAAAACTTTGTACCCCTTGACCAACATCTCCCCATTTTCCCCTCCCCTCAGCCTCTGGTATAACCACCATTCTATTCTCTGCTTCCATGAGTTTGACCCTTTAAATTCTACACATAAGTCAAGATGGGCAGTATTTGTCTTCCTGTGTCTGGCTTATTTCACTTAGCATGATGTCCTCCAGGTTCATCCATGTTGTCCTAAGTATGAGGATTTCTTTCTTTTTAATACTATTCCATTGTAAACCACATTTTCTCTATCAATTCATTCACCAATAGATATTTGTTTCCATATTTTGGCTACTGTGAATAATACTGCAATAAACATGGCCATGCAGAGATCTCTCTGAGATACTGATTTCATTTCCTTTGGATACACACCCAGAAGTAAGATTGCCGGATCATATGGTAGTTTTATTTTTAATTCTTTGAGGAACCTCATACTTTTATCCATAATGGCTGCACCAATTTACATTCCCAGCAACAGTACATAAGGGATTCCTTGTCTTTGCAACCTTGCCAGCACTTACCTTTTTTTTCCTTTATTTTTTTAAAACAATAGCCATTCTAACAGGTATGAGGTGAGATCTCACCGTGGTTTTGATATATATTCCCCTGAGGATTAGTGATGCTGAAGCCATCGTATGTCTTCTTTAAAGAAATGTCTATTCAGGTCCTTTGCCCATTTAAAAACCAGATTATTTGTTGTTGTTTTTTTGCTATTGAGTTGTATGAACTTTTTATACTTTGGATATTAACCCTTTATCAGATATGTGGTTTGCAAATTATTTTTGCTAATTCCATAGGTTGCCTTTTCACTTTGCTGATGGCTTCCTTTGCTGTACAGCAGCTTTTTATTTTGATATAGCCCCACTTGTCTGTTTTCGCCATTGCTGCCTATGCTTTTGGTGTCATATCTGAAAAGTCACTGCCCAGAGCAATGCCAAGGAGCTTTTTCCCTATGCTTTCTTCTAATAGTTTAACAGTTTCAGGTCTTATGTTTATATCTTTAATCCATTTTGAACTGACTTTTGTATATGGTGTGAGATAAAGATCCAATTTCATCCTTCTGCATATGGATATCCACCTTCTCCAACAACATTTACTAAAGAGACTATCCCTTCCACACTGTGTGTTCTCGGTATCCTTGTTGAAGATCAGTCAACCATAGATGTGTGTATTTATTCCTGGGTTCTCTATTCTGTTCCACTCTAGTCTGTATGTCTGTTTTTATACCAGTACCATACTGTTTTAATAACTGTAGCTTTGTAATAAAGTTGGAAATCAGGAAGGGTGATGCCTTCAGCTTTGTTCCTCTTGCTCAAGATTGCTGTGACTATTCAGGAGGGTCTTTGTGGTTCATTTGAAGTTTAGGATTTTTTTTTTTTCTAATTCTGCAAAGAATGCCATTGAGGGGCTTCCCTGGTGGCACTGTGGTTAAGAATCTGCCTGCCAATGCAGGCGACACGGGTTTGAGCCCTGGTCTGGGAAGATCCCACATGCTGCAGAGCAACTAAGCCTGTGCACCACAACTACTGAGCCTGCGCTCTAGAGCCCGCAAGCCACAACTACTGAGCCCACGTGCCACAACTGCTGAAGGCTGCATGCCTAGAGCCCATGCTCCGCAACAAGAGAAGCCACTGCAATGAGAAGCCCGCGCACTGCAACAAAGAGTAGCCCCCGCTCGCCACAACTAGAGAAAGCCCACGTGCAACAACGAAGACCCAACGCAGCCAAAAAGAAAATAAATTAATTTAAAAAAAAGAATGCCATTGAAATTCTGATGGAGATTGCACTGAATCTGCAGTTAATTTTAAGTGATATAGATATTTTCACAATATTAATTCTTCCAATCCATGAGCAAAGAATGTCTTTCCATCTACCTGTATCTTCTTTAATTTTCTTCATCAATTTTTTATATTTTCAGTATACAACTCTTTTGCTTCTTTAGTTAAGGTTATTCCTAAGTGTTTCATTCTTCTTGTTGCTATTGTTAATGGGATTGTCTTCATTTCCTTTTCAAATAGCTCATTGTTTGTGTATAGAAACATGACTGATTTTTGTATGTTGATTTTGTATGCTGCAACTTTGCCGTAGTTTGCTACCTGAGCAAACTCAAGGAAGAGAACAAAAAGAGGGGGCACTGGCCAGTGTCCAATACAGCAAGCCACTTAGGGTCAGGGTGCAGGGAGGGAAACCGGAGGTTGGGAAATAGGTGAACAGTGAAAGAGCTGCAGCCTGAATGATGAGAAAGAGGTGGGCTTGCAAAGCCCGAGGTAAAGAGTGTTTCAGACAAGGTGACCAGTAAGAGTAGAGACACATGCACCCTCTATGTTCACAGCAGCAGTATTCACAACTGCCAAGACATGGAAGCAACCTCAATGTCCGTTCACAAAGGAATGGATAAAGAAGATGCGGTACATATGTATACAATGGAATACTACTCAGCCATAAAAAAGAACAAAATAATGCCATTTGCAGCAACATAGTTGGACCTAGAGATGACCATACTAAGTGACGGAAGTCAGAAAGAGAAAGGCAAATACCATGTGATATCACTTACATGCAGAATCTAAAATATGATGCAAATGAACCTATCTATGAAACAGAATAACAGACACAGAGAACAGACTGGTGGTTGTCAAGGGGGAGGGGGTTAGGGGAGGGATGGAGTGGGAGTTTGGGGTTAGCAGATGTAAGCTTTTATATACAGAATGGATAAACAAACAAGGTCCTACTGTATAGCACAGGGAACTATGTTCAATATTCTATGATAAGCCATAAAGGAAAAGAATATGAAAAAAGAATGTATATATATGTATAACTGAATCACCTTGCTCTACAGCAGAAATTAACACATTGTAAATCAACTATACTTCAACTAAAAAAATATTGATATTAAAAACAAACAAACAAGGTCAGCCTGTTCAGAAAACAGAGACCAGTGTGACCACAGTGCAGGGAAGGAAGAAGAGAGTGGCCAAGGAAATCAGAGCAACAGGCAAAGGCCAGATGGGCAGGGTCTCGAAGGTTCTGGACAGGAGTTGCCGATCTGCCTGCAGCTTCATGAGAAGCTTGCAGAGTGTGGTCAGGAGAATGACCTGGTCTGAAACACACGTGCTTCACGAAATGTCTTCTCATACTCTTATTATGACTCAATTCATGGACTAGAATATGAAGTACAAACTCTTTGGCTAAGCATCTAAGGCCCTTCATGATCCGGGTGCAACAACTGTTTCCATATCATGCATTCAAATTAGATTCTGTTCTCTTGTTATGTCCAAAGCGGTGCTACAAACACACTCTCGCACATACCTAGAATATACTTCTCTTCAAGCCTACATACCCAACTCGACACCGCAACAAATGCCATGAAACCTCCCAATACCCAGGCAGAAGTCATTTCTCCCATCTGCAAACAGTCACATCACTTCGCCCAGTTTTCCTCAAGTGCCACTTGCCAGCTTCTACCTTGCACATGGTTTTCTGGAATAAGATTACAGAAATGAGATGATGGCTCAAGAAGTGTGCAGTTACTTTAGTTTGGTGAGTATGAAGAGTATTTCATGAATGAAGTGTTTTTCTGCCTTGCTATTAGCACCTGGTAGAACTGAAGCGCTATTAGGAGGCTGACGTGGAGACCACAAATTTGGCACCAGGAGGGATCCTGAGGTTCCTAAATCATCCACAATTAGACTGGGTTTCTTGGTTGCTGTTCTAAAAAGTGGCGATGCCAGCAATTAGGGATGCAAGTTTCCAGGGGTATCTAACAGGGCAGCGTCTGTGCCGTGCCACCAACCCAGTAAGATCTCTGCTTTGTTGATGATAGTCCTGTACACTGCTGCCCACACCGCAAACAGATCCTCTGTCTTTACAGGCCTGGGTAGATCAGGCTAAAATGCAAGTGACAAAGATAATCCACTTTAGTCTGCAAATTAAAAAACTGGGTCTTCCGCAAAATTCACTTTAAGCGAGCAATGGAATCGGCCGAAGGAACACTGAAAGCAGAAAAACCATGCCTGTGTGTGTATTCCGTGTCTCCTAGAGCTTTCGATGCCCTCTCTTGAACGAGGAATGCGATATTCTTAACGTACACATGCGTACAACAGACACGAGTTACAAACCACGAGGCTCTGCTCGGGTTGCTTTGTTCACCACCTCCCTGGCATTATTTAAACGCAATGTTTTGTACACAGATATGAATAACACCAGAAATAACAACTAAAACAAAAAAAAGAAAGCTACATACTGGTTCAAAGTAACCCCACATATGAACATGTCTGTGGGCTGCAGGCATTACCCTTTAATGCTATGAATATATATTGACAGATACTTCATCCAAATGTTAAGTGTTTTTTCTTGTGCACAAAATTTTGTATTTGTGCTCCTCTCATTTAACAAAAAATGTGTGTTTGTGTGTGTGCATTCTCATTTCTTCCACCCAAATAAACAAGCAGACTGACATCACAAGGCTTCTTTTTTTGCTTAGGCAGAATATTGAGCAAACAAATATTTATTCTGGGTTACTCAGCTGTGAGACATAAGGGGATTCATGACACGCTGTGTCTGGTGCCTGCTTAGCTTTTACAAGATAATTGCACTTTGGACCACCTAGAACATCACATTAAATGCAGAGATCTGATTTTAAAATTTAAAAAACATGGAATGGGCAGAATTTAATCAGTCATGCCTCCATAAAATTGTGGGAGATACAAATAAATGGGCAATAGAAAGTTGCAATAAACCAGCATTAATCAAACTGTGATTAATTCAGGATCAGATTAAAACCCACAGTGGCAGCTGCATCAGGCCCGTTCTGCAGCGCTATTCTCTTCTGCTCCTTTCTGTTTGCCCCTCCTTCCCCCTTCTCATTCCCTTCTGCTCTCACCCCTAGGGCATCCTCCTTGGTGGATAAACCTGCAGGAGAGTTAATTGTCACATACATGGATTTAATCACATTGTCCATCACATTTGGGGGCCCTGCCTTTAGCGATCCGTGACTAATTGTTGTGGTAATTTTTCAATCATTAACAGCAGCACATATGCTGCAGACAAATCCCAAGGTGCCTGCTAAACCCCAGTGACAAGCGGCACACAGGCTCCAGAAGGGCCAGCACACGCCTGGTCCCAGCCCTCACCCCCAATCCTATTAGTCATGCAGCATCATTAATATACATCCGTTCCAAGGATGTGTCAGGCTGCAAGAAACTCAGAGGGGCCCGAGTGTGCTTTGTAACATAGCCGCGTCTTCAATCTATTCTTTGAAAAAGGAAGAAGAAGGCGGAGGGGGGTGGGGAGGAAATTAAAACTCCATGTGGGACAAGTAGCTGAGGGCCTATTCTAAGTTCCGCTTGTTTCTCATTCATTTTCAGGCAGGCTCCTGAGCTGCCGCAAGTTCCCTTTCTTGTAGTTTCAGCAGTATTAGCGATCTCCATGGCAACCACCGGTGCTCATCTGCGGTGCACACTGCAGCTTCCTGGGGCTCAATTCTCAAGCCGCGCTGGTGTCAGACGGGGCAGGCCATGTGCACTAGTGGGACCAGACCCTGCCTTGGGGAATCCTCCCGCTGATTGAAGCCCTGCTCTAATCACCACAGGATATGAGCCAGCAAGATCACAGGGAATCTCAGCTGCCCGCACGGGATCCAGGAATGCTGTTTAGTTTTCATTTTCCTTTTTCTAAGGGTCTTTGTTGGTTAAAAGTATAGAGCCACTATCTTACAAAAAGGATTCAATTTAAAATAGGTGGCATAACAGGGAACTCTACTCAATATTCTGTAACAACCTACATGGGGAAAGAATCTGAAAAAGAATACATACATGTGTATGTATAGCTGAAGCACTTTGCTGTACACCTGAAGCTAAGACAACATCGTAAATCAACTATACTCCAATATAAAATAAAATTTAAATTAAATTTTAAAAATAAACTAAAAAAATAGGCGGTATATATAACGTTGTGGGTAACTGATTTATTTGAGGCATACATCTCATACACCTTGCATGAAAGGGAAATTTCCTACTCGGGAGGAAATTAAAGCTCCCGAGCTCTCCCTGTGGTTCTTCCTAAATGAAGGAACATTTGGGATATTGGCCAGAAAAGTAAGAGAAGGATTCCTGGGTTATTACTGAAATTCTGGCTCTTCCTATGGAGGCTTAGGAAATTCCCTCTTGTACCTAGTTTCCCCAAGATTAAAATAAGATCTACTTATTTTAGGCACTTAGCAGTGGATCACTGCACAAGGTCTCGGCAAGACTTAATTAGTATGTGCAATTTATTTTTAGCTCCTTAAACGAGAGATGTTTGGTGCGGCTCCATTATGGGGAAATGAAAGGCCGAGCGCCCTCTACTGCTACTTCTGGGTCAGCCTCCGGGTTACCTGAAACCCCACGCTGGGGTTCCCTTATTGCTCACAAGTATCCTGGCTTGGAAGGCATTTAATGGTAAGAGCAGGAAGAAAGAAAACAGACAATAGGCTGACTGTTAAAAATGGAATATCTCACATCAAGGTGACTCACAGTACCTACATCTACTCAGAGCAGGGTGAGAAAGGTCTGGGAAAATTCAGAGTGCCCAACCCTGCATCATGAACAAACATTAAAGGATAAAAAAGTAGGCTCTTACTTTCTGCTCACATTCTTTCAGGACAAGGAGGGGGAAAAAGGAGGATAACGACAGGATCTCACTGACTGATCTGTTCTCTAGAAAAGTCAGGGGAAAAAGAAAACCTCCTTTTTCCTGATTTTTTTTAACATTCACAGCACTAATTAGTTCCTGACTTTGTTTCTGAGTTTAGTTTGAACCCAGATCCATACTCCATAACACTATATGAACAAATCCACTTTAGAGCCTAGATGTTCTTATTAGTTATCACCATGAACAAAAAGTTATACAGATGAAAAAGAAAACAATTTGACATGACTTTTATTCTTTTCTCCATTATGTAAATAATGACCCTTAAATAACATTTAAACAACTGCAAATACAAGTTCAGCTTGGAGCTGAAGCTGGACAGCATATGAAGAAATTCTGTTTCTTTATTAAAAATTAACTCTCTTTGGAAAGGTGTTGGTAATAATAATAGTAATAATAACAATACACTAAATAAAAATATATTAAAGTCTAAAATTCGTTGAACTCTTTCTGTGTCAGAAACTGTTCTAAGTGCTCTACATGCAATATTCTTTAATCTTTATAGCTCTTCAAGGTCAGTACCAATATTATTACCATTTCTGAGTTAGGAGAATGAGACACAGAGAGAATTAGTATCTTGTCACAGATACTGTCACACAACTGACAAGTAACAAAGCCAGAATTCAAATCCAGGCCCTTGAAATCCTAAACCCACCAAGCTAACCAATAAACTATGTTGAAGGACACAGGAGAATCAAATTCTGGGGAGACGGAACCCAAGCTGTTCATCATGGAATCTAGTTCCTTTAAAGAAAAGCCAAAATTACGAAAGCTCTATCCAGCTTACATATTTCCTCCTCCAAACCCAGACCTTATCTTGTTAGAAGCCAAGACCACATATTTTTCCATCACCTTTGATTTTTTCATGGGACGTCGTCAGTTTACCCTTGAACTGAGTCAGTGTCCCCGACAGAAACGCGCTCCGATAAGGACACCAGGGCCGGTGTTCAGCACACGGTGGGCGTGAGCAGCTGCAGGGGCTGCGGACAGCCAGCGCGGGGCTTCGACCTGCTGCGTGGGGAGAGGGCTTCTCTCAGCCCTGGGCAGTTGACTATCCAGTCGTGGGATCAGCTATTCATCACCCCCCCGGGTCCTCTCAGCTGATGGCAGGAGGGCCGCAGAGCAGCGGAGTGGGGGAGATGGAGAGCAGGAACCCAGCAGGAGCGCAGCTCTGCCACGAAAGAGCCTCGCAGGCTGTGGAGAGCGAGGGCCCGGATGGGCAGCTGACCGTGGGGCTGCCACCGGGCGCCCCCAAGGAGCGGTCAGAGTGCAGGCAGCAATGGCTGAGGACAGGTTTCCATCAAGGCCTTCATGTGAAGGGTTCACATCAGTCTCTGGCTCTTTTCAAGGACCCAAATCCCATCAGACTTGAAATGACTGGACTCCAGCAAACTGAGATTGTCAGGAAGACATATTTTCAAAATTTCCCTGTCAAATAGCTGGAAAAGGGGGTTATGACATGCCACGTCGAATACACATCTACATTTGTATCCACAGACACAAATTCCAGATACAGAAATCCTGAACTTTATCCTTCTGAAAGGGCTGTGGACTACACACAAGGACATCTCCCACACACTACCCTGCAAAGGCAATGAAATGGTCTCTCCATTCTTATCTCATTACGATTCTCCAATCAATCTGTCTGAGAACAGTAAATGACTGCAGCATCCCAGGCATCCCACTCATACAAAAGTGTGAATAATTTGCTAAATGTGAGGAAATGAGATAGTTTACAGATCACGCGGGGAATCCATAATAGGAAAAGGCTGCCATATCAAACACTAGCATTTCTAATTATGTCATTACATTTGATGAGTGAAGTGGCCCCCTTTGAAATAGATTTAAAGATTTCTGGTCAAACTATATTTTATAAAATGAGTATTCTTTCTGTAATGTTATGGATTCTCCTTAAATAGTTCTCCCTTTAAATATGAAATGCTTGAGGAGAATGTGAAAGGGAATTCAGTTATTACAAGATACAGCGTTACTTTACCATCACACAAATTCTCCTTTCATTATGTGGCTAATTTCTTTTTTTCCTATTAGCAGCCAGGGAAAAAAGATGTAATTGGCATGCTCTGAAATATTAAGCTAACTCTGGTACTAAAGATATGCAATCTCTCACAGCTTAAGAATTTTATTTTGCAATGCATTGCAGGATGAGAAATAGCCCTTAGAAAAGCATCAGCTTTGATGTTGCCGACCCTAGGGTTTCCATGACGTTGTAGCTCTTAAAAGAGTTTACCTTGATGTGTTTAACAGCACCAGAAATCCTGGGTTGAGAGCATACCCCAGACTCTGCGGGGGACGGTTAAGACACTCCTTCTGGCCCTTCCAGCTCTGACGTTTGGTGACTGTAGGTTTTTACTGCTGGCCTCACTCTCTCTGTAAGGAAAATGGATGCTAAACATTGCACCAGTGCATCATATTCTATGTAATGGAATTCTGAAGTAAATCACATTATTAAGAAAATATATGTTTTGAAACATGGTTTATTCCCTTCTGATAACGTTAAGGCAATGGACACATATAACTATCAAAGTGCATATCTAAAATCACGGAACTACAAAAATGGTGATGGCATAAGGAATCTTAGAAATAATCTTTTAGTGCAAACCCATTTATTTTACTGATACGGAAACAGAGAAGTCTGGAGAAATATACTAATAACAATAATACTAATAAAAATATCCTTTCAAACTAACATCTACCAAGAGGTAATTATGGGCCAGAAACTATTGTGTTTTCCATACATCATCTTCTTTCATCTTTTTAAGAAGGCTAAGAGACAAACATTAGTATTATCAACCTCATTTTGACAAATAAGGAAACCGAGGCTCAGAGAGGTTATACCACATGTCCAAGTGCGTCCAGACGGCAAGGACAGAGCAAACACCGGGACCTAGCGGTGTGACCCCATGGCCCTGCTCTTAATCTCACAAGAACACAAGAAATCATGGCTTAAGTTCACGGATAAGTTCTTACAACGGTTAAAATTCATAGAATTAATGAAGGTAAGACTGACTGTACATTCCAGGATTTCCATGCCCATATTTTTAGGAACAGTGCCAGGTGCTAGAAGTACACAGAAGATGAAGACACTGCCCTCTGAACAAGGAGCCAAGGAGAACGCCCCCCACCAGGATGTGACAGTCCAGAGGGAGAGGCAGACAGCACGTGCTAGGAGCAGGGTGGTAACTCCACGAAGAGAAGCCCACTCTCAAGCCAGGCAGAACCAGGAGAGCAGCCCTTCCTGTGAGCACCTGGGCCTCAAAAGCCGCCATAGCTGTGAAGTGGGACTCACCAGTGGGCAACCCGGCAGTGTGAGCTCAGCAGACAGGAGGGAGAAAGGTCAAACTGTATTTATTTGACAGTTATCTTATATATAACAGAGACACTTTCTTCTTCTGGTATTCTACCTCACTGGGAGAGCCCAGAACACCATGTGAATATTCACAGCCTCCAAAAGCATGTAGATGGCAACTCTCACTCTCATTTTTTTATGATGAGAAAATCTGGCTGTGAAGTGGTTGAGTGATTTGCTAGATGCCTCCAGAGGGGAACATGGAAGCTACTGGAAAAAATTAAGACTGCTCAACTACCAGATGTAGCATGTGACGCAAAAATCAGCCTGTCGATACCAGAAACCTACACTTTGAAAAGCTGGCAAAGGAAGAGGATCTAGCAAAGGTGACTGACAAAGTAGACAGCCAAGAACATGTGAGGAACATTTCAGATCTACTGTACTTTATCATCAGTTGAGAATTCCTCGTGGATAAACGTTACCGGTTCACAAGCGGGTAGCAATGGTTTCAGGTATTACATGAGAAGCGGCTAGGGCAAGTGTCACGAAGAACTTCTCAGAAATGGAACAGCCCCTGAATTAGGGCTTCTGAACCTCAAAAGCAATTCTTCAACAGCGGCAAAACGTTTTTACTTAAAGCTTAACCTATCCATGTAAGGATCGGTTAACAACAGGTGACCACCTGGGGAAAAAAATCATTATTAAATTCATACAGCCAAAACAACTGAAGCCACATACAGAAACATCTCATTTCATTTAAACAAACTAATGCTTTAAAATGTACATCTTACAAACCAATAAATTAGGGAGTGACTATTCAACTTATAAAAGAATTCACTACCTGCTTTCCTTTCATAAACCTTTAATTTATTCAGCTTTTCCGGGGCACACCTCTTGCGTGAACTGGGGACCATGTGCCTCTTACTGTTACTGCCACACGGTCACAGGCCGTGTCAGTGGAGAAAGAAGCCACTGCAGCTTACAGCCTAGGTGTCCCTGTCCTCACGGGAGGCATGGAACCCAGAGAGGAGCCAGCACAAACCACTCCCGAACCCGGCATCTCCCAGAGGATGGTCACAGCCCCCAGCACCAGAATCACCGGGACACTGCTTCAGACCGCAGACCCTGGACACCCCACACAGCCAGAGCCGGATCTCGGGGGACCTGAATTTGCATCAAGCTCCCCAAATTTGAGAGTCACTCGCTAAGAGGCAGGCCTGAGAAAGAGCTCTCGCTGGATGCGTGGGGGACACTGGGGCCATTATGAAGGTTGACATCGGAAACTGAAATAAGCAAAACCTCTGTGGAGGAATGTAACCCACGGCCTCACTTTCCTCCACCAAACATTTGTTGATGGTGTTTTCAGAGTTAAGCCTGGGGGAGCAGGGTCGACTGAGACCCAGCTCTTGCCTTGAAGGAGCTCAAAATCTCATTGGGGAATAGTAGAGAAACTCAGAAATCACTGAAGAATGGCAATGGCAGTGAAGAGAGATACACAGAGCATTTTCGGAAAGAGAGGCCACATCCTGGCCGGGGTGGGGGAGAGGAATGGAAATGGGAGGCAGATACAGGATCTTTGAGGACTTTGCAAATGAGGGGCTGAGGTGAACTCTTCCAGGACGAGCAGAAATTACAGGGAGGAAGTGGAAAAGGGGAAGGGGATAGAAGGAAAGGCCTGTGTCAAGTTACAGAAGCCAGGAGAGGAGAAGCATTCGGGGGGCTATTACCCGTCACATTATTTGAAAGGAAAGGACCATATGGAGATGCGTGTAACAAATGAGGCTTCCGAATATGCAGGGGACAGAAACCAGAGGCAGGAACAGCCTGCAGGGCTCCTTACTGCAGGGCTCCTTACTGCAGGGTTAGCGAGCTCCGTGGACAATAGGGCAAGATTTGTTCCTCTACTTCAGAAGCATTAGAGACCTGGGAAGAGTCTCAAAGGTGTCAGTAATATTTTTTTAAGGATATGGCTGTGAGAGGTCTTAGTGACATTTTAAGTTGGAACTGAAAAAATTAAAATGCTAATCTTGTTTACACCGAAAACCTCCCAATATGAAAGAAAAAAGGTATCTCCTAGTGCTTGTCAAATAACTTCCAACAAATACAGCTGAAGGACTGGTTTTCACAGGAGCACTGATGCTGAAACGGCTCTTAGGAGGTACCAGGGGATGGACAGCCAGGTGTGCCCATTTGTGCAGAGTTCACAGGAATGAAACACACAAATGGGAAGACGTGCCAGGGGTCTTTAAAAAGTCATAAGTAAGAACAGGAAATCAACTGCGGGTGTATTCCGAAGCTAGCACAATAGCTCTGCTACCAAAGCAAGATACTCAGCTGGTCTAGTTTTGGTGAGATGTCAATGAGCAAAATTATGAATAAGCTGTAATGTGTAGATAAGACTGGAAGGTTGCCCAGGCCAAGGCAACTTTAAATGATGACCATTAACATAAAATAAAGAAATAAACAAATAAAACGCACGCACACAAACACACACACCCAACAACCACCTTTCTATCCATTCTCTCAGAATCCTTCTCATTGCTTCGACTTTTTCAAATGACAGAGGACTAACTGACAGTCACTGAAGACGAAGAATGTATGTTCAATTTCCATCCTAACACAACTACCAAAAAAAAAAAAGTCGTTAAAATCGGATTTTTTTCACCTCTTTTTTGCATTTAAATAGAGTTGAGAGACACTTGGGGTTAGAACTGTCTTGCCAGAGGATGTGCTAAAGATCTTTACATTTCCAGGAAGCAGCACACAGCTGGTACTCAGTAAGTGTTGCTGAATAAATTAATAAATTGGTTAATAAATTAATGAAGGAACAAATGAACAGCGGTCGCTAAAATTAGCCTCCAAGAGCCGTAACCAAGTAAACCAAGCCTGTGGTTCACTATCACAGGCTTCACAGAAAGGTGGAGAATAGCAACCAGAAGTGATGCTTAAGGTCACAGGCTGAATCTTGACCACTTCACAGGCCTGGTATGAATTCCCTGCACTAGGGTGCCTTACAAAACCCCCTTCACCTTAATATTGTAACATGACTGCGCTGCCTCATTAGCACCTTATTTAAGACTTTTCTATTCCTCCCCGTTAACAAGGCATTTCCCAACTTGATATTACCGGGCAGAGGGGAAGGAAGGAGGAAATCAGTAACGGAAACCAAAAGAAAAATGAAAGCAGTCCAGAGCTACAACATGCTGTGAAGGGATTCCGCCATGCAGAATCAGTAAAGTATCTTTCGTGCACAGAAGCAACAAAACATGGCATGTGTGATGTGTCTTAACCCAGCAATTTTTGAAAACAAATCTGCTCATGAATAGTACACACAGGGCTTCCCTGGTGGCGCAGTGATTGAGAGTCCGCCTGCCGATGCAGGGGACACGGGTTCGTGCCCCGGTCCGGGAAGATCCCACATGCCGCGGAGCGGCTGGGCCCGTGAGCCATGGCCGCTGAGCCTGCGCGTCTGGAGCCTGTGCTCCGCAACGGGAGAGGGCACAGCGGTGAGGGGCCCGCGTACCGCAAAAAAAAAAAAAAAAATTACACACAGAAGCAACCATACTGTGCAAACATTGTTTATGTATTTATGCCACAAGCACAAGAAATGAAATCTACGGATAATCTGTATTATTAAAGTCTTATCACATCTATTATCATTGTAAATTTGTCCTATGATATTTTCAGCAGAGAGATAATAACATAACTGTGCTGTTTTACTTTTCCTTACAAAGGCAGGCAACAAAATAAACCCTCTAAACTCAAGAAAAGAATTTCTCTGTTAGTTCTGTTACAGACGACCGGAAAGTCAGCTCAATACGATGGATCAAGTGGGTCCAGGCCAAGGTATATCATGTGAAGTTTCAGAATACAGGGACAAAATGAGGTTCCTAAAAAGTCCCAGGAATCCAAAAAGCCTTCTAGAACCAATAAACAAGTTCAGCAAGGTGAGAGAATACAAGATCAACATATAAAAATCAAACGTATTTCTATTTACTAGCAATGTAAAATCTGAAAATGAAATTAAGAAGGCAATTCCATTTACAATACCATTAAAAGCATAAAATGCTTAGAATAAATTTCATAAAATACGTACAAGACTGTGCACTGAAAACTACAAAACACTGCTGAGAGAAGGTAAAGACGATCAGGTCAGAGGCCCACAGTCTAGGGCCCACAGTCCAGCCTCCCATTTTCGCAGATCAAGTGTTACTGGGACACAGCCTCTGCTCGCTGACCATAACATGTTCCACTACAATGGCAGAGTTAAGGAGGTGTGACAGAGACCCACAGGATAAAATGTTTACTACCTGGCCCTTCAAGGAAAGGTTCGGCAATCTCTGATCTAAGTAAATGGAGAGACATCCCACGTTAACACAATACCGTTAAGATGGCGATTTTTCTCAAAATGATCTACAGTCAATGTAATTACTAGCAAAATCTGAACAGACTTTTTTTTTGTACAATTGACAAGCCGATTCTAAAATTTATACTGAAATACAAAGGAGCTAGAATAGCCAAAAGAATTTCGAAAAAAAGAACAGAAACTGAGAACTCACACCACCCCATTTCAAATATGCTCTAAAGCTACAATGATCAAGTCTGTGTGCTACTGTAGACAAATTTTTAACAGAGACACCAAGGCAATTCAATGAGGAAGGAACAGTCTTCTCAAAAGCAGATCTGGGACAAATAAATGGCCACATTCAAAGAGATGAATTTAGAACATGTCCTTACATCATATACAAAATTTAAATCAAAATGGATCATACACCTAAATGCAACAAATAAAACAAAAAACTTCCAGAAGAAAATATAGGAAAAAAATCTTCATGATTTGGGTTAGTCAAAGAGTTCTTAGATACAACACCCAAAGCACGATTCACAAAAGAAAACAACAATTGATAAACCAAGTTTCATCAAAATTAAAAACTATTCCACTTCAAAAGACACCATTAAGTAATTAAAAAGATAAGCCACACACTAGGAGAAAATATAGGCAAATCATATGATAAAGATCTTATATCCAGGGGCTTCCCTGGTGGCGCAGTGGTTGAGAGCCCGCCTGCCGATGCAGGGGATACGGGTTCGTGCCCGGGTCCGGGAAGATCCCACATGCCGCGGAGCGGCTGGGCCCGTGAGCCATGGCCGCTGAGCCTGTGCGTCCGGAGCCTGTGCTCCGCAACGGGAGAGGCCACAACAGTGAGAGGCCCGCGTACCGCTAAAGAAAACAAACAAACAAAAAATTTAGCTTCAGAGTAGAACTGTACCATTTATACAGGCATGGCCATTCTCACCACAACAGATAAAACTGAGCGAAATTTCGTTCTTCCTGCGATCAAATTCACACCCACCTCCGGGCGCCTTCCTGCGGGGCAGAGGCTGGAAAGCCGAACACTGCCTCCTGGCCTTCCTGGGAACTGGGTTCTTGGAGTTAATTAGGCTCCTCCAACGAGGTGCACTCATGTAAGACTTGGGATGTGAAGGTGGAAGCCACCCTTGGGCGCTCAGCATGGCACGGGGCCCAGCGGGGTTTCTCCAAGTGTTCAGTGCCCAGCTGTCATCAGCTTCACGGGTATCAAGAGACAGCAGCTGTGACAGGGTCTGACCCTTGGGCTGCAGCTACCGCAGAAGGTTCCTGAAATGAGCAGCCCCAGCGGTGGTCCCCCGACTCCTTCCCATCCTAATGTAGCAGAAGATTCAGCACCTTGACAGAGCAGGGCAGCTGTGTGGTTCCAGGGCATTCCTGGAGGCCCAGCCTCTAGCCCACTCCTCCAGTACTTCCAGTAATTTGCAAGTACTCATCTCTATTTTAAATCCCTCTCTGTTTGAAACAGCTGGTGTGGTTTTTGTCTCCTCCAACTGAACCCAACTGATGATATAACACACAGGGAAACACAGGAAGTAGTATACCCGATACAAAAGAGAGGCAAAGGACATTTCCGGGAGTACGGTAAAGAGACACAGCAAGGTCACTCCAGAGCAGCACATGGAGAAGGCAGCCCGCCCGGATCGGAGCGGGTCCAAGGCTCTGGGAGAGACCAAAAGATGAAACAGGTAGAAAACCTAATGCATGTGAACTTATGCAGGTGAGACTGGGTTCAGACAATCTTCAGAATGATGTTTTGAATTTATGAAAAGTACATAGAAAGCAAGCAAACAAAAAAGACTACACAAAAAGCTGGGTAGGAGAGATAAGGGAATAGAATCACAGTTCACTACCTAGTTCACCTGTGGATGGCACTGAGCTAGTCACTGTAACCGAATGCAGAGCACTATCCATCCCCCGTTACACGCTAACTATGGAGAATCTGGGAGATTGGAAGGGTGCCTGTTTGGGCTATTAGGGTGGGGCAGAAGTGGCCAAATCCTCTTATTTCATATCGCATAGTTAAAAAAAAGTTTAAAGTGGAAAAAAATCAAGACGCAGCAACGTGGGCGTGTTATTTGGAGACAGAGAGGATGTCCGGAACCTGGCTGCCTCTGGGGGAGAAGACAGGAATGCAGGGGCCGGGGAGGCAGAGGCATGGGGCTTGCTATGGTATGTTCTCAACCTGGTAGAACTATCTGACTCCTAAGATATGCAGGGAATAAACTTTAGTAAAAAGAAAGAAAGAATAAAGGAAGAAGAAAAGGAAGTGGCCCAGATTCTCCCATCATTCCACGGCCGAGACCCTCTGGGTACAGATGGACGTCCCCCCTGCCCCGGGCCCTAGGCCCTGAGCACAGCCCAGTCCGGGCCCACCCATGCAGGCAGCACCCACCAGGCGCTTCCCGCCCCCTCTCCTGTCCGGAAAGGTGGCTGGGTCACTGCAAGCCAAGAGCACAGAAGAGGAAAAGAGTTCAAATAAAACTGTAGCTACAGTCATAGGAAAAGATCAGATATAAAAGCAACATTTCAGTATCCTGGGGGTCAAATAAAAAAATCATACATTGGTTTTCAGAGAGAAAGAATCTGAAATAAGTCGGAGGCAACCACCAGCAACTGCCTCTATCTAAAAACAGCTGTGAAAATACCAACATTTTGAGCTAAAGGTTAACTAGATTGCCTAAATTCAAATTTGCTTCTGAGGTATCCAAGAGCCATGGTTTCCAGAAATATAGAAAACTAATGTGTTGTTCTTGGAAGTAGAGTAGGTCTAAGGAACTCTCAGAGCATTCATACTTCCCTCCACGCTGTCCTCGTGGACCAGTTTCTAGCAGTTCTGTTAAACAGTAAGGGTGGTGCAGTCCATGCAAAAGTTTTACAGAGCAACACATCCAGCTCAAAGATTCCATTCAGTCAAATTAATATGTCTTCCTTTCATTTTTAATCTAATGCATCTGAGAGAACAAAAGAAGAATAAAAGCCATGACCATTGTCTCTGTTAAAATTTATCTTCAGGGTAGGGGCTTCCCTGGAGGCGCAGTGGTTGACAGTCCGCCTGCCGATGCAGGGGACACGGGTTCGTGCCCCGGTCCGGGAAGATCCCACATGCCGCGGAGCGGCTGGGCCCGTGAGCCATGGCCGCTGAGCCTGAGCGTCTGGGCCTGTGCTCCGCAACGGGAGAGGCCACAACAGTGAGGGGCCCACGTACCGCTAAAGAAAACAAACAAACAAAAAATTTAGCTTCAGAGTAGAACTGTACCATTTATACAGGCATGGCCATTCTCACCACAACAGATAAATCTGAGCGAAATTTCGTTCTTCCTGCGATCAAATTGCTACCAGCATGTTTGCGAACACTATAAATCTGCCCATGTTGATTCTTAAAATGAAAAATACCAAGGGAAACACATAATCCTTTACTCCCTGCCATTCTCAGGAATAAGAAACAACAGACATCTTGACTAGGCAGAAGAAGCTGTCCTTCCCAGCAGGCTCTGGGTGGAGGGGTAGCCTCGCTATCGCCCACGTGTACTGGGTGGGTTACGTAACCATCCAGGGCTGATGGGCCTCATCTCTCCGTGGAAAACAAGATCTCGATTTTATACTGTTAGTAATTCACAATTATTAGCAGTCATCTGGGGGGGAAGATCCAGATCACATGCCGCTCTCTCCATTCGTGAGTTCCTGTGCCACTTGAGACAATGGGGGGGCTGCGGTCTGGCTGGCCAAGCAGAGAGCATTCTGCCCTGCCCAGAGAGCAGGGCTCCAGGGCCCCGGGGACGGGGCAGGGGGGGCAGGAAGGCCAGCTTTGCCCGCCCAAGCTCCCTGCCTGCCTCCATGGCCTCAGGTGTTGTAGACACAGCACAGCAGTTCCTGCCCAAACCCCCTTCCAGCTGTGGGCAGCCGTCACTCGAAATGATCACAGAGGACTAAACCCAGACAGACCCAAGGAGCAGAAGGCTGAGTCAGGCTAAACCAGGGCCAAGGGGAAGAGAGCCAGGGGCATCGGCGACGGGAGCAGATGCAGGAGCTGCGCCTGGAGCTGACTGCGGCCCGCACAGGACAGTCGTGGGCAGAGGACACATGGCAGCCCCGAGGAAGCCACGGCAGAGGGATCTGCGTCTCTCTCCACCGTAACTCAGGGACTTCGCTGCTGCCAAAGCAAACCTGTTCAGTGTCGGGCTTTTCTGCAAGCGAAGCAGGGTTTGTAGAGCAGATCTGAGTGCAAGAGGCAGGAAACACTTCTACGTTAAGGGAGAGATTTGGAAACCTTTAATAACATCACCATGCTCTTCAGTAGAAGAGCTACATCCCCCAATTTCCAGCCCTGGCTGAGACATCGACTCATGAGTTCTTTAGTTTTCTTGGACTCAGTTTCCCCCCAAAAGAAACAGGAATGAAAACCATATGCTTATTTCCACCTCTCAAATTCAGCCATCCAAGAATTCAATTCTGTTTATTTCAGGCCGTTAAATATTCATCAAGTCCAGGAACCAGGTGCTTCAAGGGATTAAAAAAGAAATAAATAAAACAAACACAGGCCCTGCTGTCAAGGAGCTCAGATCTAGAAGGTTAAAAAAAATCCTCAAATGATACCAGAAGGTAAACTCTGGTAAATATCGCAGGAGAACGAGTCAACAGTCCACTCAACAAACAATTCTGTGGATCTGGAATGTGCAGGGCAACGTGTTAGACACAGAAGAAGATCTACAGATGTCGGCCAGCCCTGTCCCTGACGGTGCAGACGGTGCAGCAGGGACGGTGTCGGGCAGGGGGATGTTTCAGGGAGGGAGGAAGAGTCTCTGGTCCCTAACTGTCCAGAGACAGGAGTCGAGCAAGCTGTGACGGCGTGGCCACTACACGGCCCGCACGGCGGGGGCGACACTGGCCAGCAGAGACGGAGACCCGGAGCTGTGAGCTGAGAGGACCGCACAGCACCCTGGTGACGGGGGCTTGCGCCCGCCTGCCCACTGCCAAGGGCACGGGTGGGTGGCTCGAGGGCTCGCTGGAAAAGCGGGCACCTGTAGTTTGTCCAGCAGCGAGTGGAGGATCCCTGAGCGTTTGCAGTGTCACAAGTGGAACTTAAAGCAGCAGCGGGAAGACTCAGGACCATCCCGTCCTCCCTGCTGGCCCTTCCTTCCGGCCTGTGAGGAGCGTCCCTTGGGCTGCGGGGTTGGTGCGGAGGGGGAGACCCAGCCAAAGCCGTATGGAGCCAGCTTTCCAGCTCTGCCGTCTCTCCAGGCCACACTCCCAAGCCACAGCCCTTTCGCCACACAGAACTGTGATAAGCCGGTGCTGACTCGATCTTAAATGCCCCCAGAACACAGGCTGCAGAGGGCGGGAAGGCTCACTTGTTTGCACCCTGCCGTGTCCCGAGCACCCAGAAGAGTAGCAGTCGCGTAATAAGTATTTGTTAAATGAACAAACGAAGCTGAGACCGTGAACAATCTTAAATGTCACCTTTAGTCTCTTCCTTTGACAGACGAGGAAACGGTGGCTTGCAGGTGTCCACGGCTTTCCCCGGAGCCAGGGAGCTAATCAGTGAGTTGGAAAACCACAACTACCCCGGGGTCTCCTGATGCTGGGTGTGAAGCTCTTGACGCTGTCCCACGTTACCCCTGGTTTTCTGCATTTTCAACGCCCTATAATTAAGAGCGAGGAAATTAGAAAGCAGCAGTTTACAGATCTCCAAAGAATTTTATTTTGAAAATGTTTAGAACCTTCACGACACAGAATATTAAGGTAACAAAAACCAGTAGGGAGCTGGATAGGAGAAACGCCCTGATTTCAGGCCAGTGAAATGAAAGCAACACTCTCTCTGTGCTTTAGAATTTCTGAGATTACCTCCGTTACTTTGCTTTGAAACTGCTCAGGAAACTACAGCAGACATTACTCGTCTACCACTGTTACAGTCTGGCCTTCCCCGCTGGCTCCCCAGAGACCAGCACCTACCCAAGCTTCAAAAATCTTCCCTCGGCACTAAAAGTGTATATATTTTGAAAGGCAACAAATAGAGGCTTGTGTCATCTTTGGAGTGGCTTTTCGGAATCTTCTGCAAAGATTTAAAATCAAAAAGCTGCCTGGGAACCATCTGCAGAGTAAGAAACAAATAACAAATAAGCGATAACCAAGACAGTTTTCAAAGAAGACCAGAGATGGGAACCTCCCAATGACACCACTGCTCCAAAATTAGTATTTGTGATCAACAGCTCCACGCCAGGCACTGCCAGAGGCTGGGAGACGCTAGGCCTTGTCCTCATGGTGCTTACAGTCTTGGGGAGAGGCTGGGTCAGAGACACAACACCATCAGTCCGTTGCCATGGTGACGCTCCCCCTAGGTATGCAGGTGCTTCAGGCGTGTCCTACAAGGTCCTCTGCTGGGCTAGACTGGTCTCAGCAGAAGCAAGGGCACGTACAGGGTCTTGAGCACCAAGGAAGAACTTAGAGGCCTGGGTGGCAAGAACGCCAAGTGCCACAGGGACAGGCTTGGTGGGGCCCGAGGGGTGGCCAGGACCAGAGCCCAGCAGGTGCTGCCTGGAAGGTGTATCATGCAGCTGAGGGTTTGAACTTTACCCTCTGAGCACTGAGAATCCAAAGATTATAAGGAGATTACAATGACAAAGACGTGACCGTGAAAAGATCATCCCTCAAAAGACAAGTGTTTATGTTTTCAGAACAGTACAAACCACGTGAAATAAAAGAATGTAAACTAGGACATAAGGATTGTTGGCGTAGCATTTAGGAGTGACAGCAGAAAAGCATGTCCAGGCATCCACAGAAAGGAGGGCATACTTAGTAACCCCACATGGTACTGATTAAACTACCAGGCACACTTCTACGCCAAAGAAAAATTGGGGAACATGATGTTTCTAAAGACCGCACTAAAACTCAAAATGTATTGAAAGAATCAACTAATGACTCAATTTCCAAGTTAGTGCATAAATGAAATAATAAAAACATGGAGGTTACCATAAACAATCATTCCTTCTTCTCAGACCTCCCTCGGTCCCTCTAGCGCACAATGGCCGGTCCATCTGGTGGATTCACAGACACCCTCTAGTGTCTCAGCCCACTGCATGGAACACACTTTCCATGTGTTTACATCTAGACCACCCACTGGGACTGTGAGCTCCTTACGGAATTCTTACACACTTGTACCACCCAGGGCACCTGGCCATATGCCCTGCACATGGGGGCTTGCAAGTGTGGACTGACTCATCAAGTGAGCAACTGGTAAAAGACAGAAAAGGGGATTTGGAAATAATCTGTGTATTTGAGTTAGAGAGATCTTTCACAATTAACTTCATTATATGTTAAGCAGAGCAAATTAAATCCTATCACACTAGTAGGGAAAGACTAAGGGATGTAAGAAAAGCACCATGAAATTCGATTGTGTTAAAGACGCCACGCCTCACAGATGACGGGGGATTTTCTCACAGCTCTCTGTGCCAAGAATATTGTGCTTTCCCTGAAAAAAATGGGCATGCTTTTGTCTTGCAGATACTATAGGCTGTGTTGATTAACTGTGTTTCCCTCTTTCCTTTCACCATTAGGCAGCTAGAGCCAAATTGATGCCTCCTTATAGCAATGAGATCAACGTGTATTTCTTTGTTGCAACCTTAGCCCAGCTTTGTCATTTTCCTATTCTTATCTTCCCTTTCCCTTTTCTCCCTCGGATTTTTGTTTTATTTAGATATATCTATATCTACAGAAGTCACTCTCTCCCAGCCTTTGTAGAACTGTGTTATGAATAAATCTAAATTATCAAATAATTAAGCAAAGGATGCTTTCGTGCCCTCACAATTTACTCTGCCTTAAGTAATAGAGGTTTCCAAACCAAGGCAGCTAACCCTTAGCTAAGCTGATTTTCAATCAAACCTACACAGAATTGCTTCCCCATCACCCCACAAAACATCTGGAGGGTGACATGGCCAGGTGCACATCTGGTGCCCGTCTTACTTCTCTCCTTCCCTCGGCTCCTTGACTCTGCACAACAGCCGTCTCCTCGGTGGCTCGCCGGCGCCTGTCAGCTCTGCTTCCTCGAGTCTCCAGAATCTATTTCCTCCCTGGAACTTCTACTGCCGCGGATGTAATTCACCCTCTCGCATACTCCCTAGGCTACTGTGAGATGCTCCGGCCAACTCACCGCCTCCCACCTCTGCTCCACGCAATCTATCCTCTCCTAGGCTACTCCCGTCTCTGCTCCACGCAATCTATCCTCTCCTAGGCTACTCCCGTCTCTGCTCCACGCAATCTATCTTTCAGTCCAGAAGTGGAGGGTTTGTGCCTAACTCCATCCATCCACCCACGCATCTGATAAATACCTACAGGGCACCTACTAACGGCGAGGCACGTGTGAAGCACGGTGACAAAGAGGTAAAGAAACAACAGCTCGGGAACAGTGTGGAGGCAGAGCAAGAAACCGACCACAGCCCGGATGACGCCGGGCGCTATGAACGCTGGTCAGAGCCCAAGCGGCGCTTTCCGGATTCCTGGGAGCAGGGGGTGTCTGAGGGCGAGAGGGGGGGCCGGTCACCCTGATCTCAGCACAATTTGTTTGGAAACCCACAGCGTCCCTATCCCCACCTGTGCCTCCTGATCTAGGCCCTGGTCTACCTTCCCGATCCTGCCCAGCTCTCGGTCCTACGCCTGCTCCTCAAGGACGCCAAGCAACCAGGCCCGTGGCCGGAGTCGAACTGTCCCCGTGCCAGCGCACCCACCTCCGCCCGCTGAAAACCCTGCTTAGCATTTCTTCAATACTCTGTAATACTGCAACCGCTAACAAGGACGGATTAACTGTGGTTCCTACCCTCAAGGAGGTTAGAGTCTTGGGAAGAAACTGGGAAGCTGAATAACCATCAGACAGATTCCAAATAGATTCTATATACAGTGGCTTCCAAGGCAGAACTATTAATCAGGTACAGCATTATCCTTCACTTGGCTTCTCTTAATTCTCAGAAAAATCTAGCAGGAATAGTAGCTCATATTAGCCCAATACCATGCAGACAGATGTTGTCCACAGCCCCAAATACAGAGTCAGGGCTCCAGGGATAAAAAGTCTCCACTGGCTATTTCTCCATGGATTATAAAGGTAAACAGTGTGCTCAAAATCCCAAATTCTTATGATAGTTCAAGAACCATCATACTGACTTACTTGGGAATTAAATACGAAGCAGAACATGTTTCCTGGAGATGGGAATAATTGAATTTTCATGAAACGTAATGCAATGTTTGTTCATTCTATGTAAACACATACAGATTGCAAGTAAGGCTAGATTAATTCCTTCAAAGCACACTGGATTTCCACAAACATAATGAAGCTGCCTGTGGTAATAAAGACTTAGAAGTCAACATTTGAAGACTTTTTCATTTATTGCACTATACATGAAGTGGCAGGATAAAAATGAGATGAAAGTACAGGACTTTTATATGTAAATTAACCTGAAAGTAACTTTTCTAGAAAATATACAAAAAGCTCAGAATGAAAGTAAACTCTGTACGCAGATCTAGGAACGAGCAGTGACCCAGAAAGCGTTGACAGCGCCTCCAATCACATCGAAAAGATGACCTTACGGCCAGGGGAGCGAAACTCGTCCCACATTCTTCCTGGAGGGAAGGTAGGCAAACAAAGCAGTGAGGGGAGGATCTCAGCGACCATCACGGAGCATCTCTGAGAGTTTCCCCCAAGGGGAGGATCTCAGCGACCATCACGGAGCATCTCTGAGAGTTTCCCCCAAGGGGAGGATCTCAGCGACCATCACGGAGAATCTCTGAGAGTTTCCCCAAAAGCACAGAAGTAATGAAACGGGTTGCACAAGAAGATCCCTGTAGTGACTGCACGGTAGGGGTGGACTGGAGATCCCGGATGCAAGGGGACCAGCTCAGGAAAAGGACGTCCCAGGAACCCAATGTGCTGACCTCTGAACAGACTTTTCCTCTCGCCTCTGCAGGAGTTGGCCCTACGCTCTGCAGGCCAAATCCGGACCCACTCCCTCTGTTTGTGCATGGCTCGCAGGCTAAGGATGAATGCTACTTTTTTTTTTTTTTTGCGGTACGCGGGCCTCTCACTGCTGTGGCCTCTCCCATTGTGGAGCACAGGCTCCGGACGCGCAGGCTCAGCGGCCATGGCTCACGGGCCCAGCCGCTCTGCGGCATGTGGGATCTTCCCAGACTGGGGCACGAACCCGTGTCCCCTGCATCGGCAGGCGGACTCTCAACCACTGCGCCACCGGGGAAGCCCGAATGCTACATTTTTAAATGGCTGAGAAGTATCGAAGGAAGAATACCGTATCGTGAGACATGAAAATTACACGAAATGTCCAGCATCCATTAAATAAAGCTTGACTGGAATGCGGCCACACGGGGTTGTTTACCTCTGTCTGCGGCTGTTCCCACACTGCGATGGCAGCATCCAGTCACCGCAACAGGGACCAGGCGGCCGGCCCAGCCTGCCGCGTTTCCCATCTGGTCCCTTGCAAAGCAGGTCCGCCGACTCCCGCTCCCTTCCACCCCGACTCTCACTCACTCTTCCCACCTCAGATTAGGGGGCTTTTCTGAAGACTCCCCGACCCAATGTGGCCAACTCGATGCCACCCCTGCTGATCCCCCATCACAGCCATATACCCCTCCGCAGGGTGGGCATCCTGCCACGTGGTCACTGCACACAGACCTGTGCACACGCCCCAGCTGACTGCCAGCTCCTCGAGGGCAGGGACCACGTCCGATTTCACATCTCCATCATTGCTGGGTACCAGGTACTCAGCAAATACCGAATGAGTGAATGAACGAATGATGAATGAATGAACGGAAACCTGAACCACACGTAAACCCTCCTCTTACGCCAATGAATAACTGTGAATTCAATAAATAAAGGAACCCCAGGGGGTGTTTCTTCTTCTGAAACCTTATATTCCTTGGTCTTTCTCTTCTTTCTCTATGATGATTTCCTTACACTATCTTAATTTCATGACTTTTACCAACACTGATGACTCCAAAATCTCCTACAAAGCTCTCCTACACTTCCCAATCTTACATGTCCAACTGTCTCCTAGGTATTTACACCTGGTGTCTTACAGGCACTTCAGACCTAAGAGGTCCAAAGCTTGGCTGCACTTTCCACCCCCTTCTCTGTCTCCAACTCAGGAAATGGCATCAGAGTCATTGAGGCTAAACTCACATCACCCTCAGCACCTCCCTGGGCTCACCCTCACCCCCATCCAATCCACACACCAGATACAGCTGCTCCACCCCAGAAGCATCCTTGGGGTCCACCTTCGCTTCTCCCACTCCATCACCACTGCTGAGATTCAGGCCATCATTTTCTCATCTGGATTCTATCAGCTTCTATCTTGCCTTCCTATCACCAATTCTTCACTGTTCTGGAATTCTTTTACAGAAAAACTAAACTAAACCTGATCACACTGTTTCCCTACTTAGAAATCTCTGCAGGGAAAAAAGTGAGCAGAAAATATGAGGGTTGTTCATAGCAAAGGACATAAAAATGTCTCTTAAACACATTTTTAAAAAATACAAATTAAAAGAAAAACACAAAAATAATTTTAAAATAATAAAAGAAAATACATTCAAAATGACTTCTAGATACAGTTTTTGTCTGTCAGGTTAGCAAAGGTCCCAACGCTAGATCACACACACGTGGCAGGGCGTGAGGGAAACGCTCTCACACATCACAGGTGGGGATGGCAACGGGCGGCCTGACCCCATCAGGGCTTCTTCATAGGTACAGTGTCTATACAAGGTATAAATGTATATACTCTGCGACCTAAGTCCACTTTTAGAAACGAATCCCATAGAGAGACCTGCACATGAAATGTGACATGTACACAGCTATTCACTGAAACGTTGTTGTTAATAGTAAAAGACTGGAAACAACACAAAATGCCTGTCAGCTCAGGACTCATTAGATACATTATGGTTCATACACGTGATGCACAACCAGGCAGCTGTGAACACGAGTATATGCTCTCCAGCGTACAAAGGCCTCTAGAAGTGCACTGAAGTGAGGAAAAAAAGATGTACAATAATCTAGTAGAGTATACCACTTTTACGAAGAAGAAAGAAAAGGAACTTGTATTTGTATTTGCATTAAAAACTGGAAGGATCTGGGGATTCCCTGGCGGTCCAGTGGTTAGGACTCAGCGCTCTCACTGCCGAGGGCCCAGGGTTCAGTGCCTGGTCACGGAATTAAGATCCCACAAGCCGCGCGGCGCGGCCAAAAAAAGAAAAAGAAAAAACAACAAAAGCAAAATCAGTGAAAGGAGAGTCCACATGCACACACAGACACGCATAGCCGTGGATCAGTCACTTAGCAATGGATTCACAGCGTAAATGCACAGCCGTCTTCTCTGCCCTCCATCCCTCACCCTCCCAGAGAAATCCCGCTGGCTGCGGTGACCACAGTAGGAAGCCCGCGCTCCTTAGCTTTGTAAGCAAAGCCCATCACCCTCCAGGCCCCTCTGGACCCACGCCCACACCTTCTACCCCGATCACACGGAAATTCTGTCCTCAGGCATTCGTTCCACATCTTTCAGAAGCCCTTTGACCTGCTGCGCCCTCTGCCTAGAAGGTCCTACCCCTTCCCTTGCCCCGGCAGAGTCCTAGGCGTCCTTCAACATCAAAGTCAGACGACAGCTCTGCGGGGTCGGTCTCCTGGGACGGCCTCCCCGACAGCACCGGCTGCTGAGGCCCGTGCCCCCAGCCTGTTAACCTACCTGGTTCTGGGCCCTGTGTGTGACTGGACCCCTCATTAGACCATCAGCTCCTCGGAGGCAGGAGCTCTGCCTTATTCATCTTCACTTGCCCGGCACCTATCTTTCCAACAAATGCTCCCAGCCTCCCTCGCCCTCCCCTCAATAAACAAGTGAGAATGTTTTGCCCTCCAGGGTAACAGGCGCCTTCACCTAACGAGCTGCCCTTGTCTGAATAAGGTCCTGAAAGCAGACACAGCATTAGCAGTCAGGAGGGGTCCGTGCCCTCGATCATGCCTGCCAGGCACACCTGCAACCGCCTCATCAAACGATTCCAGCTCCTCCTGTGCAAGACGAGGGTATCAGACTACATGTGCGGTCTGCATCCTTTTCAAGCCACAGAACACCGTGAGGGTCCGATAAGAACTACAATTACTCTCCTTCCAGAACCCCCGCCTCCCAAATGCCCCTACACAAACAGATGCAAGACCTGACTCGTAATTTCAGGAGATTCACAGAGTGAATGACATCTGAAGTCACTTCCAACTTTAACACTCTCCGAAGGATGGAAGGGTTAGAGTGAGGGGAGAAAGGATCTAACACTTTCTGATCATTTACTGAGCACCGGACCCTCGGCTAAGCACATTACATGCATTAATTCATTTATTCTCCATCCCAGACCAGCGAGGTGCACATTATTATTCTCCTTTTATAGATTAGGAGCTGGGATGCAGGGACGTTAAGTGGTAAATGGATTGTCAGTGAAGGTGTACCTTTCTGGCTTAAAGCTCCCAGTACTTTCTGTAGGGACATTCACATCCTCCCCGCGGTGGTCAAGGGAGCCGGTCAGCCATAGCCAGTAAGCACCAGAGGAGCGAGTCTGGTCTGCCCCCCAGCTGCTCCCCACGTCGCTACTCCAGGCACCGCCAAGATAGGACACAGAAGGTAAGTGCAACAAACAAGAAGCTCCAACGCCCAGGCCCCTCCACAGCTGGCAGGGAAATAAACAACCAGCCAGGGACAAGGAGGAATGGCTTTGATTAAGGGAACCAGTGAAAGAGTCCCAAGCCCAAAGAAAGGCAGCAGCGCAAAGACCTTTTCAGGTCTGGTCCCTGAGAGCCACACAACCGAGGCAGACCCCTTGTCAGCCTCGCCGGGAGGCAGACACGCTTGGGCTCAGAGAGGACCCAGGGGGGGCCCGTCCAAGGAGGCCCAGAGCCACAGTCCAGAGCAGGCGAGAGTCAGCCTCACCACGTGCATCTCACCCAGGAGGGAATCCAGGCTGCGGAGGGCTGGGAGCCTACGCCATCCAGAAATGCTCTCTTTGAAACAGGAATAAAATGGTACTTCTTCACCCTTGGAGGCGGTCTGCCTCCTCTTAAAAAAAAGCCTGCCTGATGAGAAAGGAGTTGTGCTGGTTACTTAGGTAACTGAAGGTACAGAGGGCGCAGGGCTTGTGGACTCCCCTGGGTCTCTGGAGGGCGTACGGTGGGCCCCAGCTAAGCCCGGGAGAACTGCACCCAGATCCCTCTGCCCCCGAGTGCGTGCCCCCTTCATGACGCTGAGGACGAGGCCCCAGGCGCACGGAGCCTGGCGGGAGCTCCCAGACCCACTCCGCCCGGCCCCTCCCTCCTCCAGGGCCTCCTCACACTCAGTCTAGGCTGCTCACCTGGTCTCCTGCCTTTGAACTTGCATTTGTTCGACTCACCCTCAACAGTGATGCAATCCCCCAATCGCGTGCTACTACCTGAAGGGTGAGGTTTAAGGTCTTTATGTTGCCGCCCATGCCCTTCCAGACCTGACGGCTACGGAGGAGCTTAGCAGCCTCCTCTACCTGATTCCCAGGTTTTCCCCGAGCTCGTACCAGTCGGTCTTTCCAGAACATGCAGTGCCGCCTCCCACTCTGTGTGTCCTGCACAAGCCACGCTCTTTGCCGGGAAAGACCCCTCTTCACCCGTCACAAAACCTGCTCCCCTTCACCGCTCGGGTCAAGCCCTACGACCCCGGTGGAAAGATCCCTCTTTACCCGTCACAAAACCTGCTCCCCTTCACCGTTCGGGTCAAGCCCTACGACCCCGGTGAAGCGCTGCCCATCTCTCGAGGAACCAACAACTCCTCCTCCAACTGTCATCAGAGCCTCACGGACACAGCACACGACCTGCCGTCCCCAACACTGGACCGTGAGCCCCTCAAAGGCAGAAACGACCTGTGTATCTACAGCACTTCGCGTGGCGCCTGCCAGGCAGGTACTTCATAAACGTCCGTTGAAGGAATGGACGGAGACGGGAAAGGCTGATTTAATAAATGGACGCATCAAACAGTGGATTTGGAGAGCTTTTCCTTCCTAATGCCTTCAAAGCCCACAAACCCTCAATTTCCAGGACTCTGTAGACAAATAGCCTAAAATATCAAATAAATGTTCTAAATTACGTATACTGATACCAGCCGCTTCCCTTTACGTTGAAGGCACTCCTCAAGGGAACATTTAAGCATATCTCACTAGGCTTCATCATTTACTGCCCCAAACTACACTTCTATTAGCCTGCCAGTTCACCAGCAACCCCAGCAGCCAACAGACGAGCCTTTCCCCAGGTGTCCTTCTCGGGATGTGCTCCACAAAAGGGACCCTTTCACAGAGTGATTCCGTGTCCTGTGACTCTGGGAAATCTGCTCGCTCGCCCCAACTCAGAGATAGAGAGAGACATGCAGGACCTTTCCAACTCACTATTTTCCACACTTGGTTGAATATCAAATCTCTTTCCTTTGAAAATCTTAATAATACCCAGTGTTCTATGTCACACACTTTGAGAAATGCTACCCTTGGCCAGTTCCTGACTTATGTCCATTAAAAAACACAATCTGAAAATCTGGCCTAACTTTTGTCTAATGACATCACTTCATTTTATCCACGGACATAACAACACGGCCGTTTCATGAAGACATTGCTTCCAGCCTAAAATGCAGAAACGAATCTTGAAAAAAATAACTTAGCAGATTGTGTTTATCCCCACGGTACCATAAATAATTCCTAAACTTCCAAACTGCCTCTTTGCAAGGGAGAAAATAAAACTGAACCACTGAGTAGCACATCACTACCTGCCTTCAAAGCTGCAGTGATCCCATGAAGCAAGAGTTTCATAAATAGTTTAAATAAAATTCAATTATATGAACATCCTTTTTTACCTTTTTATTAGTCTCGGAGAGTTTCTTTAAGGGGTGTGGGGAAGAAACCTGATTAACCAACCATAGATACCAAAGTCAGGCTGCTATGCAATTTTCCATGTGGGGCTATAAAACAACCCCAAATCCCCTGAGGGCTGTGTTAATACTACACATCTCTGGCTTGCTTAAGAGGCCAAATCATGGGATCCGAGAGCTAAAAGGAAATCTGGATGTTATATCATCTAAGACCCTTATCTTATAGATGAGGAAACTGAGACCCTCGGGACTTGCCCAAGATCTCCAGCACAGTGCGTGGCAGGGCCTGGCTGTAGGCAGATCTTCACTCCGAGGGCCCCCCAGATCTTCTTCCTGTTACCTTAGGAGCTGCACTGAGCAGCTAAGCACAGACAGGCCAAGGGTTAGCCTGGGAAACTAGGGTATTTCCCTCCACATTTACTGTTTAGATGAGCCTGGAGAAAGAATAGTACACATTGGGACAAGGAAATGGGGGTCCACCACTCATGTGCTCATCATTCATTTTATAATATATATATAGAGTGCTGACTGTGTGCTAGGCATTGTTCTAGGAACTGGGAATACAACAGTGGTCAAAACCAAAAAAGTCGGGCTTCCCTGGTGGCACAGTGGTTGAGAGTCCGCCTGCCGATGCAGGGGACACGGGTTCGTGCCCCGGTCCGGGAAGATCCCACATGCCGCGGAGCGGCTGGGCCCGTGAGCCATGGCCGCTGAGCCTGCGCGTCTGGAGCCTGTGCTCCGCAGCGGGAGAGGCCACAACGGTGAGAGGCCCGCGTACCGCAAAAAAAAACCCAAAAAAGTCCCTGTTCTCATGAAGCTTACATTCTAGTGATTCCAGAGTTTTCTACCTGAGACTGATTAAAGACAGACACCTGGAACTAAACCTTTAAACAGGTTATAGTGAGAACATGTTTGCACACACACACACATGATTTTCCATATGTCAGAAGCATGTCCAAAAACTCCCACAAGGAGGACTTCCCAGATAAATCCCATCCCCAATCCCTGTCTGATTTAAGAAACAGTCACCACACACACCAAAATACTGGGAATCTATTTCAGTGGCTTCTCTAGGGAGGGAAGCAGAAAAAGTCAAACTCTTTTTCAATCATCCTTCTCACTACGCTAGAAAGGGAGATGGTGAGGAAAAGCATGAAGGAATAAGTGAATTCCGTGTAACGGTATTGGAGGAGGGACGCTTAAACACACCGGGAGCCCCAGGTGAGCTGAGGGAGAATATGCAAAACGGCCACAATGTACATCTTGCCAGCCAGCTACTGTGGATGGACAGACCACCACAAACGTCAACAAGCACACAGCTGTGGGCCAGGGCTTCAGCTGGTCCAGACTGGGCTGGCCTCAGGGCTCCAGGGTTGGTTCAGGTCCAGTCCGCCTGCTTCTCACTGTTCGAGAACCAGCAGGCTGTGCATGTTCATCTCATAACAAAGGCAGAAGCAAAAGAGGGCAAAAGCGCTGCCAAGGGCTTCCGAGCCGTTGTTCCTTCATCTGCTGACATCCCTTCAGCCGAAGCGGTCAGGGCAGAGGGGAGGGTCCTCTTCCCACAGTGCAACGTGCTTCACAGTCAGCGGGCAAAGTGCATGGATACGGCGGGGGGGGGGGGGGGGGGGGGGGGGGCGGGGCGTGGGAATAGTAACAGAGTCTGATGAAAGACATGACCATTTGCAACGATCCAAACTTGCCAAATGTCCACTTCTGTCTAACCTGAACCTTCTATTCGGAAGCTCACAAACTAGTTCAACAGCTTCAAAATGTCAAAAGCTAAGAGCTAATATTTGGATTGTATTATTATTGTTGTTGTTGTTATTATTATTATTATTACTAGGGTTACTGCTTCAGGAATGAGGAGATGATAGGAAAAAGGAAAACAGTTGAAAATGGAAAATTAAGTCCACATTGATGGGGGAAGGACAATTGCTTTATATCAGCTAAATATCCAAGACCTTAGCCAATGAAAGTAAGACACGGGACAGAATCTCTGCTTTCCAGAAGTCTCCCACGTATAGGAATGATGCCACAGACAGTAGGTAACACACAGTACAGCTATCAAAACATCAGAAATAGGTACAGGCACCGCAGCCTGAAGCAAAGACCAGAATCTTTGCTCTTATTACAGCAGCAGAAATACTGGAGGGGATGGCATGGCTTCTAAGCAGGATCAGAAAGAACTACAAAATATACGAGGAGACAAATCCAATTCTGTACAAACGGTATAACTGAGTCCCCACGCAAGCTCCATGTTGCCTTTCCCAGTCAAACAAGAGCATCCCAGAGTCTGCCTTCCCAGCCCCAGGAACTGCCACAGAGGGTGGGACCAGACTCAACAGAACATTAGGAGAGAGAGGGGAGACATCTGAAAGTCATTAAATATGCAGAATCCCCACGCTGAAAATATGAATGATACAGCAATCACATCAGAGACTTGAGCCACTAGAGTCAAGCACGACAAGCAGAAGGGTTATCTTTACAGAACTTGTCAACTTACACCCACTCGCATTCCCTGACAAAGTGACTTTTTGGGAGAACGATGTTATATAAAGAAACCTAAAGCTACTCAAGTAAGAAATATAGACATTCCATTCATGAAAGAGCAACTTAAAGGAGAAAAGCCACAAACCTAGAGAATACGATTTTAATATATAAAAATGACAAAAGATTAGTGTTCAAAATAGATGATGAATTCCTACCAATCAATTAAAAAAAGACAGAGATAGGCTTCCCTGGTGGCGCAGTGGTTACGAATCCGCCTGCCAAGCAGGGGACACAGCTTCGAGACCTGGTCCGGGAAGATCCCACGTGCTGCGGAGCAACTAAGCCCGTGAGCCACAACTGCTGAGCCTGAGCTCTAGAGCCCAAGAGCCACAACTACTGAAGCCCGCGCACCTAGAGCCCGTGCTCCACAGCAAGAGAAGCCACCGCAATGAGAAGCCCACGCACCACAACGAAGAGTAGCCCCCGCTCGCCGCAACTAGAGGAAGGCCGCGCGCAGCAACGGAGATCCAGCTCAGCCAAAAGTAAATAAATTAATGAATTAACTAATTTAAAAAAAGAAAGACAAGGAGAAAAATGAGCCCTACCCCAAAATGAGCAAAAGAAAAGCTGCATGTGTCAAGTAAATTTATAAAAAATGTGATCAACCTCAACAGCAATCAGCTAAATGTAAACGAAACCTCAGCAACAGGCTACTCTAAACTCACCAGAGACGGACCAAAGTCAGGCGTCCGCGGAGAGGATGTGGGGCAGCAAGAACGTCCATGCAAAGGCTCAAGGCAGAGCGAACTGGCCCAGCTGCCTTGGGAAACAGCCTGGTGACACCAACAAAGCTGCAGCTGCCCCGAAGTGCAGCAACTCCACAGCCAAATAAAATACGCCTCAGAGACACTGGCACTCCTGTACGTGCAAGACGCACAAAAGTGTGCACGAGGAGCATTTGTTAGCAGCGAACAAAAAAGGGGGAAACGGCGAAGTGTCCATTAAAGAATGGATGAGTAAACTGCAGCATATTCACCCAGTAGAATTTAAGCAGTGAAAAATGAACGAACTAAAACTCTACACATGACAACAGAGATGAACTTCATAGCACTGCATGGAAAACCAAAGTCATGAGAGGATGGGCAGCATGATTCCATTTGTTAAAGCATAAAAGCTGGTGAAAGTTAGCTCGTTTTACAATATGCATAGAAAAACTATAATGAAAATCAAGGTAACAACACAAAATTCAGAACAGTGATTGCTCACAGGAGTGGGGGGAAGGGAAGGTACTAACAGGGAGGGACACAGGGGACTTCAACTGTATCATGTCCTACCTCTTCAGCTGGGTGGGGGACACTGGACTGATCTATATGGTAAAGGACTGGAAGACAGACAGAGACAGAGACGGGCATATAAAGTATCAGCATGAAGTATTCCAGTGAAGAAAAATTTTAAGGAAAAAAATTATTTTTTAATTAGGGAGACTTAAGCATGTTATGGCCAAGAGTAAAGAATGAATACAGGAAGAACAAAGTTGGACTAACACTTCCCAATTTCAAAACTTACTACAAAGCTACAGGAATCAAAACAGTGTGGACATGAGGACAGGAACGTAGAACAATGGAATAAAATTGAGTCCAGAAATAAACCCAAACATGGTTTTCGACAGAGGTGCCGAGATCATTCAGTGGCTCCATGAGTTAGACCTCCAGTGGTCTAACTGATGGACAGAGCTCCCTCTTCGCATATCCCAAAGCCTGATCTCACGAATGGCACGTAAGCTCACGCTCTAATTACACAGCCTCGTCTTCCCTGCCTCACTCCAAGTTCTACAGGGAGAAGTCACATCTTACCATTTGTTGTATCTGCCTCTTTGTCTAGCACAGTGCCTTACGCAGACAAGATGCTGAGTGTAGCAGTGGCATGTCTGCTTGTGTACAGCACAGTGCTTGTACAGTCTTGGTCTGTGCCATCTGGAAGTTCACCAACTTAGATCAGTAACACTGAGCGATATAAGCGTGTGTAGAGGCTGTGGAGACTTCTATCAAAGAGGCATAGACTGCAAGTAGATTTATTCTTAGATAGGAAAAGCAGCGTTAGGTATAACAGCTGGGCGCCCAAGCAAAGACAAAGTACACAAGCCCTTACAAACGGGAACTGAACTTCTTCTAGGGTGCATGCTTCATGTGTGCCTATCACCAGTATTCCACCCTGAGTGCAACCAGGACGAGGGCTTGGCACACTCCTCCCCAGTCCCTCCCCTCCCCACTCTGCCCACCGTGCCTCTGTTACTAATATGGACCACGTGGCACCCTAATCATTCATGTTTACATCTCTGTGCACTGCGCTGGTCTCAAAGGCAAGGACAATGCTTATTTGCTTTTCTATAGCCTTAGAAGTAATTCAAGAAATATTTGACAAACAAACGAACAAAAGAATGATTATTTAAAACTAGAAACTGTTCACGTACGTATTTACAAGGTTTTCCCCAAAGAGTCAAGTTTTAAATTTTAATCAAGAGGTAAAGAAGGCAATTCCGCTTTTAAAGTTATTTTCCACTGTGGAGACTTTTCTGCTTCCTGGCCCAGGTATAATTTTCTAAATTTCACAGGGGCTCAATAGATGGTAAATTCCTTCCAGGCATGATGACAGCCTGTAGTCACCTGGTGATGGTTTCAGATGTTCCTGCTCTGTATTCTACCTGCAAAGACAGCAGCCTGAGTCAGCCCAATGGGAAAAAAGTGTGTCGTATTTGGAGACGTGACTCACTCCTGTCCTCAAGGGAAAAACAATCAGATCATCATGACAGCAGTCGCCACCCAGGTCACAACTACCAAATCTAAGCAGTCAGAAAGCAACGGAGGGAATTCCCTGGTGGCGCAGTGGTTAAGAATCCGCCTGCCAATGCAGGGGACACAGGTTCGATCCCTGGTCCAGGAAGATCCCACATGCCGCAGAGCAACTAAGCCCATGTGCCACAACTACCGAGCTCGTATGCCACAAGTACTGAAGCCCGCATGCCTAGAGCCCATGCTCTGAAACAAGGGAAGCCACTGCAATGAGAAGCCCATGCACTGCAATAGAGTAGCCCCCACTCGCCGCAACTAGAGAAAGCCCGCGTGCAGCAACGAAGACCCAGCACAGCCAAAAATAAAATAAATAAATAAATTTATTAAAAAAAAAAAGAAAGAAAGCAATGGTGAAGGCACTAGAGCTTAAAGAAGAAGAAATAAAATTCTCTAAGCTATCCGGAACAGCCTTATCTTATTCTGTGCACAAAACACACACATGCCATAGTCAGCTTAAATGTGCAATAAAGTGCTTTCAATGCCTGTTCAAATTAGGAATCTAATCTCAGGCTTTTAATTAAATGCACTCGATCACAGAGATAATACACGGGGGATGAGCCCCTCTGCAGGAGTAACGAATAACTACACAACAGAGTTTTGTTTGCTTTTGTTTCATTTGGTTCCAGCTCTTCATTCTACGTTAGGCAGAATCATTTATTTGAAAGGAATTTCTAGCCACTTCAAAATCATGCAATTTACTGTTCAGGTAGCAGAACACAGTAGTTGATTATGGTCGGAAAGATCTGGGCAAGCGACGCTGCCAGCCATTCGAGCCCGATCACCTTTCTGAGGCTCTGTAAGATGGGGTTAGTAACAGCATCCACCCAGAGCCCTGTTGTTAAGGTTAAATGAAAGAAAGCCTCTAGGGCATTTAGGGAGAGGCTGGCACACGTCTGCTATTATCACTGCCCCACCAGCCTCTCGGTTGTCATTTCAGCATTTAGCTGAACCTCTGAAGGGCCATAAAGATGGAGAGTTGTAACCATCAATTTTAGCATTTCTTGGAAGTTCTATTTTCAAAGGCAGGGGAGGGGAGGAGAGGGGAGGGAAAACATACAGGAGGAAAGACAGCAAGAATGGCAAACTGAACAGAGGCATAAAGGGCCCGGAGCCAGGCTTCCGCCACACCGTAGGAACTCAGAAAACAGAAAGTTAGCTCCACTTGCAAATGCTGTCTGTGGTTAGTGACTGCCAGGCACACAGTGTAAGCATTTTAACTACAGACGTCAAAACACATTCGAGTCTGAGAACACGGAGAAGAACTCTGTCATAATAACTTCAACTTCAAATAGCAAAGCCCACACAGAAATTCTTTTATAAAATCATTTCTTCTTCCTTTTCTTTAGTCTCTCTCTCTCGCAAGGTATTTAACTTAAATTTTATGTGTACCATTTCCCAACAAACGAAAGCACATCCCACCACCACGGTGAATCTCTCAGACACGTTTGCATCTTAGGTGTCTTCTTTTTTTTTCACTTTGCCATCTCCTCCAAGAATCACCTGACATGGCTGATCTAACTGCAGAACAGCAGTCTCATTAATGTGCAATAATGACTTGGAAACCTGTTTCAGAGACTGTATTCAGCCAATTACTGTGTGAATAAACCTCATAAAAACCCATCCAGGATACTGGAAACATACAAGGAAGCACGATTCCAAGCGGCAACTCATATGTGACTCACCCTCCCCCCGAAGCAAAACAAACAAAACCACCACAGAAAAAAAACAAACAAAACAAAACACCACAGAAGTATTTGAAGTTAGTTCCTACTCAAGAAGAGATTAAAGCTTACATATTTGCTCCCAGTATTTTGTGTTTTCTATTAAAATACATATACATCTCTTTTATTTTCCTGTTTCCTACCACTCTCAATTTTCTTTCTTCCTCTAAAATCATTCACTCAATCCAGAATCATGGATACTAAAATGACCAGGATCAAAGACGTAACCTAGTTCCAACTGGCTAGAAATTGTTTCTATGACGTGCAGGACAGGCTCTGTTTAAATATTTTCGACTAAGGGGGCTCTCTGTTAATAAATGGCTCTCACCATTTGAAAACAATGTTTATTAACATCAGAGATTAATTTTTACGGAAACAATTTTACTACGCGCCAGACCCTGTGCTAAGCACGTCACGTGCACCACCTCCACTAACCCTCATAAAGAAACTTTGAGGGCGGTATCGCTGTGCTCATTTGACTATGAGAGAACCGAGACTGGCGAGGTTAAGCAACCTGCCTGAAGACACACAGCTGTCAACTGACAGAACACGTGCTGCTTCAGACACGCAAGCCCAGGCCTCCCAACTTTTACTCACAGGCCCTCGTTTGCGACCTCTCTGCTTGCTCTTCTCCAGGACAGACCTTCAAATACTGGAAAACCACCCAAGGAGCACGTGGTGCTGTGCTGGGCCAGCTCTCCCGCAAGCATTGCTTGGCCGAGTGGAGAGGAATCTGTGAGCTGGCTGGTCCGGGCCCCTGGGGAAGAGGGGGCGGGGAGGCCAGGCCCCAGGTCTCCCAGCCCAGGCAGCACCAGCTCCTGCGTTCACGGCCGCCCCATCTCCCGTCTCCCTCCAGCCGCGTTCTCTAAGGCCACGACCTTACCCATGGTCCATCGCAGCTCTGAGTCACCAGAAGGGACGGCTCCCCTCCGGTCTATGGTGGGAGGCCCGTGACCAGCCCTGAATCAGAGCCACCACCCTCCCAGACCACAGAGCGCATGTCCTTCTCCAGGAGGGAGGAGCGGGGGCAGTGGGGAGCCGGCTCATGGGGTCCCCTCTGCCTGCTGCTCAGGCAGTGACCCCTCCCCACACACCCAGTCTCAGCCAGCTTCCCATGGAGGATGTACACTCTGAACAAGTATTTTTAAATTTAAATTCAGATAGTGACTTAAAAAAAAACCTCAGAGCTCTGAAATTAAGTTTAGAGATAATCTTTTTTTTTTGGCTGCACTGCACGGCTTGTGGGATCCTACTTCCTGGACCAAGGATCGAACCCGGGCCCTCGGCAGCATGGAGTCCTCACTGCTGGACCACGAGGGAATTCCTAGAAATAATCATTATTGTTAAGCAATGGTCCTGCAGAGGAGAGCTGGAAAGATCCTTCTCGAGTTCTTACAGAACGGGGAGAATGTCATCAGAGCCCCCATTTTCTTCCCTCCCTCCCAGTCAGGGAGCACTGCCAACGCTGAGGGTGGCAAACCACCAAACATCACAGACCTAAGTATTTTTATATTGTGTTTTTAGCATATTTATGAAATACCTGCTGAATTTGGTTCCAAATGCAGTAGGAACAAAAAAAGGGATTATATGTTGGCTTTGTTCTTAAATAGTCTGGAAGACAAACCACTCTCCTGGGACACGCATCAAAGACCTGTCGGCAATTACAAAGCAGCTGATCAACAAATATGAAATCACAAAGTACAAACCAACGCCGGGCGCTGATAAGGAAGAGCTCCAAAACCAAGAAGCTTTTGCAAAATTAGCCACGAGAATGAAGTTCTTCCAGAGTGGAGTGCCAGAGAAAAGTCTAGAGGGCAACATACAAGGAGAGAAAGACAGAGGCTAGTCCTACAGGAGTAGGTGAGCGCGGATGCAAACGAGCCTGTAAAGGAAGTCAGCTGGGAAGAGAGAGCCTGTGAATACACGTGGATTCTCTTCTACCTGAATTTACCAGGCGCTGTTCCATCACCCCACAGCCAAGAATTTCCAGCCATTCCCCGTGGAAGTTGATCTCCATCTCGAAGGAAGGATGAGTAAAAGGAAAGTAGCAGTCCACCCATCTGATGTCCAGCCCTGCAAAGACACCAAACACAAACAGACATGGACGTTAAAGGCAGTCTTGCCTTTCCTGTGATCAAAGCTGCCCTTCGGCTAATGACACCAATTCCTACATTCTGACTAAAATAAATAGCAAACAAATTAATTTGCAACACTTTGGGGGGAGGCAATAAATCTTAAAACTTGTGAAAAACTGGGCATGTCTTTTCCAATATGAAAAACACTTTGTGTAGCTCCAGGACCCTCTAAAACCAAATCAATCACCTGCCAAATCCCTGCAACCACCGGGCAGAGGAAGAAATTAGGTCAAGATAATGGGGAAAGCAGGTAATTCTGCTAGTTTCTATAAGTGAAAATGACATCTTCTCAGAGTTAAAGAAAAAATACTTTTACTGTTCTTCAAACTTACATATCAACAGTATGACTAATTCAGGATAAACTAATCAACTTTCACTTCCATAAATAGATATATTAATTTTTATTAACTTTATAAGAGCTAATAAAAGGTTAAATGAAATAAGATCAGCTAAATTTAAAAAGTCAAAATATTTTTTTCTACAGATGAATGATAAATATACTCACATCCAAGACAACCAAAAAAGTACATGCTAAATGCCGGGATGAATTTCTGAATATGCAATCATAAATATGTCATTTACAAACAATAATATTATCATTTAACAAAGGAAAAGACTAATGAATTGAAAACAAGTCAAGCCTGCAGAAAGCAGAGGTCACTAAGAAGAGAAGGCAGAATAGGAGGCCACGTAGCAGCCAGATGCCCCTGTGAGGACACCCAGAGCCCTCACAGCGCAGGCACTGAACAAAACCAGTAACAAAACTTGCTTCCGTTTACTGAGCACTTACTATGCCTCTACCAGTCCCATTTCATAGAGAGGTGGAAAAACTATTAGGAAGGTTGTGTGTCCTGCCCATAGGCACACGGCTAGCAGGTGACCAGGCTACACCCGGGGCTGCCCGACTCCAAAACTCCTGCTCTTGACAATTAAAACATAATTCCCTGCCCATCGTGAAAGATATTTCAAGAATCAAAAGTCACAAACGAACAGAGTTATAAAACAAAGGAGCCCTTGCTATGCTCAGAATGATATAGGAGAATATAGGTTTTTCTTTCATTGTTCTGTTTCAGTTGCATTTATTTTTCTAGATACTTGCTGTCAATGGCAAGTGACAACTGATTTCTGTTTACAGTCGTAAGACAATACTTCCCCCTTTTATTATACATGTGGTATAACAGACAAATATTAAACTCCACGTACATACAGTGCACACGGTTGATAAGTGCTGACATACGTATACATCCATGACACATCATCACTATCAATATCAGCAACATGTCCATTACCCCCCAAAGCTTCCTCATGCCCCTCTGTAATACTCCCCACCTGCCCATCAGCCCTGCCTCTCCTCCTCACCAGCCCTCCTTCCCCAGGCAACCACTGACTTCCTCCCTGTCATGACAGACGAGCTGGCACTGCCTAGAACTTTATGAAAATGCAGTCACACAGAATGTATTCTTTTTCTGTCTGGGTTCTTTTACTCGGTGTGATTATTTTAAGACTCACCCACGTTGTTGTGCATGTCCACAGTTCATTCGTTGCCATTACTGAGGAAATTTCGCCAACATTTTTTCTACCCGGGAAAAAAATGTAGATGTTGGGGCAGTGTCTGCAAGTCCCCCGATATTTCTGTACAGAAGCCCCTACGTGCAGACCAGCTGCCTACTTGCCACTGAATTCTGCAAAGAAGGGACCTGGACACCTGTGTGCTCATCCACCTTTGGGACCAACAATCCCCTACCAATGTTGTATGAAAAAGCTCCAGAGACAACCCCACTGGCAAACAGAAATGTGCCAAGTGTTGGGATGTATAACTGAGCGCAGAGGACGGGCAGACAAAACCATGTTATTCGTTCTTTTTGTAACTCCTGGCAGGTGAGCACAGATCACCTTCTGAGAACAATTTGGAAAAACAAATTCTTTATACATGGCTTTTTATACCTGGATCAAATTTTACCGAAAGCAAGACGAGTTTTCAGGGTTAACATGATGATTTCATATAATTCAACACCACTAAGTGCCTGGAACAAAGTTAGGTACGTTCTACACAAATTAATTTTCCTGTTATTTCTTTATTTTATTCCTTTGGGTAAAGTTTATCTCTTTATACCTCACACCTAGAAAGCTTAGGTTCCCCCCAGTCAGAGAGAAAGCAACTTGAAAACATTAGTAACGCTCAAAATAACCACAAGTAACTATTATCAGTGTTCATTAAGCCTGAACTCGACCTTTCCTGTGTGCACACCCATCCGAGCTGTCGGTGCCAGTGGTGTCAAAGCACAAGGACTGAACTGAACAGCGGTGTGACGGTCTCTGCCCTTCTCCAGGAACCTTCTTTTATCAAAGGACTTTGGTTTTACCACTTGTAAAACTATAAAACATTATAACTTTGGATAAAAACTTTTTTAATGTTGACTAAATTCTCAAGATAAAATGTCCACATGTTGGTCGCATCAAACCTCGCTCTCTTTTGGTTGAAGGCCTCCGCCACCACAGCCCTAGGTTTCCTTTTGCTCAACCATCCTACAGGTGTGTCTCTTTCAGTAGCAATGAAAGTAACGGCTCCACAGTGAAAAACGCACCCAGCAAAGAGTGACAAGGCAGGGAAGTTGGCCAAAGTCTCTCAGGACACGTGAGATGATTAACATTACGCATCTAAGAGGCAGAACTCACTGATGACAACAGCACAGAAACTAACCCAGAAAACACGGACTGGCAAAAGCTGTGTCCAGTGCGACTAGAAAGCTTCTGATCCTTTTACCTCCTCAGATCCTTTTTCAACCTGTGACCCTGCAAAGAATGCCGAATCCACAAACCATTCACTTCCTTTTTCTACTACCTTAAGGATTTCTTCAGTTAAATTCGTCTTCCTTCACATAAACAGGAAAATGGCAAAAGCTACAAAGTCCCACCTTTGAGAAGCCTATGGCTATACTTCAAACATAAATAGTCACTATTTAAAAGTAAATTATATTAGTTAATGTGTAATTTTTTATCAAAATACCATATCCTTTTACATATTCTAGCAATTTAAATTTTAGTTACTTTGACACATAACAGTAATTTTTTTCATAGCTGGTGGTAGAATCATTTATTAATTACTTTTATATTACCCCCAAATATACACTTTCTTCTTGTTTTCGCCCCATAACCTCAAAATTATAGTAAGGATTATTATAGCAGATTGAAAAAACATCTTGACATGCAGCGTGTATCAAAGATGTGATATTGGATAACCACCTAAAAACTATGTTAAGTATGGCTTATTTCACACGTCAAGTATCAGGAGTCTGTGAAAAAAATCCACTAAGAACTAGGCGTTTTGAATTATACATTAACAGAGGGACATTTCTGGTAAACATGTCCAAATCACACGGATTCATCACGCATTAGACTCTTCTTACTGGTGATTAGTTTAAATTACATTAAATGTACATATATTATATACCTAATGGAAAATAATGCCAAAGTTCGTTCTTTCTTTTTTGTTTTATGTGTGTGTTTGTCTTTTTCTTTTTGGTTTGGATGTAATAATTTACTTAAACATATTTACAAATGAAGTTCAGAGCTTTTTAAAAATTGTCTCAGAACCCTGTGAGATTACAGCAACTGTCAAAAATTATATATTAATTTTTAGGCTAGAGCCAAGTAGAAGAATAAACCAAAAACCTGGATTCAAGTCTCATCCTGCCCTTCTTGCTGTGAAACCGGGGGTAGGTTAATCAACCTCTCTGAGCCCAGCTGCCCCATCTCCACGCTGTACAGCAACAGCTGCTCTGCCCAGTGGTTGTGAGCAGAGGACCTAGCAAGCCCCAGTTTTCCCAGAGGCAGAGATGCTCTCTGGAGATGCAGGCACCTGCTCTGCTTTCTCTCCTGAAGGAGGACGCTGAGAGCCCAAAGTCCAGGATCATTCCCTCAGCTGGGACCCCAGAAATGACTGGTGAGCATTCCTTCAGAATGGTGGTGTCACAGAGAACAGACTGGTGGTTGCCAGTGGGGAGGGGGTGGCTGGGGTCAGCAGATGCAAACTATTACATGTGGGATGGATAAACAACAAGGTCCTGCTGCACAGCACCGAGAACTATGTTCAGGATCCTGTGATAAACCATAATGGAAAAGAATATAAAAAAGGAATACATAGGGCTTCCCTGGTGGTGCAGTGGTTGAGAGTCCGCCTGCCGATGCAGGGGACGCGGGTTCGTGCCCCGGTCCGGGAAGATCCCACATGCCGCGGAGCGGCTGGGCCCGTGAGCCATGGCCGCTGAGCCTGCGCGTCCGGAGCCTGTGCTCCGCAACGGGAGAGGCCACAACAGTGAGAGGCCCGCGTACCGCAAAAAAAAAAAAAAAAAACGATAGTGGTGTGAGCCTGAGTGGAAAAGGACTGGCAAGAACTTGAATTCTCTCAGCTCTGGCAGGACACTGCCGGCCCTACCTGCCGTAGGGAACCAGGGGCACGGGCACAGGACGGCAGCACCACGTACCAGGGAAGACCAATCAGGGCCGGACGCAGGGGGCGGGGCAAGGGCCCAGGCCTCTTCCCACCAAGCCCTGCCGCCGAGGCGGCACTGCGGCACCTAACACTGGACAGAGACACATTAAACAGATGCCATTCCAGGTCACCCCACCCGCCTTCATCACCGATCTCGTCTAAACACACCCTGTAATTCATTTCCCTGCCTTACCCACTCAGGAAGGGACTCTTTCTCTGCTTCCCATACCCTTATATTGAAAGATGGGACTGTGCTATCAGAACCACCTCCCAGAGCTGTCAGAATCTAAATTTGAAAAGGCTGGTGGCCCAGACCAGAGCACATACCAGTGACTTTATATATGCTACCAAGGCTACCCTCCACCGAAGCAGAGACTTTTCCATACCGGCTATACAAATACGCAATTAGTAACTGCTCTTGGGCATTAATTCCTCAGTGCTGGAACCCGAGGAGCAGCCGAATGTAGCAGAACTCTGATTCTCCTGCTTTCTACACCGGACACGGCAGGCGCCCAAGCAAGGAAAGCGAAGCCGGGGAGAAAAAGGATGGAGGGTGCTCTCTGGCTAAAAAGAAATCCGTAAAAAACTGGGACCATCCGAGGTGAGCACAACCTAACTAGAAATTACCCGGCCCTCACTGTCAAATGCAGCTGACAATTCCATCTCTTCTGCTCCTGCTCGATTTAAATCAGACCCACAGCCCTTTAAACTGAATACGTACCAAGCAGCGGACAGGCAATTTTTCACAGTTCTCAGTATTGCTCTGTTCTCATAGCTTTCTTAAAAAAAATTGTTTTGAACAGTAATATATTCACAGCGTTCAAAATCGAAACACTGTAAGAGTATACATTTCCCTGTATAATAGGGCATCGGTGACATCACAAGAAAAAATTGTAAGTATGTGAGGTGACTGATGTTAACTAAACTTATTGCGGTGATCGTTTTGCAATATATACATGTATCCAATCATTATGTCATACACCTCAGACTAATACAGTGTTACAGTAAAACGGTCCCCTACATCCGAACCAGTTCTGTTCCCAGAGCACGTTCGTTCATTAAGTCCAATTTATTAGTTAAGTCCAACAAAGTTACCCTAGGTACCCAACTAACACAATTGGCTGTATAGTACTGTACTGTAATAGGTTTATAATACTTTTCACACAAATAATACATAAAAAACAAAAAAACATTTTTAATCTTACAGTACAGTACCTTGAAAAGTACAGTAGTACCAGCTACATCACTGCTGCTTTTACACTTGCCTCCAGACATCCTGGGCTTGGAATAAAGATACTGTACTACTGTACCCTATACAGTCCTGTGCGGTCAAGTACACAGAAGCACACCCACGTGTAGAGGATGCACGCACGTGACCATGTACGCCACAGCGCACAGGGTAAGATGTGAGCTCTGTTTCAGCCACAGTGACTCCCTCTGCTGAGACAGATGCAAAGTACTAGGGGAAAAATAAAAGGCTAGCAACTTCTCCCACTGTTGCTGACAGTGTAATTGGTCCCACTGTTACGAGTCTTCTGCTTGGCGGAAAGAGCAGTAAGGTGAAGTGTCGTTTCAGATTCCCATACGCAGGAACCCTCTTGCTTAGGGCTTGGATCTTAAAATGATATTAGCATTTCTCTACCTCGCAGTGGGGTTAGAAACAGAGTGCAGCACAATTCAGTGCTCCCTCATCCTAAATCTGGGTGTGGGGTCCAAGGCACTGGGGTAAGGGGCGACATGGACAGCAGAGGGGACAGCCTGAGGGGAACCTGGTCCAGGGGAGAGCCACAGCCAAGCGCCCTCTGTCCTCAACCTTCCTCCCCGACCCACTGGCACAGGACGGCTCCACAGACAAACCTGGCAGACAGAAGGTTCACCCTCCGCCTGCCTCCCACATCTGATCCCAGAGACGTGGGCAGGTCCACCATGCACGGCAAGAGCAATCCTAGACCCCTAACTAGATCCAGCTCCAGCACCTGAGGCCAAGTGACCTCGAGCAACTGCCTTAACCTCTCACTGCCCCAGCTTCGTTCAAAACAAGAATAATATTCATCTCGCAGAGTTTTGGTGACAATTCAGTAAGGAAAAGTGTGTAAAGAATCTAAATACTCAATGGGTGATTTTTGAAATGAATGTCACTGAAAATCAGACCACTATCTAAACTCTCTCAGGTTTTTATAAAAATATGAAGAAAAAGAAACATTTCTCAAGTGCATGCTAAGGTCATCGACGTCTGCTGTTTATTTACTCTGATGCCATGCTAAATACCCACGTGGCTCCTTCAGCTAACCTTTACACTCACGCCAGGCTGCCATAAGCACTGCACAATGAGCACCACTGTTCCCATCTCACAGATGGAGGAACTGTGACGGACACAGCTTACATATCTAATCCAAGTTTACACAGAAAATGCCAAGATCAGAATTCAAAACCAGGTGTCAGACTGCAAAGCCCAATGCTGCCCTCCACTGGAGCAGACCATGAAAACTGCACTAACTGGGCTTCCAAGCGAAGCGCCCTCCAAGGCCAAGAAGGCACCATCGGCCTCCTTGTTCTCCTAACACACAACGACAGGTAGGAGAAAAAGGAGAAAACCAAAAAGCCATGGTCTATGTTCAGAGGTAAGAGAAATACCTCCACTGGCCAGAACCAGCACAGAAGAGCAAACAGGGAGAGGGGATAAATCACAGTGTTGCTGGGCTTGGGGTCCACAATCAGGAAGAGATGCCAGGAGCTTGCCTCCCGCAGGATAACGTGCTGCTGGCTTGGCATCTGAGCGAGGCTAAAAGCTTGCAGTCAGAAGCTGGGACGGAATGGGCTCCATGCTGGTGAAAGAAGGGTGACAAAAATCGTCACCAAATACAGCCTGGGGCTGTAGCTCTGAAGAGCTGTTAGCTTGGAGAGCCAAGCCCTGGGCGCTGGACCTGTCATGTCCCTAAATCAGAGCTGGTGAGTACATCTGACAGGTCCCTACAAAACCTCGTTCTGGATTTAAAGTCGGAAGAGCTCAGTGTAAACCCCCACACAGGGGAGAAATAAGCAAAGCGGGGAGGGCAGGAGGGAGGAAAGCAGAGAAAGGGAGAAAAACAAAAAAAATCTTCCCCTGAACATGACCTGCAGAGCATAATTCCAACTACGTGATTGCTAAGTAAGACAGCCAACACAACCAACAACCAAAGCTGGAGTCACCCCAGAGGAGATTAACTTTATAAAACAGCCTGAGAGTCTAAAATAAGTGTATTTCAGTTACCCCGAGAGATCCATGAAAGCACAATTCACTGATTGTTCTAAAAACAAAAATCATAAGGCAATCCTTTTGTAAACCAGACCTAAACAATGCATCTTTAGGATTTTATCTATCTCCAGATCAAATTCTTCTTTGAAAAGAAAAACACCAGCCCCCAGTTTCAAAAAAGTAAAAAAAAAATAAAATAATTTTTTTAAAGACAGAATATATGAAACAATGCCACACTAGACCTTGGATATCAGGTAACCAAGGACACTGATCCCTGAAAGATGAGCCCTAACACTGCCCCGGGAGAGGAAAACACAGGAGGAGCCCAGAGGTCTTCCCAGGTTGAGGAAACAGTCTGTCCTGAGAGTTCACAGGTCAGGGTGAAAGAAGAGGGCTGTAGAGAGAGAGGTCTGAAGATCTGCAGAAGATGGAATACAAATGAAAATGTCAGTGCAGGTGTGTTGAAGAAACTCCCCGAGGCCAGGAAACAGACCACACAAAAGGATTAGCAGGAATAACGCTGGGAGCTCACAAAGACCAGAAAGGGGTCAGTTCCCAAACAGCCGAAAGGAAGACCTCATAGTTCATGGGTTCTCAGTTACAGTACTAAGAAGGGTCTTAAATTGGTTGTGGGAAAAAGCTAATCCCGGACTAAAACCCTACACTGGCCCTGCCTAACAAGGCTTAAAACAAAATGAGAAGGATCAAAGTGTTTCTGAGTAATCCCAGAACGAAGCTCAGAGAGAGTATTAGGAATACAGAAATATACAACGCGTTACGAGGTACAGCCAACAATATCGGGCATCCTATAGAAAGTGATCAGGCATGCAAAGAAGAAGAAGAAAAAAACATAAAGTAGAGGAAAAGAAATAGCAATTCACCAAGAAATGACACAGATGACGGAACTAGTTGAAAAAGGCACTGAAATATGCATGATAATGATATTTAGTACACTCCCAAAGCTGCAGGGAAGACCGGACATGTTAGGTAGAGATAAAGAAGATCATGAAAAGACACTAACTGAAACTAGAAAATGGGGTGAAAAGAACACTGGATGGAATTCACAGCAGATTAGACATGGCAGGAAAAAAGAAGGATTGATGAATTTAAAGATACAGCAATGAAAACTATCTAAAATGAAACCCAGAAGGAAAAAAGAATACTGAGAGAAAAGGGAACAGAGCACCGGTGAACTGTGGAAAAATTTCAAGTGGCCAAATATACATGTAATTGGAGTCCCCAAGGGGAGCGAGTAACAGAGAAAATATCTGAAGAAATAATTTACTGAAATTTCTCAAATGTGATGAAGTATATATATGTATCAAGAATTTGGGCTTTCTATGAACCTAAGCACAGAAGGAACTCTCCCTCGTCCACAGACCTTAATGTCTCCCGGTTGCCTGTGTATCAACCTCCTACAGGTAGAAAGAGTATGAAACAGGCACAGTCCTGGCACATTCGTTGTCTTGATTAAAGTATCTTGAAAAATTTAAGTACTTTTTTCACTGTACCTCGAGGCCCAATCATTTCATTTCATTTAACATAAAACCCCACACAATTTCAACTTCTTACTTCTCTAGGGTATGGAACCTGTTTCTTAGCCCTACCCAGTCACCAGAGAATCAGCAACTTTCTTAGGCTCCTTAAAAGCATTCCAGCGAATTCAATCGTGGCTATCTCACGCTTTCTCCCAAACAGTTTCCTTGTACCAAGTCGTTAGGCCAGAAAGGTTAACGCTAGTAAGTATTTTCTCCACTCAGCAGACTCCTAAGGAAAGGTGGGTCTTAAGTCTCTCTCCACCTGAGTCCTAAAGTGATGATGTCCTCTTTCCACTGAGTATCTGTACTCAGCACAAGGCAAGGCTCTCTGTAGCCCCATTTCAGAGCATGTGATCCAAGGTTCCGACAGGCGGGCCTTGCCAGCCAGTTTTCATCTGAAAGTGCAGCCGGCCTGGACGACACCCGAGCCCCAAGGAGCAGAGACAGCTCCACATGGCCTGAGGCAGCCGCTGCTCTGCGACTTCACCTCCAGATGTAAGACGACCCTCTGCAAATCAGACAGCACCAGACAGCCCAAAAGGGCACACTTCAGAATTATTAAAGTGACATGCTTCAACACTCTGTAAATTTGACTCAGTCAGGAACAAAGCAGGACTAACAGCCATAAACCGAGTTATCATTCTCAATCACTTTCACTTCATTTATATTAACAGGGATTCGTGGACAGAGAAAAATATGAAAAGGTACGGAAGACACAGTATCCTCACTGCCGACTGACCTCACTCCCGACCAGGACAGCATTCATAATACAGAGCCCTGCAACGCAAGGGCCGCATACAGACCCTTTGGAGGTTGGGTTGACAACCAAGTTATTTGGGGAGAATCGGCACCTATGGAAGGAAGAGGGTGGCAGCTGCAGCGGGGGGAGTCAACCAACTGCAATCAGGCCCAGCAAAGCCTTAACCTCGCCAGAGGGACGGGGCGGGGTGTGGGGGGAGCGGGGATGAGGGAGCTGGAGCCAGGTGGGCAAGGGCTGGGGGCTGGGGGCAAACTGTGGGGCCTTTATATTCCTCCCACAAGCAGTCTTTGGCTGTGGGCAGCTCTGGGAAGGGCACTGTCCTTGGGCAAGGGGGCTTGCCCGCAGCTGCGGCGGCCCCGGAGGGAGCTGACGGCTGAGGCCACCTGCACTTCCACCGGCTGGGTCCTGAGACAGGAGCTGCGAGTGCATCTCAGTGACAACCGTTAGCCTGTTTTGCTCTTAAATGGAAGAGACACGACTTGCCACAGCAACATATCTAGCCGGCAGCAGAGGAACACAGTCCACTTCTCTTTCAGACGCGTTCACCCAAACTGTGCTATGAGGCCGGCGCCTCCTAAAGGGAAACTCCAGGGCTCAGCAAGGGATCGTGCCAGAGACGGCCGTAAACCGTGAAGGGCAGCAAGTGAAACCACAGTGTGAGGACTCCTAAACCCCACCTTAGCTGCTCTGAAAGAAGTGATCTGCTAAACACGGTACAAGACAGAGGGGAAACCATTTAGAAGTGTTTAAAATGTCAGTGTATTCCACAAGCATATAAACTGTCTAAAGGGCATTTTCTTTCTTTCCAATTCTAAACCGATAACCTCTCTCATAACAGCCTTAGGATGCTGGTGCAATTGAAATGTTCGCAGAAAATAATCAACTGCTTTGGAGAGGGAGAAAACGCCCTGACACCTAAGCAGCTGTAACAACAAGAGACTGCCGCAAGGAAACAGTGCTCTCATTTTTAATTTTGCTTTTCAAGAACAAAGGAATACAACACTCACAGTTTAAAAGAGGAGAGAGCTCAGACCATAAAAACAAGTATAAAAAGAGCTGCTGAATAGTTCTGAGGCCTGCGGAGGCAGTTCCTATCATTAGCTAATTAAAGAAGGACTGAATGTGAAGTTTCTAAGTGATCTTGGTATCTGAAATATAAAAGAGTATAGCCCGACCAGCTACGGGGGTCAGAGGGCGGGAGAGTCGGAAGGCAACACCCGGGGGAGGCCCCCTCTTTTTAACATCACGGCTTCCGTAAGCCTCACAGTCTAGGAATATTATTGAAATGATCTGTATCTCTTCTTTCAAAAGAGCTAAGGTCTAACATGGGCTCGGAAGTCAAAACGACAGGGGGCTCAAACCAGGCCTCAAATACTCCCGAGCTGCAATGTGGTCACGTGGTACTTCGTTGCTCTGGGTCTGGGTTCCCTCCTCTAATAAAAAAAAATGGAGATTATAATAACACCTACATCACAGATGCAGGTCAGAACAAAAAAATCCCTGTAAAAGTGCTTAATGCAGCATTTGACACTATTAATTACTCTCTCGCTGTCATCGTCACTACTATGGCTATTACTACGCTAAAGGACATCCAGATTGCTGGGACGCAGACAGGTTTACCGAGACATTTTTCAGCATCTAGCACCCCGACCCCAGATAAAACATTTAAATGACCCTCCGAAATGCCTGAAGTAAGAGCACGGCACTCCCCTTCGGAGTGAGGGAGAACAGCCAGGTCCGAGGGCACTGTGAACACCTACCCATTGTGAGCGCTGTGAGAGCACACAGCACGCTTCCCGTGACACCACCCCCTCATCCGTCAAGTTCCTAACGTGGGCCTGGCTGGGGCACCTCCCCTCCCCGCCCTGCATCTCCCCTGAGAAGCATCCCAGCAGGTGATACAAAAACGCAATCACCCCTTCAGCAGCGGCTGAGGTATAGCAATACTCCGACATTAATCAGCCTGTTCGCTCCCTCCCCGTGGATGACACAGATCTCGATCCGCTGTCATTCTGATGCAAGGCTGTGATCATTTTTCTCTCTCTGGCTAATTGCATTTTCACACCCTCCTCTGCTCCTCAAACGGAATGAACCGGGAAATCCATAAGTTCTACCTCACTAAGGACCTAAACCATTAAGCCACAACTGAGAGCAAGAAGTCTAGACACAGTAGGCTTAATGATTTCAGGAAGATGGTAACTGTTGAATATTTAAGCCCCCAAAGACAAAGGCATTTAGTACCTACCATCTCCAAAAAGATGTGTCATAAGCCTGGTAAGTGTTTGCTTAAGGTCAAACTCTACAAGCTTCGTGGCCTCCAGGGTATGTGTCTCCTGTTTATGGGCAGAGCGAGAACTCTGTTCGAAAAGCTGCAGGTTTTCTCCATCCTTTACGCCAGCAAATAACTGTGAACCAAGAGGAATAATATAAATAAATAAAAAGAGCATCGTGACCAGAGTCTGTATCAAAAGACATAATGTGGAAACAAAACCCAGGAAGTCTTAAGAGTCAATGAACATACTGATGTTAACATTCATTTGGTATCAACTTTGAACAAAGCACTAGGCTACATGTAATGGAGAGTCTTTAGGAAATTAAAAGACACCATTCTGATCTTTGCTCATCTCTCCATTTTCCTTTTGCACTAACTTCTTTGCAGTCATTTCCTCACAAGACACATTATTCTCCATGCTAGTGCAAATACCAGTGAATCGGGTTTTCACTGTCCTTAAAGTGTGACCTGAGACTAGGTAAGAAAGCACAGTCTAGGAACGAAGTCCCATGAAGCCCTCCTAAACTGGAAGTGTGCTGGACTTTGCTACCTTGTAATTCCAAAGGTCAGGACAAGGCCTGAAATGTGTTTCTGCCATTTGCTATCCAGTAAACTCCAAAAAGTGATATGGGAGCTAAGCTTCAGGTAATGGTTTGAAAGATGAGAATAATAAATTAAGAGACTTCATGATAATTAAATAAAAGAATGCATGAAGGGCATGGAGTACCTGGCACATTGCAATAGCTAATACACTGTCCTCTCTGTCATCACAATCACCATTACTAATCACAGCTGTCATCAGTCTGAAGCTGCTTAAGCACAAAAATAAAGTGTTCCGTCTTTAACAACAAAGCAGGTCTTTACCTGCTGGGTGAGTGACTCAACGTGGAGAACTGACCAAATCAATCTATCATTCTTTCCACCCAAAGTCCCATGAAATCAAAAATTATTTTAATCAAAGAATGAAACAATTGCTGTTTCAAAGTAATAACGGGCTGGATAATTAGAACCAAATCTCCTGATAAAGCTACTAAAAACTACAAAAATTCTTAAACGCATCAAAGAAGTAACACAATAGAGAGGATTTACTACACAAAACTCTGTGAGGAAGCACAAAGCCAGAAAAAAGCCCGACACAAAGCCAGAGAGAAATACTGAGACTCTCTGCCTTTCCCAACTTCAACTGAACGCTGAACATTGCTTGTGACAGCTTATCAATAAAAGGGAGGCCAGATTGGAAGCCCACAGTGTCTGACCAAGTTGGGATGCTAGATAAGTGCTCTGAAGGATGTATCCTCATGGTAAGAATGAATACAAAAGTGACTACTTCTTATAAAGACTTCCAGCCAGGTGTCACCTTACCTGGGTAACAGAGAGAACTTCAGGCTGTGGAAATGGACTAAGGCAACCCCAGAATGCTGGTTCCTCTAAGTGCTCAGCAGAATCAAACACAAATCTTTCCACAAAAGATTCTACTTCCCAAGGTCTCAAATCATTCCTATGAGAGCTAAAGACAATGCAGCTGCCAGAGTCTACGTCTTTCAATATTTCCCCTAAAAATAACTTGGAACAACAACAACAGAACATCAAACTACTAAACACCGTGTCCTCAGAAGGAAACAGAACAGTGACCCAACTTCAAATAATTGTATGTAAAGAAGAAGGAAGGAAGAAAGGAAGGAAGCAAAGCTAACTGCCATAGAGAAAGAGTGCTATTGTACTCCCAGCCTGCTTTTTTCGTTTGGGGTAATTAAGGACAAGCTGAGAAAAACTGAGGGTAAGAGAGAAGAAGGGAACCAGTGAGGAACTAGGTTGATCTAAAATCACCACCAGAAGGAATAAGTGTGAACATCCTAAGAGTATCCTAGCAGATCTGATGAGGGACTACAGAAAAGGGACTTAAATGTATGCCCAATTTGAAGCTACAGTTTTCAAAAGGCATGGTTGCAATGGAAGAGAAAGGGGCAAAAGAAAGTAAGATATTTTTTGGCCATTGGGTAGGGAGGAGTAAAAGAAGCAAAAGAGAAAATTTAGGGTTGTACAAAATAAAACAAACCTAAAAAATTAGAGGATTTACAAAACTATTCCCCATCTTCCACTAAACAAACAAAAAGATTCCATTAAAGACTCTGCACTTTGCTACACTAACAGAAGAGGGCACCAGAGAACTACAAAATCTAAACAACCAACAGCCCACAAAAAGGAACAAAAAAAAAATTCAACAGAACTATAGAAAATTATCACAAAGAATTAAAAAATTCACTCAAAACAGCTCAAATGATGAAAATCTAATCTTCTTCCCCCAAAAAAGAAAATCAAGAAGCAGAAGAAAAGTGTAAGATGATACTTGCAAACTAAATTAAATCTGCTCAAACAAGCATTTGGGAATATTGCTTGGGCCAGAAATGTAAATGTTAAGAACAAAAATGAATGAAAAACAGAAAACTGTGAACTGAGGAAAGAAAGAGAAGGAAAAAAATCGTCTCAGAACTTAAGTTTAAGTTACAAGATATGCAAGGAATAATGGACTCAAAGATTTAGCAAGAAGAATTGAAGAAAAGCAGGAAAACAACTAAGAAAAGGACAATGAGATAAAGAAAGAAGAATCAGAGAGAAAATGGTGGAAATGGAAGACAGGCAAAGAAGAAATAACATTTATATAACTGGAGTCAGTGAAAGAGGAAAAACAAAACAGCGGAGGAGAAATAATGGGCACCATGTAAAATGGATACCTGAAGAACCGAATATAAGACATATCCTAGTAGAACTATTAGACTTCAAAGATGAAAAGAAAAAATACTCAAGACCTCCAAGCAAAAAGATCAAACAACTTAGAAAGGCAAACCCACTGGACTAGCATCAGACTCTTCAAAAACAACATACAAAAAAGGCAACAATGACCTCACATTTTCAAACTCAGAAAAAAAAAAAAATGGACCAAGAATTTTATACCCAGCAACGCTGGCCTTTCAGTACCAAGTCTATAGAAAAAGCTTTAAACATACAAGAGCACAGGGAATTTCACATGAATGAGCCCTTTTGAAGGATCCACCAAAGCATGGGCTTTACTCAAGCAACAGATAACTGGGAAAATTTCAAACCCCCCCCCAAAAAAACTGATGGATAACACATTAATACATGAAATTGCAGCTCTGAGACTAAAACAAAGCCAGATATTAAGTTGGAAGATTAAAATATAATTCTTATATATGACAAAGTAGAAATAATATAACCAAAAAATGGAAAAAAGAGAGAGTGAAAGTGGAATAAACTCATTGGTTTAAGGGCCAAAAATTCAATAGAAAAATGAGAGAAATACATGAACAGACAATTCACCAAATATATATATATATATATATATATATATATGAAAATGACCCTTAAACCTATGAAAATGTATTCAAACAGAGAAATGCATATTAAAACAACACTGACATTATTTTTAAACTGTTGTACTGGTAGAAATTAAAAAGCACGACAACATTCTTTCGGTGAGGCTTGGGAAAAGATGTACTCTCATATACACTGTTGACGGAAGTGAAAATGGGTAGAACCCTTTTGGAGGTAAATTTGTCAATATCCAACAAAACTACATTTGCAATTCACCTCCTGACCTAGTTCTTCTACTTCTGGCTATTCACCCTGAATACACCTCCAGAATTAATATATACATAAGAAGGTTTTCACTGTAGCATTGTTTATAATTGCGAAGTACTGGAAACAAAGAAATGTCCAGACGAAAGAGAGATGTTAAATAAACTATGGTCTACCCATACAATGGAGTACTTAAGAGACCTAATAAAAAATGAGGATGACGTCTCCGAAGTGATATGTAATGATTCTAAGCTACGTGAAAAAAGCAAAGTGCAAAGATCATATATTATATGCTGCTTTTTCGAAACTTATTGTGGTACTTTTCATGTAAGAAAGAAGGGAAAATAATAAAATATACATGAACCCGCTCATTCGTATAAAACAAAAATAAACAAACTTCATAGAAATGATGAATCAGAAATGAAAGAGATTCACTGCCTACCAGAAAGTGGGTGGTAGCAGACTGCAGAATGAAAAGAATTGGGGAATAGGATGGAGTAAAAAGAGGAGGTGGTGGGAAGGGGGCAAAGAGAGGAGGGACACTCTTCTAAGTAGACTTTTTGTATAGTTCTGACTTGCGGAATCACATTAAAATTTTATGTACTCAAAAACTTTAAAAAATAATTAAAATCCACCCAGATGTGGTGAAAACTCAAAATGGAATGGGATCAGCAACAACAGAGCCAATTCTACTCTAAACAATGAGATAGCCGCATGGAAGAGAGTGGAGAAGAAAAGAATTAAGAAAACAAATTTGAAAAACAGCATTTTAACTGGATATTCTGAGGTTAAAGACAAAATAATCACAGCAAGTACTGTACACTGGATAGTAAACTTTGTTCTGCAGAGGTATGTGTTCACTTTTCTGAAACTACCTTATGTTCATTCAAGAACTGATCAAGTAAGTAAATATATTGTGGGTAAAGGGAACCAGGTTTCTCACAGTCACTGTCAAAGAAAATGGGGAGGGGCTAGAATAAGCCACGTGGTAGTGACTTGGAATTGGAGGCACCCATATGAATTCATGTTTCTAAATACATATACAGATATAGAAACAGAAGTAGGTGTGCATATATTGCCCACTCCTGTCCTTTGAGGGGGACCTAGAAGTGGTGACATCCCAATAGCAATAGCTGTACTCAGGTCTGGGCTTCTAAATACCATTTTTTATTTAAAAAAAAAAAAAAAAAAAGCAGGGCTCCTTAGAGAAATGAATGACTTTCAGGGCTGGGCCAGAGAAAATATAAGATGAACGTGGGACATCATTTGGGGCCAAAAAATGATGAGAACATGTCAAAGGACACTGAAGACTCCTTGAAGAGGCTCCCAATGGCCAAAACTGGGTCAATTTGAGCAACAAAACAAATAATTTTAGTAATGGACCCTAACCCACAAAATAAAGAAATATCCACATGAAACCACGCTAATATAAATGATTACCTTCTCCCATATACATTTATTCAATTAAAGATCGTCGTTAAAGTAAAATTCTAAAAAATAATTTTAAAAGGAATGATGGATAAAGAAAACAACCATCTGACAAACACCAGAGTAGTGATCATTTCAGACAATAATTAGCAATGGATGATAAAGATACTGGGGCAAAATATGATGAGAAAGATGACATCATCTCAAAGTATCTTCCCCCAGGTAGTACAGCTTAGGACAATTCTAAGTAAAAGAAGTCAGTCATTTGAAGACTACTTTTTAAAAACGAATATCTACAGTATTTACAATACATAGGTATAACCAAAAAATACCCATAACGTATACTGAAGACTAAAGTTTGGAAAACTCTGAAAGAAGGAAAAGCAGTAATTCATAACACCCTCAACACAAAACAGCACAGGAGAATAAAACCATGTACACAAGTCAGCTCTTATTTCTAGAGGAAATGTAACATTGGAGCTAGAAGGGACTTGAAGAGAGCAGCCCAGCCAACCCCAAATAAGGAAATGAACTGCAGAGAGGCGAAGACCCAGAGAAGCTAAGATCACTTAGCCAATTAGTCCCCACGCTGGGAACGAATCACTCATCGCAGCCTGGGTTCCAGGGCCCTTAAAGCGGCTGCCTCCCACTTAGCTTTCTGTTTGAGAGACATCCGCTGGTGATAAAATTAAGTTAGATTTCCATTAACCGCACACATTAGGCTGTGTCATTTGCTTCTCCACTAGGATTTCTTCTACTTCTCTGACATTTTCTTACGTGTCCTTGCAGAAACCTCAACGACCCAGAAGACGAATTCCACCCCCACTGGAACAGCTTGCAGAAGCCAGGGCAGGTAGTTCACAAATGAGAAAAGAACAGGTGCGGGAAATTAATTCTAATCAGGCTTCAGAATAAAAATAGATTGCAAAAGCCAATTCAATTTAAAATTCAGAAAGCCAAAAGGATTTTTCAAAATGGCCCAGATTTTAACCACACATTTAAAAGCAAATAAAAAGTCAAATGGTCAGAAGAATAACACATCCATGCAAAATCCTATGAGCGGGCAAGTATAAATGGGGCTTGGATGACAGCACAACTTCCAGCAGGTATTTAGGGCTGGTCTGTGGTTCCCAAAGCAGCCGTTTTTCTATTCAGCCATTTAGAATTGTCCATTGATCACTGGTTTAATCCATATCGTCCACCTTACATATTAATGCTAAACAACCCCTCCCCCTCCCTCGCCGCCTCTCTCCGAGTTTCCGTGCAGATGCAACAACCCTGTAACTGACTTCGCCGCAGCTGCTGCCTGGACTACTATTGGCTAACAGTAGCTATTGCTGCCTTCCTGAGAGCTTCCCTTACTTACTCTAGGGCTTCACTTCATCCTCACCATCCTTATTCTCTCCCCATTTCTCAGGTAGGGAACTTGAGGCTTACAGAAGTTAAGTAACTGACCATTGCTGCACAGCAAGTGATGAAGCCTGAATTCAAACCAAACTCTGATTTGTGACCCCATCCTCCAGGCTCCGTGGTTATTTCCACGACGGCATATACATGATCATCTCTTCAGCTTTGGTGTAAAAAGGATCCATGGTCAGATGGATGCGATTAAGAACTGGACAGAAAACATGAGGAGAGAGGAGAAGCCTGGAAGCCTGGCCCCGCACACTGACGCTGCTGCAGCACCCTCCACAAAACACTGACAGTTTATCCCAGGCAAGCCATATATTACTGCACAAGGGCCAAGAAATCCCTCAAAGCATGAAAATTAGGGTCTGCCTTTCGAACGCCTTCATATGTGCCAGTGCGTCAGTGTGAACAGTAACTTGAGGGGGACTGCACTAGAACAAACGTTAGCTACGACAGTGTTGCACCAGTAACAGGAAGGGTCTGCGTGGTGGAGGCCACGTGGAGCTCAAGGGCACTATCGGGTGTAGGGAGGCTGGTGACGCTTGGGTCCCTATCAGGACACCAGTGCTTGACGCAGGTTTTCTCAGCCCTGTCCTCCTTATCCAAGGAAGGAAGAGAACCAAAGGAAAACAGCAAGCGAAATGAGGAAAATAACCCCTTTGAGAGCTAGAAAAAGAAATAATCCTAATGCAGGTGAGAAAGGGGAAGAAATGCTGCTCAAACCCAAAAGTGGTTCAGAAGGAAAAACCCTCTGGAAGGAAAAGACATGGGTCTGTGATGCTGTTGTTCATTTTATAAAACTCTGAAGGATGACAGAGCACAGAATAATCAAAATAAAACCTGAATTCAAGGAGTCCCTACGTGGCTGCGGATGCACGAGAGCACACGTTCGTTGCATCTTAACTTGACCTTAATGCTGATGAAATAATCCCAGCTCTTCTGCCTGAGATGCTTGGGCTCAGGCAGCAGGTTGGGGGGCCGGCCCAATGCCACAGAGAAAGAACCAGGCTCATCTTCTGAATAACCTCAACAAACTAAGGAAGTACGGGAACAGGAAGCTGGTAGCAGCATCAAGACAACATCTAGGAAGGTGAAAGAGAAACAGATACAATGCTTTCCAGTGACAAAGCACTTCTGCATTAGAACATTAGAACAAATACAATCAGGTCACTCCAACAGCATCTGAAATTTTAACCAGCTGGCCAGCCAGTCAGCCCCTACTTTACCACCAGTCTAGTTAATTCTACGTTCATTAAGACAATCTTCGCCCGAGGTAAGAGAGCAAACGTCTAAAGCCCTAGGAGACAGACCACAACAGCATCCTTACCTGCACAACGTCAAATGCAAGTGCAGGAAACACGAGTAGTGAAGGGATCACCCAAGATAATGTTCACGGAAAAGTGTCACAGGTGATTCAGCCAAACAAAAGAGTGTGAAGTACACAGGCTGAATGAGGAGACAGCAGTGGACTCAGGCATTTTAATAAAGAGGAAGAGGGGAGAAGGAGGAGGACCGGGGGAGGAGGAAGAGATGGAGAAGCAGGACCATGAAAATCTCAACAGCCCCCAAAGGACATTCTGGCCTGCTCATGGGCTTTGTCTTGGAATGAAGCATTTCTGCAAGCTGCTGTTTAAAAACTGTTGGATTTGGCTGTATGACTCTATTTAGAAGGATCCGATTCAAAAGATTACCAGCTTAATTAGACGGGGAAAAAAAATAAAAAACAATAATCTCTGAGTAACAAGGAAAGAGAATCCTTTGGCACTTGAGGAGAGCGTAAGGGGTTCTTTGGGCGGGAAAATAACCGGGCTGGGAAGTGAAAACCTAAAGGTGCCGCGAAATCCAAGAGCCGTCTGCAGGACAAACAGGATTTCTTTTTGAAGGATTTTGAGACTTCCAGGTGCTGGAACGTGAGCGCCGGAGAATTAAGTTCTACCTGGAGGAATGGCTCAGACCAGCAACTCCCGGCTGACAACAAAAAAAGGGACTTGGAGAGAAGGGAGGGGCTCATTTACAAGGTTTTCAGGAGGATTTCACTGCAGATCACATGATGCAAATGCTCTCCTCCTTCTTACTTACAAAATTACCAGCAAACTCCAAGTTGTTCCTGAATGACTGTTACAACTGTACTTTAGCAGGAACTAGAAGGGGATCCTAGGTCTGTGTTCGGCTGAGTGGGACGTGAGACCAGAGAGGGCACTAGTGAACACACACATAATTTTAACCAGAAGAGACTTTTTTATTTCAAACTGTATAGATTGTCAATTACAGGCCAGCGTAAAATCAGTGCTATCTAGAGGCACAGAGGATAAAGGGCTGTTATCACTGGCGATGATACACCACCTTTTCACCGAAAGAAAAGAGTCTTTTCATTATTTATCGTCCATGCAACCATTTTTAAAAAAAGATTTCTGTCTAACAAACTGCATTTACTAGGTAATAACACTTTTTAAATAATATAACTGACATCAGGGTCATATTGACTTGATAAAATTCCAGTTGATATTTATTTTCCTCTGCAGCATTTTTCTTTTCTGCATCCATTGTATGATTTCTGCAGGAGATAAGAAACAGGGTTTAGGACAAAACAATCCCAAAAACACAGGGAGGGAGGCCATTCAAATTATTGGTTCGACTCAAGTTTCTGAATCATGAGTAAACAAGAGTTCCTCCCACTGTCAAAGGTAACTGAAAAGGCCATAGCAAGAAGGTTTGGAAATAAAGAAATAAAATATAGGTAATTCTTCAAAAATTGATTCACCCACTGTGACAAATATACCAGACTCATGTAAGACTTCACCAACAGGGGGACTGGGTGTGGGGTACACGCGAACTCTGTACCTACGTTGCAATTTTTCTGTAATCCGAGAGCTCTTCTAAAATTAAAACTTTATTACAAAATTGAATGTAGGGGATGTACACTCCTCTGACTGAGGCCAGCATGCTAAACGACACGAAAGCCCGAAGAGCAGCCTTTCACACCATCACTGCAGAGGAAGACAACCAGCACGATTTCTAGCCCGCTCAGGAGCAGCAGGACGGCTCTGGGGAGCAGGCAGGACCGCCAGGGTCAGGACCGCTGTCATGGTGCCCTGAACAGAGCAGAGGCTTCGTGCATTTCTTCTTGGTGACGTGGTTCATTCAGAACCGCCTCTACAGGCACGTGCTGAGTCCAGAAGCAAACCCTGAAGTGCTGTTCTCTCCAGTGAACTTCAGCAAGCACTCAGCCACACATCTCCCTCCTGCAGAGGTCCTACACCCACACTGCGTCACCAGAGGAAAGGCTTTGCCTTCTTCCTTCCTGAGAAGAGAGAGGTCATCAGATAAGACCCCCACTTCCAGCCTCCCATTCCCGCCCCTAAATGCACCTGCCATGCAGCCATGCTGCAGTCCTTCAGGCCCACCTCCAATTAAAAAACAAAAACAAAACGTGCACCCTCTCCCGTCCAGCTCTAGGCGCTACTGACGCCCCTGCAATGACACCCTGTCCACACACTTCTCACTGAGAAATCCTCCCACGTCTCCTGCACCTCTAACCTCTCTTCTGGCTCCTTCTCCTTAGTAAACATGGTCAGTTCTTCTCTTTACACAACAGTCCACAAAAGAAACGAAACTGCCTCTCGTCCCATCTCTTGCTACGACGACCCTTCCCCTCACAGTTAAGCTGGTCACTCTTCCTTGGTCCTCCTAACAGCCTCCCTTTCCTTCCTCTGCGTCACTAAACATTTCTCTTCCGCGGGCCTCCTTTTCCGCTTGAACACGCCTTAGTCTGCCGACTGCCCGAGATGAACGGGGCTGAAGCACCCACACGCGATGGAGCGTAAACCTGCATCTCCACCCCAGACGCGCACGCCCGCACCTGCCCACCAGGCATGTCCGTGCGCAGAGCCTCCACCTAAGCATGTCCCGAAGTCCACTAGCTCTCCTGACCCCACTCCAGAACACTTCTCCCCGCGTGGCCCTTAACCCTGGGAGTGGTACCCAGAAGGCAGCCCAAAAGAAATTTTCAGTGGCTTTTCCCTTTCTCTCACTTGCCCACACGCAGCCACCAAATCCAGTAAATCCCACATCACCCCTCAAGTTCGCCCTTTCCTACCTGGCACCTGTGCCATTTCGTGGGCTTGCCCTGCATCGGTTCTTCGATGATCATACATAATCTAGGCTCTCGAATCCAGTCTTGCCCTACGCTGCTCCATTCCACAGGCTGCCATGCAGACTTCTCTAAGATGCCAAACTGAGTACATCCCTCTTATGCTTAAAAATTACTTAAGACTCCTCATTCTTTTTAAACTAATGCTCAGACTCCAAAAATTTACGTCGAAGGCCCTTCAAGAACAGTTCATACCTCTCTCCAGCTTCCTCGCCCATCGCTCCTCCGAGCCCCAGCCACGCCACTAGACACGCTGCAGGGATTCATCACACTCTGAGTCTCCGTGCCTTCAAATCTGCTACTCCCATTACCTGGAACACGGCGCCCCCTTCCCTGCCGGGATAACTTCAAATTCCTCTGGAAGATTCTTTGGTAAGCCTTCCACGATTACCCCAGGGATAAAGATTTCCTTCCTCTGTGCCCTGGCCATATCTCTTTCCCAGTGCCGACTGCGTGGTGTAGACCTTCTTCTAGTTCATCTGTCTCTCTCCCTAGGCTGTCCACAAAGCAGTGGCACGTAGTCAGGATCTTACTTTATAACAGTCCCGTTTACGATGAGGTTCCTAAGAAAACATGGCATCCAATCTATATCCAGTTCAGCTCAACCCAAACCTGTCACTGAGCAGATCATCTCTGAGCCCCAGAGACAAGCCATTCACCTGGAGAGTGGCAGATAAAGCCTGGAACTCTGATGAATACAGCCTCATCTGTCTGGCAGGCCCACTGCTTATTAATTCTTGGCTCGCAGACAGAGAAATAAGTAAGAATCACTTCTAAAAATAAGCACATCCACATATCTTACCACAGGAACTCCCAAGCCTTCACGTACCCTGAATGCGGCAGGAGAAATTCAATTACGTTATTCAAATCCAACTAAAGCATTTCGGCAAACAGTAAGTATTCAAATCACTTCGGAGGAAGGATTGGGATGTCTCAGTGAGATGAACAGACAGACATATTAAAGGGATAGCAGACTCCTCCAAGTGGATTTCAGCTGCTAATTTCAGTTTTTAATTTCTTTAAACAACTAGGCCCTAAATGAAATCTTCTACGGCTCATTATTTGGGAAGACCTGTGTTTGAAAGGGCCGCCTTGAGTACAGCTCCATCCTGGGGTCTCTGTGGGAAGTCCGTTCCTGTTTTAGCTAACTGATACTGACTCCGTTTTGCCCTTGCCTGGATCTCTGGTGATACACCACAGGCCGGTTAATCAAGGTGCAGAGCGGAGCAGCGAGGAGGGGCCTGCCGAGGCCCTGCTCCCTCATCTCCCGGACGCCAGACTGGTGCCAGGGCGGTCATGGGAAGACGGGGAAGTCGACTTCCGTGACGAAAGATGATACACATACACCCTGGAGGTTGAAAAGCTACTTCTGCCAGGCAGCTGAACGCGCGCTGGCTGCCAAGGGTGCTACAAAGACCGAAGCTCAAGTTCCAAGTGATTTCCGTCCAACCCTTCTCAGGAGCCCCACCCCAGACCTTCAGGCGCAAACTCAAACAGGTCCTCGCCGAACGGCACGGTCTTTCCAAATCTCCCCTCACTCAAGCCTCCATGAGCGAAAACTCAGGTTGAATATATCACAGAGGCTCTTCAGTTCCTCAAGGACGCGTGTTCCCGAGAAGCCGGTGTCAGGAAGAGCCTAGGGACAAGAAGTTACACGCCTCCACGGGGCCGTTTCCCTGGCACGCGGGAGGCTGCTCCCCGCAGAAATGTCGTCAGCACCATCAGCGAGTGACCTCTGCCTCCTGGGTGTTCTGGACATCCAGCTGTTTGGCTGGCTTTTATTAACTCCGACCCATGATGAGGAGTGTGTTTTTCAGCACTTTTCTTCTCTTACGGGTTCTCCCAGGGGTACCAGTGGGAGAAGGATGTAGACTCGTACTCTGCCAAGCTCTGGTCTATACAGAGGACACATCAGAAACCTCAAAGCGGGGAACTTACACGAAGCCGCACGCGAACCACACGAGAGCTTAGAGGTCTGGATGTGTTGAGGCAAAAACCAACAGTGGTGACAACACCGCGTCCTGCGCGAACTGGTTCTCACGACAACCGCCATTTAACAGAGGAGGAAAGTTCACCCATTCTGCTGCCGACTTTAAAATTGTGGTCTCTCATCGCCCTCTGCCTAGGCCATGACGACAGATGACACAGAGAGAGAGACTGCATTTTCCTCTTCAGATGGCTAAACAGCTCGTTTGTGACATCAGTGGGTGAAGCATAACGGGACCAAGTGAGGCTCTGTCGAAATTCTGTCACCTCCTCTCAAGGAAGATGACAGAAGACACACTACTAACCAGTCCACGGAAAAGACAGCAGTGGCTTAAAAAACAGATCAGACCTAAAACGTAGGACCCACGAGGTCACTGATTCATGCTGATGATACACAGGTAGACGTACACTTAACCAGGCATCTATTTTTAAGATAACTATGGCAGGGGCGGGGGGGTGGGGAGTGGTTCTGACACTTGCTGAGCGTCTCCAGCTCATCAGCCACCAGCCAGGCTCTTCAGCCACACTCGGGAGTGGTCCTTGTGTCAACTAAGGAAACGGAGGCTCCAAGTGGCTGAAGACTCATCTCAGGCTGCGGACAGTGAGGTGCAGAGCCAGGACTGGACTCCTCGGAGCTGGTGTCATTTCCAGAGTGGCAGGCACTGCTCCCAGAAACATTTTCCGTAATGATGCCAAGGCCCACAGCTGGCCTCCAAGAGCCAGGACCGAAAAGTTCACGTCCTTTACTCAGTCCCGATTGGCGAGAAGTGCACAGTTCCACACTTCCACACTGTCGTGTATGAATGAAGGCTACTTACTAGGAACTGACCAAGTGGTTTACGCGGAGTGTCTAAAATGTGGCGTCTCTAGGACAAAGCTGAGGCGGTATCAGAATTGCCCAGGGACTGGGTGCCCACTGCAGAGTCTGCTGCCCAGGACTGTGACGGGCAATTCTGTGTCCACTTATCGGGGCCACGGGGTCCTCAGGTATCTGGTTGAACATTATTTCTGTATGTTTCCATGAGCGCGTTTCTAGATGAGATTAACATTTGAATCAGTTGACTGAGTACAGCAGAAGGCCCTTCCGATGCGAGTGGGCTTCACCCATCTGCTGAAGACCTGAATAGAAGAAAGGCTAAGAAAGAATTCTTTCCCTCTGCCTGACTGTCTTTGGGCTGGGACACAGTCTTCTCCTGCCTTCACACTTGGATTCAGACTGAAACTCTACTGTTGGCTCTCCTTGATCTGGACTTCTCAGCCTCCATGAGCAAGTGAGTCACTTCCTTATAATAAACCTCTTAGTATAAATCATCTCATCTCTCTCTCTACACACACACACACACACACACACACACACACACACACCCTATTGGTTCTGTTCCTCTGGAGAATCCTGATTAATACAAATGGACAACACCAAAAACCCCTAGAACACATTTGAAAAGTTGGAATCACCACAATTCACAAGAAGAAAATTATCACTAGATCTTCAGTGGTGTCGTGGGTTGGTTGTAGATTTTGAATGCTGGTAGAACCTTTCAACCAAAAATTATTATTAGTTGTATTGTTATAGATGAATTTATTGTGGGTTGTTTAATAAACACTACACCATATGTGATGGAATCAACACCTAACAGCTAGATGTTAAAATTATATTTAAGGGACTTCCCTGGTGGCACAGTGGTTAAGAATCTGCCTGCCAACGCAGAGAACACAGGTTTGAGCCCTGGTCCGGGAAGATCCCACATGCCGCGGAGCAACTAAGCCCAGGCACTACAACTACTGAGCCTGCGCTCTACAGCCCACAAGCCACAACTACTGAGCCCGCACGCCACAACTACTGAAGCCCATGTGCTCTAGAGCCCGTGAGCCACAAGTACTGAGCCCATGTGCCACAACTACTAAAGCCCATGCACCTAGGGCCCATGCTCCGCAACAAGAGAAGCCACCACAACGAGAAGCCCGCGCACCGCAATGAAGAGTAATCCCTGCTTGCCGCAACTAGAGAAAGCCCGTACACAGCAACAAAGACCCAATGCAGCCCAAAATAAATAAATAAATCTGTATTTAAAAAAATTATATTTAAGACACTGTAGTTCAAATAAGAATCATTTACACCACTACTGCCAAAGCTGATGGACAGTATTCTACATGGACCCAATGCCAAATTCCCCACAAAATGACACAAGATTGCTACCACAGAGTTCTTTTTGCACTGAAAAGGTGAAAGAGTTGGGGCAACTCAACTGAGGGGTCTTTCCCTTCATCTAAGAGTCCATGTCCTAAAAATATTGAGAGATATATCACCCTGGAGATGGTAGCCCAAATTCCCTTTGAAAAACAGTCTCTCACTCAAGATCCTTTTGTGAGAAAGTTATTTTTTCCATTTGTCTGGTATAAATCCTTCCTGTTTTAAGCCTTGGTCACGAACCTGAAATAACACATATAACTAATTACTAAACCCTAACACGGGTCACCTCCTCTTGGGCGTGTGGTAAGATCTGTTCCCCACAAGATCCACGCTCTCGACTCTGTACCTGAGTCCAGTCGCCAGGTAGCTGTCTGCCTTGCAAGCTTTCCAAACATAGAACAACTACTGCCATTTTTTGGATCTGGAATGTTCCCTGCCCCAGGAGAGAGACTCTCAGACTTACACAGAAATCTCTCCTTTGGCTTCCCCAAATACACTCAACCCAGCCTCCAGCTCTAGGCAGCCTGTGACGCTTAACTCCTGACTTAAGCCTGACCCTCGACTCACCCCGACAGCTAACATCCAGTCATTCCCAAGTTAGGAGGCATCCTCTGCCTTCCTACGGCTAACTTAACCCTAACGTCTGCTGTTCATGTAATGCACCACCAAACACAATCCCAGCACGGTAACGTGACCCAAGAGAAGTATTACAGAGAAGCAGCAGAAGTGGGAAGAGAGAGCGGCTGAGAGAATAAAGAAGAGACTTTTCCAATTTACTACAGACTCAGGCTGGAAATCAGCAACGTGGAGACTGAAGCGGCTCCTTGACTCTCATCTAATTTCATCATCTCATCCGGGTGCCTAGAGCACCTCTTAAGCTACGTACATACAAAGTGTGTGTGTATCTGCGGAGGGTGTCCGAACCTCTCAGCAGATTCTCAAACGGTAAAAGAAAAATGCTGGAAATCATTGCTCTGATGAAATGCTACCAATTCACATACAACACTGTACGAAGTCTCTATAAAGCTGAAAAACAGTATGGTGTTTAGATGATGTATCCAGTTTAAGAAAACCCTACTTTATCTTTCAAATTCATTCATGTTAACAAGTTTACAACTTCACAGAGACCTACCCCAGGCTGAGTCAGGAGCATGGCATTAGGCAAAGCCTCAGAAAGAGGCTATTTAAAGTACCAGCTAAAGAGCAGGTGTCACCTTGTACGTCCAAGGGTAGACTCAGGGATCTGGACACGCAGTCCGACGGGATGTGAGCGTCACGGGCTGCTGGCCCGTCGGAGGCCGACGAAGAACACTCCAGCCCGTCACCGCCCACCGGCACAGACCAAGCTGAAGACGTGAAATTCCACCACCATCCACACAACAGCTACAGGAATGGGCACCAAGCCAAGAAACGTGGTTTCTAGCAAGGTGTGAAGTCTACCTTGAAAGAGTATAACATCGCTGTGAAAATATTTCTGCTGCTTTCACACAACACTTGAGCTAGTACAAAAAACACTGCTATTGTAATTATGTGGACTCAGTAAAACCCAACGAGGCCCTCTTGGCCTCCAACAGCGGATGGAGAATAGACACGGTAAGAGTTTTCTTGAGATCCTGGAGGACTGAGATAGAAGATACTCATCTGTTTTTCTCTAGATGCTGTGTTGGTTCAGAATCATGAGCTTTTATCCTTCAAACCATCCCCCATCCTTTATACGTTCCATGTACTAAGAACAAATAACTAGAGGGCTTCCCACCACCTAAATTATATTCAGAAACCTTGAGTTACCATCAAGGACAAATGCCTTTGCCTCCTTAAATGTGACCTTCCCTAGCCACTCACTGATGGGGGGAATAACAGCCTGTCTCCCTGAAGCCTTCCAGATATTCAGGAAAGGGAGCCAGCTGACGGTTGGCTCTGCGCCACAGATCAACCCTGCATCGACTGCTCGCGAAAACTGAGTTGGGCCCTTTAAATATTCGTCCTCTGCCAGTTGGCGCAGTGCTGAGCTGGCCCAGCAGAGGTGCTGGAGAGACGCTGCGAGCGGCCTCTGGCTGGTTCCCCGCGCCTGTGCCCTTCGGTGCGGGCAGCGGCAGCCGCCCCCCAGGACTGCCCCTCTTGGGCGGTTTCACAGCACAGTGCTTTCCGCAAGACACGTCCCCCGAAACAGCTTCCCCTGGCACCTCAGAAGCAGATTTCCAGCAAATTCCAGAGGGTGGATGTCCAGCGATTCCATCAGCATGAAACCACTACCAGCTTGGTGCCCCTCGGGAGCCACAGACGGGGGTGCGGGGGTCGGGTGGGGGGAAGCTCTTTCCTTGGGGCTCAGCCTCAGGCTGGGGGCGTCAGCTGCTCCTGTAGCTGCTAGTCCCACGCCCTCTAGAGTTCTCTTCTTACCCGCCAACCCCGCATCCCCCGATTCTCTGTGTTACACTGAATAATCCTGTATATTAAGCTTGCCCTGATCGAGTCACAGGCACTCACTGCCTTGCAATCCAGCCCTGACTGATACACCTGCTCCTTGGGAAGCCTGGGGCAGGAGAAACAGCTCTGAGAGTGAAAAGCTGAGGGGTGAACCGCCACGCACTTGACACTGTGAGCTGCCATGTTTCGCAGAGCGGACGTCGGCAGAACGAGGGAGGCATTCGAATATCACGCTCACCAACTGCTACTCAGTGCAGGACCCTGGGTTAGAGAAAGGACGAGGCACAGGGAAGAAAGAGCGACCTTTTAGGCACTGACTGGCCAGTTGGAGAAATCGGATATACGCAAACGAGCAGCTCCAGGCAGTAAGTGCTGACAGCTCCCCGAGGTCATGGACAGTAAGCCACGGGTCAGTGTCGGGGCCTCAGGCTGAGAGGCCATGCGTCCCGGCCTTGTCATAAGCAAGAACTAATTATCTGCACAGGCGCTGCGCCACAGAAAACAGAGACCAGGCTCGCTGTAAACCCCCCTCTGCCCCCCAGTAACCGGGTGTTACCCAAGTCCAACATATCGTGGGTCCTGGCTGTGACCAGCCACCTTTTGCTTCATTGTCAAGAGATATGCCAGAGTAAACATTTGGGTAGAGAAAAAGAATTTTAAAACAGAAAAGCCATTTCAGTGTAAGTGTGTCTCTGACAGGGGGAGTCCTTCCTAAAAGATTTTCAGGAAGAGATTAGGGAAACATGGTGACTATAATCTATCAAGGCCAAATAAAAACGCCTTCAATAAAGCCCACTCCACATGAGGCCATTAAGGAAACCCAATCACCACATGGTGGAGAATAAAACCTGTCATTCACTGAAGGACAGAAGAGTGATTCGGGGTAGAGAGCAAGAAGAAAGAGACTGTGCTTGGATCACCACAAGACTGACACTGGGGGAGCCCGGGAAAAGCAGCCCAGGAACAGTAGGGTTCTAATGAACCATCTGTAAAGTGGGAGACAGTATCAAAGGGAGAAAAATAAAATTTTCTAATGATAAATGAGAGTGGTTTTCTAACAAGAATGGACCACGATAGAGGCTAAAGGGGTTGTTTGTAATGAAGGATGTCTATACCAGGATTGAGCCATTGCAGACAAGTCTATGGAGAAGTCCCTTACCCGCACTCCTACAGGGGGAAACGGGGAGCAACAGTGATCACTTATAAAAAGGGGCATGGGATGGGATATGAACCTCACACAGACATCGTGATGAAGTAGTATATAGCAATCGTTGTGGTCAAAATTATAGCAAAAGCTTACTTCTCAGGACTTCCCTGGTGTCACAGTGGTTAAGAATCCGCCTGCCAACGCAGGGGACACGGGTTCAAGCCCTGGTCCAGGAAGATCCCACATGCCACGAAGCAACTAAGCCCGTGCGCCACAACTACTGAGCTTGCACTCTAGAGTTCATGAGCCACACCTACTGAGCCCATGTGCCACAACTACTGAAGCCCGCGTGCCTAGAGCCTGTGCTCCGCAACAAGAGAAGCCACCGCAATGAGAAGCCCGTGCACCGCAACGAAGAGTAGCCTCCGCTCACCGCAGCTAGAGAGAGCCCACGTGCAGCAACGAAGACCCAATGCAGCCAAAAAAAAAAAAAAAAACTAAGAAAAAAAAGCTTACTGCTCTATACAACTTCATTTATCTCTTCTATGAAAATATGCTCCTTTGTTTCTGTGTGAATATTCATGAATCATATATTATAAAATATTTACAACGTCTCCATAATATCACCACATCTTCAGTTATTAAGACCTAAAGTTTTGTATTTCGTAGACCAGTAAAAATTTCAAAAAATTCAAGGCAGACAAAAATAAATAAATAAATTTACCAAAAAAAAAAAAAAGAAAGAAGGGGGGAGGGGAGAAGGGGGAAAGGAAGGAACGGAGGAAGAAACGTAGCATTTAGAATTTTTTTTTACAATAATGAAGACGGGACTAGGCAGGAAGGAAGGCTCAGCATGAATAAACTATCATTTGCACAAGTGTATGTAATAGAAAGACCCTGGATAACACCTACCCAGAGGAAATCATCAAACAGGGATAGAGACACGGAGGAAACAAAGCCTCTGCAGCCAAGAGTGGAGAGTAAACTGCAGAATGTCTGCCCCCTGCCCACCCCGTGCATTCGCAGGCCCCCTGAACAGGGCACCACCAGCGAGACTGGACAGGCATCTCCGGAGACCAAAGGAAAGTGGAGCTTCTTCGAGCACTGGTCCAGGTGTGTACTTTTTAATTAATATATTTAAATCAGATTAAATAGGTACAGGATTCATATGGGCTCCCTCCAGTGGGTCCAGCAAACACATGAAATCTGCTATCTTTTGCAAAAATAAATGTCTCAATAAATGTTTTCCAAAAATTTAGTTTCGAAGCTATAGAACAGTGGTTTTCAAACTTTTCAGTCTCAGAGATCCTTCTACGTTCCAAAAACTCCATAACATCTTGATTCCTTTGCAAACACTGGTGACGCCTGTGCCACCACCACTCGCCCTGCCTTCACCTCACAGGAAGTCACTGTCTTGCTTTCGGTGTTTATCGTTCCCATGTACTTTTTTCACACCTACCTACAAATTTATGTAACAAAAAAACTGTGTGGCTGTGGTGTGCATGCATGCGTGTGTGTGGAGGAGGAGCTGGAGCTAGTGCACGCAGACAGAGAGCGAGAGGGAAGGAGCACAGACTAAGCACACCGTGAGAGCACGTATTGCTGGGCACATTTTGAAATACCTATTAGGAAGATATCCTAGTTTAGTATCACTCATAATTTATTTGCTTCTCTCAACGTTTTATTAAAACCTCATCCAAGTTGACATGGTACCTCTAGTTTATTTATGTTAACTGCTGTGAAGCACTCAATGCACACTTAGAGCCCATTGTCCCTTATTTGTAACACCTAGAAGAAAAATGCCAGATCCCAGAGCGCACAATTTGAGAAAGAAAAAAAAAAAAAAGGAAAACTACCAAATAACTCTACAAGGTGGTGGCAACTACATACGCTCCCCGTCGAAGGGTGTAAGATTTATGGTTCCTCTAGATACTCGGTATTGTCAAGATTATTAAATTTTGCTAATCTAATCAGTTTGTAGGAATATCTGGTTGCTTTAATTTGCATTTCCTTATTTACCGATAAAACCGATCCTTGTTTATTGGCTGATCTCATGCTTCTTCCATCAACAGGCTGTTAATGTTCTTTGCCCATTTTTCTTTCTTAAAAAAAAATTACACGATCGATTTATAAAAAGTGTATAATGTCATTTTAAATAGTAATAAAAGCACATACATGTTTGCTCACCACCCATATCCATTTTCAGAAAAGAGAATAGTACCAAAAACCTTGCAGCCCCTTGCATGCCCGTAACTGATCACAATCCCCTGCCACTCCTTGTAGAGGTAACAACCAAACTTAATGTTTAAATTATTCCCCTGCTTTCCATAACTTGTCCACACATGCACAAACACCAAAATAATATATTGGTTAGCTCTGCCCACGTCTTAAACTTTACATAAATGCAATCATGCAGTGTAGGCTTTTAAAACTTTCTTTGCCTAATGCTACTTTCTATATTCATTCATGTTAATATATTTGATTGTGATTTATTCATTTTCACAAATATATGAGTACCATACCATACTGATAGTGCTATGAACATTCTCACTATCTGCTGATAGAAGCACTCAAGACGCATCTGAACTACACACTTGAGAGTGGGGTTCCAGGTGTGGGTTTTATACTCCCTCAGAGCATTCTCACGGCTCCACATATCGGCCAACTCTTGGTATTTCAGATTTTTTCCTACTGGATTCTTTTTATCATACTGAGACCTTTATATTTGATCAACAATAATCCTCTGTTAGTTATATGCATAGCAGATTTCTCCACCCAGCCTGATGCTTGCCTTTTAACTTTGTTTAAGAATTCTTTTATTAGGTGTTAAGTTTTACCTTAACGCAGTCAACTTTAAAATTTTTCTTCCACTAAGGATTTTTCTTGTTTAGGAATTCTCGATTTAAGAGACTGTGTTCTACCCACAAGGTGATAACAATAATCTCTTGTATTTTCTTCTCAAGTTTTGAAGACTTCCTTTTCACAAATGGATTGTGAAACCATCCGGAGTTGAATTTTGCATTTGGTGTGAGGTAGAGACCAAGTGTTCTTTCCTCTACAGACAACTGTCTCAGAGCAATTCATGTGGAATCCATCATCTCCCCACTTATTAACATCACTTCCATTTTATAATGAAAACGAACTCCCAAATATGAGGAGAGCTGTTTCAAAGTTCTCTATTTGACTAAGCTTGTGCCAATGCAAAACCATCTTAATAACTGGAGCATTATGAGTCTTGATGCTTGGTAAGGCGTGTCCCCTTACACTGGTGCGCTTAAATTTTTTTCTGGCTATTTGTAAACTTGCTCTTCCTATAAATTTGAAAATCAGTCCTTCAACTTCTCCAAAACACGCAGTAGACATTTTTATTAGATTTACGATGAATTTATAGATTGATTTGGGGAAAGCTGTCATCTTCATGAATCTAGGAACATGGTATATCGTTCCTTTGTCTCTCCTTCCTTTCCTTTGTCTCTTCTTCCTTTACGTCTTTTAATAATATCTGATAATTTTATCTACAAGTATCTTGAACATCTTCTGCAACAATGATACCTAGATTCTTCGAAGTTTTAGTTGATGTTATGAATAAAATCTTTATTCCATTTTATTTTCTAACTGGCTATTAGCTGTAGATAAGAAATGTATTTTTGTATATTGTCTTTGTATCCAACAGCACTGCTGAACTCTCTTATTAGCACTAATAATTGATCTGGATATCTATTCAATTTCCTAGGTAGCCCATCATGTCATCCATAAATGAGGCAGCTTTATATCATGTTTCCCAATGCTTAGATCTTCATTTCTTTCCGGTTTACTGCATAAACTAGAACCTCCCACACAGTGATGGCAAGCAACCCTGAATTGTTGCTAATTTGATGGGACTGTTTATAATGACTCACCACTAATTATGATGTATGCTGTGAGTGCTTGACAAATATCATTTATAATGTTAAGGAAGTTCCCTTCTGTTCCTAGCTCGCTAAAAGTTTTTATCATATTAATGTCATCAAATGCTTTCTTAACGTCCTAAAACGTTAAATGCCACCAAATGATTTTCCCACATCTACTGAGGTGATCACATGCTTTTTCCCCTTGTATCAGTTAATATCATACAATGTAATACATGCATAGTAATAATGTGGTAGGACACAATACTCCAACAAATTACATTTGCAAACATTTCATTTAATAATTCTGTACCTGTTCATTAGAAATGAGGAGAATCTGTGTTCATAAAGATGAAACCTCTAATATTATCTTTTTTATCTAATTTATTAACAAGTCTAACATGAAATGAGTTTGATAGGTCCCTCTTTTTCTATTTTTTGAGAAAGACTACAAGTCTTTCAGATTTTATAAAACCTCACAGTAAAATCATCTCAGAATGATCGAAGAGAGGCTATTAATTCTAGATTTAATCGGTTTCAGTTTTCCACTGAATGTAACCTGTGCTCACGCTCTAGTGTTTAGTATCTCCCGCCTCCCGTTATTTTTTGAATCTTAACTGTTGTCTTCCCCGTGAAACCAGGGACCTCCTCGTGACTGTGTGATACCGTCTTACAGCCCCGGATCCCAGTTCATGTTCAGCAAAATTTTTTTTTTTTATTGACAGACTGACTGATCCCAATGTTTTCCTTCAGTCTTTTTCTTCGAACTTTTATTAGGAAAATTTCAAACACATGCAAAAATAGAAAGGATAATGTTGGATTCATCATGTATCCAACACCCGGCTTCAATAATTGACAATTCATGACCAATCCTCTTACATTCATCCCCAGACACCTACCCCTCATTATTTTGAAGAAAATCCAGACATCATTTTGCTCACGTGTATTTCAATATGTATCTCTGAAAGAGAATGACTGTATAAAAATACACTACCATTGTTATACCTTAGAAAAGTAAAAATAAAGAACTCCTTAAATTCAAATATTCCGTTGGTGTTCAAATTTCCAATGGTCTCAAATCTTTTTTCTTGAAAGGTGTTTTCTCTTGATAGGATCTACACACTGTGAGTGAGATCTGTCCTTTTAACCTATAGGCACCATCTACTGTCTTCCCCTTTTGTTTTCCTTGCTTTTATTTGAAGAAACTGAATCATTTATCCCGTAGAGCAGTGCTTCTCAAACTGTCTACGGTAAAGAGACAGTTTTAGATTTCTAATCGGTCTCGAAATGATACACGGTGCTACTGCACAAAACCACCACCCAGACTGAGCACATGCAGCTCACCAAGAGCATCTGGGAACACCTGGACCAGTCTGCATGCAGAGCCACAGAAGTCCTCTGACAACAGGCTTGACTATGACGGTCTGAACATTTCTAATCACTTACTTCTGATTCTTGTACTTATTTCATTATGCAGATCTCATCTTGAGGAACACTGCTGTAGAATTTCGTCAGGCTGGATTTTGCTTATCACATCTACATGGTATAGTTTAATGTGTTTCTCTGTCCTCTGTATCTCCTATAAATTTGGTTGTTGGATCTAGCTATTTGAACTGATTTAGGTCCAAAGTTTTGGGCAGGACTTCACAGGTGGCATTGTATTCTTCCATCAGGAGACATGTAAGTCTGACTGCCCCGCTTTCTGTGATGGTAGTGGCCACTGGTGAACAGTGTTACCACCAGGACTTAATGTCAAACCCCTCTAGTCAATCTGGTTCCCACAGTTTGTTCTCTGGGAGACTCCTAAGGAAGTTCTCCTCTTCTCGGCCCCCAGCTTCCCCCACCGTCTCAGTTTCTGACACAGTGCAGATCTGCCAGCCAGCGGTGAAGCGCTTAGCGAGACGCTGTCAGCCAGGGTGTTGGGGAGTTGTCTGTGGTTTGGGGTTCTGCTATTCCAGGTGCTGTGTCTGTTTTGTAGGACTTGGGACTACTAAAAACTATACAACCCAATTCCCACTTTTGAGAACAATGTTGTTTGCTTTTAGCAGGGTTTTAATTTTTTTTAATAATATATTTAAAACGAAATGTATGGCCCATACTTTTTTTTTAGCTGCATCCCGTCCATTTTGCTTTATTAATGTTAACTGTGATGGTACAACTTAAGTGGGTCGACCAAGTTCCTACGTAATAAAGTGACTATTTCCCCCATGCCCGAGCAGTTTGAAGTGAGTATTTTCATTGTTGGTGAGTGGTAAGTAACTTCTGATACATCCTAATATTTCTCTTTAACCCATGAATCTATAGTTGTGAATCTTTAGATGGCTGAGGATATGGAAACTTCTTTATCCTTTTCTTACTGCTTTCTACATCAACTACATTGTAGTCAGGCATGGTTCTATTAATGTTACTGATTCTTTGACATTTGTTTACGACTTCAACTGTCACCTAGTACATGGGCAACATGTTTTTTTAAAATTTATTTATTTATTTTTTTTTTTTTTGGCTGCACTGGGTCTTCGTTGCTGCACGCAGGGTTTCTCTAGTTGCAGCAAGCAGGGGCTACTCTTTGTTGCGGTGCACGGGCTCCTCATTGCGGTGGCTTCTCTTGTTGTGGAGCACGGGCTCCAGGCATGTGGGCTTCAGTAGTTGTGGCACACGGGCTCAGTAGTTGGGGCGCATGGGCTTAGTTGCTCCTCGGCATGTGGGATCTTCCCGGACCAGGGCTCAAACCCGTGTCTCCTGCACTGGCATGTGGATTATTAACCAATGAACCACTAGGGAAGCCCCTTATTTTTTTAAGTTATTCCATGTGACTATGTGACTAGGATTTATGTATATGTCTGTCTGTCTGTCTGTCCAAACACACAGAAATACACACACACACACACACACACACACACACACACACACACACAGTTACAGCATTTTAAACATAAACATAATCAAGCCTCTTAACCATATTTTTCAGATTTCCTGTATCTTTACTCACTTTGTCTGCTTAATCCATTGGTTTTCGATTGAGGTCATTTAAAATCTTCTACTATGATTATGAATTTGTCAAACTTAACTTTTATTTCTTCAGTTTCGGTTTCTATATTACGGCTATGATGTCGGGCACGTTAAAATTCCTAAGTCATAAAGCATCCTGGTCGATGTATTATCCCTCTTTATTCATAGTTAATATTTCTTCCATATATTCTATTCTATCTAATATTAATAACTGCTTTGCCAGCTTTCCTTTAGTAAGTATTTGCTTGATATATATTTTCCTGCCCTTTACTCTCAACCTGTGGTGTGGCTCTACTTCGGGCCTCTCTAATGGACATGTCCAGTCTGGTAAGGTGTGTCTTTAAATTGGTAAATTTAACACATTTATATTTGTGAATACTGATACATCGTACCTTGTCTCGAAACACAGAAGGGTTTTATTCACAATTAATAGTTAAATAAAATATACATCGTCATAGTTCATTCATTTCTGTGTTTATCCTCGTTCCTTTACCCCACACCTCTCTGTGCACTTTCCTCCTTGCTGAAATATACCATGTAGTGATGAAAACAATGATTACCGAGATTATGAAATAACAGGAAAACTTTAAAGGATGACAATATAGTTTTATAAATTATATATGTAGCATGATTAAAACTATTGAGAAAAATCCTATTCCTAGGGTAATAAACTGAAAGAAGGAAACGAATGTTTTTGAGATTTAAGATTAGTTCAGACTTAGTACCAACACTATAGCTGAGGCCAGGAATCCACAAAACTCCACCCCTCTCTCTCCAACACCGTTCCTGGAACTAAAGCCCCGCTTGGGTCCCAAGCAGCTCCTCTATGAAAAGCAACAGACCACAGTAGAACAGGTGGAGTTCAGGGTTGACTCTGCCACCAGCTGGCTGGGTAATACTGGGCAAGTTGCTAACCTACTGGGGCTTCAGATTCCTTGTGGTTGAAGTGGAAATAATCTGTCTCACAAGTTTTTATTACGAGGAGTAAACGAAACACGGCACGTGGAATTACTTTATCAAACTATATTCTTAGACACATACGTGTACATGTGTGTGTGTGTAATCTTTCTAACTAGAAGCAGAATCTTTCTAACTCGCGCCTGCTCCCCGCTAAACTGGACCAGACCCCGCACAAGTGTGAAATGAGATGAAGTTAATTCCCTACCCGCTCCCTGTTTCCCACCGTCTAAGGGAGCCTGGATTTTTTCCACCACTAACACACCAGTGTGTGTCTCGCAGCTCCTCTCCTCTGCCATTCCCACGGCTTGCAGGCTTACCAACCAGGGAGCACCATCCTTGCTCATTTTTGTAATGAGATAAACTGGGCTGTGCACCTGCCACTGCCGTGACCTGGACACCCTGTCACTGGTGTCACACCTCCGCTGGCTCATTAGCTGTAGGCGATATTCCATCACTTGGTCATATTTCCCAGACTTCAACCTGTCTTTGTCCATTTCCCTTTTGTTTCCTAATAAATCTGTATCCTTGTTAATAGTTATTACTCCTAACACAGAAAATAGTCAGCTTTTCCTAGTAGCAAAAGCGCTCATCCAAGCAGCTCTGGGATCAAGCCTGGGTGGCCTTTTGTGTAAAGCTAATACCTATTTCTGAATTATCACGAATTCCCAGGAAGGCAGCACATCCTGAAGCTAACGGCCCTCTCTCCTAAAACACGACTCATTTAACACAACACACGGCGGTTACTCACCAGCCTGAGGATCCTATACTGTTCCTGCTCATATCCGACAACCCACTAACCTGGTGTTTTGTGGGAAGGAGTTTTGTGACAATTATTCCCCCTGTTTCAGTGAACGTGTTTGGAAGAAGTACTATAGGAGCAATGCCTCATTAATTCCATTTGTTTCTCACATAAAAACGGTGACGGTTTTAAAATATGTTAATGAAAGACAAGTGATACTGCACTTTTTTAGGAAATAGACTCAAGCTTTAAGGAATATTCATAAATTGCCAAAAAAAAAAGAAAAAAGCTGCGCACAATGTATTAGGATGTCAGCTAACAGGCGCAAGGAGTTGGGTGCTTTAGAGAATGGCCGGAATATCAGATTTCCTGATCAAAAAGGCTCTATGCATCCAAACACGTATTTCAAGAAGAGCAATAATGAAAATGTCTCAAAAAGAAAACATGTAAAGCACCCACAGGTGTAAAGCAGGGGACGGTAAGGACAGAGTGCGGGACAAGAAGACAGCTTACAGGCTCAGCCGCTAAACCACCAGTCCCCAGGCTACCTAAGAAATTCATTCATGCCTAACACCAGGAACATGTAATTAACCTCCGCTAACTGAGATGTGGGGTAACCAGACCACGGGTCTCAGGGCTGCATCTCGAGTCATCCGGGACTGGCGGTAACTGTGAGCCACTGACTACCCACTCATAAGGAAAACCCAGAGACAGGCACGTTGGGACTGGAAGGAGAAGGACTGACACAAGGAAACAAAGGCCTGCCAATTTCTGCGGCTACTGACACAACACATCAGCCAGAAAACACTGAGCTCCGCCTACACAGAGGACGCCACCCAGGATGGATAACGCACAGGTGCAGAACACGGTCAAGGACCCCGTGGGGCTTGGCTGACATAAACCGCAGTGGCCTCCGCGAGACCACACAGGCTGTCCTCCAAGCCCGAGAGGGGCCGCACTCACCTGGTGCCGGGAGAAGAGCCGCACGGCCTCCAGCTGGTGGAACACAGGGTGGTGCTGGGCGTCGATCTGGTCACGCCGGTACACGTCGCCCACCACCAAGAAGGCATCTAGCCCCGCGCGCAGCAGGTCCCACTGGTGCGCGGACGTGTGCGCGCGCAGCATGTGGGTCGCGTTCAGGTAATAGCTGTCGCCCTTCTTCCGGCTGGGGTGGTCGGCCGGGACGAGCAGGCTGTCGAAGTTCTGCCAGGTGGTGACCACCGGGGAGAGGTCGTCGTAGACAGAGAAGAGAGGCGTCCCCGAGCGGCCCACGTACTGCGCGTAGAAGTGCTGCTTCACCCTCTCCTTGATCAGCCACAGCGGGTGATGCGGCCGGTTGTGCAGGTTCCTGCCGACCCTGGACAGGACCTTGCGGGACAGGTTGCTGTAGCCATCCTGGGGGTAGGACTTGCCCAGCAGCTCCACCGTGCCGCCCAGGGCCCCGAGGGCTCCTCGGGTGGCGGGCTCCGGGGCAGCGGGCCTCGCGCCCGAGGCCTGATGCTCAGGGCCTCGGCAGACCCCGCTGGCCTTCCTCGCCAGGTGGACGCGCACCTGGGCAGCTCTCCTGAGAGCCCAGCAAACCATCGCAGCAACTCCTTTCACGGGTTCTGGAAAGAGCACACACATAAGCACCAGTCATGGTTCACTCTGCAGAAAGTAAGGGGTGGGGGGGCGGGAGGGCCCTGTCTCCCACCAGCTCCCCATCACCCTACTGATGTCTGCCTCCCCCTCCGCCACTCAGAGCGAACAGCCAGTTAAGGAAATCTGCCCAGAGGCTTATACCCTCTGCTCCACATCAAGAGAATCACGGACGTCACGCTTAGATCCCTAATCTCTAGCTGTCCTCCCGAGTGTAAAGAAAATTTCCCTTATCAGGTCACATCATGTCCCGGACCCCTCACGCTGAATAAAACTATCAACGTGATGACTTTCTTTCTTTTTTAATTTATTTATTTTTTTGTTTTGTTTTTGGCTGCGTGCGGGCTCTAGTTGCGGTGAGCGGGGGCTACTCTTCGTTGCGGTGCGTGGGCTTCTCACTGCAGTGGGTTCTCTTGTTGTGGAGCACGGGCTCTCGGCACGTGGGCTTCAGTAGTTGTGGTACGTGGGTTCAGTAGTTGTGGCTCGCGGGCTCTAGAGCGCAGGCTCTGTAGTTGTGGCTCGTGGGCTCTAGAGCACAGGCTCAGTAGTTGTGGCTCGCGGGCTTAGTTGCTCCACGCATGTGGGATCTTCCCAGACCAGGGCTCGAACCTGTGTCCCCTGCATTGGCAGGTGGATTCTTCACCACTGCGCCACCAGGGAAGTCCCATGACTTTCTTTTATTTTGACTACTTTTGGGGGGTCTCATTCCTTAAAGGAAACCCATGATTACGTCATGTCTCTGAAGGATGGAAGGAGAATGTCTGAAACGCCATCCTGCCCATTTCACCCTCGTTAACCACCAAGCTCTGCTCACTCCTGACAACATGTGACTTCTGATTAGTTCACCATATTACAGGATGACATGAGCAAAGCTTTTCTTTTGGATGTTTCCAATAAAATACACCAATTTAGGTAATCGCTATTTTTATGTGATTTTTTAAAAATAAAAATGAAAAACTTAAGGAAATATTACACAGAGTGATAGACTATACCAGTGGACAGCTGAAATTATTTTTATAGATGCAAATCTTTTCTGTCCTCACATCTGGTCATGTCATTTAAACTTAATACCATTGTAGGATCCCATCAATTACATGTCTCTTTTGTAAAAGAGCAACTTTCTACTGGGCACCCACAGGAAACCAGGAGCAGGCCTAAACTCACTTGCGAAGAGACGCAGAGCAGCCAGGACACAGCGTATTGACCAGATCTTCTTTTTAATGCCCAGAATTTAATAAGAAGAGGACCAGATTTCACAGCTGGAACTCACTCATAGGCTGTTCACATCAAAAATGAGGTGACAAAGATCCAGGTATAGCGGCCCAAACTCTAAGGTACAGGGAGTGTTAAGACAACACTGAAGGATTCTGGATACTTCTCTGCTGGTCCACGAGCAAGTTTAAATTGACTCGGGGATCTCAGGCATGAAGATCTTTAGAGGTCAAATCTCTAGGTTCATAAAAAATTTACCATGAACTTAAATCTGCCAAATAACATCTTCTAAAACGTGGCATTTTTACCCACTGGGCTACTATAAAGCATACAACCAGGTAGTGATTTGACTTCCAGGACTCTGCAATCATACCAAGAAAATGCCTAACTTCATGCTAATAAACTGCATTAGGAGGGAAGGACATTGCTCCACGCTACCATCCAAAGCACAGCGGGTATGTACCCAACAGCACAGCCCACCCAGCCTATGGAACCGGGACCTCCCAGATCCGAGTTAAACCACACGTGACACCTGGGGAGAGCCCCTTGGTCTGAGACGGCCGTCCCGTTAGAAGCTCTCAAAGATGCCCAGAAACTCCGTGGGTTTATTCATTGATGGCACTATTTTGTCAGAGCTGTTGCGAAAAGTGTTTTTGGCTGCACTTCAGTGGAAATCCATCTCCCCCTCCACAGTGCTCAGCGGCCTGTCACTGCGGTGGATATCAATTGTAAATATGCCCGTGCCGCCTCCTGCGTCTCAGCACTAAGTCACGCTGGTCGCTTGTCAGCGACCCAGCTCAGCGCCCTTGGCAAGACACGACAAGCATCTCTCGCTTCCAAAGCCATGTGCTGTCACCAAGCTCAGGATTCTTCCAGGGAAGGCGCTCCTGAGGCCGTATTCATGGGCTGCCGACCCCCCTTTTTTCTGTTTCTGCTCCACACATGCCCATGCCCACCTGCACCCCCAGGCTCTGCTCCCACCGAGGTGCCCCATCCACACGTCCTTTCTTGGTCCTCCTGACCCCACCCCTAGCTTGCTAAGGAAAGTTTACTTTTCTTGTCCTTGTTTTCAGACTTTTTAATCTATCTGCTCAGCCCTCATCTGTCATTTCTCCCCACCCAAAACAATTTGTTTTTTTTTATTATCATCTCTTACAGAGAGAGAATAATGACTATGCTAGATTTCCCACTGCCATCTGAAAAGTAAATGCCTTTCTTCTTTCCTCTGTCAAGTCTCTCTGTGAGAAAGTCCATCTGGAAAATACAGGAGACCCAGAAAGATAACGCCGACCATGGTCCTGCCTCTATGGAAAGTGGTTTTCCGTTTCATCCTTCCAACAACTCTGTGAGGCAAGTATTACTCTTATTATTTTACAAAGAATCTAGGCCTCAATTAGATCTTGTAACTTGCAAAACTCATACATCTACCTGTGAACCAAGTTCAGAACTCTGAGCAACTCAATTATTTCTCAGTCAAAACAGACCCAAGACTGTTACATTCAAATTACTTCTCTGTAATTACCTATCTTAACTTCTACCTTAACTGAGCAACTTAGATTATACCTCAATGCATTTTAAATACATGCATGAATAAATCAAAGAAAACACATTCGCTTAGATGGTGGAAATGAAATACCATTCAACTCAGGACCTGCGGGCCCAAACTGCCCATGCCCTGTTTTTGAAAATAACATTTGGAAGAACCCAGTGATGCCCATTTGTTTACATATTGTCTGTGGAGGCTTTTCCACTACAAAGTCAGAGCTGAATAGTTGACTGTACCGCCCTCAAGGCCTAAAATACTTATTATCTTGTCCTTTACAGAAGAAGTTTGCTGAGCCCTGTTTTAGCTTAACTCACTGAACAGTTCTTCCACATTACTAAGAATACCTTCTGGTCACAAACACATGTGGATTACAGAGCCGCTGAAAGTAACAAACGTACAAATGTGAATATTAAATGTGTTCACTTTGGCACAGAAGCGATAGTGAGACGGACCGTGAAAACAGTCAGTACAACATCACGGGCAAAGGCCACACTGAGCAGAGACACCCATGGGCTGTAACCCTAGGCCGGCCCCTTGGGCGCTCTGTGTATTATCCTTGGACACAGCATTTGACGTTTTTCGGCCCTCAAGCTTCTCATGTATAGATACAGAAAATAATACCTACCTCATAGTAAAAGGATTACACCGCATCCTGTTCATAATGCTCTCAACTCATTGTCTAGTACGTAAGACACAAGATAAGTTGAATTAAAGGTTAAAAATGGCCCATAGACTTCTAGAGACCAGGTAACAGAGAAAGCAATACCACTGAGACAGAGAACATGGGATGAATTTTATTTGTTTGTTTGTCCAAATGATTTCCACATGTGTGTCTTTGGTTCGAGAGGGAAACGACTTTGGACATGTTGAAGTTAAGTATGGGTGACAGAGCCATCTCACAATTTCTAGGACCCAGTCTGAGGTTTGCAAATAAGGTAAGAGCTCAGTACTAGCAATGGAGACCTTGGGATTTGTTTGTATAGGGGTAAGAGTTAATGTCGTAAGCATGTATAAGAACCCATTGGAAAGTGAGAGTAACAGCAGAAATGGGCAAAAGACAGAGCTCTTGGCAATTATCCTCTTTAAGAAGGATATATAAAGAGTAAAAGAACCAAAGGGTTCTCACAGAACCTAGAACAGGAAGTTTCTAGAAGGAAACCAAGGTTATTTCTGAACCAAGGGCCGCTGTATATACAATTCTTAATATGCTGTATTATTACCAACTGTCTGTCTTCCTGCTAGACTATGTGGTTCTTGAGAGTAGAAGACACACAACCCCTCTCTTTCCCAAATGACCGCGCACTCAGAGGCTAGCAGTACACCTGACACCAGGCAGAAGAGGAAGGGAGAAGAGAAAGTGGGAAAACAGAAAAGGATGGAAAGGAAATTCGCCAACAGGATCAAATGTAGCAAAGATGTTAGGCAGGGGGCAAAGTAAAGAACTATTTGACAAGATGACCATCAACAGGGCAATTTCAATGGCTGGGTGAAGACAGAAGTCAGATTAAAATGGGTTTACATGAATGGAACATATAAAAATGAAGGAGGTTACCAATGAGAAAATGGATTAAAAATACTTTGAAACTTCTGAGACCAAAAGAAAGGAAGTTAAGGGAACTTTCAATAGATGACCCCGATCTCCCAAGGAAAGCTTTAGACTTATAAAGAAAAATATTCTGTACAATCTCAACATTCACCAAGTAAATGTTATTTTGTCTGTTAGAATGAATGAATTTTGCAGCGGTTTAAACAGTCCTTCCTTCAATCTCCCTCAGTCTTGTGTGTAAAGGAGAAACTAATTAGTGGTAATTTCTCTAAAGCACAGTTAGCTTACCGAAAGGGCCATGGTACCCAAATGTGACGCACATGTGGTTATGGCCATGCAAAAGAGATCAGGTGCGTCCCATTAATCTGCAGAGACAGGGCTGAAACAGCATCTACCCAGAAAAATGAAGCTGGGCCCAGTCAACACACAGCTTATATACTGTACTGGACTAAATAACGGCAGGGAAACAGCCAATTTCCATTAACTTTTGCTCAAAAAGAGCGGGCAAAGAGTGTTTTTGTTCCTGCTGAATGCAAAGAAAATGTCTCTAAAAAGGCCGTTCCCTGTGTCACTGGTGCAGCCTTTCTGGGCAGCCATCTAGCACTAGCAAGAGACTCAAACCTGTTCATACCCTTTGGCACGGTAATTACCCTTCAAGGAATTATCACAAGAAATAATGCAAATTAAGACAGAAGTGAAACACAAAGAAGTTTCATTACAGTGTGATTTATAATACAGAAAAATTACAAACAACATAAACTTTCCCCAGAGAGGGGGATATTAAGTAAATTATAGTAGAACCACACAGTAAAACATTGTGCAGTCATAAAGTGTAATGGCTGCAAAGAGCTTTAATGACGTAACTACATACTGACAAAGTGATAAATAGAATATAAAAATGTATGAGATGATCTTAACTATATAAATAAATAAATAAATAAATAAATAAATATATATATATATATATATAAATACACACTTACTATATTTAGAAACCGTGGAAGAACTATGTAAGATTCAATGGCTATAATCCCTGGTCCTTATTTTCTACTTTTATAGTTCTAAATTTTCTAAATGGACATCTATTACATTTTTTATTAAACCTGTTATTTTGAAATAGTTGAATTATTATAAGAAAAAGTTATTTAAAAATATGGCGAGTTGAGTTCTAGCCATTTTAAGAGGTTGTATTAAACCCACTTATAATTGTATCAAGAATAATGGACATGTATACACTACCAAATGTAAAATAGATAGCTAGTGGGAAGCAGCTGCATAGCACAGGGAGATCAGCTCAGTGCTTTGTGACCATCTAGAGGGGTGGGATAGGGAGGGTGGGAAGGAGACGCAAGAGGGAGGAGATATGGGGATATATGTATATGTATAGCTGGTTCACTTTGTTATACAGCAGAAACTAACACACCATTGTAAAGCAATTATACGCCAATAAAGGTGTTAAAAAACAATAACAAAAAAACAAACAAAAGAATAATGCCAATATAAACGTAACGCTGCTGTAGTTTAATTAACTGCATTCAGTGACCAGGTAAGAGATTACTTTTAACAACACAGGTGTCCACTTCGGAAGGAAATGCACAACGTGAGAGCTGTGAGTTTCAGTTTTATCTGAGGACTTACTGAGGACTGTGGTCCAGGAGACATTCTCTCAAGTGACTCTGAGAAGCTGCTTCTAAGAAGCAGAGGGAGAAGCCAATATATACGCAATTTTGGTGAAGGGGTACGTGCAGTCAAGCATACATCTCGCTACAAGGTTACCACTAGTCACAAAGAATACTATTGCAGTTAATGAACTTTAAGTGCTTTTCTAAGTAAGGGAAGATGCAAGAATACAGTTCATAAAAAATTTCACCTGGGGGCTTCCCTGGTGACACAGTGGTTGAGAATCTGCCTGCTAATGCAGGGGACACGGGTTCGAGCCCTGGTCTGGGAAGATCCCACATGCCGCGGAGCAACTAGGCCCGTGAGCCACAACTACTGAGCCTGCGCGTCTGGAGCCTGTGCTCCGCAACAAGAGAGGCCCGCGCACCACGATGAAGAGCGGCCCCCGCTTGTCACAACTAGAGAAAGCCCTCGCACTGAAACCAAGACCCAACACAGCCAAAAATAAATAAATAAATACTATGACTTGCTGAGGTTCAGATGATGGTTAGCATTAAAAAAAAATTTCTCCTGAAATATTTCTAACTATCTAAGGGCCGAAAGGCCCAAAATATTGCCTGTTTTCCCGGCACACAGAGTGCTTCATTCTGACCTTCACCCTGAATTCCTTCCAGGGTGTACTGTATTGTAATTTTTTTTTGGCTGCATGGCATGTGGAATTTTCCCTGACCAGAGATCGAACCCATGCCCCCTGCACTGGGAGCGTGGAGCCTTAACCACTGGACAGGTCAGCAACTGCAGTGGCTAATGACATGATACTTGTAGAACAGGACGGTGGGCAACATTCTTCGTTTTCCACAGATGAAATGCTTGGCATATAAAAAACTTCTTTGCCTTTCCAAATTCCTTTCCCTAGCTATAAATCAACTGTCAGAAGCACAATGCCAATCAGTCAATGCTTTTCTCCCCCAAGACATTCAGATTTTCTAGGAAATTGATAATACTGGCTCTTATGCCAAACAGATGTTTCTCCATGATACCCGTTAATGAAATCTTTAATACACGTTAAAGCTAAAACGTTACGCTGTCTTTTAGTAAGGGAAAATCTTTCTTATTTCTAAGGAAAATAGTCACTAAAGTTCAGTTCAGTCTAAGCTACTACCTATGCTACATGTGCAGCTCATTGTACGGGGCTGCAAGAGGGCCTCAGAAAAGTACAACAGCATGGCTATCACCGCGGTGGTCGTCAGCCGCAACCTGGGCATCTGATGATGGGCCTGGAACATCCTTCTCAAATGACGCCCCCCCACCCCGCACATGGCCTTTAGAAAGGCTCGTTTGTCTCCTGACACTTTAATATGGGTTTCTACCCTCATTAACATAAACTCAGGGGTAGTAGAAAAGGGCTTGTTCTATGAATAACAACAGACACATTTTTCAGGAACTGAGAACAAAACTGACATCATAACAGAAGAATGCCCCTATGCGTTACAGATTACAGTCAGAAGGGTTTTAGGAGCTCCGTGCTAGGAACAATGGAAGAAGACCACAGATATATTCCTTACTGTAAATCCCACTATCACACCTACATTCATGACGTCACCCTCATCCTCATCACTACTCTCCTCACGCTTGTCTGAATTTAATACCATTCCAGCATTTCCGCCTTCATTCAAGGAATGCACAAAGAGGTGCAACATTACCAAATTCAGCTTCTATTCAACTTATTTACTACACTGGCTGATCAACTTCCAGCAGAAGAGAAATGTGGCTAATCTCTTCGTTAGTGACACGAAATCCTTCAATGTCTTCTCTGTGGGTTCACAGTCAAACCTCACTGTGGTCCAAGGTCAGCGCCAAGCATTTCCTAGTGTTGATTTATCAGCCTCATTTCCAGCATTAGCAGCTGCAGAAATGGCATTTCAAGGCTGAGTTCTTTCAGGTCTTGGAACTTCAGGAATCCGTTAACTACAGCAAGCAGTTTTATTTTACTGTGTGATGACTGTATACTTGTTCTTCAGGGACATAAAATTCCTTGGTCACCAGGCTCCGTTACAGATGTCATGCTGTTGAGTAGGCAAATGTCAAAAATACTACTTTTCACAAGAAGTTGAAAAGTAAGGCTGTAAGCAACCTTAGGCAGGAAAGAGCTCTCTACGGGGAAGAGGCCCTTTTGACCTGTCCCTAACCTTAAATCAGGCACCCCCATGCTCTACTCACCGCAGGTCCTAGCACACCTTTCAAATCTTTTGACCACACAATACCTTGCCTAACCTGTTGGTTCTTTCCGTAGATCAGAGGACTAGAAATGAAGAATAATTAATTAACAGATGACGAGATCTCTCCCCTAGCTTCCGTTTCAGTAATCTCACGAACAAACTTATGTGAACGAAATAGCATCTAAAGAAAAATCACAAGTCAACAAGCCTGCACACAAGCCTGCAGACAGTGGGGGATGGTGATGACTATGACCCACCATCTCAATGATGAACTGAGATTACTTCCCTTTAAAAACTTTCATGGCCGAGCAGAGTATTTATTCAGATATGGCTTTGGGTGAACACAACCACCTTTCCTGCCCCTCTTGGCTTCCTTCCCAGGACACACACCATGTTTCACTTCTCAGGCACCTACCTGTTAAGGAGTGACCCTAGGATTTTGGGTCCTTCCATAAATAGCATTTTCTTTAATTCTGCTGTATCAATATGGGTACGTTAACAGGCTTTCTGGAATTTTAATTACATGACAAAACAGTAATTGGGTTCAATTAAAGTGTTTTCACCTCTCCTAACTCATAGGTGACATTAATCAGAAGGGAAATGTAATTTAATATGGTGGCAAAATAAAATATATCACGTTATGTTAGTAGAAGCCAGCTCTGAATTCAGGAAAATCTATATCAAAATATTTATACATTTTAGAGAAACAGAGAAGATTAGGCTACATAATGTTTATATAACCTAAACCAAAGGAGTTAAAGAAGCCAAGAGTGCAGTTGAAACTCGGTCAAATAGGGCAAAGGTCTTACAAGCCCAGGCCCGGTCCTGATGGCCCGGCCAGAGCTCTGTCCTCAGGAGAGCGGAACCATAAGGAAAAGGGCCACGTGCACATGAAGCCAGTCCTCAGAGACGAGGCCACACGTTATCTGGCTAGCTCTACCTCGGAGAATAACTAGGGGGCTATTCCGGGAGGGGTCTTGTGCAATACACAATGAATAAGACCACCGAGAGTCCAGTCTGGATGTGCAGAAGAACAGAAGATATTGTTTCTACAAACACTTTAACTAACTGGGCACCAGGAAAACTTATCTCCTGCTGGCTTGGTTGAAGCCAATATAAATTACCTAGATGTTTAACATAGAAATAGTCACACTTTTCGTACCAAATGAACCTAGTGGTAAGCATCTGTGGACATATACATCTCTCCCACTAGAAAAAAGCCAATAGAGGGTCAAATGGACACTGTGCTTTGAAATCAGTACCTTGCAGTAACATGAAATGCCTAGGAGAATGTTTTAACACACAGTTATACTAAAAGCGTCCCATACTCTTTCCTTGAGTTTTGTCCATTTGGACACAATTATCATTTTTCCCAGCATCTGGTGTGCCTAATTCCTAGCTATGATTGTGGGCACTGATACCAACAACTTTGCTTTTGTACTTTGGGTACTTTAACACTGAAGAGAATAAAGTATACATAAACTCTTTCCTCTAAAGATTTGCCCCGGAGATGCATTTTTCTGATTGATTCAGGAGCACGTAAGCAACAAAAGGGAAGCCCCCAAGGCAGAAAGCTGCAGCTCCAGAAAGCAGGAGGGTCTACTGCTCAGAAATACCAGCAGCCCTTTACCATTCACAAATGCTCTTACTTCGCGCAAATGAACGCAGTTCTTCCCTCCAATGACTACTTATCCACCATCGGTTTCAGCAACGTATTTAAGGCATGGCTTAAAGCCACCAGCACAAAATTGGCACTGGACTTTGCGGCCAGGGGCACATGGCTTCCACAGGTTGACAAGGCCCAGCTGCTGTATAAATGAGCACACCACTTGTCACCACAGTGACGCGAGAACCTGGCAGCTCCGCTCAGAGGGCAGGCCCGACAAGGGACAGGGCTAGGGCCAACCGATCAGAGACCCCGAGAAAGCCCCTGCCACCACAGCCTTCTTTGGTAATAGGCACCTTTGTGTAGATAATGTCTCTGATTAAAATTAAGTCTAAGGGGGAAAAAAAAATTAAGTCTAAGGGGGAAAAAAGGAGTGAGGAAAGCAATTCTACAGACAATCATTATGTGAATATACAAGGCCATGTTCCCATTCAGAAGAGATGTCTTTTCATCACTGTAATTCAGTGGAGAAATGACAAGCAGTACCATTCTCTGCTCATAAATGCCGTGTTTTCAAGAATGAGAGATTGGAAAGTGTTCTGTCGTGCTGGAAACTTCTTAATTATTCAAGAATGGAGGAGTACTCAAGAGAAAAATCTCTTATGATGGACACAGAAACAAATGGAAAAACACAACTTTTTAAAGGTTTTTAAAAACACAACTCACTGTACTCAGTTCCAAGAGAAATCAGTTTTGCTGTCATAAGTCAAAAGGTTAAAATCTGTAATTAAGCAAATGCATGAGGGAATGACTGCAGACAAAAGACCCTACAAAATTAACTTGAAGGCTGGTTAGTAAGTATCTAAAGATGTCACCATATTTGGAATTGTAGTTAGACTCCCAACCACTCTTTCACAAATTTTCACTTAAGAAAAATATCATGAGTTAAAATTAAGTTCATGTTACCAATACCCATTAGTATGAATGAATACTTCCCTAAATATGCCAGGGAAAAAATTCCTCTCATGCATATAAAAAATAATACACACAAACACTATAAAACAAATATACCAAACTCTTCCTTAATGCTCTTTAGCATCTCATCAAAGTCAAGTGAAACATCAAAACTGCTGGCTAATCTCAACTTAGGTCAACCTACTAGTCATCATTTATTTTTGTTTCTAATGAAAGGTATTTACAGTCCTTCCACATATTACACATTTGGAGAATGACATAATTAATTATCCACTAAATTCAGCATTTAAAATAATGTGTAATAACCCTACTAATGTACGTGTACGGAATAGTCTTTAAATAAAAAATACTCAGCTAATGAAAAAGACTAAAGTGTTCGCCCAGAAATACTCAGCAAGCCGAATGGCTACGGCAGGTAAAATTAAAACTTGTTTTAAACCAACTCACTAAACTGCATATTAAAAACTATTTTAGGTAATTAGAAATATTACTGTTACATAGAAGACGTAGCCTCCAGGTGAAAACTTCTGCTCTCCTAAATATTCTAAATACAATGATTTTATCTAGGCTCCTCCAAATAAAGTCGCTGCATATAAAATCCGGGAGTCTTGGCTACAGTGGAGGAAAGAGTCTTTCTAGCACACAAAGGCTTCGCCAGCCCTTAGCTCCACAATTATTTTTTTGTTTGTTTCTGTATTTATTTATTTTTACATGTTATTGAAGTATAGTTGGTAGCTCCATAATTATTAAGTAGACGCTAATAGCCTGAAACACTACCTACAAATGGTGACATAACATCACCTCCTCTCCGAAGCCTTTTCTTTATTCTTCTTCTTTCATTTAATCCTCTTGACAGCACTATGACAGACATAAACTAACGTGCCCAGTGCTGTGCCTGCCAACTGAAGACTGCATCAGGGTCCAAGCCCAGGCCGTCTGCCTCTCACCCGGTCCCAGGCCGCCCCTGCCATTTCCACTGCTTGTCCTTTCCTGATAAACACCCGCCAACTTTGCTTTTTCCAACAGATACAGTCCTGAGAAGCTCCTTGCGAGATTTCTTTTCAAACCGAAACACATCTTCCCATTGACATGATCCGTAATTCCAGAGATGTTTTATCTCTATGAAACCAGGTCTTACCCTTCACACTCTGCTCAGGCGGAACTGACCCATCTCTTCTTTCTTCCCCAAAAGCACATAAAACACTCACTGCACCCACCAATCAGGATGCTGCTCCAGCTGTTAGATCTTAAGCTACTGGAGGACGGGGACGATGCTTCTGTCCTTAAAAAGAATGTTTTCCCAAGTCAAACAAGTAAACGCCACTAGGAATATCCATGTTGTATATTTCCATATCACTGTTTCACTAAGAGAAGACACTACTCCATAACTCACAGTGATATTTCAACTGCCTGATCCTCTCCCCACAGCAGACCGAATGATAAAAGTCAGAGCACAGCACTGAGGTTCACTCAGCAAGTCATTTACAAGGGTGGAAATCAAACAACACTCCTTAATTCTTAATGCAGAGAAGGCTGTCGTGCGCCTGCTAAGGCATACTCTGAACATCGTGGCGAGATGGCAGAAGAGTGAAATTCAGGCCTACGTGCCAGGTTCCATCCGCCCTAATCAGCCACAATCGGTCCTGATTATATTGTGCTCTCTGCTAAAATCCCCTGTAAAACACATAGCTCTGCATTTTTCTGTAAGTTTTGTTAAGTTTTAAGAATTAGCTAGTACATGAAAGCACTGAATTCAAATTGCAAAATATCTGGGTCATGAAAACAGTGAAAATAATACACAGTCAATTCTCATTTTTCAAAGTAGTTCTGATCTAGAACGTCCCTGAGAACACCGAATCAATGGACACTGAACCGCTGCTCCTCAGGGAGAGAGACCTAGTGTCCTGAGAGGCCCTGCTCACATTTTTGCCAACTAATCAGTACATAACCTTGGCTTATGTGTCTTTCCGTTTAAAGACATCTTATGTAATATATACGGTTGATTAACACTGACCTCACAGCCAACTGCACCGTAGCTCATGCCTGAACCAAGTTCATCTCACACATGCATTTTCCCCACAAGGCATGTCACAGCCTTCCTGCTCTCAGGGACACTAGACAGCACTTCAGCACTAGGCCTGGGGGCCATTTAAACAGCAAAATCACCCCCAAAAAGCACAAAAACACAAAAAACACGGCACTAAATAGATGGCAAAAAAGATACTTATCTACGTAGGAGCTGAAATGAGAAAGCAGACCACCACCCCCTTGCCTGACCTCAGCTGGGAACACGTGGGTAGGGGACTCTGCTTTGTGATGTTCTGCGCATGTCCTCAAATGACCATGAAAGCCCCAGGAGTGCTGATTTTGAGGTTATAAATAAATTCTAGCAACTAGGCAAATTCACAAATACAAAAATGGTAAATAATAAAGACTGCATGTATGTCAAGAAAGTACTAACAGTCGATGCCTCCAAGGAGGGGAAGTGGGTGGCTGGGAGACAGAGGTAGGAGAGAAACTCTTTTTAACTATACAGCGTCATATAACCTTTTGAATTTTGTAGGGTGTGTGTGACAGAGAGGAATTTATGACCTATGCTCAGGAAAAGAGCATTAAGTTCATTAGTAATCTAAAAAAAAAGTAAAACTAAGCTTTGGGTTCCAATAGTAAAACGATAACCAAATAAAATTAAGAATAAGAAAGAATGAAAGTAGAAACAAATGAATTCAAAAATGGAAGAATCACAAACATTTGGAGTTTCTCTGCATTGAAGAAACTGAGAGCAGACTCTCATAGGGGGGGAATGGCACAGAGGATTATGTATTTGAAAGCGAAAATATCCCATGACCTTAGGTTCCCTTAGGAGGGGGCTATGGGGAGGATGATACAAAATGAAGATATTTTGGAAATAATTATGTAGTAAGCAATGAGCTTTACACGTAAGTTAATTATAGGAAATTTACACTTACGATTTTAAACAACACTGAAGATGATTTTATGTAGGACAGTGGCACTCAAAGTGTGGTCCCAGGACCAGCTGCACCAACATCACTAGAGAAGCTGTTAGAAGTAAGGCTCTGGCCCCACCCCTGATCCAGGAAATAGGGACTTGGGGCGGGGCCGGCAGGCTTCAGGGCGATTCTGATGCCAGGAAAGGCTGGAGAACCACCGGTACAGAAATACCGTGAAATGTTACTATAGCATTTAACAGAGGCGATAGACAAAATTTAAACTTTTCTCAATGACAGTGGTCATCCTTTGGAAAGGCTATGGCTATTCTGGGCCATCATACAGTTTTCTGTTGTTTTTCAATTTGTTTTTTGCCTCCTTCTTGGATTTCCACTGGCCAGCAGATCCTCTACCACTGTAAGAGCAGTACTGAAAGCTCTGCCGTCCTCTGTGAACCTGAGGCTTCCACTCCGTTGTAAGCTGCGCAGAAGCAAAACAATTCAGCGCATTAGAACTGAATACCAAGTGTGAATAAGGCTGGGTGTGGACCTAAGGAATAAAGTGCCTGGTCTGAGTGCAGAAGGATGGAAACGGCCTTTTCTTATTCCCAGACCTGGACTGCACACCAGAAGGATGACATGGGTAGAAAATTACTCCCTGGATACGATGCAGATGCTAACTTACTGAGGTGTGGAAAGTATCCTATCACTTAGACTAGAATATGTGTCTGTTACCGTTGTTACAAAAGTTCACTTAAAGGAAAAGCAAAGCCACAAAGAGGAGGCGCTCAGAAGCCTGCTTCCAGGCTCCCTGGGCTGCACTCCCTCACAGCGGCTCCAGCAGTAGGAAGGATGGCGCCCTCTGTGGCTAGTTAGGGAAGTATTTAAATATTTCAGAAAACCTTAAAACTCCAAAGTCAGAGGGAGCTTTGAGAGGAGTTAGCCCAACCACAGCATTTGGCAGACGGGAAAACGAGGCCCAGAGACACCCTCTCCGCAGGGACCAGGCCCCCCGACCTCCACAGGTCACCCAGCGCCCGCTCACGGCCCCACCTGCATCTTCCTTCACACCAGGAAAGCACCAGCACGGCGGCAAGCAAGTACCTGGGCAGAGTGGGCATTACGTGCTTGCATTATTTTTATTTTAGATTTTAAAGATCAATGTTAATCTTCCGAAAGACAAGCTTTACTTTTTTTAAGGCTTCCCCCCAGAAATCAAAGTTACCTTCAAAGAACATCCTGACAGTTGATGATCTACCTTACAAGTGGAAAAAAACAAAAGCTGTTTTCAAATTTTTATTGCCAGAGATTTAGTCTGTTAGGCATGGTGTCCTTGACTTTTTATAGAGATTGTGAAAGTGTACTGCCTCTAAATGACTGAATAGGGCAAAACAGAAACAGTGAGAATTCCCATTTGGAAACAGCCTGAGGACCCAAGTCTAAAGGGCTTGTGGCATAAAATACTTTACAGTTAAATTAACTTAAAAAGGAGGGGGCAGTCCTAGTGTTATGGGACTGAGCCCTTAACTGGTGGGATCTGGGATTATCTCCGGGTACTCAGTGCCAGAATTGAGTTACATTGTCGGACACCCAGCTGGTGTCTGAGAACCACTTACTGGTGTGGGGAAAACCTTCACACATTCGGGGACCAGAAGTGTCAGAAGTGAAGTAAAGTAGACACACAGGATAAACAAGCAGGCAGAAAGGACGAACTGGGTTTTTCCCTACATCAGAAGGAAGGAAAAAACTGAGAGTCTTTGCTTTACACCATGGTGTGGACGTGCCACAGTTTGTTTGACCATGCATACTCCCTTGGAAGGACGGCTGGTGGATTCTACTATGAACATTGGTGTATAAATTCTTATGTGAGCATATGTTTTCACTTCTCCAGGGTAAACAGCCCAAGAATGCATAGCTAGGTCACATGGTGGCTGAATATTTAGTTTCATAAAGAACTGCCAAACTGGTTCCCAGAGTTGCTGTATCTTTTACTTCCCACAACAATGTATGAGGGATCTAGTTTCTCTACAACCTTACCAGCACTTGGGGTTGTCACTATTTTTCATTTTAGCCGTTTTGATAGGTATGTAGTGATATCTCTTTGTGGTTTAAATATTCATTTCCCTAATGGGTAATGATGGTGAGCATCTTTTCATGTGCTTACTCACCATGTGCAGATCTTCTTGGTGAAACGTCCATTCATGCTATTTTCCCTTTTCTAATTGCACTATTTTCTGTTTCTTTGTTTTACTGTTGAATTTCGAAAATTCTGTATATTTTAGATGCTGTTCCTTTTTCAAATACGTAGTTTGCAAATATTTTTTCCCGGTCTCAAAACTTATCTTTTTCATCCTCTTAACAGGGTCTTTAGCATAGTAAAAGTCTGTATTTGAAGGTCCAACTTATCAATTCTTTTCTCTTATGAATCATGCTTTGGGTGTCAAGTCTAAGAACTATTTGCCAAGCCCTACATCCTAAAAATTTTCTCCTATGTTTTTTTCTAAAAGATTTATAGTTTTACATTTAAGTTCATGATGCATCTTGAGTTAATTTTTATATAAGGTGTGAGAGTTAAGCCAAAGTTCACCGTTTTGCCAATGGACGTCCAATTGTTCCCACACCATTTTTTGAAAAGCCTATCCTTCCTCCATTAAATTGCTTTTCCTAGATTCTCTATTCTGTGTCTGTCCCTCCACCAATACCATTCTGCCTTAGTTTACTGTAGCTCTTGCAGGCTTTCGTAACAATCGCTCCACTGACTTTATTCTTTCTCAAAATTATTTAACTATTCTAGGACCTGTGCCTTTCCATATAAACTTTGTTTTATTTAACTTTTTTATAAATTTATTTATGTATTTATTATTTTTGGCTGTATTGGGTCTTCGTTGCTGCACGCGGGCTTTCTCTAGAGCAGGGGCTACTCTTCGTTGCAGTGTGCGGGCTTCTCATTGTGCTGGCTTCTCGTGCCACAGAGCACGGGCTCTAGGCATATGGGCTTCAGTAGTTGTGGCACACGGGCTCAGTAGTTGTGGCTCACGGGCCCTAGAGCACAGACTCAGTAGTTGTGCCGCATGGGCTTAGTTGCTCCGCTGCATGTGGGATCTTCCTGGCCCAGGGCTCGAACCCGTGTCCCCTGCATTGGCAGGCAGACTCTTAACCACAGTACCATAAGGAAAGCCCCCATATAAATCTTGGAAGACTCTTGTGTATAAAACCCTTGATGGTTCTCAAGGGAAAGGGTGAAGGGTCACTTTACAATGGAGAAAACTGACACATGCTGCCTCGGCCAGGCGATCAAACCAACAGCCACAGTGATCAGCTAAGCTGACAGTGCGCCCACGATATGATGTATGAGGGTGGCCCTTACCTCTGTGGGTGTCCTCCCCAAAACACACATCACACTAGTCTCATCATGAGAAAAACCTCATGCAGATCCCAGCTGAGAGACATTCTACAAAATATCTGACACCAGGTACTCCACGAAACTGTCCAAGTCATCACAGTCCAGGAAAACCTAATGCACTGTGCAGCTCACGACAGAAATGAGCAAACGTCAAGTGGAATCCTGGATGGGACTCCAGAGCTGAGGAAGGACATCATGTAAAAATAAGGAAGTCTGAAGAAAGTAGGCACTTCAGTTAATAATAATGTATCAGTACGGATTCATTAATTTTAACAAAGTCACCAGACTAATGTAAGATGTTAATAACCGGAAAAACAATGTGAGAGGTGTGGAAACTCTTTGGATTACCTTCCCAATTTTTCTATAAATCTAAAACTGTTCTAAAACAAAAACTCGTATGTATATTTCTGAAAAGGCAGTGTTCAAGGACTGATATTTAATAAGGCTGATAATTTTTAGTACTTTATCGGGATGACTTTAAGTGGGAAAAAAATACACCTTTGCTGGCATTTTCACAGTAATTGCACTGAACAATTTAGAGAACTGACACCTCACTATGTTGAGTCTTCCAGCCTGTGAGCACGTCTCTCTCCCTTTGTTTAGGTCTCTGATTTCTTTCATCAGCATTTTATAATCTTCAGCATAAAGTTCCTACACATGGTTTGTTAAATACAGTCCTACTTCCTGAGAGTGATGGTAAATAGTTTTGTGTCTGTACTTTCGGTTCCCACACGTTTGTTGCTAGCATATAGAAACGTGATGGATTTTTATTTGTTGATATTATATCCTGAGACCTTGCAGAACTCACCGATTAGTTTTAGGAGAGTTGTTTTGTTTTGTTTTTCATACATTCTTTGGGATTTTCTGCACAGACAATCATATCATCTTCAAACAGGGATAGTTTTCTTTCTTCCTTTCCAATATGGCTTTGATTTCCTGTTCTTGCCTTATTGAAGTTGCTAGAACTTCCAATACAACGTTGAACAAGAATGCTGAAAGCAGATATCTTGGCCTTGTTCCCAATCTTAGGGAGAAAACATCCCGTCTCTTAGCATTAGATATGATGTTAACCGGAAGATTCTTACAGATGCCCTTCATTAAACTGAAGAAGTTCCCCTCTATCCCTAGTTTGCTGAGAGTTTTATCTTGAATGAGTACAGGATTTTGTGCAATAATTTTTCCATATCAATTGATATAATCACATGATTTTCTTTAGCCAGTTGATATGGTGGCTTACAATGTCTGGTTTTCAAATACTGACTTAAGGTGAGCTTTGTAAGACAAATAGGACTTCACTAGACTTGCATATAAAAGCATTTGTGTTCATTTGCTTAATGTCTATTTATCCTTACTAGACTACCACCTCCACGGTGACATGGATTATTTATATTTTGTTCAACGCTATATACCCAAAAACAAGCCCAGCACCCAGCACATAATAAACACTCAGCAAATATTTGTGGAAGCAGGGTAAAGAAAGAACAGAATGTACGGGTGTGCAGCCATCAGTGTATGTGCACATCAGTCAGCCAGGGAAACAGAAGCAGATTATGCTGAGGAGTGGCCAAAAGGCAGAGGCCCCACCTCACAGTATATCAATAAATTAACTCAAGATACATCAAAAAACTACTGACCAAAATGTGAAGCTTTTAGAAGAAAACATATTAGAATATCTTCGTAACTTGGGAGTGGACACAGGTTTCTTAAAACATAGCAATAATCATGAAAGAAATCACTGGCAAGATTGTATTTGAAAATTAAAATTTTCTGTTCTTCAAAAGACATCTTTAAGAAAATTAAAAGGAAGCCAAAGACTGGGAGAAAAGATTCGTAAAACATGAACACGGCAGCCGTGACATATAAAGAACCCCTGCAATTCAATAATAAAAAGACAAGGAGTCCCAATCACAGAAGATATGCAAATGGCTGATAAGTACATGTAGAAGCGCTTGACATCATTGGTCAGACAAACACTTTTGTCTGAAAGAGTGTAAAATGATACAACCGCTTCAGAAAAATGTCTGGCAACGGATCCAATAATTTGAACCCTAGGTATTTAACCAAGAGAAAATGTCTACAGAAAGATCTGTATGAGAACATTCATTGTAACTTTACTCACAGCAGCCCCAAAACAAAAAGAGCCCAGATGCTCATCAATAGGAGGATGGATAAACAAACAGTGGTGTGTTCCTACAAGGGAACACCATTACACACACACACACACACACACACACACACACACACCCCTACTATACACACAATAACATAGGTGCATCTCAGAAACATGATGATGAGTGAAAGAAACCAGTCACAAAAGAGAACATCCTGAATGCTTCCCTTTATGTAAAGTAGTATAACTGATAAAACTAGTCTACAGTAGAAAAAATTCAAAACAGTGCCTTCCTTCGGAGGGTGGAGGTAGAAATTAATCTTTGAAAGGAGCATGAGGAAGCTTTTTGGGGCATTCGTAGTGTTTTGCATCTTGATAGGGAGTTTGAATTACACAGGTGTGTCCATCTGTCAGAACTCAATGAATGAATGGTATACTTAAGACCTGTGCATTTCACTGTATGTAAATTTTACCTTAAAAAGAGGATTGTGCTAATTATATGCATCTAAGGAAAGTCTGCAACTTACTATGAAATCTATCACACCAAAAAAGATGTGCTGTTGGATGGACAGAGGGACAGATGATTATGTGGCAACGTGAGTGTTATTAACAGGTTAATGGTAAGAACCCAGGTGATGGCTATTCAGAAATTCCTTGCAAAATTTTTCCAATTGTACTGTATGCTTGAAATTTTTCAAAATGAAATTAAAAAGTGAGAAAAAAGTAAAACTGGGATTAGATCAAGAATACAATGGTGCACACAAGAGTATGGGTCTAGCTTTCAAATCCTGTGGCTCTATGCAAGAGGCTCGGGGTGAAAATTCAGGAAAGCGGGGTGTAGGCCCTAATGGTACCACAGCATTTACTTCTACGTATCTTATAAACTGGCATTTCATGCAAAATAGTTCTAAGGACCCCAACGATGTAAAGAAACACACACACACACAAACAGAAAATCATTGCTGGGGGTGGTAATGAATTTTATCTGCACAAGCACCGTGAGCCTGAGTGAGTAACAAAGTACCATTACCGTTTTCAGGAATGGCTGAGTAAAATGTGCACAGTGGTGCCTCCTCTGTACACTCACAGAAGTGAACAGGTGACAGGCCATCCCCAGAGCCAGCAGGAGGCGGACCAGCCCAGGGGCGGCCAGTCCACGGCGCACCCTTCCACATGGCCACGTCCTGCCACAATCCCAACACCCTCCAGAGTCTTTAATGTGATGTCCTAGTTATTTTGGTGACAAGGTATTTGAAAAATAAGGTCTGAGCTTCATATGACAAAATGCTTCAGCCACAGAAGCACATTTTCTTCATAGCCGCCTGTGAAGATGATCGGTCTGATTTTGACGTTTATTTCAAATTCAGATTCTACTGTATGACCTCATGAGCCGTGGAGATAATTAATATAAATGTGAAAATCTCAGGATGAAGTGGGAGAGCGGAGGAAAAGGAACATTCTTAAAGTTCAGGCCACTTTCCTGTGCCACTTTACAGCATTTAATTGTCTGTTCCTCTCAAACACAACATTCAAGCACTAAGCTGAAATTCCTCTCCTCTCTGAATCTCTGTCACCTGCTCTGAATGAGGAACACGTGAACCTCGTCTACACGTGCGTGTCTGAGAAGCTGCGGGCACACTGCTACTGAGAGGAGCCCGGGCGTGGACCTTCCGGAGTACAGGGGCCAACAGGCCTCCCTGCCTGCAGGGAAGGAGCCCCCTGACAAACATACTCCCGGAAACTAGCAGTCTTCCAGTCTCCACAGTCCTGGGTCTTTCTGATATCCTTCAAATATCAAAATAGCAGCTTGCCTTAAAGAGTTCTCACCTGTACAGCAGATCAAAGAAAAACATCTCTGAAGGCTGCTTATTGTTTTACTGACACCTCTTGCAAAAGGTCTGGTGGGAGAACAGATGAATAATAAAAGGAATAATCACAAGGACATTATGATGACTATCACTGCTTGAGTCACTAACAGGGCCCTGCACAGATAACACCTCGACTAGTCATCAGCACAACTCAAGAAGGATATTTTGTAGAAAAGGAAGATGAGGCTCTACACAGGAAGAAGGAGTCCTGGCGAGAGTCAGAAGCCCAGGTCTAATCCAGAGCCCACAGGCTTCCAGCGACTTGGAGAATGGGTGAACTTCCACCGTCAGACCAAGACCAGCCTCACTGCACTGCTTCCGGCAGGTTGAGCAGAGTCCACCCTTTGGCGCAACACGTCCCTCGACACAGATGGAGGCCGCGGGGAGACGCGGAGGCCTCCTGAGTGGTCACTCGAAACCCGGGCCCCTCCTATGCCACCAGCTCGCAGCCGACGCCGGGCCCTGCTGCCCAGCAGACAGCGAGGCAGAGCGCGTTCCAGAGGGCACCACGGGCTACTCGAGATACAAGGGAAGGCCAGACGGCCGCCCTGAACAGAGGAGGAGGTTTGTCACCCACCCGGAGGCTCTCCTTCCAGGCCCCATGATGTCACAAATCCCTGTCGTTGCCCCTCCAGGCTGGCGACGTCTCCTTCGCCCTTTACTGCCTGGATCTCCGGTGCCCTCCCCGGGGCAACAAGGGGATGGGGAGCCAGCACTGCCCACAGGGAGCGAGGTCTGTGCCTGCAGCTGCAGCCAGGCTCTCCACAGGGAGCAGAGGCGGCGGCCTTTCAGAATCACGACCGCAGACACAGATAAACTGAAACACAGTGGCTTCCGTGACACTGGCTCCAGACATGGTCCACGACCAGCACCCTGCCCACAAGCTCGCCCGCTCCCTGGGACCGACCTGCCTCTCTCTACCTGCCGACACCCTCAGCACCTGCAGGCCCTCATGGTCAACAGGCCTGCCATCTTTCTAGATGGTTCTTTTCCACTTTAATTTCTATTTCCCTGCTTGGTCCTCTTTATTTTTACATTCTACCATAAATTTGTATCCTTGTTGCAAGCTACCTTCAATTATTTGAGGTAAGAGAAAGGCAGAACATAAACAGTAATAACTACCAGTTTCTTATCTGTACTGGGCTGGAAAAAAAAAGGGATAGATAAAATAAACTTGGTTTTTTAAATTTTTTCTTTTATTACATCTGTATAAGAATACTCAATTTCTGTGAAAGGACCTGAATGGCCCAAGTAGAATCACAGTATCACATTGGAAAGAACCTTAAAGATCATAAAGACCAGCTTGGTCATCTTGCAGAAGAGAAAACTGAGACCCAGAAAAGGTTCAGCTTAACAGAGATCACGACATTCTTGACGGGCACTCCAGCACTTTACAGCATGACTTTCAGGCAACCAGCACTGTCAAACATTGAAAAGGGATATGCTCAAACCACCTGTCCTGAGCCTCCCCGAGACTTCCATGCATCAGTTGATGGACACACATATCCCACTACTTCATCAAGTAAAGCACAGCAAGCAACAGTTCCATGTTTCCAAGCAACATTTATTTGTGCAATTATTTAAATATTGCATCATATTTACTAATATTTGTTTCTAAAAATGAGCAGAGATGGAAACCTGTAAGTGCTGATACAATGCAAGTGAGACAAAGATGGACATAATAAGTGTATAAAAGTGATGCCTCACGGTCAACCGGACAGTTATAGGATATAAACTGATTAACTCAGCATGCAAAGCTAAGAGGGAAAAATGTAAAGAATCGCAGACACCAAGACCACAATACCTAAAGCTTGTCCAGGCGATAAGGGGAAGTGATAGAAAACTTAAAGAAGATCACAGAAATATGACATGAAAACTGGCATCAGAAGAACATTCCAGGGCTTCCCTGGCGGCTCAGTGGTTAAGAATCCGCCTGCCAATTTAGGGGACACGGGTTCGAGCCCTGGTCCGGGAAGATCCCACATGCCGCAGAGCAACTAAGCCCATGCGCCACAACTACTGAGCCTGCGTGCCACAACTGAAGCCCGTGCGCCTAGAGCCAGCGCTCCGCAACAAGAGAAGCCACGCACGGCAACAAAGAGTAGCCCCCGCTCACCGCAACCAGAGGAAGCCCGCACACAGCAATGAAAACCCCATGCAGCCAAAAATTTAAAAGAAAAAACAAAAGAACATTCCAGTTACTCAAATACAGAGAAGGAAACCATGGGTCTGTTCACTAGGTGTACAAACAGCTTACTACAGAAGCATTTATCAAGACAGGGTAGCCAGTTCCTTGGAAAAAAAAAAGAAAAGATAAGACAGCATCCAACTCTACATCACTAGTTTGTGCTCTACCCCTTACAGAACTAGCACTGATCACTCCTTACTTCCAACAGTATCAACAATCTAGTCTACTGATTATAGGCAGTACTATTACTGACAGAAGCAAAATTTGAGCTACAAAATTACCAATATGTCTATTAAAACAGTTACCCATAAAAGCTGGATTTTAGTTTAGAACCACTGAAATCATTATTTTTTAACTCTGAATTTCGGTTTCCCAGTATCACCAAGCTTTCACCTAGAAAAATAAAAAGAATATACAGTAATCTATTTAAAAATCTGCTTTAAATAAGTTTCCAAGGCTTCTATTTTAACAAGTTTTCCCTAAAGTTGTACTTATTCTACCAAAAATAGGAACAGATACCACTGATTCAAAACAAGGAAATGTGTTGATTTCCAAAAACCTTTCTACACAATAAATAAATACCTGCAGTCCCTAGGTAACTTACAAAATCATTTCCAACAGAGAACAGGTACTTTACAAGCGATCATTTTTTTTTAATTTTAGGATTTTAGCCCATAAAAGAACATAAGACACAAAGCAATGGAGCATGACTGCTAGAAGGAAGAAACCATAGTATTATTGGCTACAACACAGCTGTGTATCTAGAAAGCTCAAATGAGCTGACTGATAACTATCAGAACAGGTAATAGTTTGGTGAAGGGAGTGAATTTTAAAATTTTAGAAATCAATAGCATTTTTCAATCCCAACAATGACCAACAGGAAATAAATCTATCTGGAGAAAAACATCTTCTATAATAACAAATATAGAGAGGGGCCTGTTTGAAGCAAATTATCAAAATTTACAAAGAACCAGGAAAGAAGAGCAGAATAAACAGAGATCTGCCTTGTATGTATGAAAGACTGAATGTATAATGCCAGCTCCACTCAAACTATTTTAATGTAATTCCCAATAGAAATTTCTACAGGGGGAGGGGGATGGTTAGGAAAAAGACTTTAAAAATAATCCCCAAGTTCATTTGAAAAATTAAACAAGTGACAGAAGCTAGGAATTTTTGAAAAATAAGAAGAAAACAACAATAATGAAAACTGGCACAAAAACTGACAGAGCAAATAGATTCTGAGATATTTGAAAACTTAATATATATTCTCATTAACCAATGTATCAATAGAAATAGCACATATAAGAAATAGTGTTAACAAATTGATTAAGTAGTTGGGATAAAAATGATCTGATCTTCACTTCATCCCATGTGCCACAATAGACTGTAGAGAGTTCTATTATGTTTAAGAAGAATTTTCAAAAAAAAAAAGAATTTTTTTAAAGAATTGTTTTTAAAAAACGGAAGAAATATTGGTAATTTTTCAAATGATCTGTGGTTAGGAATGACTGTTAAACAAGTAAATAAAATAAATGAAAGATAAATATATTTGACCCCACGAAAATGTAAGACTTTTGATATTTACAAATATCAAAAACTTTGAAAGGTTAAAAAACAATTGGGAAACATTTCTGCACTGAATGACAGAGTCCGCCCCTGTTTACTTGAGCTCTGGTACAGAATATCAGCTCTTTGAAATGCTGATGGTTTTTCCGCATCTGACACCATATAAATAGCTCTTCGCATCATTTTAAATACAGATCTGGGAAACACAAGCATATATTTTATTTCAAAAACAAATCTGGGCTTTTGAAAATAGTTTATCTGCCCATAGATTTATGAGATGTCATACACACAAAGAAATATCTTTGGTTTGAGAAACACTTTGAAAAGACTCCCAGCTTCCAGTTACACGGGTATGAAATAAAGTCTCTGAGACTTTTAAAAACCATCAACTGCCACGTCTTTGTTCTTTCAGAGAAAAAGTGCATCTTATTTTATCAGTATATCTTGAGAATGATATATTTAGAACGAAGATATTTTTCCTCCACTGTGAGCTTTCTTACCAAAACAACCTTACCTTTTGTGTTGTTTTAATCCCAAAGGAAATAGTATCTGATAAATAAAGTCGACTGAAAAAAAAATGCACAACGTGAGAGCTGTGAGTTAAGTTTCATTTGGGGCAAAATGAGGACTATAGCCCAGGAGACAGCCTCTCCGAGAGCTCTGAGGAACTGCTCCAAAGAGGTAGGGGGGAAGTCAGGATATGTGTGATTTTGGTGAAGGGGGTGCGTGCAGTTGAGCACACAGTTCGGCAGAAGGTTGCTGCTGGTCACGAGGAGCACACGTCTCCGTTAGTGATGTTAGTGCTTTTCTAGATACGAAGAGATGCAAGAATTGGGCTCATAAACTCTTCTTCTGGAAAGATCTAACTCTCTGAATACCTGTTCTGCCAGTTTCCCCAGAGCACAGAGGGCCTCATTCCTGATCTCCACCCTGAACTCCTTTCAGGGGGCGATGAAGGTCAGCGACTGTAGTGGCCAGTGACTTCATTCTTACAGAAGCAGATGGTGAGTGACAATTTTTAGCTGACAATAAAAAGAAACATGATAGGGAAAAAAAGTTGAAAATTAATGGTTCAACTACATTTACACCTCTGTAATTTTTTCATATTAAGTCTCACAAGAGCTGTGCTGAAGCAGCAGGCCCACTGCTTCCCTAGATCTGCTCTAGAAGGACACTCAGCAAGCGGGGACAGCACCTCTGAGTTCAGCACAGTCCGAACAATAAAATCTCCTGTCTCTCTCTTCTCTGCAAAAGGCAAAACACCTGTCCCAAAGGTATGAAAAGAATGGAGCTAAATGCCTAGGCAACCTCTGGTGACTACACTCACTGTATATAAAAGTACCACCACTTACTATTCGACAACGAGACTAACTAAAAATTAGTCTGTGTTTACATCCCAAGTGTTAAATTTTTTTACCTTCTACTTTGTTAAATATTATATTTGCTTTGATGACTGGTCACCCAATTTCCCCATAAACTTAAATCTCTGGTAGTAATAGTGAAAAACTAATTCATGACAGTTCTACACATCGAATCACCCAATGTAACTGTATGTCACCTAAAAGCATTGCTAAAATATTAAAGAAAAATGATTTACATCATAATTTCTAATTGCTCAGGAACATGTTGACTTTCCCCTAAGAACGTCTGTTCAGAAGAAGCAGGATTGGTTTCCGGACGCCCAGGGGTCGCGGCTGCTTGGGCCGATCTTCAGCTGGCACAATTACAGGCCGCGCAGCAGCGAAGGATGAATGGAGCTCTGGGAAAGGCGCTGTGTCTGAGGAATGACACCATTTTTAAGTAAGTCTTTTCCCTCTTGAGGTTCAGAACTTCAAGAGAGAATCCCATCTGTTCTGCAGGTGGCATTCATCTGGGCACCAGTCGGCACTACAGGTCACAGCCCACGCGCGGCATTGGAAGATGCAAGCACCTAGTTAAAGCACAAGAGCCCAAGAAGAAGAGGGGAAAGTGGAAGTGAGACCTATTAATTCGGGGACAGATGATGAATATGGGGTTTGAAACATTCACCTGACTGCATATGATATGGCCCTGGCAGAGAGTTATGCCCAATATGTTCACAACCTCTGCAACCATCTCTCCATTAAAGTCGAGGAAAGTTATGCGAGGCCCACCAAAACCATGGAGGTGTTGCAGTTGCAGACCCAAGGCAGCAAAATGCTCCTGGACTCAGTTCTTACCACCCATGCGTGAGTGGTTCAGATCAGTGGTTTGAGCGCTACATTTGCAGAGAGTTTCTTGGAAATAATCCAAAGCAATCGTCCTGAAGGAGTCAAACTGTCAGTGAGGGAGCACACTGAAGAAGACTTCAAGGGAAGGTTCAAAGCCCAGCCAGAACAGGAAGAACTGTTAGCCAAGTTGAACTAACGCACTGCAGACCCTTTCATGCCAGCACTGGTGATAATGAGTGCCAAGGGGAAGAGCTTCCTAGGTGGCCAAAGTCAAGCAGGAGACCCTGACCCTCAATATCGTAAGTACCCATCTCCACAGCCAGGAGTGCCTCCTCTGCTCTGTGGAGGAGTGCTTGCCAATTGTCACCACGTTCCTTTGAGCCAGACCTAGGTATCTTCCATCTAATAAAAATCTGCTGATGATGGACGTGTGTGTGTATGAGAGAAGTCACTCCATGCTGTCGAGTATCTTTAACTAAGGGATTCAGTTTCTCTTTGCCTGGTGCTTCAGCACATAAGCATGTTCCCCTCCAGTATTTCCCAATCCGAGTGAACTCATCCTTTAAATCAACCCAGCATGGAGTTCCTTTAGTGAAGGAGACAATCATAACATAAGCAAACCCTCTGTGGATAGAAGGCATAGGGAGGGATATTTTGTATATGAAAAAACCCTCCAGATAGGATCAGGGTCTGTCCATAAGTGGGAAAAAAATTACCTTGTGGGGTAGTGAGTGACCTGTCATAAGTATGCAGGTAGATGTTACAGAACTGCAAATTAGGGTTGCCTGGAAGGAGTTGAAGCAAAGAATTAAAGCTTGATCTCGGTCACGCGTCAGAAAACTACTACTTGTGAGCCAAATCCCATCAACTGCCTATTTGCTTTTTAAAAATAATTTATTGGGGCTTCCCTGGTGGCGCAGTGGTTAAGAATCCACCTGCCAATGCAGGGGACATGGGTTCGAGCCCTGGTCCAGGAAGATTCCCACATGCTGCGGAGCAACTAAGCCCGTGCGCCACAACTACTGAGCCTGTGCTCTAGAGCCCGCGAGCCACAACTACTGAAGCCCACACACCTAGAGCCCATGCTCAGCAACAAGAGAAGCCACTGCAATAAGCCCACGCACCGCAAAGAAGAGCAGACCCCGCTCGCAGCAACTAGAGAGAGCCCGCACACAGCAACGAAGACCCAACGCAGCCAAAAATAAATAAATAATTTTTTTAAAATAATAATAATAATTTATTGAGGTGAAATTCATATGTCACAAAACGAACCATTTTAAAGTGAATAATTCAGTGGTATATAATGCATTTGCAGTGTCGTGAAACCTCTATCCAGTTCCCAAACCCCATTGCCTGTTTTTGCAAACAAAGGTTTATTGGAACAGAAAAAAAAAAAGCAGCAGCAGGGTTTGAAATCATTTCTATCTGAATGACATATGTGCATTTAATTAAATCAATTCTAGATTTTTAATACTGGTCAAAAAAAATAACATCAATACCTAACTGTGGGACACAAAGCTTAAAAACACATCTATTAATAGTCTTATGAATACAGCCCATCAAACCAGAAAGCTGCAACACTCTGAAGAAGAAACGTGGACACAAAGCACTGCACGTGGTCTCCCTGCAGGTCACCCGTGGATCTCTCCCTCCTTGTTATTCCCACTACCCTTGGCCACGGTTTCCAGGAGAGCACCTGTTCCTCTCTCTGGCCTTGGTCCTCACAAAGGATCAGATGGGGCAGAAGTGAAATGGACAAGGAATTTGCAAATGTGTGAGTCACTGACAGCAATAAAGACCCGAGATGAGGACCCGAGATGAGGACGCTGAATTGGAAGCAGGAATTCCTGACAACCACACCTGACAGTCACACGTGCTGGGGACTGATGTTCCTACAGGTCAAGAGGCAACAGATGGCACGTGACTCAGAAGCAGACTTCCGTTCCAACGACTTCACGGAAATCACTAAATCGTGATGGAAATCATCAAAAGGCAACATCAGATCCTAACCTTAATTTATAGAGAGAAAGCCTCTTCTGGAAACAGGGGTTATACACAGCCGGAGCTAGATGGCAGTGGACAAGGTTCCACACCACAAGATGACACGGCTCATCTGTCAAGACTGCAAAGTTTGACTGAATAATTGCTTTTACCCTGAGGAGATACATTAGTTTTTAATTTTTTTCTCTGATATTAAGAGATACACAATTATTTTATGTTAAAAAACAAACACGGAAATACAGAAAAGAACAAAGAAAAACATTTTTTAACTTTATCTTTTAAACCAAAGCACCAGAACTATACACTATTTCATACTTTAGACCACCTCTTTAAGACAACTCAAATGCCCAGGTGAGGCAGAGATGGGGGGATGAAACATTAGCTGTTCTCTGTCACAAGGGGTTCTTCGGCGTAAAGTTCTGACATCCTCATACTACTCCACCGCCATCTCTGCCATGGCCACCACTCATGCTAATTTACTGAAAACCCATTATTGTATCTGGAACTATGCTAAGCTCTATATACACATTATCTCATCTACTGTTAAGTCAATAGACTTGGGAATTTTAAGCTGTACTACCAGACTTTAAAAAAATTAATCTAAGGGCTTCCCTGGTGGCACAGTGGTTGAGAATCTGCCTGTCAATGCAGGGGACATGGGTTCGAGCCCTAGTCTGGGAAGATCCCACATGCAGCAGAGCAACCAGGCCCATGAGCCACAACTACTGAGCCTGCGCGTCTGGAGTCTGTGCTCCGCAACAAGAGAGGCCGCGACAGTGAGGGGCTCGCGCACCGCAATGAAGAGTGGCCCCCGCTCGCCGTAACTGGAGAAAGCCCTCGCACAGAAACGAAGACCCAACGCACCCAAAAATAAATAAATAAATTTATAAATAAAAAAGTAATCTAATGTTTTTCATAGAAAAATCATACATAATAATAACATTCAAATGTTATGAAAGGGTAAGCAGTGAAGAACAAACTTCTACTGCCTCCTGGACCGCCCTATAAGCAAGTTTCCATGCTATACAACTGTATGCATCTATACACACACATATACCCCCAACCCCACAGACTTAATTTTTATGCAAATGTTAGCATCTGTTCTGCACCTTATTCTTGTCAGTTAATTTATACAGAAGATACTCCATGGAAGTCCAGTAGCGCACGTAAATCTACTTCATTCTTTTACAAGGTGCAGGGTATTCCATCATATGAAAGCCCCACAATGTATTTAGCCACTTCCCTATGGAACATTTAAATTTTTCCAATTTCTTGCTAAAATGAATAAATCTATAAACAACACCCTTGTTCACATGTTTGCATATACATAAAAGCATTTTTAGGATCAACTCCTAAAAGCTGAATTGCACGGTCAAATGGTTTATGCATCTTAAACTTGAACAGATAGGGCCAAATGGATGTCCCCAACGGGAGTGCACTGGTTAGGAGTCCCACCAACGATGTATAAGTGTCAGGCTCCCTGCACTCTTTGTGACACCGTGCATGATCAAACTATTTTACGCCTGTATTGCCAAAGAGGTTACTAAAATGAAGTCACATGAAATACTTTGTAAGGAGTTTTTTTTTGAAGTCCTAAAATACTGTTGCTCAAATCACCATCCATGACATCAAAGAGTTTAAAATATATGAAGGTAGAGCTCCGCAGTATTCACGGTGACAAAGAGAAATACATTATAAAGGAGCGTATGATCAACTAGAGGACAGCCAGAGAACCCACAGACGTGCGAGAGGAGGAGCAGCCAACGCGGAGAATGACGGGGGACGCGTCTACGGGAGAGGTGAGGGCCCGGGCGGATAGGCAGTGATGGATGCGTAAAGTCTAGAGAGCCAGAAAGGATCAGGGAAGACGCAGCAGATGGTGCACAGACCAGATGAGCGAAGGCAGAGTTCAAAGTCACAAAAGACACTTAGGTGGTGTGCTGCTGGTCTGACAGCTCACTGGGCATGGTCAAAATGCCAAGGGGCCAGTCAGACAAGTGAAGCGAAACGGCCGCCCAACAGCACGGCTTCACAAGTGACAGCTGCCGATAAAAATGTCTAAAACTCAACTGTAAGCAGAGGCCAGCAATCCACAAAGGCAGCTTCCTCCACTCTAGGTGATCATATCCTTGAAAAAGGGCTCAGAACCTAGCAAGGCAGAACTCTCCTCACACATTTTCTACACTCACTCTAGGACCCTCTTGAAAACATCTACTTAATATGATCGTGTTGCTCAAAACAAGTGGATCGAAAGCAACACTACGACTTCACCACTCTGTGTTCCGTAATCTTCCGATAACTGCAATTCAGTCTTTTCAAAACGGAGACAGCAGCAAACACCAACCAAAACAAGAGCTTTGAAAGAAAAAGTCCTGGGTTCAAATTCTAAACCTGTCTTAACCAGCAAGTCATTTAATCTCTTGAAACCACAATGTTGTCATCTGCAAAATGGTTATAAACGCTATGCAAAGTGAGATAACATTATATAGACATATAAATATATCAATATGTATACACATGGCATCTAAGAGGGTGCCTGGCACACAATGGGTGAGTTCTATGCACAAATTTCTTTCTTCTCCCTTCCCACCTGTTTCAAGTAAAATCAAAATACATAGCATCACTTAAATATTGACTCTTCCCAAGCACATGGTTTAGTTTTCTTTAATTTCACTGACAGAATTCCATCAAAACAGAACAAAAGAGTACTTGGTGAAAGAAAATGCCTAGACAATTAAAAGAGCAGAATGGTACATTTTACAAGTTACTAATACCAAAAAAACCCCAAAACAACAACAACAAAAAAAACCCAGGTATTTTGGATTAAATTTTAAAAATCATATCAGAAACTCAATGTTAGTACAGCATTCTTGATTTAACCTATAAACCTGAGAACTGAGTCAACTCAGAATTATTCACTTTGCTGAATAAAAGCAAATCTAATATCTGCTCTCCTATATTCCTTATTACTGAACCACTGTGGTTTTAATCCCTTGTCCTAGTTGGAACCATCTTCCCCTGTGAACACTGACACACCCTTGCCCTTCACACTTTATCACCATGAGCTCAGGCAGGCTCTCACAGGCAGAACACTGATAAATGGTGTTGAAACCACATAAGACTGCCTTTGTTTGCGTTTCCTCTCTGACCCTAAGGCATCTTATACCCAATGTAACACAGCTGCGTGCCCTTCAGGTGCACGAAAGTAAGGTTCTCTGAGGGAGCATGCTTTTGGAGAAAGCACTGCTGGTTAATCTGCGTAGCTCAGCTACTTCAGGTACATCATCAGTCATCAAAACCAGCCAGAAACTGCTAGAGCAGCATCTTCCAAACTTCACATAAATAAATCTGCAGGTTTTCTAACATTCCACGCTTTCAATTAGCCTTTCTATGCTCTGCTCATTTCTGTTTTATAACCATATATTTCTTCCCATTGATTCCTAGCACTTCATATATTGGCAGGAAACCACTGCCAACCTGGTATAATGTCATGCATTTATGCAGTGCTTTTAATTAAGTCACTTTGGCACCTCCTTAGCATTCTGATGAGGACAAATGTGTCACCTTTCTTGACGTGGAGGCAGCTTAGTTTTCTGTGCATTTCTGGTGTCTGCCCAGGGCTCTCCACACAGTAGGTGCCCAGGGTCCGTCGGTCACCAGAGTGACGCAGTCCTGGGTTTGATTCCTAGCTCCAGTACTTTGCAAACCTAACCTGGAGCCTGACAAATCATGTTACGTCTCGGGACTTTAGTTTCTTGTCTGAAAAATAGGGGTGAAGAATACCCATTTCACAGTTTCTGTGAAAACTAAATGAAATAATGCATTTAAAGTCATTTGCCAAATAGCTGGCACATAAGGTCTGAAGAAATTGTACATGACTTTCACTGAACCACACATACATCCTCACACAAGTTCTGAGACCACAAATTACACTGGTAACAGTGGACAATGGGTTCAGAGTAACGTCCCCTTTAAGACCAGGAACAGGGGTAGAACCTGCCCTGAGAAGCAGCCAATGTTCTGATATTCGCCTGGACCACAGGGAATATTCCCCACACCTTGTTTTGTGGTCCATTTCTGTCCATAGTGATCTCACACTTCCTTTAGACCCAACCCTACTGTGACCCAGTAACAACCAACGTGGGAGTGGGGCAACTAACCCCCAGCTCTCCCTTACATACGTCCTTGTATCTGACCTTCCACTCCTGGTCCTAAGATGCCAAAGTAACATAGAGATGAACGTCCGTCAAGTTAACCTTCAGAGTCAGATAAGAGGAAATCCCAGCCACCAGGACAGCACTATTTTTTGAGCCCTTTTCTGTGCTCAGTGAATCCTAAGGAGTAATACAGGTTCAGCAGGGCAGGCTGGACACGGTGAAAGCAGAGCCATTTAAATGCTCCCAGAAGATATGAAACATGGGCTCCAGTTAACCTCTCATTCTGAGTATCTACGTACAAAGCACTTTAAGACTACAACGCATCCGTCTAATAAGGACACTCTGAAAGAGGAGACATTACAATGCAGACCACCACGATTAATTCAAGTAAACAATACAAGAGAGAAAATTAAATCTTTTATCCAAAGATGGCTGACTGAGGTAGATACCTGAAAACTTCAGAGTTCATTAGAAATGATGGTCCCAAAAATATTCGACAGTCTTTAGTAAGATTATCAGCGAACAGTATTGACCTAATAATGCTAACATCTGTACAGTCTTTCAGAAGTTACAACGTATATATGTTCACATGCTCACATGTTCTTACTATTCAAATCTAACGACCTCATCAGAGTTAATGAATGAAGATATCTCTGGGGGAGCCTGGAGGCATAATCCAAAGAGGTCTGTTAATGAACATGAAATTTCTTTGATGCCACGTTTCTGATTTGTTTTCTAACCCACAATATCCCTGTACTTGTTGTAATCATGCCTGCATGATAAAACCTCCATAATAATCTCTAAGTTATGGGGTTCGGAGAGCATACGGGTGGTGAGCACATCGCAGTGGTGGGAGGGTGGAGAGGTCCCACTCTCCCACCCTGCCCCCTTTCCACACATTCTCCTACGCAGCTCTTCCATTTGGCTGTTCCTGAGTTATATCTTTCATCATAAACCCGTAATACTGAGTAAAGCACTTTCTGAGTTCTGTGAGCCAACCTAGCAAATAGTTGAACCTGAGGACGGGGGGTTATGGAAACCAAAGATACAGCTGCTTGGTGAAAGGTACAGGTGGAGACCCAGATCGTGACAAGCATTTGAAGGAGGGGAAGTCTGGTGGGACTTAGCCCTTCACCTACAGGGTTTGAGCTAACGCCAGGTAGTCAGTACAGAATTCAATTTAATTGTAGGACACCCAGCTGGTGTCCAGAAATTTGGAAGAAAAAAATGTATCTGTTATCACAAACGTTATGACTAAGAACAGCTCACAAGCACCTCACCATGGCAGGACAGCAATTATAGTCAATTTAGAGACACAGGTGAGTTCATTCTAGATGTGCATAATTTTGGAACATCACTCTAATGTTGGGAGAAATTGAACAAGGCAGAGTACATGACTGATTTTGGAAATCGGCATCCTACAGAAACTTAAACATCCTGTACCAGCGGGTCTACATCAAATTGCAGAAGAGTTACCCTCTATCAACTTGTTTATGAGGCCGTTGGCCAGGACGGCCCCGTGCAGATGTTCATGATTTGATGGAAGGAAATGAAAAGCGTTCCTTCTGACAACATGTCAGGGCCCCTGCTCTAGAATCTGTGATCGTTCTGTCCAGAATAAACGTCGTTTCAGTCACCAGCACAGCAACTTGGGCTTCCCCTGGGGCTAAGTGTAAGCCCTGGATGCAGAGAGTTGGAGCTCAGAGGAACTGGGACCAGTAAGCGCCCCACTGATGGTCAGGTGACATAAATAATGCCGTACTTAGCAATCCTGGACGAAGGTAACCGTCATGTCAAAAAAGCATGTGCATCTTCTAAGTTGTCATAATACTTCAAAAAGCATACCTGGGCTTCCCTGGTGGCGCAGTGGTTGAGAGTCTGCCTGCTGATGCAGGGGACACGGGTTCGTGCCCCGGTCCAGGAAGATCCCACATGCTGCGGAGTGGCTGGGCCCATGAGCCATGGCCGCTGAGCCTGCGCGTCCGGAGCCTGTGCTCCGCAACGGGAGAGGCCACAACAGTGAGAGGCCTGCGTACCGCAAAAAAAAAAAAAAAAAAAGCATACCTATGATAAGAAAGAAGTCACACGTCCAGTTCCTCCCTGACACTGAGGATTGTTTTTTCACCTCCGCCAATCTGATGCTTTAAAATGTATGCACTTCACGGATTACTCGTGATGTCTATAATGTCTTCATATGTTTATTAAACCTTGGACTTCTTTTTTTAAACTGGCAATTCTTGACATTTTACCACTAGAGCGATGATTGTTTTATAACTAATTCATCCATCACATATACTGCACAAATTAGAAATATTTGCTCATCTGCCTTTCATCTTTCTCATGGTGCTTAATAAGGAAAACATTTTGGAGTTTTTGAAATATTTTATCACAAAGCATAAATCGTGAGAGGCACCTTCCTCAACAAGTGGACATTTTTTTTCCATAGGTAACCTGAAAATGTATGCAAAATAGTTGTGACACTAGTTTTTCAGAACCTGTTGCTTGAGCTGCAGGAAGGTCGTGTGCCCTACGATAAGCAAACAGAAACGCCCGTGGCCCCCCTGCTCTGCAGCAACTGAGTGACCCTCGTCCTGCTAGAGCTTGGAGGGAGGACACAGCTGAGCGCCCCTGTCCGGGGAGGCAGGCAGAGCGGCTGGGGTCTCGCGAGTCCCCGCCTGCCGCTCGATGGCAGAGGGGGCAGCACTCAGCGGACCCATCAGGTGCACTTAACATCAGGGAGCAAAATTAACAATGCATGACTCTGGCAATTTCCTTAGTGGTGATATAAAAGCTGGAAACAGAGTTGCTTCAAGCGCTCGGGCACAAGTAGATGTCAGCGATTCCTCTCCCCTTTGACAGAGGGGGAAAAATTCAAAACATCCACCAGAGCTCTGCCAGCTTACGAGGGGATGAGATGTCCAGGAGGACCTGATATGCTAATGTGTCTCTGAAGCATCCAAGCAACACAGAAACATTCTTTGTTAACCTAAAAGGAATAACCAAACTAAAAAGGAGTACTAAGAAAGGTGAAAGCCATTTCTGATAAATGCTCAAACTTCTCGAGCTCTGCGCCTACGAGCTACATCGACGTACAAGGATGCAGATGTTTGCAGTGCTGCTAACAAACGCCCTCCCGCAGCAAGACGGCTTGTCTCTCAACACGACAATCTAAGGAGGCGGGGAAGTGACAAGGGAACACGGGATGTGCTCTCGGTGGACAGCCAGTTGACATTCCTTTCTCCGAACCCGTAACCTCAGTGCACATCTTCCCAGAAACGGGACAGCATCCCAGGGGCCGCCAGCCAAGCCCAGAAAGGCAGAGGGAAGGCTGGACTCTGTCGTTCATTTCATTGAAGTGTCAGGGTAAACAGCTACATTTTCTCCAACACTGTGTGTACGGAGTTGTTCATATACCTATGCTTTGGGTCCCGGAAAGTGTGCTCTTCAGACGTTGGCAGAAGGAAATTCATCTCACCAAAATGATTCAAATGTTCCTTCACCGACATGTTCAAAAAACTTACAAGAAACAGAACAAGAACTGAGAAAGGGAAGACATGATGGTTGCGAGGTGGGAGGATCCACATTTTCACATAATAGCAGAATGAAATGGTGACCAACACACTGATAGAAAATCACAGTCTCTTCTTCCTTGCAATTATCCCTGAAAAGAGCAGTGACTGGCAGGTAAGGGAAGAGAAAGGTGGAATAGATTATAAATTAATTGGTAGAGAGAATAAATCCCAGAGGTAATGTCAGTCAGTTTCAAGCAGGTAAACTGGATATGCGTCATCCTCGCTCTTTTATGAATACATTTACAGGACTGTACAGCAGGAGCTGCTGTCACTGCAGAACACGGGGCAGTGCGGAAAGTCCTCGGTGAGGCCAGCTTCCTACCAGCTCTTTCCTAAGGCCCAGCAGTAATGAGCCCTTCACCAAACTGGTCATTCAGCTCTGTCCTCCCAGGTAGCTGGCAGTAAACCCGAAACCCAGGTGAGATTCTGGACGACAGCTGCTTTCCACCCTAAATATTCATATCATAACAGAAACTCATCATTAAAAGTATATGACTGAAAAGTATGACTTGCTACTTGTATAATATGGAGTATAACGAAAGCAGGAGCAGGTCTTTGGAGCAACTCTAAAGTCATAATGGAAAAATAGCCCCATCTTCATAAGGCCAAACCTTGGTATCTCTCTTGGGCAAAGCAGGGCAATTGCAAGATGGCATGAAAGACAGGTTGTATGCAACATCATTCTGTCCATCATAACTGTATCAGTTTAAATGACCCAGTGGATCTTTAAAATTACAGAAGTTAAAGGGGGGAAAAATAAACCTTTCTTGAGAGGGAAAATATTACAGATTGGAGGAAAAACTTCTAGAATTTTCACATGTTATGACAATTAATTGTATGCCCTATTCTATCTTTATGAGTATTTCATCGGTACCTCCATAGTAAATAAAGTTGTCCCACAGTATGTGCTGGGAACTGGTTAAAGGGCCCCCATGAATATCGAAATCCAGATGTTCAAGGCCCTTATATAAAATGGTATAGTATTTGCGTTTAATCTAAGCACATCCTAACCTATACATTAAGTCAACTCTAGATTGACTTAACTAGTACTACAATCATCGATCCTATAGAACTACATACTTAGTCAATCGTTTGAAGTCGCCTAGTCATCATTATTTTTATGGGAGACTAAGTCACCCATTTGACAACGCAAAGCCAATAATCTAGTAAAATAGGCAGAATACAAATAATACAACTAATAACAGTAATAAGGTCATAAGTAAGTACTTAAGCTAAGAACTTCCATTAGGTTCAGCCCAGTACATCCCCAGGTAAATTGACCCAGCCTGTTCTATACCAATTGTTATCTTTAAGGGAAATGATACTTTGCATTGTACATAAAGTTCACCAAAGATGGGCTTCCCTGGTGGCGCAGTGGTTGGGAGTTCGCCTGCCGATGCAGGGGACGCGGGTTCATGCCCCGGTCCAGGAGGATCCTGTGTGCCGCGGAGCGGCTGGGCCCATGAGCCATGACGGCTGAGCCTGCGCGTCCGGAGCCTGTGCTCCGCGACGGGAGAGGCCACAGCAGTGAGAGGCCCACAAACCGCCAAAAAAAAAAGTTCACCAAAGATATCTCCAAGTAAAGGCATGGATCATCGTGACCCCATACAGGATTGAGAAATGAATGTTATCTTCTGAGGAGTTACATGGTTGGCACCAGGAGAAGAGAAATTATCTTTATGGCTGAGCAGGCGTTTCTGCCATTGGGGTGGGGGTCTGGTCAATGCACACTGCAGACGCACGAGGCACACCAGAGGGGAGGGAGGAGGCCCAAACGATGGGCAGAGAAAAAAAAACTGTTTAAATTTTTCTTGTCGTGCCTTAAAACATGAATTGTTTTACCAGATCATTTTCCAATTAAATTTATATCTACTTACGTGATTATTTGATGGACATCTGTCTGACCCACCAGACTGTAAACCCTTTTGTTTGTTTTGGTCACTATTATATCCTAGTTCCATAGCAGTACCTGAACTATACCTGTGTTGGGAAGGAAGAAATTTCCTCTATCCTTCTAGGTTCTTCTGGCTGGTCTAAGAATTAAATTGACATGAAACAGATTAACAGGAAAAAATAAAAAGTTTAAGAACATGTAACGTGGGAGAGACCCAGGAAACCTGAGTAACTCACCAAAATGGCTGAGGCGCTCAGCTTAAATGCCACCTTCAGCTAAAGACAAAAGAGGGTGTCAGGGGTAGTGGTTTGGGGTGTCAAAGGGGAGAAAGGTAACTGACATGGACACAGAAAAGCACTGTTTGGTAAATAAATGTTTGCTGGGACATGCACAGACAAAGGGACACAGAGTGGACTCTAATCTCTTGCCTTTTCTGAACCAACTGGACCCTAGGACCTATTCGTCACGTGGCACTTATTAATATCCAAGCACCTTGTGTCCTACAGAACATCTATGGAAAGCACTGAGTTCATGCATCTGAAATCTTCTCAGTTAATGTCTATGTTCCGGGCAACCCAGGAAGGCACGTGGAGCTGCTGTGTGCCTCTGCTGGACCCCAGCAGCGCAGAACTTACCTCCACCTACCTTTCCAAGTGAACAGAATACTGTTTTCACCACGCACACAGCTCACTGCCAAATGCACTCCTGACATGTACATTCGGCTCTGTCAGGGCCGGGTCTCCGAAGCTCCCTGCTATCCCGTCCTTCCTCAGCCAGCTCACTTCCACCCACCCACGCACTCAATCCTCACTTCCTTTAGGAAGCCTCACCTTCCCTCCACTCCCCACAACCTCCCAAACCCCCAGGCCGGGTTCAGGGCGCAGCCTCTACACTCATCTGCACCATTCACCAACTAAAAGTAAAGAGACGCTTCTTTATTACTTGCTGGGTGCTGGCACGTAATAAATACTTGTGAATGAATCTTCCACTAATTACTGCTCCTGGAGGACAAGCACTGTATCTTATCAGCTTTCTAGCTCTAGCACCATCCAAGCACACAGTAGCTGCCCAATAAATACATTTGTTTAACAAATATTTACCATCCGTATTTACGTACCCAGCTCCTAATATTCCCTCAGGAGTCAAAATATTAACGACTTGGATAAATTAACTGGTACAAAATAGGAAAGGACTGGCCAGGGGAAAGGGGTTCTTCCACTTTAACAAGTGACTTTTAAACAGACAGCTCAGGCCGAAGGCATCACTCCGTGTCTGCCCTCCAGCTCGTAAGGAGCGGAGGGGAGCAGGGAGGCTGCCCTGAGCCACCGCCCTCCTGTTAGATCTGGATCAGGCTCCTCCTAATGCCGTGACTCCTGGGGCGCTAGTGCACCCCAGGCCTGCAGGGCACTGTCCCCTGAGCTGAACAGGGCTCCGTCATGCTCAGCGATTCCAGCACTCTGGACAGCTCCATTTTTCTTTCAGGTAGAATTTGTGCTTGGGGCCCTGCCCTGCTTGTGCAGAAAAGGACTCAGGGGACTGCAGACTAGTTAATTCACAAGGAACTCTGAAAAGTGCTGCCCACCGTGGCTGTTGTCTCATCTCTCCCATGACCGAACTGGCCACTCGAGAGACACAGTGTCACCAACCAGAGGCCACAGCCCTGAGCCCGGGAGGCTGTGGAGCCCGAGGTTTAGGGCACAAGCTCACAGGCCGGGGAAGGACTGCAGCTGTGAGTGGGTCGGCTGAGGGCGGGGCTTCGTGGGGACGGTGCAGCCCTGCAGCTGGGGTGTCCTGTAGCCCAGGAGCGCACAGGTGGTCGTCACTTCGGCACGCTCAAGCCCATCAGTGCGTCCTGGACCGATTCCCACGTGTAGCCCAGGCACAGCACTGACTCAGTCTGCCGGGTCCTCCAGTAGTCGGGGGTTCCAGTCCCTCCTCGGGGCCCCGTGTATCCATGGGTCCCTCATGATTCCCTCTAACATGCCTCTCATTGGGGTTCAGGGTCAGGAATTGATCAAGCAGGTTTTCACTCTCTATGAACACCAAGAAAAACAAGTCGTATATTCTGCTCAATACCTGCTCACGCAGCTCTCTGAATCCCTTCCCTTAAAAGGCAGGGACCGGGTGGCCACTGAGGGGCCATGAGAACGTCTGTGGAGGAGCTCCAGGCATAACAAGGGGGATGCCACGGAAGGCACTCAGCTGGCCTCAGCGCTGAATCCCAATTCTCTCACCAACTAGCTGTGGCTTTGGGCCAGGAATGTAACTTCTGTGAGTCTGTAAACAAGGGGAGTCTCTAAGGTCTTTCCCAGTAACATAAGTCTTAGGTCTCTGATCCTACTGGGAAAACAGTCCTTGTCATCACTGATTAGAAACACTGTAAAATGAACAGAGAATGAAGAGAAAAACAGAAAACAGATGTTTGTTTGTGTGCTGTAATAAAGAATATACCTGGAATGAAAGAGAAAAGAAGGTATTCAGCCTGCTGATGACGGTGAACGCACTGCTGAAGCCACAGTCTGCCGTCTCTCTTGTGCAGGTCAACGTCCTAAAGCAGGTTCTGAGGCTTTGGGGCCTGTGGACAGCGCCCCCCGGTGGCCGCACACCAGTCCTGCCCAGCGGACACCACCTGGAGGAATCTGCCGAGGCCTTTCCCTTCCAGGCGGCCGGGGTCCAGCACAGAGTCAAACATCTCTCCTCCGGTGATGTACCCCATGACCAGGAAGAGTGTCTCCTGGGTCTCGACCACCTCGAACAGTTTCAGGATATTGGTGTGATTCAAGGCCTCATGCTCTGGACTTTGAGGAATAGCCTCTGCAGGCTGGAGGGGCTCTGCGGACTCGTTAATTAAAAAGTAAAAGAATGAAGAAAAAAGGAAAAATGTTAAGGAAGAATAAGAAAAAAATAGTAGAGGAGGAAAAAATAACATACAAATTAGACAAAGAGCCGAAGAGGAAAGAAGCTAACTGTGGTTCCAAGTCGCTCAGGTCACCAACAATCAGCTTCCTGGGTTAAAGGACCAAAAACCTAGACCCAGACAGGGACTCACACAGGTACCTGAAATCTCTTAACAGTGGTTCCTGATGAGGTCATAGCAAGAAATGCACGAGTCACAGCTGGGGATAATCCACAGCGATTTTCTTACTTTTTGGTCTCAAGAACCCTTCATTCTTTCTCTTTAAAGGGAGGAGGACTGACCGCAAAGGGTCTTCTGCTTCTGTGGGTGACAGCAATCAATATTTCCCTTATTAAAAGTTAAAACGTATAGGATCCTTCAGTGGCCTTTTCATTTCTAGTTTAAAAAGCTATAATAATTTTGGGCTTTTAAAGAGCTCATAATGTCTACCCAACATATCCAATTCCTTTTTTTGAAGCTCTGATTGGCCTCAAAATGTTGCTACAATGTAACTGGCAGGATGATACTGTAAGAAAATGTTCTGTGGCGTAAGACACAATAAGGTACATTACCAATGCCTATAAAGCCATAAAGCCAGGGGAAGGTGGCTTTCATCATATTTCATTCCTTATTTGCAGTGCTGCCCAACAGTCTTTGGAGTAGATTTCTCTCTTCCATGAGCCAGAGAACTTGCTGAGTCCGTTTCAGTTGCAGCTGTGGGCTGAGAAAGCGTCTCTTCCTTTTCTGAACCGACAACGCACTGTTCTTCGTGTCTGTATTGTTCAGCATGGGTGGGAACACGGGTGCTGGACATGAGGACAGCATCAGGGGCGGGAACCGAGAGGCCCCTTCATTTATTCCTCCTCTCACACTCTTCCTTTCTTTATGCACATCAGAGTCTCTGACCTACATCATTTTCCTTTTCTCTGAAGAACTTCTCTTAACAACTTCTAGCCAGGCAGATCTGCTGGTGACAAATTCCCTCAATTTTTGTTTGCTTGAGAAAGTCTATTCCTCCTTCACTTTTAACCGATAATTTCACTGATTTGTGAAAAATCAGCTGGAATCTTTATCCTTGTCCCTCTACAAGTAAGGTGCTTATTTCCTCTGGCTTCTTCAAGATGTTCTCTTTGTCTTTGACTTTCTGCGCTTTGAATACAATAGGTCTAAGTGTAGATGTTTTGGAATTTGCCTGCATAATGTTCTCTGAGCTTCCTAGATTAGTGGTTTGATGGCTACCATCAGTTTGGTGGAATTTTTCAGCCATTATTACTTCAAATATTTCTTCTTTTCCTTTCAGCATTCCCGTTACACATGTATTACATCTTTTATAGTTGTCCTACAGTTCACAGGTTTTCTGTTTGGGTATTTTTCATTCTTTTTTCCCTTTGCCTTTCAGTCAGAGAAATTTCAGCTGATGGATCTCACTGACTGTGTCCCTGGCCCAGCTCAGTCTACCCATGAGCCAAAAGGCAGTCTTCATTTCCGTAACGGGGTTTTTTTATTTCTAGCATTGACTTTTGATTCTTTCCAGAGTTTCTATCTCTCTGCTTACACCCACCTGTTCTCGCATTTTGTTCACCTTTTCCATTAGAGCCCTTAGCATATCAGAGCCCAAATCATTTCTACTTTAAACGCCCAGTCCGATAACTCAAAAATCTCTGCCATACCTGACGCTGATTCTGATGCTTCACTTGCCTCTTCAAAGCGTGTTCTGCCTTTTGGTGTGCTTTGTAATTGTTTTGCTGAAAGCCAGCCAGGATGTACTGTGCAGAAGGAACTGGGGGAGGCAGGCCTCTCGTGTTAGGTTCTGTGTTCCTCTGGCTGGAGCGGGCTGGGTACTGTGCAGAAGGAACTGGGGGAGACAGGCCTCTAGTGTTAGGTTCTGTGTTCCTCTGGCTGGAGCGGCTGTGTTTACTGTTGGCTGTGGCCGCACGTGTCAGAGACTGAGGGCTCCTTGTCTCGTCTTCCCCGCTGCCTTTGGCTTCCCCTTAAGCAGGGTCGGGGCCTTGCAGTTTTTTCAGCTGTAACGCCTTGTTCTGATCCAGGAGCCTGAGGTTGTAGTAACGTGTTGGGCGTGGGAAGCCCCCTGCGGTGCTATGCTCAGCTCTCAGTCTTTCACTGAGCCTGTGCCTCTGGACTGTGACTTTCCCAAGTATAAGCTTTCCCCCCAATTAGGTAAGAACAAAAGTCTACAGGGGACTGGAATCAGGTATATCCCATCCCCCCAAATCAGTTAGGTTCTGGTAAACCCAAGTCTGTCAAGCTTTGGTAAAGCAGTTTTAATTTTGGTAAAATGAGAGAACAGAATGCTCTGGCTATATTTCAAACTGGTTCCTCTTCCCTTCCCACTGCCAGAAGCAGGAGAGGATTTTTCTGAGACTCTGGCGGGGCTCCTGGCTTGTGCCAGCCAAGCGCCCAGCCATTCACCCGTTACAGTTTAACTGTTCCTACCAGTCCTGGGGGGCTGGGGGGAGTGGGCGCTTTGCTCCTGGACCTCTGCCTCGAGTAAACTGCGAGTCTCGGTACCCACTTCTCTCTCCATTCCTCGGGGCAGCTGTTTCCCGTGGGACATCAATTCTCTGATGGACCTAAGAAGAGCTGCTGACTTTCAGTCTGTTGAGCTTGTTTTCGTATTGTGAGGACAGGAGTGTGGCCTTCCAAGCTCTTTACATGTTGTCCTATCAATTTTTTTTCTCCTGTTAATGTGTCGTTTTGGTAGTTTTATAGACTCCTTTACAACGTTCAAAACTTCAAGAATCTATGTATGTTTCAAATGTTTTGCTTATAACATGTATTCGAAAGTACTATTTACACACAGGAAAAACACACTCAACACAAACAAGTGTTTAGAGAAGGAGCTAATCCCTCTTCCAGTGCCACTCGCCCTAGGTGAATCTGGGAGTAGTACATCTGACATCTAAAATTCTCTCTGGCTGTTTTGATTACAGTGATCTTTCCTTTATAAATAACTTCTAAAAGCAGATGTCAGCCAACAGGGATCTGGCTCCATCAGTCAGTTAAGGCTACCAGTTAAGCATCTGGATAGCCACCAGCACCCCTCTCCGTAATGATGCCCTCACAAGACGACAGAGTGAACACCAGCGGTACACTGCTTTATGTCTCACGCACGACTCATCTGTTGATGCCACGCAAGGTGGCAGGAAGGAAATGACTTCACTGAAATGAAGCAGGTTCCTGTATGGTCATTTGCCTCTGAACATGCATATATGACCAGCCCATCACAAAAGCATTAGGGATTCTGCTGCCCTCTGTTCCCCTTTTCTTTAAAAACCAGTCTACTCTTTAGAAATAAAGCAAACAAATTCATTTCAAAATGATATGTTGCCAACAGTAGATCCTGATGCTTTGGGAAATATATGTTTTATTGCTGGCATGGCAGGCTTCCTTTGAAAGATGGGGGAGAGATATTACTTCACTGCAAACACTTAATGTGCAGGTCTTGTATTTTTCAGATGTGGGGTTTTTTTTCAGATTGTATTATGATAATTTCTCTTTGTTCCTTTTTCTCACTCAAGTGAATTTCCCATCTCCCTCTATGATTTTTGGCTTCAAAACTCATTCATTTACCTAGGTAAATCTATAGTGAATTTCATTACATATAATGTATGACTTTAGAATCATATTTATGTCAACAGACCAAAACGTCACACACTGGGTTAGATTTCACAAGGCAGTTCTGCAGGCGCTACGTGCAAGGAAGTAGATGGGACAGCTTTATACAAAAACTACAGTAAAGGGCAAAGGTCAGGCATCACATTCATAAAGAAAGATTCTCCTTGTCTGACGGTATCCAGCATTCCGTGGCGGCGAAGGGTCTTAATCCTTAATAATGCTTGCCCAAGATTCTCATAACAATATTAGTTGATTAAATAATAGCCAGGTAGGCCGTTCCTTATTCCAAAAGCTTATTCCTGAAATCCAAGCCATGTAAACATAGAAAGCTTACATTACAAACGATTCCTAAAGCACATCTAGTCACAAAGCCGAGAATCCACGAAGCCACGTCATCAACCACCAATCATCTCCACCCAGAATCTGCCTGCTTTGTCATTTAAGACTTTTCTGTATTGGGTTTTCTTAAAATAAAGCACAACTGAATTTTTGTTCTTGTTTTTGTTTTAATATATTTATTTATTTATTTTTCTGTGGCTGCATTGGGTCTCCATTGCTGCGCGCGGGCTTTCTCTAGTCACGGAGAGCGGAGGCTACTCTTCGTTGCAGTGTGCAGGCTTCTCATTGCGGTGGCTTCTCTTGTTGTGGAGCATGGGCTCTAGGTGCATGGGCTTCAGTAGTTGTGACTCGCAGGCTCAGCAGCTGTGGCGCACGGGCTTAGCTGCTCCATGGCATGTGGGATCTTCCCGGACCAGGGCTCAAACCCGTGTCCCCTGCATTGGCAGGTGGATTCTTATCCACTGTGCCACCAGGGAAGTCCCTGAACTTTTGTGACATAGATTTCTTTCTTTCTCAAAAAACTCCAGATTACTATATGAAATTTGACTCAAAAGTCTCCAAAAACTTTTCAGATACAAGTAATATAAATTTGTAATTCAACTAAACGGAAGAGTAACAGATCTATACTCTTCCCCAACTATGGCTCAATCTTGACAGAAGGGAGCTGCGGATCCTCGGATGCCCCTGAGCCACAGGTAAGCCCCATGCCACCGGGACCTCCACTGATCACAAGTGTGGGGAGAAGCCCCTGAAATTGAGCCCTTATGCAAATGAGATATGCGAGATGATTAATCATTAGAAGAAAAACATGTACCCGCTCAAAGTGAGGTGAAACAAGATATAAGGAGACTCTACCTGAGGAGAAGTCAGACTACAGGCAGTTTATCAAGCGAAGCCAGAGCTTAGCAAACAGCCCAGGGACTTTCCTGAGCTATTTCTTGGAAGGAGAAACCGGCGGGGCCGGCGACCCCTACTGAACACGGAAACAACCCACTCCTTCCCCAACATCATCCCTCCTCTCCCCAGTCCCAACCCCCTCAGTCAACTGGTCACCCTCCTCCGCCCCACACCCGCCCCATCACAAGCTCTGCTGAATCGAGCTCTTCCATCTGGGATCCACCCACCTCCTTCCATCTCTACTGCCACCCCCTCCATCAGGCCACCTTTATCTACAGGGGCTCCCTAACTGGCTTCACTGCCCCCAGGCTTAGCCTCCCCAATCCATCTTCCCCAAAACCAGCAGCAAGATCTTCCAAATTTATAGGTCTAATCAAGTCCCTCTACTGGTCAAAGTCCTTCGGTGGCTCATTAATACCAAAAACATCTCTACAGATAAAATCCACATGCCTCGCATAATTATAAGGCTTGGAGGCTCACAAATTTTTTTGTCCATTGAGATCTGGGAAGCGTTACAATTCCCAGTGCTGCAGCACAGCCCGCACCCGTGGAGCCGTAACGTCTGCGGGCGAGAGCCAGTCTTCAGCACCACCACCTGTCAAACACACACACACACTCACACTCGCCACCCAGAATCCTCAAACCTGGGTTAGAGGCCACGCCTTCGTGCTCTATGGCAACTTGTCCTTCCCTTGTTATACCACCAAAGACCAGGCGCCGGGTCTGCTGCTGACCTTCGGTTTCCCCTGCCTAACCCAAGGCTCTGGGAGCAGGGACGTGTCCTCCTGGTGACCACGCATCCCAAGCAGCTCCTAAGGAAAGGGACCGTGATTTCACTGCCCAACACTGGTCTCCAGCACTCACTGGGCACCCAATTTTTTATTCAAGTCCAGGTTGGACCCCTTTAAAATTGATAAATCAACAGTAAGCACTGTGCTCCTGAAAATCTGGGAGGTGGTTCTTTAAGAAGTAACAGCCCAGAACAGGGGGCAGGAAGAAAGAGCCCCTCGCCTTGGAGCACACCCTGGGAATAACCCAACTTTTCAAAACCCTCCTCAGTGAGCACATTCCCAGCAGCTACAGAAACGTGCCCGATCTTTAAGTGCCAATATTCCCTCGGTTCTCTCTGCCGGGTCACTCTAATATTCTGCGCCACTGTTAACATCTTTTCTGAGTTGGCAACATTGTCCTCAGATAGTAATGACATCTCCCAGTCCACTGCTTCCCAGGGCCGTTATGAAGCGTTAAGTGAGAATGTACAGAAAGCTCATCTGAAACACAAAAAAATGCTCCACAAATATAGGTTATGAGACTTAGTATAGATTAACAGTAAGCAAAGCCCAGAAGACATACTTATTGGAATTGTTATACTTTAATTTCTGGGTAAATGGATACTATGAAAGAAACGGCCGTGCTTTAAATTCAAAAGGCACCCTTGGAAGGATTGCAGCTTCACTCATAATCTGAGTTGCTTCCAGAAGATGGTCCCAAGTTATTTGCTTGTTTCTAAATTATCTACAAGCTTCAGACACTGCACACATCTAAAATGCTCATTAGAAGTCAAAGAGCTTTACATGCCTAAATTTGGTTTGTGGATGAATATATATGTGGACTGCATAAAACCCAGACACATTCAGTAGATCCTATGATGCATGCAAAGTTACTTCAACTCACTTTTACCCCCAAAGAAACCTACAGCGGGAGAATCACATGGAGCTACAATGGATATATGACATCAACACGGATCAAAAATGCATTACGATTACGGGAGAACGCAGTCTGTGGCTGGCTTCTGTCTCTCATTTTTGACAGCCAGACCCCACCACGGGCCCCGCTGCCCATCACCTACAGACCTTCAGGCTCTCACTCACCCTCCGCGCCCATGCTTAAAAAGAGGCACATGGTCCTCTCCTCAGCTAAGCCAGCATGGTCAAAAGCTGAAAAGGTCTCAGTCTTAAGAGGTTCATATACCTAAAGAGGACAGGCTAGAAATAAGTTGATCTGAGTTCAACACCACAATCTACAAATAAAGAAAACTCCGTGTAAGTCTTTTTTTCCTTAGTAACATTTAGCAGGGTTGCATACATATGTGTACGTCTTAACACACAGAAGTTAAAAGAGAAAGAAAGCCCTGTAGTTAGAGAAAACCCCTTGTTCTGTTGAAAATAATGACACTCGGGGCAGCCAGAGTCCCGTGGATGGACAAGGACGAGTCTCTGGCCCAATGCTGACAGAACGAGCACACATTCCAATAAGGGCCTATCAATGAAAAACTAAACTTCTGTAAAGGTAATTCTATAATAACGAGGAAATATATAGATGTTAAGTAAAAGGAAAAGGTAAAACTTTCATAAACAGTCTAATTAGAACCACAAAAAAGTTATACAGGAGAAAAGAATGAAAGAAAGAATTTTAATGTTATGAATGGTTTGCATTCAGGTGGAGGGAACTTGAATAAATTTTCTCTCGTCTTTCAATTTTTCCTTATTGTCTAAATTTTTGAGAATAAGCTTCTAGTTCCTATCCTGAAAACAACTTTAATCCCGCCAAGACCGGACAAAGTAAAAGGTGCCAACCTCAGCGTGTTACAGCAGAACGCTATCAGCAGGCCAGTCAGTCTCTCCCAGCTGCTCTGCGCTGAGTAATAGCCACGTTAGCAGCTACTGCACAGAAGGCAGGACGGAGCTAGCTTCGTGGGGATGTGGAGGAAAGTCATCCTCTCCGCTAGGCCACAAGTGGGCCTAAGCAGATTATCCTGTGCTCTCCCAGGAAGAAAGCAGTTTACACACTGAGCCGGTTTTAAACACTCCAGCACCACACAGAAGAGAGCTATCCAGTCACATCAAGGACAAACGTTTAGACTGGAAAGTTACAGAAACATAGGAAAAGCCCTCTTGAAATGTAAATACCCATCAATTCCAAACCCGATTACCCAGAAGCTATGACCACGGCAGCTTGCGAGGTTGACATCACTTTCAAGGGGCCTGGAGCCGCCAAGGGCTGAGCAGGCTCCAGCTTCCACACACCGTTCAAGTCCCAGGGTGGACACCACACGGCGTCAAGGAAGTGGCGGGCTGATGACTCTCCTGCTCTGAGTGCTTTCTCACTAGTAAAGCCCTGAGCTTCAGAATGTCAATGACCACTGTGCCTGTCCTCTTGCAGGAGACAGGGGGCGCTGGAGGGGAAGCAGCACAGCCCATGCAGGGCTTCTGCTGTCAGATTCCACAGTTAATGCTCCCTGGAGGACCGTAAACCTCTCCTCTGCACATATGGACCATAATGAGAGTTTTATAAAAATCACAATTGTGGCAAAAACACACTCAAATCATGTACCACAACTAACACTGAGCAATCTTCCCCTGAAATGAAAAATCGTTTATATTCAAACTCGGAGATACTGTGCAGCTGTAATTTGGTAGGGAACTGGGTCTTGATCCTGCACTACCGCTTGGCTCTCAGACAAATCTCTAGGCTTTTACTGCTCTGGACCCCAGTCTGACTGTTGCATCGAGGTCACAATCTCCAAATACATTTCTATGCCGCCATAAGGGAGAAAAAAATGTGCACATATAGCAAAGAACACTCCAAATATACATCGGTTGAGGGCATGGGGGCATGGAAGTAGCAAAACAAGCACCCCAAGTTCCCCACACACAGCGTAGTGTAAAGGACACTGGGCCAGGAGCCAGAAGGTCCAGGTCTGAGCTCCCAGCTGCCATCCACTCTCTGAGGGACCGTGGGGAAGACACTCAGCCTTAAGGGCTCAGCTTCTCCGTCTGTCGAACAAGGAGGTCCCGACAGGTGACTTGGGAAGTGTACATATATAAATAAATCAAAGATCTTTTCCAGCATTACCTTTCCTAAATTTCCTCTTCCTTTACCCCTGAGAGCATCTGCTGCAGGTTCTACACGTGGGACCCGTCACCTGACCACAGGGCTTCAGTACAACTCCTGGAACCACGAAGACAGAGTATAAATTTCCCTCATTCATTCATCATTCTATTAGCAAGCACAAAACCATCACTTACATCCTAATATACAAGACCATGTGCTAGACACTTTAGGGGACGGATATAAAAATGAACAACTTCAAAAGGTCCAGTCTCTACTTAAAGGCATTTAATGTTTACAATCCAAAGGGAAATATAAAGAATTGAAGAAAATTGCAATGACAAAGATCTAGAACAAACTGCTAATTAATCACAGTACCTTTCCCACGAAGCCTAGATGGGACCTCAAAATCCTTCTCAACACAGCATTCCACTCAGCATCCTAAAGACTGTAGTTAGCAGGTGAGGTTAATTTTGCTGCCAGGTTAGGCTCGCTCCTGAGCACGTGCCCGGGCACTTCCAATGCCCTCCTCCCGCCTGTCCCCCTAACCTCCTCGACTTTCACCTTCACCTCCAAACCATTAGATATTCCAGAAAAGCCGAGGGCCCCTCAGACCCTCGTCACAGTGGCTGAAAGCCCTTGCCAATTCACCTTTGCCAACTTTTTAAAAATTTCAAATTGCAGGGAAACAGGAAATACATATACTTGCTTGACTCCATGTCTACCACACTGCTGTATTAAACTCTGAACCGCATGACTTATACTGGCATTGACATCTAGTATATTCCTACTAAGAAGAACAATGCACAGTGTCACTGAGGCTTAAATCAGTGCACATACGAAGCAGCAAGTTTTACAAACACACACACCTCCTCCTGTCCTGCTGTGAGAGGCTGCATCCCTAATCCTAGCTGGCCATCTGGGAAACAAATGACTTTGTGATGGCATTGTAAATTGGTTCTACTCCTCTGGAAAGCAATCTGGCAATACGCTTTAGAAGCCATAAAACTGTTCATACTCTTTGACCTAGTAATACCACTAGGGACTCTATCACAAGAAACTAATTCAAAATATGGAAATAGCTACATGCACAAAGATATACCTTGTGGTGTTATTAATAACTGTGAAAAGCTGGGAGCAAGATACTCATCAACAACAGAGTTAATTACTTAATGGTATAGAATCACAACAGAGAATGCAACCATTAAAACGGTAATGATGAAGATCATGCAGCAGTAAGGGGAAATGCAGATGCAAGACAACAGATACAACGATGTAAAAATCACTGAAGAAAAAACTGATAATATTAAAAACTGATAATCATTGTTTTAGGACAGTGAAGGGGGTGTTTTCTCCTGTTCTGTTTCCTAGCTTTTTGTGATACAGCACTGATGCTTCTACCATTTAAAGAGAATCTTTGGAAATATGAACGCAGGCCTTGACCGTGAGGATGAAGAGGCAAAGGACCACATCAGAAAGCCCAGCCGCTACCTTCCACAGCGGGGAGGGGACAGGGCCCTCCACAGCCTGGGGGCCGGGGGCATGTGCCCAGAGCAGCTCCACAGAGAGCCAGCGGGCAGTGGTGCGCCTGTCAGTGATTAGGGAAGTATGAGCAGCGCCCATCTGCTAACCCCAGTCAATCCCCTCCATTACCAGCATCCCGAGGCCAAGAATTCCCCGGGGCACACCACACTTGCTGGCAGCTTAGTTATCTGTTTACCAGATAACTAAGTATCTGTTTAGTAACTAAGTAACTAAGTTTACCAGTTATCTGTTCACTAGGTCACACGGGGCTGTTCGATAATTTATTTAAAGCAAGTAAGCTCAGATTTTCACGTCTGGAGCAACGAGGAATGTCTGCGCCAAGAAACGCCATCATCATAAGGATCGGGGGAGAGAGCAGGAACCACCTGTCGCCTCTGGTGAAACAGAGGAAGCGGCAGCACTGATGCTGCCACTTGGGGGTCTAAGAAACGGGCGCCCGGGCGAGGGCAGGGCTGCCTCTCCAGGGCTGACATGGGGATGGAGGACGCAGGTCAGGAAGAGCGGTCCAGCCTAACAAACATTCATCCAGATGAACACTGATCTCAGCTTGGGGCCACTTAACCCCATCTGCAGGTTCACCCTGTGTCCAGCCGGGGACCAGCCCCGCGCAGGGAGATTTAGGCGCTCCAGCCTGCCTGGACTGCGAGCACTGAGGGGTCTCGCAGGTTCTCTGCTTCCCTGCTCCAGCGTTCCTGCCCTCACCCCTGTGGCCGAGGGCCTCTTTATACTGCAGGGTCAGTGACCAAGCTCTGGTCTCTCCGTGTCTCAATTTCTGCTCCGAGTCCCTACCAGGGAGGGAGCGGAACAAAGAAGTCTCAGAAACAGATTTTGCAATTAGACAAAACTGACTTAAATTCAAATTATGTTACCCTCCTCCCTGCTGACATTGGGAAAATTTCTTAATCTCTCTAAACGCAGTTTCTTTTTCTACAAAATGTGCACCTACGCCCTCACATCACTGTCAGGATTAAGCGAAGTGAGGACCCCAGCATGTGACGCCACGTAACGCTCGTCAGTCCACGTGCCCTCACGCTCCTCAGCCACCGGCGCCCCGCCTGCCTCTGCACCCCCTCTGACCCTGCCCGCTAACAAGGCCTGCACAGCCCCACCCTGCCGCTCAGCCTCCTATGCTGACCACACACCTGGACTCCACTTGCCTTCTGGAAGCGCCCGCCACCGAAACCCAGACGCTGTCCTCTCTGCACCACGATCTGACGCCAGCGTGGGCGCTCGAGGCCGCACCGCCTGGGCTCACAGCCCTGCCGTTCACTTGTTAGGAAATGTGACTTGGGTCAAGCTATGGAACCTCTCCGTGCCTCAATCGCCCCATCTGTGAAACAGAGACAATGGCAGTGCCTACCTCAGACGACTGTGAGGTGGATCCCTGTGTCTGCAGGGGTCTGGGAGCCATGTCCAGCACACGGCAAGCAGGCACTTTTTACATCTTTGACTCCCTGTGAGAGTGCTCCGTCCAGATCACTTGGTTAGCTGCCTGTGCTAGTCCATGTCATCAGATGAGCAAGCATCCCCGCTAGCCTCTGACACCAAGGGAGATGAAGCAGGCTCTTAGAGTGAAGCCTTTCTGGTGCCAGTGTGGTCCACAGGCCAGCATCAGCATCACGTGGGAGATCATTCGAAATGCAGCCTCTCAGCCACCCCCAGCCCGACGCAAATGGAATCTGCATATTAACACATTTTGAATGCACAAGTCCTCTGTCACCTGGGGTTCCTGTTATAACACAGATGGGGGGCGGGGGACCTGAAACTCTGCCATCGTAGGACCCCGCTTGGAGCACCAGGTATGAAAAGACAACACCGAACTCCAAAGAGGAATTGCACCAGGATGTGAGACAACGACTGCCTTGGCACCTGCAGGTGGAAAATGAGGGAGACGGGCGTGACCGATGACTTGGAAGAGTCCATAGCTAAGAAGTCAAATGGCGCGGGGAGCTCCCTGGTAAGTCCTTAGAGGGTAGGGACCATGTCTTACTCATCCTGGTTTTCTCAACAGAGAATGCCTGGCACAGGGGAGGCAAGTCACTGTAACCATCTATCTCCGTCTCAATAAAACCAGAATAGCACTTGCTAGCTTTACAAAAACACAGCTGTTTTATAGCTGTATTAGCAGCCCCTCCCCACCCTACTCTAATATTTGCCTCTACATTTCCTATATGAAGATGACACAACCTATCATTAATCAAAGGGAACCATTTCTAAACTTTTTCTCTCAGAAATGATGCTGGCTTTGAAAACCCGCGAGGCGGGGGGTGAAGGTGGGGTGGGGGTAGGAGGAGGGGCCGGCAGAACATCCTACACAAAACAGGGGCTACATTTTTAAAGAGCATTTGCTGGTACCTTGCTGACTCTTTCATTTTAAACATCCAGCATGTTGAAAACTAAGTGAAGGCAGAAGAGGGAGTGCCCCGTTGCTATAACCCTTGACCTTTTCTTAGTGACACACAAAACTAATCAGCCCCTGGAGGTCAACAACCAGGGACTAGTTAGAGGGAAGGAGACAGGGAAAGCAAACGAGAGTAGAGATTAGAAAAATCACACCAACTGACCCAAGAGTCCCTTGAAGTCCCTCCTTCCTGGGGAGCACAGCCCTCATTTTCCAAGACAGCAGCAATGACCAGATGCCCTTGCTTTTGACCTCAGCAATCTGTCCCCTTGTCCAACAGGGCCCTCGCCCTACTGCCCACCTCCACACACGCCTGTCACCAAGGTAACTGACTAAGGGGAGAAATCTACACAAATGTGAGAAGAAAGCTATCTTCCCAATCCAATGCCCACAGCTAGCATGAAATTACCTAAATGTGAAAGCATGCCAATCCCAAAGGTGCCTCTCTTTGGAAAAGCAAAGGAGGATCACTGGCAGATGTCTCCAAGAGAACCTCCTTTACGCCACTCCGAATCAGCAGCTACGTATGAACACAGAGTAACATTTTTACACGCTTATACTACATAGACCTGCATGTACACACACACAGGTATACGTTTCTCTGCTCTGCCTGTATCTGAAGCGGCTCTGGGGTGGGTAAGGCAGCCCTCGTCCTCAGCTCCTGGCGTAAGCCGGCCATCTTCTGCCCTTGGGCGAGGTCTCGAAGCAACTCCATGGATCGTATCCACCCTTTCTGCTTCAACTACCGATGGAGCGCTCACAGAAAAACAGAATACAAAACAACGACAAAGTTTCAAAATTTTACATCTAAACATTCATTTTTAAAATGAAATCAAAGCAGGGAGAACACTTGTTTCCCCAAACCTCACCTCTAAACTTTCACGAACTTTCAACCAAATAATCTCAAAGCCACAGTCACACAGGGAGGATGATGCCAGCCCTGTCACTGACTTTTTATAGAAACTCCGAGGGCCCAGGAGGAGCTGAGGCAAAGCATCCCTCTGAACCGGGGAACGCTCGGAGGGCCTACGTGGTGTAGCCAAACGCACAGCCACGTTTCCCAAAGTAATGCCACGCTGAGTGTTACGATGCACAGGGGTGGTGAGGCTCTGGACGAGAAGACTTCGGGAACTACAGAAGCGTCAGCTTGAACCCATCAGTCTTCAGTTTACAGAATGAAACTGCCCTCGGAACGCAGACTGACCGGGAGCCGGCAGTGAAATCTAGGCGAGCGGATTCCTGTCCTTCCTCCAAGTCCCTGAACTCAAGTCTCCGCAGAGTAAGCGAGACCCGTCCCCTACAGACACCAGCGCTAAGTCGCGTGCATAGAGAGACATACTCCATAAGGACGTGAAAATCATCTTCCAACACAAATAATCAAAACAGAAGACAGTCCCTGTGTGTGTGAGGAATATTTTCCAGCAATCCCTGCTAATAAGGACACCCTGAGAAAAGGCATTTCTGTATCTTTTGTGATGAGAAAAATCTTAATTACAGCCCAAAGAACAAGGTACTCAAGAGGAACTAGACCAATGATCCCATACCTTGACCATACATTTAGAATCATCTGTGAAGCTTTTTAAAAATCCCAGTGGCCAAGGCACACACCAGGCCAGTGACATGGGAATCTCTGGAGGTGGCCTGCAGTGCACAGCCAAAGTTGGGAACCACAGAATTAGGGATTATTCTAAAGATACCGTCCAGAGCAGAGTCAATCTGAGCATGACTGTGGGCCCTTGATACGCTGGGACCTTTGTCTAAATCTCACACCCAGCTATGACAGTGGATGGTACAAGCCACTCACCCTCTACCTTAGGAGGGGCTCGGGGCCATGCACACACAGCCCTCCCCTTAAAATGCAGCACAGACAAGGTCGCCCATCCAGAGGGCCTGCCGGGATGAGCAGGGTCCAGGAGACCCTCGGTCTGTATCTGCAGGGGGCACCTCCCTGGCAGCAATGTGAGGGGCTCCAGAGATGGGCTGGGACATGAGCTGACACACGGGCCCAGCTGAGCCAGTGTCCCCCGGGGAGCATGCTCTTTGCAGGATGCCACAAAGTCCCTCATGACCCCTCTGTGAGGGAGGATGCAAACCCTCTTAGCAAAATACACACGAGGATTAAAGAAATGGGCACATTTTCTTGCTGTTGCTCCTCTATTGATAAAGATGGAAAATTCACTTTATCTGAATTTTTTTTAAAAGTCCTCAGTGTTTACCACTGATACTCTCCAGGTTTCCCCCCATTTAAGCTCGGCTTAGATAGTTTTGTTTGGTTTTATTTGAAAGCAAACTTCTGGCAGAGGTACGTAGAGCAGAGATATATACAAAACTCCAGCAGAATCAATTCGTATTTATTCAAAGCATTTAAAAGCAAAATTTGACCCAAGAACTCAAATAAAAAGAAAATCAAACATATTGCATACATCTTGAAAGATATTTTAAATAACAGAACATTTTAAAGCGTAAATGTAGAAAGGCAGGGGAAAGACATACAGAGATATTCAACATGTAATATCTTCCTACAGAATGTGGATTTTTTTTAAGTGCACTTTTGTCCAAAAAGAAAAAAAGGAAAAAGAAACACCAAGCCCTGAATCTAATATGCTTACCAACATGAACTGTGGAGGCAGGTGGCCCCGGCCTGAACCCACACGCAGGGCCCTGGACCACGTCTCCGAACCTCTGTGCCTCCTCTTATCTTTACATCAGAGGCTCTGGAGTCGGACTGCTGGGCTCAGATTCGGGTCTGCACATGAGCTGTGTGAGTGCATGTAACCTCCCCGCCCCTCTCTCCCTCCTCTGTGACACTGAAACAAGAACAGGACCTACCTCCAATCTGCAGAAACTGGAACCTCGTGCACAGCTGATGGGAATGCAAAACGGTGCAGCTGCTGTAGAAAACAGTCTGGCAGTTCCTAAAAATATTTAACATAGAATTACCATAAGATCCAGCGATTCCACTTCTGGGACTCTGCCCCAAAGAGCTGTGAGTAGACACTGGAACAGGTATTTGCACACCCATGTTCACAGCAGCATATTCACAATAGCCAAAAGGTGGAAGCAGCCCAAGTGTCCACCAACAGAACAACGGATAAAATGTAGCACATACAGACAATGAAGTATTATTCAGCCTTAAAAAGGAAGGAAATGCCGACACAGGCTTCAACATGGATGAACCTTGAAGATAACTATACCAAGTGAAATAAGCCAGTTATATAAAGACAGAATATTCTATGACTGCACGTATATGAGGTGCTTAGAGCAGTCAAACTCATAGAAACCGAAAGAATGATGGTTACCAGGGGCTGCGGGGAGGCGGACGGGGAAGTAATGTTTAAGGGGTACAGAGCTTCAGTTTGGGAAAATGAAAAAGTTCTGAGATGGAGGCAGGTGATGGTTCACCCAACAACGTGAATGTACTTAATGCCAGTGAACTGTACACTTAAAAAGGTTCAGATAGTAATTTTTATGTTTTGTATATTTTACCACAATAAAAGAATAAAAGTAAATAAGAAAGCCTAGTCCCTATACCTCCTAGAGTTGCTGTAAGGATTGGATATGTGTGACGTGTTTAGAGTACCTGGCAGGGAAGCCCTCCGTAAACACTAGCTACAGCTACTCTCTTATTGTCCTACTTTCGGAGCTCCCTCCAGGCCCCACTACCATGTTCTGCAGAAACAGATGCTCACTGACTAGATTTTGATCCCCCTCCTGGAGCTGTACAGCTTCTGCAATGAGACAGTTCCAGCCCTGGGCTTCCTTCCAGCATAAATGCTCTATTATTGGGACAAAAGTTCCACTGCAATCAGATAAAGATGAAGAGACCACCTGGTTCCTGCAGAGTCTTCACACATAAAGCTGAGAAGACCACAACTAAAAAAAAAAAAAACTGATTTTATCATCTATTTCCTAAATGGTTTGTTAATAATCTTGCCTCAAAGATAGGTTCATAGGCTAATGCTATCATATAAGTGGGGAAGAAAGGAAAAACGTTCCCCTACTATTCATAAATATTCTTTCACCTTTTATCACAATCGAGACTATTTTCCTTCTTTGCTTCATCATTTAAAAGTCCTTCTATTATGAAAATTTCCAAGCATATACAAAAGCAGAGACCCGACTAGCCCTCATGTACCCAGCTTAAGAGCCAACTTCAACCTCTCTGACCCTACCTACGACTCGACATTCTCGCCACCAAAAAACTAGAATAAAAACACCAGGGCAGGGCTTCCCTGGTGGCGCAGTGGTTGAGAGTCCGCCTGCCGATGCAGGGGACATGGGTTCGTGCCCCAGTCCGGGAAGGTCCCACATGCCACGGAGCGGCTGGGCCCGTGAGCCATGGCCGCTGAGCCTGCGCGTCTGGAGCCTGTGCTCCGCAACGGGAGAGGCCACAGCAGTGAGAGGCCCGCGTACCGCAAAAAAAAAAAAAACACAAACAAACCAGGGCAGCTACATTGAAGCAATGTTCTTTTCTAACAATCATCATCATCATCATCATCATCACCATCACTATTTTACTTTTAGAAGTTCTTTTTGGATATCTTCTCACCTGCTCTCCTTTTTTTCTTTGAAACTACAAATAATTTCCATACCTACTATGCCAAGGTTACTGTGAGGATGTAATACACACGAAAATGCAGAGCTTGGTGTGTGAAGTGTATGAAGGTCTGGAGAAATCTTAGTTCTCCACGGACCACCACCCCACCCTTCTCTCCAAGACAACAGATACCAACCACCGCCACCCCTCTCACACATACTCTTCTCCATTAAAGAATGTCCTTGCTTGTCCCTCACTCCTCCCTTCCCTTCCCAAACACTGGTCCTTGCTTCCCTCCTGTCCCCTCGGCCTGCTTCGAAGCCAGGGATCCCAAACACAAATGCCTGATCACAAATCCAATCACCTAGAAGACCCCGAATATAAAGACAAGTACAGAAACTGGATAAACTGAACTGATCAATATACTTAACATTTAGGGTACCAGCCACTAAACTAAAAATTAAAAACATACCCAATCTAGTGTCTGTATATTATTTAACAGAAAAACCAGGCTAGACACTCATGGTAAAAACAGCACAAACTGGAATTCCTATGCAGGTCGTGTGTATGTGTGTGTATTTATATTTTAAACATTAAACCCTTTTTGATGATCCAAGAAATTTTATCTGCTGATGAGATTCATTTCCTTGCAGTACTTTTCGCCAGTGGCAAACCTGCCACATCTAATTTGTTTTAAAAGGAATTCTAATCACCCAATCAATCATACTCTCGACCTTCAGCCTTCACAGTCACTTCGCTGTGGTCAAAATTGGCTCTAAAAACTCATGTTGTAACAGTTCTGTTGTCCTCAAGCTCCAAAACGCCAATGACAGGAATATAATTTGACCAAACCCTCTGGTAGAAGAAAAAACAGTATCTGAAGTTTCTAATTCGTCTTCTACCAAGATTCTTTAAATAAAAGTGAATGTCTAAGATATTATTAAGGAATAACTTTTCCTCTACCGGGGTTTAAAGACTTATAAATCATCCAAGTGTCTATGCAGTGAATCTGGTCTCTTCATTACAAAAATCACACGTCTCACTTTTGCTTTTAAATAACTTTTCTTATTGCAGAGATATAAGAACCAAGTAATAACCCTTCCAACGCTCCGACCTCCCCTCCTGGCACACGTTCAATCTCAAGCGCGCTGGCATACATCGTTCTGGCTTGGAAAGGCGTCCGCATTTGCTGCCTGCCCTTCCTGTCCCCATCCTCCCTCCTGGCTACCTGGCTTCTCGGGGCCTGGCACACAGCAGGTACTCAATACATGATGCTGCCGGGATCATTAAGAAAACTTTAGGGGTAATAGAGACAGAAGTTGCCACATCAAGTAGAGAAGCTGACTCGGGGTGGGGAGAAGAATGCGGTTATTTTAGACACACTGTTTGAGGGGCGGGCGGGACATGCAGATGGACACATTCAGTGATAACCACCTCGGCGATGATGTCACACGGGGATGAAGCAGGTCAAGGAGGGAGGCCCTCTGCGGAAAGACTCCATCCGCGAGCAGAGAGCTCAGCTCTGAGCATCACCGAAGCTAAGGAAGAACCGCATTTCAAGGTGACTGAAAACACTGGTTGGGGTGTGAAACGTCACAGCTAAACTGAAGAGGATTAAAGACCGTAAATGAGGGGATGGGTGACTTAATCACTAGAAAGTTCTCCAACTTTGAGAAGCTGTTTCAGTGATGAATAAGATACATACTTATAACTATCTGCAAGAATCCCAAATAAAATGTAGGCAAACAGAAACCACTAAGGGAACACTATACCAAGGCCACGGCGGGGGGGGGGGGGGGGGGGGGGGGGGCGTGGCCACCATGCACAGCACAAGGATAAATCAAGGCAGGAGATCCAGTCCTCTAATTGACCCCATGATCAAAGGAGAAAAAGCAAATGATCAGCCCCCAGATGCTTGACAAAACAGAACATTCACTCTTCATTAAGACAAACTCTTAATAAGATAGGAATAGATGACTATTGCCTGAATATGATCCCAATATATCCACCAAAACTCCAGAATCATGATTTGAGAAACCACTATAGGCATTCCATGAAAGTCCAACTTCTGAATAGAGAAATGGGAATCAGCGAGTGACAGAAGGTTCCCCCAAATGGAATTAGAAATGCCTCTGGAAGGTATGAAAAGATGTTCAATCTCAAAGAAATGCAAATTAAAATGACAATTAGGTTTTAAAATATCTACAGATTGGGGAAGATCATGTTCTTTGATATCACAGTATTATGAGGGTCTAAGAAACAGGCATTGCTGGTAAAACTTCTATGGAAGGCAGTTTGACAATATCTATCAACATTTAAAATACACACATTTAATTCAGCAATCCCACCTGTAGTGAATTAAATTTATAGATATACTTCTTTTTTTTTTTTTTTTTCCTGCGGTACGTGGGCCTCCCACGGTTGCGGCCTCTCCCGTTGCGGCCTCTCCCGTTGCGGAGCACAGGCTCCGGACGCGCAGGCTCAGCGGCCATGGCTCACGGGCCCAGCCGCTCCGCGGCATGTGGGATCCTCCCGGACCGGGGCATGAACCCGCGTCCCCTGCATCGGCAGGCGGACTCTCAACCACTGCGCCACCAGGGAAGCCCTAGATATACTTCTTATATGTGTGCAAAATGATGTATGAACAAGGATATTCACTGAACAATTTGTTAAGAGCCAAAGGCAGGAAATACATTTCCATTAATCGGGGACTAGCTAAGTAAATTAAGAATAAGGCAGCACTACATGTATTGACATAGGATATCTCCAAGATATATTGTTAAATGATAAAAAAGAGGTGTTGATTGGCTGTGCATGGTAGCTACCATTTTTCAGCAGGAATATAAATGTAGTTTACGCATATACACACGTATATAAGGAAGTGCAGACACGGTAGGGGCTGAGAGACAGAGACAGTTGCGAGGCTACTATCCATTACATGCTTTTATACCTTTCGATTTTATACGATGAGCATTACAGCCTAGTGACTTGAGATCACTCTTGGCTTCCCCTTTCCCTCGTTCCCTCCATCCAGCCAATCGGTAGGGCCTGTGAATTCTGTCTTTACAACATCGCTGCCACTTCAGCCCTCCTTTCCACTCTCGCCACAAGTGACATAATTTAGAGCCCCTCAGTCCCTTCCTCCAGGATAATTAAACAGCCTTTAACACCTTCCACTGCAAACAGTTGCCTCCGCTGACTCACCTTGCGTGCCATGCCGGATTTGCCTTCTAAAGCACACACTTATTAAGCTTCCGAAGGCCCGAATTCTGCTCGGCCTATCCAAGTGCCCCGCAGACCCCAATTCCCAGGGACCACACCCCACACTTGGGCTGAACAGAACTGCTGCCAGGGACTAGAACTACAGCTGTTTCCTCTCACCCTGAGCCCCAGCGCCCGGCGGTCTCCTCCCTCAGGAATGCTCCACGTGCACCGGCTGAGATGGGCTGTGGCCCCCAGCACCCACCGTGAAGGCCTTGCCCTCAGGACACTGCCCCTGACGTGCATCCGGGACATGACTACAGAACTGCACGTCTCTCTCAGGGGGGCCCCGACACGCCCACCTGCTTCCTTCTAAGCACCCACACCAGTGGTCAGTCTTCCCCTTGCAGCTGCCCCTCTGCTTCATTCCTCGGGCTTCTGAGAACAGTGATGTACCCACAGCAATAAATAAAGAGCAAGTCATCTGGTGAGGGTAAGGCTTCCCTTCAGATTCCCCGGATTCCAATTGCTCATTAAAGGGCTAAAAAGCCATCCTGAATCTGTAAGTTTAGATGTGCCCAGTGGTCACTATGATATTATACTAAGGTAGGAGGTACTAAAAATGCTAAGTAACTGTTTCTGATTCTTTTTGCCTTTCTCAATGGACACTGGTAAAAAGTTTGGAATCCCAAAGCACATAACACATATGCAAGAAAGTCCATCTTACCTGTCACTTAAAAGTCATTTTCTAGAGTTACTGTTTTTTTAAATGAGAGAAATGATCTTTCTCAGGGTGAGCATGTAAGGTTAGTGATGGCTGGGAGCAGGGACTAAATTGGGTGATTTTGGGTCCTTGACAAGAGGCGTCTACCACTTCCCAAGGTAAGGCAAATTATGCATTAGTTAGGTCAAGGTCATTTTAAAAGAGGCGATTCCTGTAGACACATAGGTGTCAGTAGTCCATATTAGTTTGGACAATAAGCGTGGAAAAGAATTTTAAAATTCATCATCGGGGACAATTTGGGAAGATGAAAAAGTTCCAGAGAATGGATGGTGGTGATGGATACACACAATGTGAATGCATTAATGCCACGGAACTGCACACTTTAAAATGGTTTATGGTAAATCTTATTTTATATATATATGTGTGTTTATATATATGTATTTAATGCAACTTTTTAAAATCCACCATGAAGCATGAATGTAAACATTTTATTTTTAATACAGTAAAAGATACGACTACCAGTTCTTTTTCTTTCTCATTTCAAGACCCGCGACAATATGGAGAAAACATCAGCAGTTGAAATCTGACGGCGGCTCTAATAATGCGGTAATTATTCAAGTTTATCCTGATAATTCTTTCTATAATCCTACCTTCACTTGAAAAGCTCTTGGCCTTCAAGGTGAAGTCCATGCCATGCAGACAGAAGGCCACGGTTGCATAAGTACCAGCTGACTGAGGTTAGCCACAGAAGGCAGAAAGAAGGTTGAACTCAAACACCTCCAGGCCCTTGTTCCTGGATGAGTCCTCCCACAAACTACAGCCCAGGAGGGCTCTAGCCTATTGATACAATGCAATCAAAATAATTAAAATTAAAAAATAAAGAATGGAAGGAAAATGCAATGATAATCCGAAATCAGAGAAGGTCACTGAGGACATAAGAGCTTCTGCTTCTCAAGGAGACCATAAAACACACCTATTATGCATCATAAAATGAGCTGAATGCAGGTCACTGCTTTTAGAAGGCCTTTTCAGCTGCAGAAATTACCTATGTTTAATGGGTTAGTATTCAGTGGTAATATTTTTCAATGCCAGAAGCTAATAAAATCACATCCTCTGGATCTGCGGTGTCTAATATAGTAGCAGCTAATCACAGGTGGCTATTTAAATTTAAATTAATTAAATAGATAAAAATCCAGCTCCTCGGTTGCACTAGCCACGTTTCCAGTGCTCAAGAGCCTCACGTGGGTGGTGGCGGCCACACTGGACAAAACAGGTAGAAACACTTCAGTCATCCCCGAAGGTCTGCTGGACAGAGCTGCTCTAGGGTACTAAGTGTCTTTTCCTGAAGCCATCACAGCATTTCTGTTCGTTCACTCAACAAACGTTTGCTGAGCTCCTACTATGTAACAGGCACAGGGCTGGTTGTCGAGCATGGCAGTGAGTAAAACTAAGAATTTAAGTAGGAGATAAAGAGAAACCTCCAATATACGAATGGAGCCCTGATTTTTAGATAAAGATGAGCAGCCAGGGAAGGGCTGTCTGAGAAAGTAACGTTTAAGTCAACATTACAAAGGTAAGCCATTCAAAGAGACAAAATTTCCAAACAGAGGGACGGACGCACCCATGTGCTCAGGTGGGGAGGGCTTAGCATGTTCCAGAAACTGATTTTCATGCATTTTGCAGCTGTCTCATTAAACTTGAAACACCAAGCAAAGCATTTAACTGACACCCAAATCTATTCCCATGGGGAAGTCAGACAACAGTCCGTATATTATCCTCAGCCGTTCCCCTTCTCCCTCTAAATCACCTGCCTTTCTGTCATTTCATTTCTTGAAGGACTGACTTCTGAGTAGGCAGGCAGAGAAAGCAATTAATTTTGTTACTTCTTAGCAGAGGAAATAGGGGCTTAGGCGAGGTTTCTGAGTGACTGTGGATTGTAACTGGCCATGCTAACAAGGCCACGGAGATGTTCTCATCACAGGTCGAGCAGTTTCCATCTGAGGGTGGTTGTCAGTATTCCTGCCAGGGCAAACCACTCACACCGACTTCGGACAGCAAGACCCAGTCGCTGGGCAGACAGCTCACTGGGTGGATGGCCTCTCCCTGGAAATGCAGCTAGGGGCCACGCGGCGGGGCACCACCGCCCCGTCACTGCCCCACACACAGCGCACGAGGGAGACTGAACACACCCACTCGGGCCTTTGAAGTCTCTGCCCCACAACTCACTTGTGCCATTCACACACCTCATCATTCTCCCAGCTTCTCCTCTTCCCGTCACCTTTGCAACCAGAGTGGCCGTGCCCCTCACAGCCCAGGCTCCTGTCCAGGGGCTGCACAAGGTCTGCAGGACGCACGCCCGGGCCTCTGCACACAGCCCTCTGGTGCACCCAAGGCAGCTGAAGACAGCATCCCTCCTCCTCTGCTCCAGCGGGAGCCAAGCCACCGAGGAAGCCCCTTCCCACCCTCTTTACTTCAGGGACAGAAAAACAGAACCTCTACTGCTGCAAAGAACCGAAATGCTGGGATTGAAAAACAAAAGGCTGCACTCTCGCACCAAATTAATTAAGAGTCAAATGTGGAAATCACACTTATCACGTCAGGTTTTGATTTTTCAGTCTTAATGAAGAAAAGGCCCATGCTAATAAACAGAAAACCCCGGTGAGGTGGAACAGTTATGAAAGACAGTGTTAAGGAAGGTACCTTAAGTCCACACATGCCATGGCATCCACTGGTAGAGACATTTCTGCCCAAACATATTTCAGTAACTAAGTATGCCATCAACATTTTGGGTAAAATCTTATAAAAACACTTCATTTTCCTACATTTTGCAGAAAGCATAAGCTTCAGATGTTAGAATACCATGTGAATGTAACACAAAAAAGGAAACAAACAAACAAAAACCCACTGAAACCCACAAACCTGGCAGACCTAGTTCACTCAGGACACCACCACCACACCCTCCCTGCACACTCTCTTTGTCCAGAAAACCGAAGCAGCGTGTCTTAGGGTTAGGGTTAGGGTTAGCTGCTCTAACAAAAATACCACAGACCTGGTGGCTTATAAGCAACGAATATTTATTTCGCAGTTCTGGAGGCTGGGAAGTCCAAGATCAAGCCGCTGGCAGATTTGGTGCCAGGTAAGAGCACACTTCCTGGATCTCAAGACTGTGTCCTCACATAGTGAGGGGTGAGGGAGCTCTCTGCGGTCCCTTTTATAAGGACATTAATCCCATCCTGGGGGCTCCACCCTTATGACCTGACCAACTCCCAAAGGCCAACCCAACACATCCCACTGGGGGTTAGGATCTCAACATATTTATCGGAGCTGGTGGGGAATGGGGGAATGGGGTGGGGAGGACCACAGCCATTCAGCTTACAGCACAAGTAATGAGAATATGTTCTTAATCTTGGAAATGTCCCTAGAAGTAAGGACAGCACAGCCTATTTCAGTTCTGATTTGGACAGAAGAGAGGAGTTAAGTAGGAAAAAGCAATCTGGTCACAGGTCACACACCTGGGGCAGAGCCTGGCTGACCTCTGACCTTCCAGGGCTATGTTCATTACTTCACCCATTTCTGGATCATACTGCAATCGTTGAAAAAGGTCAGTAATCGAGGGTTGCTTATTTGAAGTTATAATTTAATTACAGATACAGTGTAACTTTAGAGAAAATATTTGTAAAGAGTAGGCTTCTAGTCCAAATGGAGAGAGACATAAGATACCAACTCACAAGTACCCTCTGCTCAACTTCCCTCATTTACTATGCGGAGCGATCCACAGTGGGCTGGGCACAAGGACAGTCCTTAAAGTGAAGGGTGGAAACTGACAATGTGATGTTGGGATTTTACTGAAAAAAATATTTAAGTAACGCTGAGCAAGGGAAAAATGCCTTTCTTCCATATTACAAGTAAATTACGATATATAAATATTTAATTTTTAAAAGTCCATAGATATCTTTCAAATCTTAAACACGTTCACTTCTAAACATGGGATGTCTGATAATATGCCATTACAGAAAAACAAATTTTAGCTTTGGTGTCGCTAGCACCCTTTACACCCTAGAGAGGTTATTTGGGAAATCATCTGACTTCAAGAACAAATGTTTAAGGCATCTGGGAGTTAGTGGTCCTTAACTTTAGCAAGTTTTACTGAATCTTCTTTGCTTCTGAGCTGGTATCTTTCTGGTAAATAGAAAAATGTTTGTTGTAACTAAAAATAAAAAGTACCTACAGCCACCCATTTGGAACTGGTACCCATTTCTCTTTTCCTCAAAAGTATAATTGCAAAGTACAGTCTCCTGGCTTTCTCCTTCCCCCGCGGTATTCCGAGGGTGGTTCAGTATAGTGAGCCTGCATCTGAGAGGCACAGGGCATTTTACTTGAAGGTATAACTATGACACGTATTTGTCCCTGTGTTGCTTGATGTATAGACAGGAATAGGTGGGCAGAGAGAGCCTTCCGGGTGCTCCCAGCCCACGGGGAGCCTGGACAAAGGGACATCTCCTGTCTCCTACTCCTGATGAGGAAGCCTTTCCCCTCCACCAGCCCATCACTCCCATAACGCTGGGCCTGCCTGCCCTGCTTTAAACCTCCTGAGCACAGCCTGTTTGGTCTTTCATGTGCCTTTGTTTTAGTATTTGTGCACATAGGCCTGTGCTCATCTAAGGGAATAAAATCAGTTTGATCTAGAGAGCAGCTTGAATTCTGGAACACCTTACAAGAACTGAAACTGATTTGCAAATATTCACCATGCACTTAGCAGAGGTGCCGGGGAAAAAAAGAGTTAGCAAGAAGTCTCTGCCCTCCAAAATTTCAGGAGGCCAGCTTTGCAAGATTCCAAAAAGCCTTATGGGCATGACTGTGCCTTCACCAGTCACTCATCTTGGTGGCAGCACTGGGGCCAGAGGTTCTCAGTCATCGCTGAACATCAGAATGACCTGGGAAGCTACTCAGAGGTTTTTACTTGACAGCTGTGGGAGGAGTCCTGACATCAGCAGTGAGTCTGACATGCAACCCGGATCAAGAGCCACCACTCTGGGCTGACAGCTCGCAAATTCCCACCGCTGCTAAGGCCACAGGTTCTCAAACTGTCAGGGTTGTTCAACTCGGCCTTGAATTTCATGAAACATCTAGCGTCCTACCCATATATATATATATTTTTGCGTTATGCTCCAGAAGATGCCTTGTGTCATCTGAACTTCAACTAGCACATAACCCTGAGGGAAGCTATAAACACCTTTAGATAATCATTTTAAAAATTATTTCAATTTCCTCTACAAAATCACTTTTTAAAAAAAAAGACATTTATTTATTTATGTGGCTGTGTCAGGTCTTAGTTGCAGCATGTGGGATCTTTTGTTGCGGCACGTGGGCTCTGTAGTTGAAGCACACGGATTCTACAGCGCAAGGGCTTAGTTGCCCCGCGGCATGTGGGATCTTAGTTCCCCGACCAGGGATCTAACCCGTGTCCCCTGCATTAGAAGGCAGATTCTTAACCACCAGACCACCAGGGAAGTCCCCAAAATCACTTTTATTACAAGTACTTCTTCATATGAAAATCTCATCCTTAATGAATTACAAAATGTTATTTTTCATTCAAAATCATCATTCAAAATGTTATTTGATAAACATACTAGTTTGCAAAAAATAAGAAGAAATACTGGCTCTTTTCAAAGGACTCTCCTGAAATTATCTTCACATCTTCCACAGAATGTTTTGCTAAGGCCAGTTCTGATAAGATATATATTCAGGCCTTTGTATATGCAAAATTAGATTTTGATTTATAGATTTACTGTTAGGGTTTGAAAGAATAAGGCACATATGTCACAAGAAGATGGGCTGGATGGGGCAGGGAAAAGTCTTGGTGGAGGGTCAGCTGTCTCGTATTTCAAGATCAGGGACAGAATCAATGCTAAAAACTGCTGAAGGGGGGAAACGTTCAAGTACAGGATTTATTTTCCCTTAAGACGAGGTTCTCCCTCCTGTAAAAGCGGCGGACAAGGAGAACTTTGCACACACCTGGCCCACGTTCATCTGAGCTGTTCCTGGAACACCGGGATGTGGGGACGGGAGATGTTCTTCCTGAAGGTACTCACATCGTCCTGCTAAATGAGGGCAGTTCTGGGAAGAACCGGCAATGGGTCACGTGCACAGGGGCAGAAACATGGCTGGACCTTCTGTATTCCAGTCAGCTGTCTGACTTGGGCCGATGGCAGTGGTTCTCCATCCTGATGGCGCCCTGAAACCCCTGACACTTTTTAAAGACATTACTGCTGGGCTCCCAGCCCAGAGCTTACGACTGCCTTGATGTGAGTGGAACCAGAACACTGGTATTTGTGAAATGTTCTCGGGTGTGTGCTGTGAGGCCAGGGTAGAGGACCAGTGGGCTAATGAAACCAGTTCTCCATCTAGCAGCTACTGTGACCTGGGAACAACTAAAGGGACACAAGTTCAGTTGAAAACAGATCTGACCTCTTAGCCTAGTCTCTCTCCTAGACACAGGTAGGAGGGGAAGGCAGCTTTTGAGAGAGATGAGCTTGAACTTACAGACAGGCAGACAGAAGGCAAAGAACTAATTTGTTTAAAAAAAAAATTCCTATAAGTGACATCTGATACACTTTATACAAACTCAGTTGTCAATTTTACTGCTGTTTCCCACAAGGAAGGCAATACTTAGTCTCCAAAGAACGGAGCTCCAATATCTGGTTACTTTCTAAAATTCTCAAGGAAAAGACTTTAAGTATATTTGAAAAGAGCTTCTACAAAAATGTGAATCTCTCACATACACATGAGTAGACAACCTAAAAAAAGGCACTAAGTCTTTTCCAAGAGATGTTAATAGAAAAAAATGTAAATCTATCTTAAAAGACTAGAAAGCTAGTATAAAAATCAACATTTGAGATTCTCTGAATATTTGTAATATTTCCTATATAAAGAAGTTAGCTTTGAAAATAAGTGAGAATCTAAATTAAAATTCAAATATGACTGAAATTTACCCATGTTATCCAAGAAAACTTAATAAACTTCAAACTCCTGAAGCTGGCTCTGAAGACCTTCTGTGAAGCAGTGCAGCGTCACAGCCAGTACTACAGCTAGACAGGACACACCCCAGGCCCGTGCCCACCCCCTCGGATTCCTACCTGTACAACTGGCTAAATAACCTAACCTCTCAGGGCCCTTTCCTTAATGGGGGTAAGAGCTGTCCTATCATCTGTCCACTGAGATCTTATAACCTAGAAGAAATAGACAGGTTTCTAGAAACATACAGCCCACCAAAACTGAATCAAGAAGAAATAGACAATTTGAATTGACAGATCACTAGAAGTGAAATAGAACCCGTAATTAAAAAAAAACTCCCTGCAAAGAAAAGGACCAAATGGCTTCACTGGAGAATTCTACCACACATACAAAGAAGAACTTATACTCATCCTTCTCAAACTCTTCCACAAGACTGAAGAGGAGGGAACACTCCCAAAGTCATTCTATGAAGCCACCATCACCCCAAAACCAAAACCAGACAAAGACAGTATCAAAAAAAAAAAATTACAGGCCAATATCTTTGACGAATATAGATGCAAAACTCCTCAACAAAATACTAGTAAACCAAATCCAACAATACACAAAATGGATCATACACCACAACCAAGTTGGATTCACCCCAAGGTCACAAGGATGGTTCAACAATATGCAAATCAATGTGTTACACCACGTCAACAGAAGAAAAGACAAAAACCACATGATCATCTCAATAGATGCAGAAAAAGCATTTGATACAATTCAACATCCATTCAAATACCCCCCAAAGTACGTATACAGGGAACATATCTCAACATAATAAACTACTAACTCTTGGAAGACAGGATCAGTATTTGATGTGTAGCCCTCACGTAACCACAGGAACTGGGACTTGAACCACCAGCTGGTCAACTACTTGTTGAATATGCAGACGTACAGAACCAGGATTTCAGCACTACTAAAATAGAGGATTCCAAAAATAGGCTTTGAAATAAAAGTCTACCAACATCTGAAAACCTAATCTGCATTTCAATAGCTCAGATGATAAGTTCTACTTCACTTGTATGAACTAGCCAATGCATCAAAGAAAAAAATGACTTATCCCCAGAACAGAGAAAACATCATTAAAATAAGCCAGGTAGGGACTTCCCTGGTGGTCCAGTGGGTAAAGCTCTGCGATCCCAATGCAGGGGGCCTGGGTTCGATCCCTGGTCGGGGAACTAGATCCCGCATCCATGCTGCAACTAAGAGTTTGCACGCCACAACTAAGGATCCCACATGTCACAACTAAGACCCGGCACAGAAAATAAATATTTTAAAAATAAATAAATAAAATTTTAAAAAATAATAAAAATAAAGCAGGTACAGGGCTAATCACGTCTGCTCATCGATGGTCCCTCTCCCCACCACACAACGTTCCCTGAATGGATCCTGCGCCCTCGTGCCTCCCTGCTTTGAATGTACACTACAACCTGTAACTCAACACATTCTCCATGTTCGCCCTCTGGCTCTTACTACTCATTGTGGAAATACCTTCTCTGATGGAATGCTTTCCCTTAAGATCAAAGTCCTAGTTGAATGTCCCTCCTCTGTACTCCCCTAACATTTCGTAATATTACCCCTATCATAGCACCTGTCAAAAATAAATTGTTACTTTGCTTATCTAGTTCACACTGTAACGCCACCATGTTGTATAATGTATGGCTCTTAGGAAGCGTTCACTGAGTGCTGAAGGAAGGAATGAGGAAAGGGCCTTCAGTTCCCTGTTCATCTCTGAAAATGAGGGAGCTGATGTACAAAGTCTCTTCCAGCTTCCTATTCTATTAGTGTGAAGGACTGATAAAACCAAATGACGATTATGTGTAATAAAGACTTAGATCCACATTTGGAGTCGAATAACTTCTAAATCGTAACATCACAAGTCGCTCACCTATGCAAGATTTCCTTTGCACATCGTTTTAATATTTAAGCTGCAAAACAATAAATTGCTGTTATACTGCTTGTTATGGTTGGAGAAATTTCTCTTCAAAAATCATTCAGTGCTCAACAGCAATCCTAATTTTAATATAAGGTAATGCATGATTTTACATAATGAAGTATAGGAATTTCATAACTATGGATAGGTGGATATTAAAGAAATTTTTGCATTTTGAGGCCTAAATGGTAGTAAGTGGGTTACGCCTAGTTTATAGTCGTTATATAAGAAAATACTCTGTCCAGAACAGAATGCATATTAAAGGACATATGAGTAAGGTCTATCCTCAGCTTCTGGCCCAATCCCACTTTCAACTTCAAATAGAGCTTTTCTTGAAAATAGTCATTGCTGCAATGAAGAAATAAAAAAATGGTGATTTAGCTTTGGAATGTGATTTTTTATTAGGCTTTTAAGGCAATGATATCCAACATACTGGCAAATTATTTCAAGTAAAATAATAAAAGTATTTTTTTGTGAGGACTTAGCTTAGAATCAACTGGGAAGCTACCATTTCTCTAACCTCAGCTATTCCTTGTACTAACAGATGCCTACACTACCCAAACAAACTAAACTTTCGATATTTATCTGGAAAGTTTTATTTGATCACAACAAAGTTAAAATCATTTAGATATGTTAATTGTATACATTAATGATTACATTGCTTGATAATTAGACAAACAACTGTATATCATAATTATTCCAACTTCATTTTCTAGATGAAAGCAAAATATAATAAAATAATGCAATCCCAACTGTTTTTAAACAAGCCAAAATAATTCTCATGTTTTTTCTTCTAACTTTGATAGCTTTCTCTGTTTGTAACTTGCGTTAACGCTGTTGTTTTCCTAGGTGCCACACACCTAATTTATATCATCTGCATTCAACTGTGTTTCATATTAAGAGAAAACAGTTCTGCATCTTTTTCTATAATAATGTACAAGACTCTTGGTCTTGAGTCCTTTGAGTAATACCAAAGGATAAACTCAAAATATTAAAAACCCTTTCAATAAACCTGAAGCAAGATTTGCCCAATGACCTGATCACCCTGCAGGAGTAACAGAAGTTTGGCTACTCTGTAAAAAGCCTTATTTGAGACTTATAGATGTAAGAGACGTTAACAAAAATCGAACAGGAAACGTAAAAGGATTTTAATAAAAGTATTTTGTCTTTCATGCCTTTAAAAAAAATACCACTGCATTACAACAGATAACAGATATAACAAGCACATGTGGATGCAAGGACCCCAGGTTACAAGTACGCTAAAGTGCAGTGAGGTCAGAGAAGTGTCTCCTGCCCTTAAAGTTCCTGAAAATACGAGGTTGCTTTGGCATAGAACAAGTTATCACTTCAAAACGAGACAAACTTAAAGAAAGGAAACACAACCAAAACTCAGTGGTTGGAAAAGAGATGGATGTAAACGCCCACTTGTTTCTTACGTATAAAGTTACCCCTCGCAGTGTTTTGGAGGAGAAAACGCTGGCTCTTCCCAACGTTGGTTACATACACAAAGATTCCAAAGACAAGACCAGTGCTTTGCAAACAAAGTAACTAGAACCAGCTCAGGCTTCCCCGCGCCGGGTCCTACGTTCCACGGTCAGAACCACCAACTGTATCCCCCCGGGTAACAAGGTGATTCAGAAAAGCTGGCGTCTTCAGAGAAGGGAGAAAACTTGGCCGGGAAGAGAGAAAAAAACTTGCTCAGCTTCTTGCTGGGGTCTGAAACGATCCCAACAGAGTCCTTAAACCCCTCAGGTTTCCCCAATCAAGCACCCTCGCCTCCAACCTGGGCCACCCCAGATCTGACTATCAGACGACAGAAGTCTGCGGACGCACGGAGAGCTGACCACCCCACGAGAGGGACCTCCGCGCGGCCGCGCCCACTCACCCGCCGCTCCCCGGGAGACGGGAGACCAGCCCGGGGTCCAAGTCCTGGGCGTGGCAGGCTCGCCCCTCTCCGGGCCCGGCTCCAGCTCACCTCGGCGCGGCCCGCCTGGGCGCCGCCATCTTGACCAGAAAGGGGGCCTCGCGCCGGAGGCCCCTGAGCGGGCGCCCTGAGCAGAGCCGGAGCGCCGGGGAGCCCCAGGTCGGCGCCCTGCGTGCCCCGAGCGCTCGCGCCCCGTCCACGCGCGACAAGCGTCCCGCATGCAGCCCCCGACCCAGGCGTCTGCGGAACCGGCGCCCCGCGCAGCCCGCACCTAGGCTCAGGCGGCGCCGAGGGCAGCCCGGGCGGAAGAGCGGGCGCGGGGCGCGCGCTCGGTAACCTGGCAACGCGGAGCAACCCGGCGTCCCCGGCGAACCCCAGCCCTCCACCGCGAGGAAGCACCGACACCCCGCACCCGCCGCCCAGCCCTCGCCGCCCCTCGGCCGCTCCGCCCGCTGCTGCCCGCAGTACCCCGCGGCGGGGGCGGCCGCCGAGAACACCTCCCGCCGGCGCCGCCCCCTTAGCTGCCCGAAGCCCGCCTGCGCCGCCACGCGCTGCCGGAGCTCACCTGGGCCGGGGCGCAGGCCGCTCCCTGCGCCGAGCCCCGCGCGCGTGTCCCGCTCGCGCTTCCCGCGGCGGCGGAAGTTTCGGGAGTCGCGTTTAACTCGGGACCTCGGCGGAGAGGACCCCCCCCCTGGGTTTTTTTCGTTCCAAGATGGCAGCCTCCAGCCGCGCACAGGTGCTGGATTTGTACCGGGCGATGCTGAGGGAGAGCAAGCACTTCTCCGCCTACAACTACAGGTGAGTGGCCCGGGAGGTGCGGGCGCGGGTGCGGCCGGGGTACAGGAGCCCCTGCCCCGCGCGGCCGCCTGGGCGCCCAGAGGGGAGGCTCCCTGCCGGCCGGCGTGGCCCGCGGACCCTCGGGGGGCAGCCAGGGGATTGGCCCTTCGCGGGCGGGAGAAGACGTTCGCGTCTGGTGATGTGTCCCCAAGTCGGACGCTCTGCGCCGAGAGCTCTAGGAGGTTCTGCTCCGGGAACGCGGTTAGTGGTGTCTCTGCCTTTAAGCTGGATGCCAAGGTTCAGGTTCTCAAGCCAGGACCAGTTTGTTGCATTTATAAGAACTTTCCGTAGAATCGGAAGACTTGACCGTGGAAGTGACCCGTCAGTAGCACTTGTCCACAGCTGAAGGCTCTCTCTAGCCATTCCTTTCATTTCAGAGGTGTCTTAATTAGCCTTTTTGGTTGCCAGGATCCGTTCTACTTGTGGCATCGGTGGTGAGGCGGGGTTTGTGAGGAGGAGACGCAGGTTAAGGTCAAGGAAAAAAAGGGCTCGCCAGCTTCCAGGAGCTGAAACGTTTATCCTGGCCTCACCAGATGGGGATCCAGCTTTTAGGATCTTAGCAGCAGGAGAATGAGAATCTAAACTCTTATGTCCTTAATGTACCGCCCAGCTTTTCCACGCCTGCCCCATTCTCATGTGTGATCTTGAGTCCCTTATCCTTACTCTTAATATGTCTTTTGTCTACTTCAGAGCATCTGCGTTCTTTTCTGCTTCCTTATAACTCATCATGAATGTATGTACCTTATGGATTTTCTCTGTGCATCCATGTGGATCGGGTGTCTTCTCCTAACTACCTGACCCTCTGAGTTTGAGCCATATTTCCAAAGCAAGAATATGGTAAGGCCAGCTCATCACTTCACACCAGGTCTCACCTTCCATGATTGACAAGCCTGTGGATTGGGTTTCCTAGGAGCAGAGTCTGCGACCTGTGGAACAGACCTGGTTGGGTAGCTGCCCTCACGCTGGGTGAATGAGCGGGCAGGCCCTATGATGGGTAGACCCAGTGCAGTGTTGGTTATCAGACACTAAACCTCTCAAGCAGTGACTTTCTAATTTTTAGATACCTGCATAGGAAAGGTACTCATCCTGTAAATTTGAGAACATCTGGGTCACACCAATGAAATCATATCCAACTGGTCAGTAGTTAAAAAAAAAAAAAAAACATTTCTGGGAGTGCATTGTTTCACTTAATGACTTTGGCTCTGGAAGCTGAAGTTTGTAAACAGCAGGTATACTGGTGGAATTTTAAACCAAAAAATTAACCAAGTACTTACTACCAACAATTTAACCAAGTCTGTTGAAAGAGCCCACAAAATACGCTTGTGAGTAAGTGGAAACCAGTCATTTTCACCACAGTCTGGAAGACAAATTTTGTCGTTTAAATTTACTGAAAATAAACAAGAACTGCAGATAAGTCACTCAGGGCTGTACCCTGTGGGCAGGAAGTAGAAATTACATGGTAACATATTTAGAAAATAATGGTTCAGATTATGCTTTGAGTAATCGTTTTGAGTTAAATTTATTATCCACAAATAAATGTATTATCCAAAGGAATCTGGTAATCACTTTACACTGTTTGCTGAAATCATGGCCCTAAAACGTGAGATTTCCCACTATTATCTCCTCAGATAATAAACTGTTACAAAATATGTCCTTCTTTTGTATTAAGCTGTGTTTTGTGGATTCCAAGGATACCGCCTCCCTCTTCTCTTTGTCTGGTATGCCCACTAATCACCTCTATCTTGAGTTCCTCTGCTTCCTTTGAGATTCATCTCAGTGTAACCTTTGGAAGCTTTTCCTCATTCTCTTTCTTCTCCATTCCCCACTCCCATTCAGACAGGTCCTACTACTAAGTATTCTTTTACTTCGGTGCTCCCAAACACTCCCAAAACTACTTTGCCCAGTGCCATAGCAGTCCCTGGAGATGGAAGGATGAGCGCGCTGGGCTCAGCAAGGCACCTGCCACCAGTGGCTTTTTTACGAGCCTCTGTGGGACACAGTTGTAGAGTCATTGTCACAAACTGTGGCAAGTGCCGTGACAGGCATGCACAGGGTGTTGAATCAAGACGCTTCCCAGAAGATAGCGCTGGATCAAAGGCATGAAGCAGTGTGATCTTCTGGTGTGCTCGGAGATGTCATAGAATAGATTTGTGCTGGAGAGTTAAGCGTGATTTGGGGGTGACAGAAGGCAAGACTGGGCCGTGATAAGGAACCTGGACATTATTCTTAGCTAACAGGCAGCCGGTAAAGAGCTTTAAGCCATAAAGTGACATGGCCAGACTTGCCCTTTAGCCAGACCACTCAGGCAGCAAGGTGGAAGATGTTTGTGAGGGCCAGATACAAGGACCCCAAATGCGAGTTGATTAGGACAGTGCTGAGGAGAGATTAGGGCCCTAGTGGGGGCAGGAATAGGGGAAGAGAGAGGAAAAGATACATTCGATCAATAATTAGAAGGTAAAATTGTTAGATTTCAATGAATGATTGGATTCAGGAGTAAAGAAGAGAATCCAAGCAGAGTCCAAAAAGATGTCTAGGTTACTAGGTAAACTGAGGCACAGGTTAAATGTGAAAGTTGCACTATTAACTGACTTAGGAAATACAGAAATACCTGGTCTTGTGGAGAGAAGAGTTTTCAGTTCATTTTGGAGCATCTTGAGAGAATGTCAGCTGGGGTCCCCAGCAGAGGCAGTTATTCACATGAGACTAAGGCTCAGAGGAGCAGTCAAGCCTGGAGCTATCATCACCACGCACTTGCTGTGTGACCCTGGGCAAGTCACTTCATCTCTCTGCTCTTCAGTTTCTTAATCTATAAAATGGAGATGATTTATCTGTCTCATAGGGGATGAGGTTTAAGTGAGCGAATACGTATGAAATGCTTAGAGTTGTGCCTGGTGCAGTAGGCACTAAATAAGTAGAATCCTTATCATACGTGGAATTAAAATCTTAATATTTGGTAAAATTTCCAGGAAGAGTATTTAGGGTAGTGGTTCTCAGCCAGGGCCAGTTTTATTTGACAGTGTCTGGAGACATTTTTGGTTGTCACAATTTTGGTGGAAGGATGCCCCTGGCCTCTAGTAGTTAGAGGCCAGGGATTCCACCAAGCTCAGGACAGTCCCCCATAGAAAGAGTTTTCTGGCCCCAAGTGTCAGTCATGCCAAGATTGAGAAATCCTAGTTTATGGTGAGAAAATTAGTGCGCTTAAGATGCTGTTGTAGAGAACATCAAAATTTGAGGTGTTGGTTGAAGAAGAGCCCCTGAAGGAGGCCAGGAAGACGCAGTCTAAGTGCGTGGTTCTCACTGTACTGGACTCAGGATCCTTTTGAATTCTTAAATGTGACTGAGGGCCCCAGAAGCCTTGTTTATGTGAGGCATGGTTATCAATATTTTTCATATTAGAAGTTAAAACTCAAACGTTTTAAAGCACCTTTTTTTTTTTTTTTTTTTTTTTTTTTTTGCTGTACGCGGGCCTCTCACTGTTGTGGCCTCTTCCGTTGTGGAGCGCAGGCTCAGAGACCATGGCTCACGGCCCCAACCGCTCCTCAGCATGTGGGATCTTCCAGGACCGGGGCACGAACCCGTGTCCCCTGCATCGGCAGGCAGACTCTCAACCGCTGCGCCACCAGGGAAGCCCTAAAGCACCTATTTTTAAGTAAACTAATAAACCCATTGCATACTCACCTAAATAACACCTTTATGAAGAATAAACATTTTTCTTCCCACCCCCCCCAAAAAAAAACCACTGCTGACAGTGACATTGTTTGACATTTTTGCAAATCTCTTTAGTGTTTGGCTTAATGGAAGACATGTGGATTCTTGTATTTGTTTCCGCCTAAACCTGTTGCTATATCACAGGTCATCTAGCCTCTGGGAAATTCCTCTGTCCACTTACAAGAGAATGGGACTGAAAAAGGCAAATATCTCTTTGGGATGATAAAAATACGTTTTCCCGATGGATCCCCTGAAAGGTCTCCAAGACCCCAGTGGTCCCCGGGCCACACTTGAATGACCCCTGTGGAGTCTGAGAAGCGGGGAGAGGGCAAGCAGAGAGAGCAGTGTCACGGAAGCCAGAATAGCTGCATGTTTGGGAAGGTGCTGCGGGCGGGCGACTTGCTTTAGCAAAGTCCAGTAAAGGAAGAGGGAAGTGTCCCCAGCAAAGGGACCTCTGGGGACCTCTTCCAGAACAGCATCAGTGAAGTGGTTAAGACAGAGCCAGAGTGTGGGCGCTAAGAAGTGAACCAGAAGGAAGTAGACAGCAGTGAGTGTAGACCACCTCCCCGCCCGGAGGCCTGGTTAACATGCGGGAGTGGGGCTGGCTGCTAGAGCACGGCCACAGGAGAGGTGAAAGCCGCGCCTCTGCGGGCCCAGGTGGCGGGCTGGCTCACAGCAGAAGGCGGAACACTCCCTTCTCCACCGCAGAAGGAGGTGAATTTTTTTTCTTTATTTATTTTGGCTGCGCCAGGTCTTAGTTGCAGCACACGGGATCTTCATTGCGGCATGCGGGAGCTTTTAGTTGCAGCAGGCGTCTTCTTAGTTGCAACTCTGCAGGAGGTGAATTTAAGTTGGAATGTAAGAGGACAGGAAGTTGAGGTGATGGATGCCGTGCTGACAGCTCGTTTCTGGATAAAGTGGAAGATAATCAGATGTGGTGTGTTCTCGTATTTATTACACGTATCACACCATTAGCATTGTTGGTTTACTTGTCTTTCAGCCATGTGTCCCTCGAAGGCAGAAATTCCATCTTATCTCTGCATTCCTGGTGCTTAGCACAATACCTACCTACTCTATGCTTATAAATACTTGTTGTTGAAAAGCAGGAGGAAATTGTATTGAGGGAATTTTTATCAGCCGTTTCCCCCTACTGATTAAAAATGTATTTTATTGTAAAATGTGAGAAAAGGCAAAAGCAAAGCCCAATTGCCACCCAACTGAGTGTCAGAACTCCTTCATCCCTCATTAAGTGGATGAGTCTTTATTATACTTACTGCACACGAAGCGTCGTGTTGAGAGCTGCGAATCAAAATGAGCCTCCCGGTAAGGGCAGAGAGCGGCGAGCAGCATTCGGAGCGTGTGCCGCCTGAAAGCGGATCTCGTCAGGAATGCTGTCGGCTACAAGTGGCGGGAAACCTTCGCAGGGTGCTTAAATAAGGGGTTACTCTTCTCACGTGGAAAAGGTCTAGAGTATGAGGCTGCTCCAGCTGATACAGCAGCTGGATGATGTCAAGGTGTCTTGAGTCTCAGGTTTCCTCTCATGCTTATGCCTGATGGTTGCAAATGGCTATTAAAGCTCCAAATATCATATCCTTATTGAAGGCAAGACAGACAGACAAGAGCAACCCCAACCGGGCATGAGTAGGCTTTCTGTTCATGAGGAAAGGGTAGACTTTCCTGGAAGCTTTCCAGCAGACTTCTGGTTCTATCTTATTGACCAGAACTCAGTTACATTTCTACCACTAGCTGAGCAAGGGGCTGGGGAACTAGGTGCTCATCTAGCGTCTGCAGTGGGAGGTGACAGAGAAGCACCGGGAGTGACTGCTGCATCTGCCAACAGCTGGCTTCTATGCAGGAAGGGCACGTGGTTGCGGGTGCAGAACTCTCCAGGTGCGCATGACAAGGCACTGGGGAGGTGAAATGCACGGGGCACGTGGGAACCAGGGGCAGGCAGTCGTGGACCCTTAGCTGGCGCTCCATCCCAGGTGGGCTCGTGCTGGTGAAATAACCGGCTAGTAGTAAAAAAGATCTGACAGAAAGGTGCGGCATAGAAAAGGTGAGCAGTGGGCTAAGTTCGCACAGCTGGTCATCAACAGAACGGGAACTAGAAAGTTCCAGAGTGCTGCTTTTCTACAACTCTACCCTCTTTAGTAGAAATCTCCTACAAGGCATGCATCCTCTGTCTCGGCCGCAGAAATTCTAGAAACATCAACCCAAAGCTATTTATTTTCACAGTTTCTTCTTACAGCTGCAGCAGCTAAATAGACTCCCTGGTTTCATGGCTGGTAAAACTACTAACTGTTGCTGAGTGTCAGCTCTCAATTACCGCGTGCTGCACAGCTGAATGCAACATCATGGAAGTCTTCGATTGCAGTCTCGTGAAAGGACTAAATAATGACTCCTATTTAGGAGTCTGTTCCCTTTTTGAACTGGAAGCTGAGGACCTGGAACCGTGAACTTGTAAAGAAGTCAGGACCCAGGCATGTGTCTCTGTTCACTGTTGCAGGTCTCTTCACACCAGCTACCTCTGCTGCTGATAGATCGAGAATGCTAGGGTGAATAGTCCCAGCCCAGCGGGAATGGTATTAACAGCAAGCACCTTTCCCTTTCTAAAATGGGACAGCTACACTGGAGACCTTAGTGCCAAATATTCCTTTACCCCAGAACAAATGGGCAAATCAGTTTACGCCTAGTATTTCCTGAGAACCCATAGCATATGTATTACAGCACTAGGGCCCAGGGTAGATACAAACACAGGGTGGCCCTGCTGTTACAGGATTGTCGTTGATGGGCATAGGATGTGGACACACAAGAACAGCTCAAGAAACTGCCTTGTACACAGAGGAAACATGCAAATTGAAATAACGTCCAGACACTGCAGATTTGCACATGTAGTGGCAGAGGCGCTGGTCATGATGTTTTGTCCATCGCGTATTACAATATCGCACAGGTACTATACAAATGACATTGTAGTGATTGTTTCAACCTTCTAGGCCTAACTTCCACTTCAGTTTTAACTTTATACGTCTCTTCTCCTTTAGAAACTTAAAATTCTAAAATATGTTCTTCATTTAATAAATGTAACCCCTACCTCCCCACCGGGAAAATCTTTGCTTTATTCTCAGACTAACCCTGCCTTTAAGCAGAAGTTGCTGATGTGTGAGAAATTCCATCCTCTTGTTCTTTGTCACCTTTTATGCCTTGACTCAATTTAGGGCCTCACAGACCTGTCACCTGGGACAGCTGTCAGGCTGGGGAGCATAAGATGTTGCATTTTGCTTCTTGGCATTCGCAAACACAAGATTATTAGGACTTTTCCCCCCACGATAAAAAGTTTTCCCTCTTTTTAAGTCATGAAATGCCTGTTTATATTGTGAGGATTCGGAGAAACCACAGAATTCTGTAATAAGCAGCCGAGTAAGAGCTTTGCCCACCGTGAAATGTGGGACAAGTCGCACCTCTCTGTGAAAACAGCTCTAACTTACAGCTATGCAAGAGCTCTGAGGAAGTGGGGAGGAATACAAGAGAAGAAGACTACTGTTACATTGTCCAAGTTCTCTGCAAATCAAGTCTTGAATATGTCCTGAATTTATACCACTGGGTTTCTCTAGGGCCGCCTGCTGTTACCTGACCCCCTTGCTTCCACAGGAACGAGAGGCAGTTTACTTGTGCCTAAGAAAAGCAGTTTCTTAGACTTTTGAAAGGTGGATTATTCAGTATCTTTAATTATGTTTGGAATTCCCCTCCCCCCCTTTTTTTCCTCATGGTTGCTAAGTTCTGCCATGTTGAGTGATGATGGTTTTGAAAAGTAAGAAAAAAATTATACAGTTAACTTAAAGAAGAATACATTTGAGATATCCAGCAGCCTGAATTTGGAGGGAAGTGTTAAAAAATTATTAGATCGATGTCATTGCTGATTTATTGAGCTTAGTTTATAAGAGTTTCCAAATTGCACTTATTCTATTTATACTTCACCCTGGCCCCTAAAGCATTTTAAAACTTATAAAAATACATACAGTAAAATGCAATAACATGAAATAATTGTTATAATTTTAAAATAATAAATGAGAATCAGGGCAAAGGGGAAATAAAGGTAGAGAATATAACAGTGAGGTGTAAAGTTGGACCACAAAATGCAATTATAAGTCGATAGAACTTCCTTAAAGTCTCTGTAGTCTGTATTGTAGTAGGGTAATACTTTTTTTTAATGCAAAGTGTACTTACAAAATATTCTCTTAGGAAATTGCTATAATGTAATGAGTGTTATAGGAAATTGACTGCGTCTTAAGGCCTCACGTCAATTGCTGTGTGCAGTCTTTGTTGTGGATGAAAGGTACTTAAGGTCCTGTTACTTCTCCTTTGTGACCCCTTTCCTGACAGACTGAATCCCACTTCATTTTGTATAAGCCTTAGCATTTATTTTCTCAATTAACTGGTACCTAACCAATTTAGGAAAATTCTATCCTTTACAAACCAAAATAAGTGATAAAATTAGATAAATTCCATGAACCAAGCTGTGACTATCTAGGTTTAGCCAGAGGCAGCTAAGTTAAGGTGGGTCCTCCTGGCTTTTGTCTGGATTAGTAGTAGAAACACCGGGAATAGGGCTCCTCAGCTGATCTCTACCACCCCTGTTGTAAGAAGCAGATTTAAAATTGCCAGAGTTGAGACATAATAATACATCACCGTGACATTTTGATCATCTGTTTGGCTTCATAGCAACTCATTATTGGGCTTCTATTTGAAAGAATAATTGTTTTTTTAACTCAGGGATTAAAGGCAAACAGCTCACAGAGATGATCCTTCAGGATAAATCGAGGATAGATGAAAGTCATATGGCTTGATGCTACTGCTTCCTGCTTGTTTCCTTTTCCCTGGTATTTCTTCCCCTAATATTGTGATTCCTGAGCTAATTTGCTTGAAGTATTGTTTTCAGTCTCATCAATATGAATGAGAATCATGAGCAAGGCTATCTTGATTTAGAAAGATTCCTGGCCTTCGAACCAAGAAACCTTGGTTCAAGTTTGAGGTCAGCTGGCTCCCAGCTCTGTGACCTTGATGCATTTAGTCCGGGTACATCCTCCAGAATGCCAGAGTTGCGAAACTTCCTGGCAGAATGTCTGGTGTATGCAGTAGATACTGCGAGATCCCTTCTGCAGACAGGAGTCAGCTAGTTAATATGCAGGTATCTCTTAAACTAGTAGATCAACGGCCAAATCTTTTAAATTCGTAGTAGCTAGCAGTCGTTTAATGAACTCAGTCAAACTTGTTGAGCCGCGTTCTGCACAAGGTGTTTATTAGCAATCCAGACAACCCTGTCACGGTGGTGTGTGGTCTCCGTGTGATGAGGTTGGTTTGAGTCTTCATTCAGCAGACATTGATTGAGTACCTGCCATGGGCCAGACCCTTGGGCTCCTTGCCGGAAATTCAGAGACAAACACAACAGAACGTGATCTTTTCCCAGGCGGGGCTTGTGGTTCAGTGCCTAGAGTAAGACACTGAGGATTGTACAAAGGTGCGGTGGCAGAGAGCTGGCAGAGCAAATAGGAGGGGCGACGGAGCCCGCCCCGGGGGCCCAAGGTTAAAAAAGTGATGGTGGCTTGCCCGGCTCGCTCGTAAAGACTCTGCAGGGACTCGCTGGCAAAGGGGGGCAGAAGCCGAGAGGACGGGTGCAGAGGGCGGTATAGTCGGCGCTGAGTGTGAGGGGCTCCCAGCAGTGCGGCCTCCCTGCTGGGGCCTCAGAGACACTGTGCCGAGTGCCAGGCCTGGTCCTGGAGGGCAGAGAGCCGCGCAGGGGCTCAAGCAGGACTGCAGAGAGCACTTCTAGCGAGACCACCCCAAGCGGACGGAGACCGAAGACACAGAGGCCAGGAGGAGGTGACTGCAAAGGAGGGGAGGGTGGCTTGAGATACGCTGAGGAAGAGAATGCGCCAGTCCCAGTGACTGCGTGGATGCCTTGGGTTAGAGAGAACGACCTGACCTGAGGTCAGGAGAATGTAACTGGGAGCAGAAGTCGTTCCAAATGAAACATCGCGTGTCAGGGACAGCGCCTCCTGGGCGTGAGGAAGACGTCTGAGCACCAGGACGGCATCTGGACAATTCAGGCTCAATTCTAAACCGTCTCTTTGGCCCTAGGTTTTGACTTAATTTGCGACACTCTGTATGTGCTTATCTCACTTTCCTTTCTTCAATTATGTAGCTTTCATATATTAATGTTATTGTCAGTTTATCAGTCATCTGTGTCCCATTAGTTGACTGTATCTGTTCCCAGGGTAATTATTTGTTCTATTTACTAGTTGGCTACTACCTTCATTGGATGTCATTAATGCATCTGTTAGCCTTATATTTATTCTTTTGTCCCTGGGGTAATTTTTTGAGTAGGTTTAGTACCCCACCTTTGGTCTAGTTTATTCAAAATTACTTATATGATCAGTTCATTATAATTATAAATATTACTCTGTAGTATAACTATTCATTTAATGTCTCCATACATTTCTTTTTGCCTGCCCATGTTTTGAGAATAAATGCAAAGATTTTCCCTATATAATTATCCCTCTCCTACGTCTGATCTCTAGGAGTAGTGTTGTTTTCACCGGAAATCACTTCCATAGGCAGAAGCATCTCTTAAAACCCTTTTTGCCCTTTACTGAGCAAAAAGCTAAATTAATCGAGGAAATAGTTCCTTGCAGCCAGACTGGAGCCAGAAAAAGCCACTGACCCTGTATCCTGGTCTAATTGTCTCTCATTCATTGATTCACCAAGTCTTCCGGAGCACTCACCGTATGCCAGAGTCGTGCTCTGTGCCTCTCCTTCCCGGACTGCGGAAGAACAGCTTTCAGCCCTGGTTGAAGCGGTAAACAAGCTTTTAGTGGCAACCTAATGCTTTATCCCAGACTTAAAACCCTAAAGGAAGGAAAGCCCTGGTGGGCGTATAACTCAACGAGAGCAGACCCCGATCGGGCAGCCTCCAAGCAGGGACGTTGCTCACAGGCTCTGGCCTGTGTGGGCCCCGAATCCTGACTGCGACGTTCAGTCCCTGCATCCGGCGCAGGCCCCTCTCCCTCCCCGCGTTGGAAGGACGCCTGTCACCGGAGACTGTGATATTTAGTTTCTGGGCTCGGTGCTTCCCCTTTTCCCTCTCCACACTTTCCCGGTAACGTTATCCATCGTCGACTGTGTGTTGACTCCCCCGGCTGTTTGCAGCCCAGGCCCCTGTCCCAAGACCAGACGCCTCAACTGCTCTCGCCTCTTGCACGCCCCGCAGAGGTGCAGGAGGTGACTCAGCACCCACACCTGCCAGCATGCCTGCTTCCTCCCCGTCCTGCCCCTCTGCTCCTCCCTGGGATGGCTGTGCGCACCCTCTGCTGGCGGCCCCCTCTGCACCCTCCTTCTCCCCGTGAGGCCTCTACACGCAGGCGCTAACCTAGCGAGCTGGGTGCCAGACAGCACGACCTAAACGTGGTGGATGGAAGATTTCTGGGAAGAAGTACGATAGTTCGTCCAACTTAAAGACCTTAAAAGGAGTAGCGTCAAGACTTGAATCCGAAACTCTGAGGCCAAAATGTGCACACTCTCACGCGGCCAGTCTCCTCCCCTTGCTTGAAACACCCCAGAGGCTCTTCTGGCCTTCAGGTAAAATTCCCTCCCGGCTTCACTCACTCCCCCTAGAGTCCTGCCTTCTCCCCTCCTGTCTACTTCTCACGTTTCCTGATGCCACGCAGCTTTAGGCCTTCATGTGATCACGTAATGAGGCCTGAGCTTTCCTCCCCCACACAGCAAGTTCCTACTCATCCTTCACACTTCAGCTAACAGGCCAGCTCTTGGTAAGCTCTCTGAAACCTCCCAACCCCACTCTGCTCCCTTGTTTAAAAATATTAAAAGAAAGAGAAAGGAACATCTTTAGTTGCTTCTCACTTCTTTGGGGATAAAATCCTTACCACAGCCTGCATTTCTCTAGCCTTATGTCCTCTCACCTTCCCATCAAGGGTGGGGGGAGCCCTTGCCTTGGCCTCCTCAGGTGCTCTGCTCCCTCTTCCCCGGGCCGTTCCTCTGTCTGGCAGGGCCCCCTTCCAGTTCACAGAGGCCACCTGTCCCTGCTCACTGGCCTGGCCCAGCAAAGACGCTCCCCAGCCCGGTCGGCTCTCGCAGCCCGTGGGCCTCTCCATCGGACACTTACACCGGTTGTAATTTTGCAGTTATTTTGTGATTATTTGAGCAATGTCTCCCCCGCTAGTCGGACTGCAGGCTCCAGGAGGGCAAGGACTGTGTGTTTCCCTCACCACAGTCACCCCAGCCAGCATCCCAGCCAGGCCCCAGTGTGGGCACCAGCACGTGGTGAATGGACGACTCCTGTTCTCGGGGGCCCCTCCCACGTCCTCCAGATACCTTGTATAAATCCTGCTGTGATCACTCCCCCATCACTTTGCCCCTTATTTACTAGACTGTCATCCCCGGGGAGTGGGGACCATGTTTGAAGCAACTTTGTCTCCTTAGTGACGGCACACCGTAAGCGCGTGAGAAATGTCTGCGCGAGCACTGTGTGCGGGTAACTGCTTATTAACAGGCAGCGGCGGGAAGATTTTGGTGAATGGCCAGGGTGACCGTGTTTAGGACCCAGACGGTTACATCATTTTGTTTTCCTTCCTACCTCTTCATCAGAATACAGAGGAACCACGTTTTCCCAAGCCATATTTATAGCCATCCTTTTTTCCCCCAGAAATTTACCTATTATATTTTAAAATGACTTTCTGTGAGTGAAATCAGCATCGTATCTTTCTCACTGGGATCAGCCTAACGTAAACGTCTGCAAAGTCCTAACGCATAACCACACAGGAATCCAAGCCCCTTCGCCAGTCTAGGGGAGACCATGAGCCAGTGCGAGCAGCGACAGCAGGAACCAGGGGCCTCAGGGGTCGGTGCTCCCAGCCGGCACCCGTCAGCACCCACTGGCCTCCACGCCTGGTGTTCGAATTCCCAGGTGCTTACTGCTGCTACCGGTTCGCCCCTCCTCATTGCCACCTTTGCTGCAGCCCGTCAGGCATGCAGGGCACCGCTGTCTCCTGGTCTGTCTCCCTCTCTTCCAGGTGGAAGGCCCCTCACATGCACCCCGACCTCTCACACCCGCTTCAACCCCTGTGCTCTGATGATCCGCCCCTCTGTGCATCCTTTCCTCAGCCTGCAAACCAAGGGCCTCCTTCCTGTCCTGGCTGGGCTGCCAAACCGAGCGGGTCCAAGCTAAAAACCTGCATGCCTCCCTGCCGCATTCCGGCCCTCCGGGCGAGCGGGCCTCCTGCATGCCCCCTCCTGGGCGATGCTGGGCTCTCAGGCTGGAAGCCACCTTACCTGTTCTCCTGACTGTACCACAGCCAGTCGGTCGTCTTGCCCAGCGGGTCATCTCCTGTGCTTCTCCTACCAGGAAACACTTTGTGTCTGCACAGTGACTGTCTTTGCTGGCCCTCACCAGTTTTTGTTGGGTTTTGTAACAGCCTTCTACTGCTCTCCGCCTCCTGTTCTTGGTTCTTACCAGGCATCCTTCACATTTGCCGCCAGAATGTTTTTCTAAGTCTCATCACAGCACTCTCTGACGTCTGTGTTTAAAAGTAGCGCAAAGAGTTAACAGTAGTAGACTTCTTCCTTTAGAAGCAAATTGGTCAAGAAACTTCGACTAGGTAGAGCTCAGATGAATAAATGCTGACTGAGAGGCAAGTAAATATGAGCCATAGTGTAGGATTATGAGTAACTATGTCTAAGACATTGTTTATCTACATGAAATATGTTAAATTTGCTCGTAAAATTCAGGTATTCAAATAGATTAGTTTTTTCGCTGCTGGAAATATTAAGAATTGACCCTGAGTCAAAATTTGCATCTGCTTCCTATCATATTGAAGCTTTAACAAAATAAATAGGATCATAAAATTAACATTTTATTGTTCTTCAGAGATCTGTATTCACTTCACTACTCTCACTGAATTAAATTACCTTTAGTTATTTGTTTATATAAAGATAAAAGGCAAACTTGATAGAATAAAATATGGATTATTTACAAGGCCTTTGGACTTTCTCTTATTTAAAGGCGTGAATTTGTTAGCTGACTTAACTTATGTATCTTGTGCTTATGTAAGTTTGGATAATCAATAATGCCCCTTTACATAGTAATTCTCTAATAAGAAAAAATTCTTTTTTAGCATGAGTATAGAATTGCTCTGCAGACCTTGTCTTGAATGACAGTAGCTTCTCAACATTTGTTTTGCTATATTGTGGTTAAATTAAATTTATTTGAACTGGCCTGGGGACCTTACCATCTTTTAGCGCTATTGTTCCAAATTCTCAATTCATAAATAAGAGATTTTGGAACCCCATCCTTTCTCACACTGAAAAGAATCTGCATTTAATTTTATTCTTAATTGAGGAAATCAGGAAAATAAGGGTAAGAAAACCAAAATGAGACCTGGAATGAGGTTAGCAAGCAAACTGAGTTCTTGGAAGTGTGAACATTTGGCAGCCATAGTACCGCCTCCAGTCTGGCTCTGAGCTTCCCAGGAGGCAGAGGGGACCACGAGTAGTTACGTGAGCCACAGTGTCATGATACAAAAGCAGCCGTGTGCCTAGAAGTGCAAGTCTTCCTGGTACTAAAACCCAAGAAGTTTGTCTTGTGGCTCGTTGTATGCAGGGCCACCTTCTTAGCATAAATTCCATAGGGCGGTTTCTTCTGGCATCTCATAATCTTGACTAATGACACAAGCCCCCAGTGAATAAAGCAGTTCTGCAAGAGACCAAGATTGCAAGTGCCTGGTGTAGAGTACCCAGAGGGATAGGTAGAGGGCTTGCCTTTTAGTGAATCCTCCATAAATAGTATTTATTTCTAAGTTTTGATTCATTTTGAATAGCAGTGGGTGTGAAGTTATGCTCCCAGGTAAGATCTAGGCTAAGTAGAAAGCTTTGCCCCTACATTGAGGGATTTACCATGACCAGAACCAGAGACCCCTGAGAATCTCAGATCCCCTCCAGTTCAAAACCTTCCAGTTCTATACCTTAGAGATTTTTTTAAGGGGCTATTATGATGGATGATCTGTTTAAACAAAAGAACTTTCAGGTGAGACACTCAAGTAAATTAGTTATAAAATGAACCCTTGTGTAACTAAATCGGTTTATTCTATAGAATTAGTGTGAGCTATGAGCCACTTAACATGTGCCCAAAATTAAGACTGATTTCAGAAAATTTTATCTAAAGCTAATTTTCCAAATATCTTGAGCTCAGAGCCATTGTCTGTTAAGACCACTCTTGTTTGTTAAAGCTTGATATCTGCATTCAGTAGAATGGCTTTCCCTCTGTGCTGAGAGAGAGAGAGAGAGATTTCACTACACTTTGTTCTTCTCAGGCGGTCATAGTTTTGTTGACATAGAGTCTCCCCCAGAAAGGTAAGAGTTTAGCATTTAGCATACTGATAACATTTCTTCCCATTCCGAGCCAATATATTATATATATTCGTCATCTCAAAACTAGTGAAAACATTTTATATTTTCAGATATTTTCAGTGGCAGTCAGTTAGTAAACACATTTTTTTCTGATGAAACTGCTTTGTAACCGAGTAAGCTTGGACCCAGAGGTAAAAGAATGGACCTTGAAGTGTGTTCTTAAGACTAACACAACCAGATTATTTTTCTGTCTAAAGTATTCGAAAGTAACTTACCTCCACATATTTCACGTTTAATGGATCAGAATTGTGATGATCAATTTTGTGTTCAAATGCTGTATGCCAAACATAGCAAATGTTGAAATATAACAGTAACTGGAGGTATATGTAAATTCTTTCCAGAACTAATATTACTAATTTGCTATAGTGTGTATTAAATGAATAGTAAAGAAAAGACACAAACATGTAGTTAGTAGGTGAAAGATTAAAATAATATCTAAGATTGCTTGTTAGACTAAAAAATTCATAACTATCATTTTAGTCTGTTTATATAATTCTTCTGGCTAAATGTAATTGAATTCTTTTTCCTGTTGGAATAGAAATCTTACAGTTATCATTGGGTCACAGGTTTTTGTGGGAGTTTCTCTCCTTGTATTCTAGCTAAATAAAATTTTTCAATTCAACAGTTGTTATAGAGCACCTACTGTGCGCAAAGCGTAGTATGTCCTGTGGGGACACAGAGATGGACAAGGTCTGGGCTCCTGTCAGGTGAGACAAAGAACCTGGAAGATGTGCCCATAAGTCCCAGCATCCCAGGCAGCACGATGCGGGGTAAGGGGGCTGGACAGCAGTGCTGCAGACAGAGTGCCACAGGGGCCAGAGGCCAGGAGATGGCACAGAAGGCAGATGTGCTCATTAGTGGGAACTAAATTCTGCCTGGGAGCTATCACACTGAAACCACAACTTCACCTTGAATATTATCCCACACCCTTAATCTCATCACTACATATTACCAGAGGATTCCATCCTCATACTTTTTAAAAAGTAGTCTTCCTCTTTCCCTCCCTCCTTCCTCCAAGACTCTGTATTCCTTCTTCCATATTTTTCTTTCCTTTCCCGTATGTTTTCCCAGTCATATAGAAATAAGGGATTTTGAATTCTATATTTGTCTTTGGCCTCCCTTTGCAGAATGGCTCTCCACTCTGGTGAAATTCCTTTCACCCTTCAAGGATGTCAACCGCCCTAGAAAGACTTCCCAGACCCCCAGGCTGAGTTACTCCCTCCTTCCTCTCTATTCTCAGAGCACTTCCCATATAGTCCCGTTATAAGATACAGTGATGTATAGTGTGTCCCAACCCCGGGAGCTTTGTGAAACCATGGCTGGTTTCCACTTGGATCCTAAGCACCTCGCGCCGAGTCTGGGGCCTAACAGATGAGTGTGAGCGAATGAGCAAGACCTTCCTTTGAGCAGTAAGTGCATCTCACAAAAGTCTTCTCTTCTCTGCATCTCGGCGATATTCGATACAAACAGAAAGAATATTTTTAAATAATGGTGAAGAGTCCCTCAAAATTAACATTTCAAATATAAAGCAGCCTAAATTTAGTCCTCTTAAATAATGAGAGTTTTTATTTTGTTGGGTTTTTTTTAACATCATGATAGAAAATATATGGTACAGGCTGTTTTAAGAAATAGGGCTTGAAATTAGAGTCAGAATTTTGACCACCCTTCTTTATACAGAGTAAGATGGTTAGTTACAGTGGAGTGAAGGGACAGGCTGAGGAAAGGGCTACAGAATACCAGCCTGACACAGGACACTCAGGTAAGACCAGGTTGCACATCCACGGATCAGCATCTTCTCAAAGCCAGGACTGCCCGCAGTCCTGAGCACTGAGGCTAAGACCACTGTAGGGGAGGAAAAACTTACTCAACTCTCTTATGCTCTGTGCACGGAGCCTGTGAATTAAACTGTCAGAAGACTAACAGGAGAGACCATGTACGAATTTTATTTCATGTTAATATTTTTGCATAGCATGGAAGGAGCTTCATAGAAAAGTGGCAGCCCCAAAGAAGCAGTTAGACTTGGGGGCTTGTATACCATTTTTACAAAGGGCGGTAAATTGTGGAGCAGTGACTAGACAAAGCCAAGGGATTTGGGCAGCTAAGGACAGGATATTGTTGGAAATTGACTAGGAAATATGTGGGGGAAACTAACAGAAGACAGGGTTATTTAGTGTGGTTTGTGTAGACTCATCTCAGCATAAACTCCCCATATCTGGTGGGAAGAATGTTTTCTTCCTGGTACCAGGAGGACACCTTTCTCATGGGAAATTTATGCCCTGCTTTTGGCAGAAAAGAGAAGGGCAGAGAGCCCTTCCTGCATCTGCTGTTTCTCAGTTGCCTTCAGCTCAAAATAACCAAATGCCAAAGTGGCATATTAGGGCATGGAATGTTCTCCCCTTCATTATCATAATTTGACTTTGGACTTGGCTGTGGGATCTGTATGGTGGGGACCTTTTGGAAGAAGGGGCGGGGAATATATTGACAATCTCTGCTGTGACTCATGGACCTCACACATCTAAGATCAGCTGATGCACTTGGTAGGCTGTGTTGCCAGAGGGTTAGAGGAGATACAGGTGCAGCTGTGCCTGGTTTGCGGCAGGTGCCCTGGATCCATTAGCTGCTGTGAGAGGAGGGTCTGTAAGTAGCCTCTGATGAATGAGCAGGACTTGCCTGTGGGAACTGTTGGCACACGCCTGGGACCGGCCCTTTCAGCCTCCAGCCTCTGAACCTTGAAGGGGCTGCCTGGGTAGCAGTTTTGTCCAGATCAGCATTTCCCAAAATGTAATGGGTGTTACTGGAGGGGGAGAAGCCCTGTGAAGGAATCTAGGTGCCTAACTTTGCTTTCTCACATTTCCAGGCATCTTCACTGCTTTAATGTGTAAATATTCTTTGTGGCTCTTCCTGAGGGAATACTGGTATTTTCACGCAGTGCCTGGTGGGAAGTGTGGGTCCACATGTCAGATCTGACTCTCTCCTGCTTTGGGCTCTTGAAAGCACTTCTAGGCAGTTGGAGGGCTCCCCAAATCTGCCGCATCACTCATTGTCTGCCTGCCATCGTTGGTCTTATCCATGAGACCTCCTTATATCTAGAAAACATACGTTGCTCACTTATTCTTGCTGGTGACTAATGGCAGGAGGAAAGGATAAAATAAACAAAAACGCATTTTATTTGGCTTCTTTTTAGCAGCACTGATAGGAAATTTTAATGAAGACATTTGAGTTTAATGACCAAGAGGAATTTTTATTGTTCGTGCTTTATTTTCCCCCATAAAGTGGAAAATCCAAAATTAATTGAATATTCTACCATACATAGTTATTCTCCTCAAATTTAAATCATTTAAAGGTCCTGTCTTACATTGGCATGGTTCACACTATAATTTTAAAATAAAATTTTTAAAGCTGTATTCTGTAGTCTAACTTTTAACACTTACTACATGATGAAAGCTTGGGTTTGCTTTTTTAATACCAGGTCAGGCTCATCTCAGGTAGATGAGGGGGTCGCAGGGGAAGAAGCAGAAAATCCCATCCCTGCACGTGGAGCTTTTATGTCGTGGTGACCCTTTTAAAAGCAATACGGCCAGATCCGTAAGAAGAGCATGTGTATATGTGAAGACACTTAATACTTGAGCATTATCTTTGTTTTTGCCCTCACAGGAGTAGTTTGAAGGACTCCACAAATGAAGGACATGTTTCTCTTTTGGTCCAGGAACATGTGAGGGGGGGACTGTGGGTCTGAGCTCTTCGAGTCCAGCTAGCGGGGCACCCGTGCTGTCTACACAGCCGTGTCTAAAACCAAGAAACGGGGAAGCCAGGACCCCGCCGCTGCTCGATCTGTATGCCTCCCTGCCACAAAGCTAGACAGTGTTTTATAGGTGGCCTTTACTTTGATAAATTGGTTTACATTTTGAAAAATCTTGTTTGCAGCAAAATGTCAGTGGCAATGAGGATAGATCCAAGTGGTAATTAGAAGTTTAATTTTGATGAATTGTAGGTTAAAGATCTTAAATGTTTTTATGCACCAAAAAGGAAGCCTGGACAGAAACACTCCTAAACTTTTCCTCTAGGGCCTGAGGAGAGCATCTGCTACAGGACAGTGGAACTTTTCTTTCTTTCCGTTATTTATTGTTGTTTTTTTTTTAAAGAGACTGTTGCCTTTTTAAAAATCCCCATAGAACTGTACCTAAAATCTGCAGTTATATAAAAATGGTTTTTAGGTCATAGTGTTTTGAATATACTTTTTGTTATATGTACATAATTTTCATATTTATTATTTTAATACATAGAGGCCATGAATTTACCATAATTCCTTACACACACATCTGTCGTTTCCATAACTACACCTGGGCAACTGAACTCAGCTGGACAAAAATCACCCAGTTTGGCAAATGGGTACTGGATGTTACCAACCTCAGCTGGCTCTTCTCATTGCATAGAGAGTTCTGGAAGTCTGGTCAGGCTCTCTGTTTCTGAAATAATTGTTTTAAATTCCTCTTCTCAAACTTCCAGTCCTCCTCACTCTTTTTTTATAATTTTGTTTTCTGATGTATACTCCAGAAGCCATAACATAAAAGAATAAACTCGTATTGGCACAAAAACAGAAATATAGATCAAAGGAATAGGATAGAAATCCCAGCGATAAACCCACGCACATATGGTCACCTTATTTGTGTGTGTGTGTGTGTGATACGCGGGCCTCTCACTGTTGTGGCCTCTCCCGTTGCGGAGCACAGGCTCCGGACGCGCAGGCCCAGCGGCCATGGCTCACGGGCCCAGCCGCTCCGAGGCATGTGGGATCTTCCCGGACCGGGGCACGAACCCGTGTCCCCTGCATCGGCAGGCGGACTCTCAACCACTGTGCCACCAGGGAAGCCCCGGTCACCTTATTATTGATAAAGGAGGCAAGAATATGCAATGGAGAAAAGACAGCCTCTTCAAAGTGGTGCTGGGAAAACTGGACAGCTACGTGTAAAAGAATGAAATTAGAACACTCCCTAACACCATATACAAAAATAAACTCAAAATGGATTAAAGACCTAAATGTAAGGCCAGACACTATAAAGCTCTTAGAGGAAAACATAGGCAGAACACTCTATGACATAAATCACAGCAAGATCCTTTTTGACCCACCTCCTAGAGTAATGGAAACAAAAACAAAAATTAACAAATGGGACCTAATGAAACTTAAAAGCTTTTGCACAGTAAAGGAAACCATAAACAAGACAAAAAGACAACCCTCAGAATGGGAGAAAATATTTGCAAATGAAGCAACTGACAAAGGATTAACCTCCAAAATTTACAAGCAGCTCATGCAACTCAATATCAAAACAACAAACAACCCAATCCACAAATGGGCAGAAGACCTAAATAGACATTTCTCCAAAGAAGGTATACAGATGGCCAACAAACACATGAAAGGATGCTCAACATCACTAATCATTAGAGAAATGCAAGTCAGAACTACAATGGGGTATCACCTCACACCAGTCAGAATGGCCATCATCAAAAACTCTACAAACAGTAAATGCTGGAGAGGGTGTGAAGAAAAGGGAACCCTCTTGCACTGTTGGTGGGAATGTAAATTGATACAGCCACTGTGAAGAACAGTATGGAGGTTCCTTAAAAAGCTAAAAATAGAACTACCATACGACCCAGCAATCCCACTACTGGGCATATACGCTGAGAAAACCAGAATTCAAAAAGAGTCATGTACCACAATGTTCATTGCAGCTCTATGTACAATAGCCAGGAAGTGGAAGCAACATAAGTGTCCACCGACAGATGAATGGATAAAGAAGATGTGACACATATATACAATGGAATATTACTCAGCCATGAAAAGAAACAAAATTGAGTTATTTGTGGTGAGGTGGATGGACCTAGAGTCTGTCATACAGAGTGAAGTAAGTCAGAAAGAGAAAAACAAATACCGTATGCTAACATATATGTATGGAACCAAAAAAAAAAAAATGGTTCTGAAGAACCTAGGGGCAGGACAAGAATAAAGATGCAGACGTACAGAATGGACTTGAGGATATGGAGGGCTCAGCGGCCATGGCCCACTATTGCCAATTTTTCTTTTATTGTGGTAAATTACCGATTTTGTTATGTCATTAGGCACTTTTAAATAATTCATAAGTAATTATTGTAATAATTTAGAAAGCATAAATTCCAATAACCAAAACTAATTATTGTTAACATGCTGTTTCCTTGTAGTTTTTCTGTACCTATATTTTACCTAATTGAGAGCATCCCGAATGTAAAGTTATATCTGCATTTCAGGAAACTTAACATTAGAGGGTAAAGTTAGATTCCATATTCAACATCTTCCACTAAAGTTAATTCCAGGAAGATCAAAGAGTTAAACGTAAAAAGATAAATCACAAAAATTTTCAAGAATACATGGGTGAATATTTTTTGTGATTTCACAGTAGAGAAGACTTTTGTACATATATATAACCAGAAGTCATAACGTGAAAAGTGTTACACTTTACTGCGTAAGAACTGAATGTTTTTACGTGACAAAGCACACGCACATAAAGTCAAATGACAGTCCAAGGAGAACATTGCAGCTCACCCCAAAGGGATAGTTTCCTTAACACCTTCCTAAATAGGTCTTACAAATCAATCAAAAAGACAAATCACTCAGTTAAGAAAAGGCAAAGGTTATTAACAGACACAGAGGGCTTTAAACTTGTGAAAAGGTGGTCAGCAGCACTCATAACAAGAAAAATGTAATTAAAAGTGAAATGAGAGGGGCTTCCCTGGTGGCGCAGTGGTTGAGAGTCCGCCTGCCAATGCAGGGGACGGGGGTTCGTGCCCTGGTCCGGGAGGATCCCACATGCCGCGGAGCAGCTGGGCCCGTGGGCCATGGCCGCTGAGCCTGCGCGTCCGGAGCCTGTGCTCCACAACGGGAGAGGCCACAACAGTGAGAGGCCCGCATACTGCAAAAAAAAAAAAAAAAAGTGAAATAAGAGACCATTTTTCATCTGTTAGGTTAGCAAAGATCAGGAAGTTTCATGACACGTGTTGGCAATAGTGTTGAAAACCAGCAACTTACATGTTGCTGGTGGAAGCTTGGACCGGTCCCTCTGCAGAGAGAACTTTGATGATATTTTATCAAATCTACCATATACATATCCTTTGCCCTACCGGTTCCATTTCTACGAATTGTTCCCACAGACACACATGCACGTAATGCTATAGTAATAGCAAGATCAGAAACAACCTAAATACCCATTAATAAGGGGCCCACTAAATGGACTGTAATTCACGCATATGGTGGAACCCTGCACAGCCCTTTATGGGTCAGCTCATTTGTACTGATAGGAGATGATTGCTCAAATACATTTTTATTCAGGAATTAGAGGTGCGCCATATGTTTAGAACCCCACTACTTATGAAGAGAAGTATACACATAGCGGGTATAATACGAACCCAGTATCTCTGGGAGGCTACACAGGAACCTGGCAACTGTGATTGCATCTCGAGAGAACAGGGTCTGGAGCGGGAGGGAGACTGGTAATTCTCCTTACACCTTTTTATACCTCCGACTTTAGTATCTGCAGCTTTAAGGTTTTTGAAGCATCTCTTTAAAAAGCTGCATGATGTCATCATTTTTGAACATTTAAGGTTGTTTCTATTTTTAATGCTTATAAACAATTCTGTAATGCATATCTTTCTGTATACATCTTTGTACATATTTCAGATTGTTTCTGTAGGATCATTAAGAATAGAATTAGTGGATAAAAGATAATGAACATCATTATACATTATGATGTATGATACTATCTTCCCCACAGGAGATATAGTTCATATCCCACCATCAGGCTGTACATGCCCTTTAGGTTTTTTTATTATTATTATTTATTTATTTATTTTTGGCTGCATTGGGTCTTCATTGCTGTGCGCAGGCTTTTCTCTAGTTGTGGCGAGTGGGGGCTACTCTTCATTGCAGTGCACGGGCTTCTCATCGCGGTGGCTTCTCTTGTTGTGGAGCACGGGCTCTAGGCACCTGGGCTTCAGTGGTTGTGGCACTCGGTCTCAGTAGTTGTAGCTCATGGGCTCTAGAATGCAGGCTCAGTAGTTGAGGTGCACGGGCTTAGTTGCTCTGCGGCATGTGGGGTCTTCCCGGACCAGGGCTCGAACCCGTGTCCCCTGCACTGGCAGGCGGATTCTTAACCACTGCGCCACCAGGGAAGCCCGAAACTCTCTTCGTCTCATTCATGTGCACAAAGATGACCTGTCATATTATTGAATCAAGGAGTACGTAAGTATCAGCTGTCCAGAATTTCCAGGGAATGCATCCTTCTGGGAAGCTGAGTTCCCATAGTTTTCTAGACGTTGATGCTGTAAGTATAGGAAACTTTCTTTAAATTTTGTCTCTTCGTTAGATATATTACACATTGATATGTGGACATGTGTCACGGAGTATAACTGTAATCTACTTTTCCTAGTTTTTTTGGTTTTTATATATAAATTTATTTATTTATTTTTGGCTGCATTAGGTCTTTGTTGCGGTGCGCGGGCTTCTCATTGCAGTGGCTTCTCTTGTTGCGGAGCATGGGCTCTAGGCTCACAGACTTCAATAGTTGTGGCACGTGGGCTCAGCAGTTGTGGCTCCGTGGTGTGTGGGATCTTCCCGGACCAGGGCTCGAACCCGTGTCCCCTGCATTGGCAGGCGGATTCTTAACCACTGCGCCATGAGGGAAGTCCCATGCCCTTTACTTTTTAAAAAAATTCTGCTAATTTGATGGACAGAAAATTATACCTTGTTTAAATATACATTTCTTTGATTGTGACCAAGGCTGAACATTCATATATCACCTGTCTCTCTAAATTTAGTCACTTTTTGGGTTCTCTCGTGAATTACTGGTCCGTGCTGCTCACTCATTTATTTACTGTGGTCCTTCTGTCCTTCTGTTCGATTTATATGCGCTACTTACATGCTAAGGATATTAATCTTTTGTCATATTTGTTTCTAACTGGGTCAGGTCTTTAAGGACGAGTAGGAGTTAGCCAAGAGATCGGGCTGGAGGAGGACACACCACATGTGGAGAAACAGCAGGCCTGCCTTCAGGAAGAACTGAGAAAACTCCAAGTCTTCCCGTAAAGCTGCAGGCAGTGTTTCATTCTGGAAGTGGTGCTGGGTGGGGTGGGGTTGATGAACAGGAATATACCGTCCATGCTAATGCACTTGACCCTTATTCTGAAGGTAATAGAAAACCGTTAGGGAATTGTAAACAGGGAAGTATGTAATGGGTGTTATTTACAGCTGCTCCCAAAACTGAGAGCCTTTGGTCTCCAGAGTGGGTTTCTAATAGGAAGTTTCTAACAGGAACTTTACCTCCTTACCCATACCCTTCTCGTTGGCTATTGTCCTCCTTCCTAAAGTAATTAAACTCAGTTATTTCACTTACACTTAATTGCCTTTGTCACTAGCTTTTTCCCTCATAATGCTCGCAGCCCAGCCGCTTTTCCTAAGACATACTTGGCACTTGAACTATTTGTAGCAGTACTTAGAGCAGTGTTGGGAGATAAGATGATCTTTTTAAGCTTTGTGATGCCAGAGACAATTTTCTTTAATGCCTTTGCAAATGAATAAGAACTTGGCTCATCCCAAGTACTTGTCAGAGGTTGGATAGTTGGGGTTTATTGGCCCCTGAGGAGACACAGCTTGGAGTTGAAAATCCCAGACTGTGTTCAGCTGGGTTCAGAATCCAGCTCTGCCACTTACTGGACATTTGATCTTGGCCTTTTTTTTTTTTCCTAATCTCTGAGTTGTAGTTTGTGCGGATTAAATCAGATAATGTGTATCCAGTTCTGAGCACAGTACCCTGTGCATGGTACCTGTGCCAGAAATCATAGGTATTATTTGTCCCTTTGGACCCTCAAAAGAGCACTGGAAATGACTAGAAAGCGCCCTTTTCTTTGTGGATTTTGAAAATAGAAATCTGAGGTTATACTTATCTCTGTTGCGTTCAGTATTACCTGCTTAAAGTTCTTTTTTTATCCTTTCTTAAAATATTTTTCCTCTGACCTTGGAGTTCAAGGTTTTAAAAGTAAATATCTTGGCATTGTCACTGTCATCTGGTTGTTAAGTCTCAATGAACCGTCTCAATTTTTTATAATCACTTCTGGAATATTTTCTCCATTAGAACTTTAATTACCTACACAGTCCACTTTGTTCACACTTATTATTCATAAGTTATATACCTTTGCCCTCTTCTGAAGGTTATTTTTTTCTTACATATTTCTCATCAACTTATCTTTCTGTGTTTTAGATTTGATTTCCTAGTTTGTCCTCTCTTCTGGCTTCTGTAATAACTGTTAATTTTTACTTCCTTCAGCTGTGTACATAATTATCCTCTAACATTGCCGTCTTTGTTTTGTGGGGTTTTTTTTCCCTTTTTTTGCTTTTCTTAAAAGTGGGCAAATGTAATGTAGCTCCTATACTATTTATCTTTCAATTTTCTTTAGAAGTCAACCTATTGAGGAATAATTTACATACAATAAAGTATCCGTTTTAAGTGTGAGGCTCAACCTTTTGACCAATATACAGTCAAGAACTGTTCCATTGCCCCAGAAAGCCTCCTCAGACCCTCTGAGTTCCCTTTGCCTGGCTCTTATTTCCTCTTTCATGATTTGGGTGTGGATTTCATCCTCCAGCCGCCCCTGAGGCCAGTAACCTTGTTGATCTCCACCTCCCACAGTGCTTACATGATAGGCCTTCTAGACTTCTTCATTGGATTCTCATGGTGAATTTTGTAATCATTCCCTTTCAGAGGTTAATTCAATCTTTGTGCTACAACCCTTTCCATTCTATTTCTTTATCAGTTTCTTACTCTTTGTTGTGATTTCCTTACTGATTATTAGTATTTTTCTTGAAGGTCTCTTTGATATGATATTTGGATAAGTTTGTATATTTAGTAAATATTTATTAAGCTCTCTCTCTGAGCCAGGCACAAGGAAGACAAAAGTCCATACTGTGTGGGGCTACCATTCCAGTGGGAACTTAAACATTCGTAAGAAGGAAGCTTTCTGCTCTGTTCCTTACCCAGAGTACTTATGACCTTCAGATGATCCTTGAGCTTCTCCTCTAAAGCTGTTACTATGCATTCTATTATACACAGCATACATACACCATAATCCCAAGACTCTTGCATTAATCTGAGGTAAGAGCCTGAACCAAGATTAGAGCTGAGGGTTTGGAGAAGTGGAAGATGATGCAGAAGACTGTAAGTTGAAACAGTAAGATTTTGTGATTGTCTAAATGTAAGGAATTATGGGAAAGGAAGGCACTTAGGATGAATACCCAAATGCCTGACTTGGACAGTTGGCTGTCTGAGGATCCTCCTACCTAGGAATGAAATACTGGCCATTGGGGAAAAGGGAAAAGAAGATGATAACTTCAGTTTTCAAAGTGTTCAGTGGGAGAATTTGTAGTGGGCATAGTGGGCGCCTTTTGTTGGCAAGTCCAAAAGGCAGTTAGGTTCTATGGATTGGTTTTATGGTCCAGAACCAATGGCATATATACATATATGGTAGTTGAAACCTTGGGCATAGACGCCGTTACTGGAAGACATGTTATTAAAATGAGGTCCAATATGGAGCCCTAGAGAATACAACATACAAGAGGTAGCAGAGTCAGATAAGCCCGCACGGAAGACTAGGAAGAAACAGCTAGTAGACCTAAAGGATAAGAGGAGAGACTAGCCAGCTGCGGAACTCTCCGTCCGCAGAGCAAAGATAGATACCTCAGTAACGGTTTGCAAACACTATCATCTGTCTCACTATAAAAGTTGACTTTAAAGATCTTACTTTACTACGTATTATGAAAATTTTTGTTACCTAACATTGGTGGCCTGTGTACGCACTGAGTGGCCTTTAGATATTAAGGCTCGATGAATCTTAAGACTTGACCTCAAGAAGTGAGCAGACAGCGGTGTCACGGAAGCACACATCATGGTTTCATCAGGCAGTATGGCCTCAAAGGTGTGTAAGGGTGAACAGATGATCTGAAGCAGCAGTAGGGTCCAAGGGCGTAGCCGCACTCTCCTCTCAGCCCCGTGGAGTCTGGAGGCAGGATGAAGCAGCTTCCCCCTAGTGGCTGCGAGGGAAGCCTGTCTTCAGGAGCAGGGCATCTCCGAGTTAAGGCCTGTGGAGGGAGGACGTCCTTCCAGGCAGGTGCAGGAGTTTGCCCCAAAGAGGCCAAGAGAAAGGGTTGAGTCGTTTTGTTTCTGGAATACTTGGCTTGGGGCTGTGGGAAGGGGAAAAGGCACAGGTGTTTTCACAGGATGGATAAGCAGAGAAGCCAGCATGTGGGGTGGTGACGAAGGATGACAGAAATGAGGATATTACATCAGCTGGTTGCCAGATGACACCTCTTGCCCGCTGAAGCCAACGTGAGCCTCCAGGTGCTGGGTGGCTGTGATTATTATGGCCTGCATTTGGCTGACAGTGGTTCTGGAAAGAGGTGAAGCAGGACCTCAGGCACCGTAGAGCTGTCGTTCCTGCCGGCCGTATTGCCCTGCGCCAGGGACATTGGAGTGGCTGGAAGAATCTCACAAAGGAGTTTGATCCTTGCAGTGGGGAAAGGATAGCCAGTAGCACCTGTGTACACTGGAGGTCTGTTGGCACGGAGCAGGGAGAGGGGGTCGAGAAGAAGAGACTCGTGGGAATCTGCTGCACAAAGTAGCCCTAAGAAACTGCAGAGTTTCCGGACGGTAGAGGCAGAGCAGTGACGTGTTAGCAGAACCACCTGCCGTTTCTGTGGATGCCGTCTACTTTCTCATGGTAGCCGTTGCCATTCTGTTGCCCTTTACGTGTTAATTTTTTGTCTTATTTCAGACAGCGTCCGGCTCCCGCTAGGGTCGCCCCAATGCAGGCCGTTGTGCAGCAGCTGTTGGCTGCCGTCTCCTTGGCAGCATCTCACGTTTTTCTTCGAAATGTTCTTGCTTAGTGATACAGTCAGGGGACTGATGGCAAGAACGTGTTCGAGGATAAATGGGTTCCCTTGGCAGCGGTGAAAAAAACGCAAATGATACAAACCAGGGCGGGGCAGGATTGAAATAATTGGTGGTTAGCCCCTTCCTAGAAAACGGGAAGACTCAGCCCGATTTGTGGTTGCCTTCACAAAATGATGACCATTTGAAATAAGAATCATATGAGTAAAAACTGTTCATGCAGTAGTGGTTTTATGGTCCAGAACCAGCGCAGTGTCTTCTCTTGGGGCAAAGGGACCTGTGCTCTAGACGTGGGCGGGGGGAGCAAGAAAGCGGGGAGGGGACCTTTCCGTGTCACTCGTTCCACAGGTGCAGCCAGAATTGGAATGACAGCTTTTGATCTTGCTTCAGACACATTTAATTGGAAGATCAAGAGCTTCGTTCCTTTAGGTATAGACTTTGGGGAGACTAGAATACACAAAGGCACGCTTAGAACGCTGACCTTGAACTCAAATGATACAAATTGTTGAGTGTCTTCAGCTATTTTCTAATTTCCTTAAACTTTAGAAGAACTTGGGTCGTTGCGTTCCGAGACATACTCCTTTGCTCCTAGCTATTCTGGCTAGTTGCTGGCTTTTAGAAGAATGAATTTAGTAATGACCACTATTGCCCATGGTATTTTTCCAAAAAGAAGAATTAAAACACTGGATGATTCCCTGAGGTAAATTCCTGTTGTAAAACCAAGTCTGCATATGGAACGAAAGATTAGAATTAAACTATTTTGTTCCTTCTCTATTCCCATCACCACCAGAAAGAAACTGTTTTGGAGGAGCGTGTGGGTGTGAGGGAGAACAGTGATGTTGTGTGACACAAATAACCAGTATGTTGTGCACGAAAGGTGCCAGAGATTGCTTTAGCCACCCAGCTGCTGCCTGCAGTCTTGTTAGATTAGCAGCTGTACATGAGGAAAATCTATATAACTCTATGTATGTATATCCACTTCCAATCCTCGTGACTCTGAGATAGATGCCGAGTGCCCAGAAGCTCCGCGGCAAGCACTCCAGAAGGCTCCCATGGGGCTAAGATGAAAGACTCCGCAGCAGCTCGCACCCTGAAGTGCAGGCTCCTGAACCGTCCACTTTTCTCCCTGTGGTTCTTAACGTTACAAGATTTCATTTTCTCTTGCTTTTAAATGCAAATGGACTTGATATTTGAATGTTTAATTTTCTTTTACTTTAGGAAAGTTTATCTAAAACAAAATTAGTCCTCTCCAAAGTAAGGTTTCCCAGTTCAGTTGTATCCATCCCCCCGCTCCCGAGGAAATTGCATTCCCCTTCCCTCATTGCTCTGCTGCTTTTTCCGTTCTTCGGTTTCTAAATGGAACTAATGGTTTCACGTGGATTCTTTAGCTGGTGTTTCAAGGTAAGTGCAGAGCAACCGGAGATCATACAAACACTAGAGACAGTCGCGTCTGGTGTGTCTGACTTGGGCGGCGTCTCCTTGGTCCTCGTTTCTGTCTGGTGAGGCTGAGCAGGCGTCGGGGTTAAGGCCATCACTCTCTGAGTGTGGGAGTCCAGAGGTTACCGACCTTTGAGTCGTCTACTGTGGCTAATTATCCACACGACAGCCTGGTGTGACCCCAAGGGTGTAGGGTGAAGCACAGGCTGACGTGAGGAGAGGGGGTACTAATTGCATTAAGGTGTAACAAGAAGAGGAAGAAGAAAAGAATAGCTTTTATTTCTTGAGTTTTTCTACGTACAGGTTTCGTACCAAATTCCAGACACACATTATAAAGCCTAACCTTCCCAACAGCCCTGAGAGGTAGGCAGTATTAGGCCTGTTTGACAGGCGTAAGATGAGGAAACAGGGGCTTATGTTAAGAAGGTTGCCCAGGTTCTCACAAACAGAAGGAACTTGGAAAAGAATTCAAACCCACGCCTGTCTGGTGTGCAAGGCTTGCGCTTAAACCGCTGCCCTGAACTGCATGTGATGCATGTTGGGCGGGGCTGGGGGAGTTCATGTGTGTGCACGTGTGTGCACTTTAGAGAGGGAGAAGAGCATTGTGGTGTCATCTCCACTCTCAACTGTGGTAGGGTCGCAGTATGGATCCTTGCCTGTTCTGTTTCACAAGAGAAGGTGGGATGAGACCGGAAAGCTGACCCAAGCGTGGCATCGGTCACCGTCTTGGTACACACACACGCAGTGCATCGTGGCACCTGTCAACTGTCGTGTTGTCTCTGCACATTGAAGGTTCACTTATCCATGTTAATGGAGGGAGGCCAGTTGTGAATAACCGTAAAAAGCCAATAATCTAAGGAGTGTTTCAGTCGCACTTTACCATTCACACCTGACTCGTTTGGAGTAGATTCATCTCCCCGAATCTTTTTGCTCAGTCATCCCAGGATAGTAATGGATGGGCCTGTTCCAAGAGCAGAGAGCAGAGGTGATTATCCATCCACAGGGGCCTAGCAGACAGCTAATTCCTAAGGAACCACTTGTGAATTCATTTTTAAAAGCATCGTTTCAGACACACTGACACCTTTTCCTTTTTTCCCTGAATTCGTTTAGAAGTTACGCCATCAGGAGGATAAGAGATGCCTTCAGAGAAAATAAGAATGTAAAGGATCCTGTACAAATCCAAGCCCTAATGAATAAAGCCAAAAGAGACCTTGGAATAATCCGTCGACAGGTAAGATGGTTCAGTGATGTACGGTTTTTCGTTAAGAGCTTTAAGCTTTGACATGTCCCCCTTGATTGGTGTTTGTGAGTCACACCACGGGATCATGAAACTCTCTTCCTCTTTTTTGTTTTTATTTTTGGCTGTGTTGGGTCTTCGTTGCTGTGCGCGGGCTTTCTCTAGTTGTGATGAGAAAGGGGCTATTCTTGGTTGTGGTGTGCGGGCTTCTCATCGCGGTGGCTTCTCTTGTTGTGGAGCACAGGCTCTAGGCGCCTGGGCTTCAGTGGTTGTGACACTCGGGCTCTAGGCGCCTGGGCTTCAGTGGTTGTGACACTCGGGCTCAGTAGTTGTGGCTCGCGGGCTCTAGAGCGCAGGCTCAGTAGTTGTGGTGCGCAGGCTTAGTTGATTCGCAGCATGTGGGATCTTCCCGGACCAGGGCTCGAACCCGTGTCCCCTGCACTGGCAGGCGGATTCTTAACCACTGCGCCACGAGGGAAGCCCAAGACTCTCTTCCTCCTATTCATGTGCACAAAGAAAGATGACCTGTCCTATTACTGAATCAAGGAGTACGTAAATATCAGCTATGCAGAATTTCCAGGGAATGCATCCTTCTGGGAAGCTGAGTTCCCATAGTTTACTAGACGTTGATGCTGTAAGTATAGGAAACCTTCTTTAAATTTTGTCTCTTCGTTAGATATATTACACATTGATACGTGGACATGTGTCACAGAGTATAAATGTAATCTACTTTTCCTAGTTTATATATATATATATAAACTTATTTATTTTTGGCTGCGTTGGGTCTTCGTTGCTGCGCGCAGGCTTTCTCTGGCTGAAGCGAGCAGCAGCTACTCTTCGTTGCGGTGCGCGGGCTTCTCCTTGCGGTGGCTTCTCTTGTTGCAGAGCGTGGGCTCTAGGCTCATGGGCTTCAATAGTTGTGGCACGCGAGCTCAGTAGTTGTGGCTCCGCGGTGTGTGGGATCTTCCCGGACCAGGGCTCGAACCCGTGTCCCCTGCATTGGCAGGTGAGTTCTTGACCACTGTGCCACCAGGGAAGTCCTTTCCTAGTACTTTGAAGTCATAATTCAAGATAATGTTGCCCTTTTCTGGAAGACACTGCTATGAACCTGAATTTTGTTGCATGTGGAAGGTGTATCTGCAGGTGCAGGTGGTGTGAAGCACAGCTGCTTAGGTACTGACCCCAGAAGGACCCGGCGGGGTTTTTATTTTCCTCCTGTAGCAGTGCTGGCGGCTGCCTTGGCTTGTGCTTGCTTTGCTCTTTCTCGTGAGGTGGATGGAGCACCTGCAGCAGCCTGGCCTCCTGGGTGGTGTGACTTGTCCTTCTCTGCAGAGTTCACCCGGGAGCCGACGGCGAAGGCGGCCTGCTGGCGACTGGCTCTCTCACCCCTAAAAATCATCCTTGTCACCCGGGAGCCGACGGCGAAGGCGGCCTGCTGGCGACTGGCTCTCTCACCCCTAAAAATCATCCTTGTCACCCGGGAGCCGACGGCGAAGGCGGCCTGCTGGCGACTGGCTCTCTCACCCCTAAAAATCATCCTTGTCACTCTTTTTCTCTGATTTAGCAGCAGTCACGCCATAAGCTCCATTTCTGCTTCCCTTCGTTTTTCTCTCTTCCTTGCAGTGAAGTTGTTTAGGGGTGGAGGGAAACCCCTTACATTTTCCTAAGATCTGTGAGTGTGTTGGAAAGGGCTTCTTTAGCATTGTCAGGAGATGCCAGCTTGGCTGACATTATGTCTTATCACGATATGTGACGTGTATCGGGATATATGTTTATATCTCTGACCCTTCTGCATGCTTGACTCTATAAACAGTTCGATAAAGAAGCAGTATTAAAAACTAGTTTTCATTTTCTGTCAAAATTAATAGTCTTGTTATGTTGGAACAATCATGGAACAATCCCTTCTAGAATAACATTTCAGATTCAGACAACTCTCCCTGAGCTCTACAGTTATCTAGCAATAGGATAACTTGGCCACATTCAGACAAGCCTAGGAAATGATCTTTAACTAAGAGCATGAAAAGATAATAGGATAGTCAGAAAAAGAAGCTGGTCTGCACGTTTGCATGTGTGTTAATAGAGGCAGAGAAAGGGGTTGCCATTTTAAAAACTCTAGAACAATGGCATTTTCCATGCATCAGTGGCTGAATTTTATGGGGTGCTTTAGCACTGGAACTTGGAGAAACAAGCAGCCTGCGTCCTTATTTTGCATAAACTCAGGAAGATTCAGTTCTTTGGCTCTTCCCCATGCAGAAGTTGGCAAGCACCTCCGAAACAGGCTGGTTTTATCTTTTACTGTAAAGTTGCTCGGAGTAGAAAGTGCTTAGAAAAGGGACCTGTAAGTAATTCGTGCCACCATTTCTTTAGTTATGCAATTGTCTGTGTCACTTGGTTTGAAATGCTTTTAGAAAAGAAGAAAAAAAAGAAAGGATAGACTGGCTCTCACCAGACATTCCCAGTGGATCCACACAAAACAGACTCAAGCTCTGGGGCCACGGGTCGGGCCCTCCCCAGGACAGCCTGCCAGGTGCACCTTCCTGGATGGGGGACAGAGCCTGCGCGGCCCGCTTCCGGGCCCAGGGCGTCTGTGTTAACTAGCAGAGCAGCAGGTGCTTCCCTTTCACGTCAAGATTGCTCCTGAACCCGAGCTTCACGTTGACCCGAGTTAGCTTACGAGATGCAGGCGATTCCCCGAGCCCCCTCGCTCTGAGCTGGCGAAGCTGGCCTTGGCCTAAAGGCCTAAAATAGCATCTGTATTTTCTTCACGCTGGTCACCGTGACAGCTTCTAACTCGCCTCCCTGTCTGCCCCAGTGGTCTCTTCTCCACAGGCCGCCAGGGTGAAAAATCAGAGCAGGTTACCACCTGCTCAAAACCCTCCAGGGCCTTCATCCCCGACGACGAGCCTGCAGTCCTCGGGAAGTCGGCAGAGACCCTCCACGGCCTGTCTCCCTCACCTGCACCATTCCATGACCCCTTGCTGCCCCTGGCACCCCTACCCCCAGCCTGTAACCCTCTGGGAGCCTTTGTCCCCTCGCCTGGAATAGTCTCCCCAGGCCTTCGCAGAGCTGGACCCCCTTTTCACTCAGGCGTTTACTAAGGTTGCTCGCCATCACAGAGGGCTTCCCTGACCACACATGGCTCTGCCCCCTGCCCCCTTACCCCTACCCCCTTACCCTGCTTCAGAGTTCCTCACAGCACTTATCAGCACCAGAAATAGCATCACTTGTTGCCCTGTTTTCTCCTCTTCCGCGAGGACAGGGGTCTCAGCTGTCATGGTCACCACCGCACAGGAGGCAGGAGCATGGGCTGTGGGGCCCGCCTGCCTGTGTTCCAGTCCTGACTCCTGGTCGCAGTGTGACCTTGAACCAGGTATTTAACCTCTCAGTGCCTAACGTAAAACACAGGTGGAAACAAGCCCAACTTCGTGGGTTACGGTGAGGATAAAGTAGGTTAATATATGTGAAGCTCTTAGAAGGATGCTGGCACGTCATAAATGCTTGTATTATTGTTAATCAGAAGGTCTAGACCAGCCCCGCGTGGAGTTGGCTCTTAATTGTTTGTGGACTAAATGAATCTATGAAGTTTGTCCCCTGGGGTCGAACACCTCAGTCCCGGGGTCTGTGCCACCGAAATCGTGGTATGTTGTTGGCTGCCCACGACCTCGCAGGGTTCATGCAAATGATCCGTGAAGGGAAAGTGGAAATCTGATGAGGATCTTGAGACGTTACCCTCAAGAACTACCATATCCTTCACATCAAGTCCCTTTCCACTCGATACTTGGACTCAAAGACCATCCACCGGGATGCACGTCGATCTCAGCATCATTTTCCGTGGATGAGAAAGCCTACAGCCACCTTTCCAGGCGCCAGACACGCACACCCGTAAGGGCAGCACTCAAACTGAAATCGTCCTCTCAACACTGGTCCCTGCCTCCTGCTGTCCAGTCTTTAAAGTGGGTCTCGCTTCAGTCAGCCGTGACACTAATGATACCACTGTAAGCGCAGTAAGATTTTGCATTTTTTAAAGAAGTCTCTGAGAAAAGGTTTTCTTCTGGTTCTCTTGGGATAGAGAAGCCAAGGTGCAGGAAAGCTGGCTGCCTTGTCTAAGGGCACCTGGCCAGACCTGACCTCAGGTCTCTAATTCCTGAGGGCAAACTCAGAAGTTCAAGGATGTGAGCTCCTGAGTCAGTAGAAACCAAAGGATAGAGATACTCTTAAGTCATCTCCCAGTTTTGTTCCCCAGATATTTAAGGACCACATCATCGTAGCCCAGCCTCTCCTCAGAGGTCATCCTTCCTTTATATCCTTACTGTGCAGAGATATTTAGTCTTCATGTGGCAACCCTGAGGGATTCTAGTAGCATCAGCATTTCTTACTGGCCTTTCACGCTGCTCCTAAGGATTACTCTGATTGTAAGAAGTAGAAGGGCAGGTCGCGTTTCCCCTGCATGAGCCAGTCAGGCTCCTTTCATTCATTCTCCGTAATTATGGCCCATGGACTAGGTGCCGGACATTGCGCTTGTGCTCTCTTCGCCGTGGACCACCTCTTCCCTGAGAATTAGAGTCCTCTCTCTTTCCAGCTACGTGCATCCTATCCTGTCCCGTAACTAGCAGAGACATTCTCCCACTTTTCTATAAACTCCCGTTATTTCCATTTAAAATGGTTCTGTAAAGACAGCTAGACCCTGGCAGCTCTTGTGAGTTCTTTCTCTGCTGGAAGCAAGTTCTGGACTAGCCCCCATTAAACCTAGTTTCCCTGTCTGCTTCCCAAGTGGGATCCGAAAAGTGGGAGAGGCCCTTTGTGTGTGTGCCAGCCGGCGCCAGGAAGGATGCACAGATGCCGGACAGACAGCTGTCACAATCTAGGCAGCAAAGAAGTAACTGAGGACTTTCCACCTGAGACAGTAAACAGGGCTCCTTGGGTGTTTCACACCAGAAAGAGAAGCAGGGAAGTCAATCAGACTTTGCTTTCATCTTTGTCCTTTTTTCCATGTTGCTGTTCTGGAGATATTCCTTCTGATTCCCCTCTGTAAGACATTTATTGGACTAACGATCGCTTAATCACCCCCACTTATTATAGCTCCGCAGTTTGTCACGCCCCTCAGGATCGTAAACAACCGTAAGCAGGCTTATTTGGAATTGCTGCTTCCGGTGCTCCGTAACCGTGGGGGGAAGAAGGGGTTCCCACCCCAGGTAACTCACAGAGGTTGTGTGTCTATCAAAGAGAAAACATTTTCCAAGCATTTCAAAATACGGTTATATACCTCGCTTAATAGCCACATGTCTGTGAGAGAAAAAGAAGTAGAAGAAACAGTTGGGACTGGGAAACTGCATCTGCAGTAACCGGGTAGGTGCCGGGCTGTGTTTCTTCACTCTGATGAGACTTCCTTGAATACATGAATTACGATTGTGACTTCAGCTAACTCTTAAATGTGTAGCCCCTTTTTCTTTAAACCTGGTGAAAACTAAAGTATCTGTACAAAGTTTGGGTTTATTTACAGCTGTGTGACACTCTCAGTGTTCATCAGAGTGTACCCTGGCAAGGCGACCCTTCAGTTCTTCTGGGCTCTGGGAGAGCAGACCTGGGTAACAGAGGTTCCCAACCACTCATTCATGTAGGCTAGTGAGTTGAGCACTGAACTCACACCCAAATAATGTGTTTACTCTACCAGTGATGGTATATACGTGTATCCAGCTATACAAGGGTTGTGTGTAACATAAGTATTTGGATGAAGAAATATATTGTTACTGTAGTACGTAATTTTACACTGAGAAGATCAACTGGATGTCATGTTTTCTGATTCCGGATAACAACAAGGTGTTGGAGTTATACCATTTTTGCCAGCAGCTCTTTAGTGATGACAGGATTCCATACCACATCAGCTATCCTTAAGCTAGTGTTTTTTTTTAATGAAGCAATTCAAATAGTGGCTGTGTCAGACCCAGAACTATGAACCTGCCATTGTAAGCAGTTCAGAGCAGACATTATGTACAACCATCGAAGATACTAGGAAATGGGTCGATATTATGGGTAGCAGCCTTTTAGCTAACCTGAGTGTGTGTATATGTGAGATGAAGCATTTTCAGTGTTTAGCTTACACTTATTATTTTTGTGGATCACTAAGAGCAAAGTAATGTGCCCAGTTTATTGGCATTTTGGGTGGTGATAAGTGAGAGTCTCTGAAACCATATTTTTTACTTCATCTGATACTTTATGGTTTAGTTTTTAAATGACCGTTCGAGAGGAACGTCCCGCAATCACTTTCTGAATGTGCCTGTCGTGAGATGAGAAGCCATTGAACAGTGACAGGCCTCTCTCACGTGGGTCTCCGCAGAGCCTGTGCCAGTGCCCCATGGGGTGGTCAGAATTGAGTGAAAGGGATGCCTTACCTGCCCCCAGTGGGCACCCTGTAGAACAGGAGTGTTTTATCTGTATGTCTTGTGGGGAAAAGTAGTAATGCACTTTATCTCTCTTCAAGTACACTTTTAGCTTAAGTACCATTTTGGTAGGTTCAGGGGAATCTCTAAAATTTACTTGGAAATTGTTTTTATGAAGGAGAGGAAAGTCAGTCCGTACATTAGGGGCATTTAAAATACATGGAAAGAATTATACATTATTCACAATATCCAAGAGGTGGAAGCAACCCAAATTTCCACTGACGGATGGATAAACAAAATGTGGCATTTACATACAATGGAATATTATTCAGCCCTTAAAAGGAAGGAAATTCTGACACAGGCTACAACATGGATGGACCTTGAGGACTGTGCTCAGTGAACTAAGCCAGACACAAAAGGACCAGTACCGTGTGATTCCGCTTATCTGAGGTCCCTAAAGTGGTCAATTCAAGGAGGTAGAAAGTAGGATGTTGGTTGCCAGGGGCTGGGGGAGCAGGAAAGGGGAGTTAGCGTTTAATGGGGACAGTTTCAGTTTTTCAGGATGAAAAAGTTCTAGAGATATGGTTTACAATAATGTGAACGTAGTTAATACTACTGAACTATACGCTTAAAATTGGTTAAAATGGTAACTTTTTGTGGGGGTTTTTTTCACAATAAAAAAAATTCTCCCTTCCCCTAAAAAAGAACTATATAACCAGTCCTCAATTTTTCTCTTAATTGAGAAAAATAAAATTGAATGCCTCAGACATTGATTGATAACTTGAGGCTGGGAAACCTTAGTCATTCAGAGCTGGAACTACAAGCCTTCAGCTTCTTATCTGTAAAATCAAAGGGTTATGCTGTAGTTTCTAAGGCTACTTCCAGTTCTAAAATGCCACGGTTCAACATTTCACATCAGTATCTGCCCCTTCTTGATTATTTGCAGAAATACTGATACATTTTGGAGTAAATTACTCTATGCTCAGCTTCCCTTGACCATTTCTCACCAAGATCTTAACTTTCCAGAGTTTAGGCTATAGGTGAGCAAAGGGGTACGCCAGCCGTGTATTTATGCCATCGTAAATTCCTAAAACTTCTCTTGGTCTAACCTTTCTGCTACGAGGAAGGTCAAAAGATTGAATTGTTTTATTGATGTTGCTTGCAGCTCTGCGGTTAGCCTTCCTTTCTGGTAGAAGCCATGTTTCGGGTACTAAAGCATGCCTCTGAGGAGAACACTTTCTTTCAGAGAAAATGGAGCCGCATTTGAAGAGCAATAACGCGTGAGTGACGGGAATGCTCTCCCCAGTTCCTCCTCGGCGTTAATGCTCTTTCTGTTTGATTTGACTCCACCCTGCCCCCTGGCCCATCTCAGTCACGTGAAACACAAACGCACTGCGTGCCTTGCAATCCATGCCCACAGTTTCTTTCCCTGTTTATCAAGCACCCCCTCTATGCCATATAATTATGAATTGGTTTTGTAAGTTTTTCGGAGGCAGAGTTGGGGTGGAATGCAGAGGTCTGTCCAGACCTCACAGAAGTTCTCTCTGGCTTGGACTGTTTGGGAGCCAAGCCCACCCTTCCTGTTCTGGATACCCTCTGTTCACTCATTTCATGGAACACAGCATAGGTTTACTGGCATATCCCAGCAGTGCTTTCCCCTGTGCCTCTATAGACCAGCTAAGATTAGATCCAAGGATCAATCTACATATTAAAAAAATAGTACTAAAGCAGTCAGAGGCAAAGGAGATTTCTGTGCTCCGTCTTGGACTTGGATAAACATCCTCAGGAAATCAACGTGAATTTATATACAACAACCAGAAAGAATTGCCCCCTAAGTGAACCCTGTGTCTTTTGGGTATATGAATTCTCTCAATAGGAATAAAAAATTCCCCAGCCTCCTCAGAAGGTTTGAGAAAGCAGGGCAATGAGAAGGGTTTGTTGAGTTTTATAGCTTGGCCTGTGTATGACATTTATTTTTTCAGCCTGTTCAATATATAGTTCCTCTGCAGCTACAAATAGACTTCTTCATACAAGAATTTAAACTAATTTCCTCTCTGCTTTTTCTGGAAATTCCTTTATTTCCTCAAGTCTGGGACAAGAGTATTTTCGCACAGTTGGCATTCTTCTAGAAGAAATGTCTCTTAGTTGGAGACCACCCATCAAATTTGCTTCATTCCTCCAAGGTTGACACGCACAGAACAAGATTCCACTTCCTTTCTAGAGGAAGCCTGTATCACCCCTGCCTTTTTATGTACACTAATAGTTCTGCCTATTTCATGTTCACAAGAGCTCACATAGTAGTGCCGTTTATAGAAAACTTTGGCACGGGTTTCATTTGGGAATTTTTATCATGGTATCTGTCATTCTCCCATCTAGTCTAGCAGATGAGTCTCCTAGTCTAGTCTGCCAGAGCTGCTCACTCTTGAGTTCTTCGAAAAGCCTTTTTGTTGCTGAAACACCTAAAGTGGAAGCAGATATTAACAATTCCGGAGCAGAAAGTACATTGATCTCGGGGGCAAGAGGTGAACGTGCTCATCGCAGCTCTGATAGTAACTTGCCGTGTGATCTTGGGCAGGTGGTTTGTTCGCCCTGTTTCCTCCATCTGTAAAGGGATGATTTGATAGATTGGGGGGGGGGGGCGGTCCTCACCAGTGTCGATTCGTCACGCCCTCTCTGGGCACGGACTCCCTGTATTACATAAGCACTTTGAATGCCTAACAGCAGCCTTGTGAGAAAGATACTAGTATCCTTGTGCACTCGATGAGGAAATTCAGACTTGGCCTGTTTGAATAATTCTCCCAGGGATGCATAGTTAGGAGAAGGATGGGCCTGCATCTGTTCTCACTTTTTAGCCAGTTCTCAGAAGAGGGGTCACCCTGGGTGGCCTTATCTTCACAGAAGGTAAACAACACGTAGGAGAGGAGGAGGGAAGACGTGTGTTCCTTTTTCTGATGGTCCCTTTAGAGCTCTCATTAGAAGGTAGCAGCTTCCCCTCTGTAGGCTCGTGAATAGTTTATCCCTAGGGGCTGCTCTCCTTTATCATTTATCAGAAAACTCTCTCACCCTCTCTGCCTTCAAAAGGAAAAAACAGTACAAAACCACAGTCTGAAAATGGGAAAGTTCAGCTGCCTTATTTAAGAAGTGCTTGCTCAGAATTTCCCCATAGATCCAGGGTCACAGCTCCAATTGTGCTTTTCCTGACAAGCTATCGCTGAAGTGCCCTTCAGCGGAAACCTTTTGTTGCCTTACTGCCTGGCTTGTCCGTTCAAGTAATCAGAGTTAATTCCAGTCGTGCTTATGCAGAAGATCTTCTCCCAAGCTGACGGGGAAACAATGCCACATCTTCTAGGAAGGGTGACAGAGGGGCTCCCCCTGTTTATGTCCATTTGTGTTTCTGTCCCACGTCCTCCGAGGTGGCAGGGAGGTGATGACGCCCAGCCCAGTGTGTGTATGAGAACATGTGCTCATTTCCTGAGCACTGGATATCTGCATTTGATGGGTTTTACAAGCATATGTATGAAGGGTGGTATCACCTACGCTGTTGGAAAGATTTATTTTCTAATTATACATCTATCGGTCTAAAAACTGTTGTTTCATTCAGAGACATGATTGGAGGTTTTGAGTGAGAAACACCTAAATTTAAATCCTAGCCCATGTTAGGTAGCTCTCTATCCTCATTCATGATATTTAATCTCTCTTAAAACTTTATCATCATTCAGTTTGTCTGCTGAAGCCCAAGGAATACCATTCATAAGTTAAGGTTAGTTTTGTACTTGCTGTGTGTTTGAAATACCAGAGCCAGATGCTGTGTCAGAAACGTTCTCTCTTCCCCAAATCTGGTAATTAGGGTTGTCATTTCGTAGATTGGTTGGTTATAAATAATCGAAAGGCTTTAAAAATTCTCTCAGGTGTGGCACTGTAATAATCTTAGCTTTATTAAGTAATGCTGGTGCACAATCAAATCAGTATTTTAAATATATTCTTTTTCTTCGAGCATTTCCACTTCATGCAGCCTAACAAGTACTTCTCTTTTCCTCGCCCCAAGTCTCATCTCCTTAATGTTGTAACAACACCACCGACCTGCGTCCCATGGACTCCCCTTCACAGTCTGTCACAACTTCGAGATATTAGCATCACCAGAGATCCGTGACCCAGTAGGCTTCATCTGTAAAAGGTGAGGGATTGGGTGCACTGCTTTCCAACATCCTAATAGCAACTTCTCTTCACGAATCTGCTGTATTTAACAAACCTAAGTTTAACTGCCTTGTGGAGGTTGGGTTGGGGGTTTCTTTCATGGAGTTCTCGCACTCACTTAGATGAGCGCGTCCCAGAACTGCCTGCAGAGTCATGGATGTGCCGTCGGAGCCCAGTGCGCACCCATCACTGAACGCCGGCCGGCCAGGGAGCCAGCACAGCCAGGGTCTGCTCCCGGCCCCGGCCAGCTGGCAGGCGGTCGTCGATGCCAGCTCCACATGGGTGTGGAGGGGTGCCCCGTGCCTCCGAGGCCCCCTTTCAGGCCTGACATTTTCTGATTCTGAAAATAATTGACGATGATTGTTAGATCCCAGAAACATACTTGTGAATGTTGGATTTTGACCGAGGGTGCGGCGTGTCACTGACCCTCTGCATTTACTGAATTCACTTTAAAAGGAAAGCTTGGCTGCCGGGACGTCACAGGCAGCCTGTCGCCTTGAGCATGGGGAGTGACTGGTGGCGTAAGCTGAGTCGTGCAGCGGTGGTTCTCTGCTGGCAGCCCCGGCTGCGGGGCCAATTCCAGACAAGCCCTTGGCTACACTCTGTAGAAGCTTTTAACCCCCGGTGATGGCAGGGATGTTGCATGGATCACGGCGGCTTCCGGGGACCTGTGAGCTGTGGCAGAAGCTGCCCTTGCACGCAGGTGACAGGTCGTGGATGCCTCATTACCAACGAGATTTCTTCACTGCGACTCGACAGACCTTCCAAGAAGGAGTGGGATGAGGAAGGGAGACCAGGGGAAAAGAGCCAGAATCAGTTGTCCTGCGGCTTCGATCCAGGTTCTGTCTCCACTGGGCCAAACTCAGCACTTGCTTTTTTCAGTAACTCTCAGCTGTTATTTAAAGTTTGCAGCAGTCTGTATAGCTGTCCACGTTTTTCTTAATATTACGTATTTTTCTTACTGGAAGTACTTTTTAAACGGAGCCCATTTTTCCCTACAGGCCAGTGCCCGTCCTTTCTTCTCTCCTGGGCAGTTCAGGGAACCGCTAGGAAGCGGCGTGGCCCCGTGGGTTTCTGGGCCCTGCGAAGCCTGCCCCGCGCACACTCGTGCCCCACTGCAGCCACGTCGCGGCTTCAGGACCGGGAGCCGGTGAGCTCGTTGGGCTGAGCACAGGGTGCTCGGGGCTGGATGCGGGGCCAGCGCGGCGCAGGACACCCAGCGCCCCGCCAGGGAGCTCCTTCCCCGCCCGCCAGCTGCCGAGGGCAGGCCTGCCGCGCCCTTGCTCCCCTCTCCTGCCACTGAAACCTGTTGTCCTCGGGGCCACCAGAGCACTCAGGTGTTAACTCCTCAGCATTTCCTGCAGGGCTTTGCCAGGGCCTCTGACTTCCCGGGGAGGCGGGTTGTCTTCTGTGCCCCGAGCTGCCCCGACCCCGCAGCGTGGTCACCGCCCAAGCCTTTGCTCTCGACACGTGGGCCTCGCTGTCACGCAGGCCGACCCTCCCAAGTGCTTCTCAGTGGCTTAGGTAGAACGGTGAGGACTGAACTCCAAGGGGCAGTTTCTGTATTAATGCTTTTCACACACCGGGAAAAGTTTATCCACCAGAAAGAACGGGGGCACTCACTCACTCTCAGTGAAAGGGGTTTCCAAGGCTACAAGAGTAGACCTAAATCAAATTTTATAGCATTCATTTTATTGAAATGCAGCTGAAGGACCGTGCTGTGAGGCAGTGCAGTGCGGTCACGGAGGCCTCAGCTCACATGCTGCCCGGGCAGGCTCAGAGTCAAGGAGGGGCTGTGAGGCGCCCACCGCCCCTGACTCCTGACCCCCTGTCCCCGTGCCCTGCCACGTCAGGTGCACACACACAGGGATGAGGTGCGGACCCCGAGTCCTCGGAGCTCGTGCAGCTTTACTGCTGGAGGGATCTGGAAGGCAGGTACTACCTCTGGCGGCAGTAAGCGTTCGCAGGGAGGTGAGCGGATGTCTGTAAGGGGCTTAGGTCTGGCCAGAGAAGTGACTCAGGGAAGAGCGTGTATGCCTGTCCAGACCTGTGCGCGTGGGGCCCTCGAGGCTCTGCGTGAGAATCCCTGGCATTCAGCCGTCCTGTGGCCTCCCAGGCTTTGCTTCCCAGATGGACGAGGGTTGTGTGTGCCCTTTCCTAGTGCCTCATAGAGCCCTTTCACACAGCAGGTGACGGGGGTTTTTTTAACTCTGTTTTCCTTCAGAAATGCAACTGCTGTCTCAAAAGCATAGGCCCCGTATCGCCGAGTCAGTTAGTCTCTTTGTGTCCGTATCGCCGAGTCAGTTAGTCTCTTTGTGTCCATATCGCTGAGTCAGTTAGTCTCTTTGTGTCCCAATCGCCAGGTCAGGTAGTCTCTTTGTGTCCGTATCGCCGAGTCAGTCTCCTTGTGTCCGTATCGCCGAGTCAGTTAGTCTCCTTGTGTCCGTATCGCCGAGTCAGTTAGTCTCCTTGTGTCCGTATCGCCGAGTCAGTTAGTCTCCTTGTGTCCGTATCGCTGAGTCAGTTAGTCTCCTTGTGTCCCTATTGCCGAGTCAGTTAGTCTCCTTGTGTCCCTATTGCCGAGTCAGTTAGTCTCTTTGTGTCCGTATTCTTCTCAGAGGTAGTTCACCACACCTCCTCCTCGAAACTGTATTTGGTCCTGTCTTTTCCTGCAGACTGTTGCCCTCTGTGTCTAGTAGATGCTTGAACTTAGGTGTCTTACCAGCACATGAAACCCATCAGAACCAAACCATGACCAGTGACCTTGTGTTCCTCTTAAACGAAGTTTCCTTCACAAATTCCCGGTACCTCCATTCTCTCAGGACTCAGGCTCAAATCTCCCTCTGCCCTTCACAGGGAGAATGGAACCTGGGCTGTTCATGTCATCCCCTGAAAATAAATCCAAGACTGTTCTCAGTCCTACAAAACGGGATACCTGGGAATGTTAAAATATATTCCAAAGCACTGCCCTGAAGGCCGACTGTTTCTGCAGGTCCTGGCCTGGTGTGCGCCCCTCACGTGCACAGTCGGGGCCGTTGAGCTGCGTCAGTGCGTCTTGGCCCCCAGCTCCTCCTGAGTACCTTCTACGCCTACCTCATCGTGAGTCACCAGTGAGCACCTTTTTGACGTCGGACTTCACCTGAGGTTCTGCTGGATATTCCTGAGCAGGTGCTCATCTGCTGAGATAGCCTCACTTCTAGCGTGGAAGCACCTTGGTGTCGTGGCGGCCTGACTTCCCACGGCACTTGCGGTGCCTCAATGCATATTGACAGGCTCAGCTCTAACTGCTTGTGTCAAAGCACTTTGGGAGGCTCAGCAGTCTTGTGCTTTTTTTTTTTTTTTTTGCGGTACGCAGGCCTCTCACTGTCGTGGCCTCTCCCGTTGTGGAGCACAGGCTCCGGACGCGCAGGCCCAGCGGCCATGGCTCACGGGCCCAGCCGCTCCGCGGCATGTGGGATCTTCCCGGACCGGGGCACGAACCTGCGTCCCCTGTATCGGCAGGCAGACTCCCAACCACTGCGCCACCAGGGAAGCCCACTTGTGCTTCTGTAATTGACATCAATAATGTGTTTGCATTTATCAGTATTTCCTAATTGCCAAGTTATAACAGTGGAGCTTCTGTGATAAATCGTCTCTACAGATATCTTCAGACATTAGGGCTTAAGGTTCCTGTCAATATTTTGATGTGCTATAAATTGTTTTTATGAGGACTTTTTTCCTGTAAGAAAGGAGGAACTGTGCAGCAGGAGACAGAATTGAGTCAGTGTGTCACCATATAAACTTAAGTTAAAGAGCCACATCCCTCCAGTGAAAACAGAAGGAAGTGATGTACAGGCCAGTGCAGTACATTCCCGTAAAGTGCAGCGTCACCATCCGCATGAAGGCTAATGTGTCTCCCCGGAGGGTGATATGCTGTGCCAGGGCCCTGGACCAAAGGATAGTGAATATTCCTACGAAGAAGGAAATGTTATCAACTCATTTTTCAGAAGAGGAAACTTGCTCAAGTCAAAGGGTGACTTTGCGAGGCTAGGTCTCACACCCAGGGCTGTTGGAGTCTATGGCTGGACTCTTGACCCTACAGGGACAAACTCGACCAAACCCAAAGAGAGGGAGACCCAGGTGTTGAAGGACTGACTCCACAGTATCTGTTACACAGCTGAAGGCTCTAGAATATCTGGCTTGGAAAAGAGATGAACGTGGAAGGCTCTGGAGGTCTGTCCTCTCGTCACCTGCAGGGGGCGGTTAGCCCCCGGGTCTGTGCATCCGGATGGCAGCGGTGAGGCCAGTCCTCTGACCTGGCGAGAGGAGGCTTTGTGGAGCAGTTACAGGTGTGACTCAGCAGCCACACTGTTCGCAGGAAATCCCTGCCCAGCCACTCACCAGCTGCCGCCCTTGGGCAAGTCGCTTGGCCGCTCTTTGTCCCAATTTCCTCAGCCAAGATGGCAGTGATGGCAGCACCTGCCCAATAAGGCTGTCGTGAGGATTCAGTGAGTTAACATGCGGAAAGTGCTTACGATGCTGCTTGGCACGTAGTGTGATGTAAGGGTTTGCTGTTGTTTCAGTATAAAGCCAGACTAGGCGTGCGGAAGAGTTCTCTAAAAAAATCAGTCAACATTTGTCCGTTATTTCTGCCACTCTGTATGTACTAGACACTGTTCTGGACACTGTTCTAGACACAAGGATACAGTGACGGTAAGACAGCGCTCGTCCCTGCCCCGCCCTTGCGCAGCCTACATTCTGCATTAGAGAGGAAGGAAGTTACCCTGTGAATCACGAAACAGCCGATGCGCACATGAAAGAGCCGCTTCTGAGAGATGAGCCCCAGCCCTTCCCCTGGTAGCACTGAAGAGGTCAGGCAGAGGCTGCCTGGGGTCCTTATGAGTGGGGCTGCCTACTGTGGGTTTTTATAGTGTCCCTAACATCCCTCTGCAGAGGAGGGTTAATTTGAGGCACCCAGTGATTAAGACACCAACATGAATGCCGCTGTGCTTTAGAACTGCCACCCTCTGGATCACCATGGCGAGCGGGTGCATCTCAGGCATTAGGCAGGACAAGCCTTTGCGGTACAAGCAGGAAGTACAGAGCTTCTGCCCAGATTTTGTATCTCATCTTTTAAAGTGCCTCTACTCTTGGACGTATTTTTAACTGCATAATTTGGTAGCACAGGAGCACATGTTGATGATTTATAAATAACTATAAACATACACTAAGGTTGCATGTGTAAACATCCTTTGCTAATGAGGTGAACAATTTAAAGAGCTTAAGTTGTACCAGAATACTTGAGCATGTTACCCCTGAAGGGCCAGACCCTGCCTTTGGGTCCCCCTCCCTGCGCCCAGCCAACTCCACCATCCTCACCCCAGTCCTTTTCAGCTGGAAGTGACTGCACTTTAAATGGCATTCACTTACAGGCCTTGTGGGAAGCGAACTCCAAGACTCTCAGCAAAGGAAACAGGCTGACTTTGAGTCTCTGAAGAGGTGGATTATAATAAACTCATTCATCACCTTTGCCCGTCTCAGGCTTCCGTGATCACCTGTGCATCTTGACTCAGGTGGCTTCCTGGTTTCTTAGTGTTGGCGGGGGGCGGGGGGCATCAACACTTCTTTGCATGTTAAAAATCTCCCTTAATTTCGTAACACCTGTAATATTTACTGACAACATTGATGAGGTTTGCAAATTTCACTTTGAAGAAGTTCATTATGCACCCTTCTAGATGTGTGCTCCATTCAGATGCCTTGGGAGGAACCTAAGACAGCTTATGGGCTTACGTTAAAACTCGTCTTTCAGGCATGTTTTCTCTGAAATGAAAAGTAGTGTCTCGTTTTTCTCTGGATGGTGTTCTCCTTTTCTTTTTTTTTTTTTTTTTTGGCCACGCCACATGGCATGTGGGATCTTAGTTCCCCCACCAGGGATAGAACCCACATCCCCCGCGTTAGAAGCGCGGAGTCTTAACCACTGGACTGCCAGGGAAGTCCTGGATGGTTTTCTCCTTTAAAAAATTATTATCTTACTTGAACTTAAGCAGCTTATGTAAGAGAATGAATATTTTGCCCTTTCCTTCATTTCACCAATGTTGACATTAAGTTGCAGGCATAACTCTACCTCTATAGGTGTCAGTTGGATGTCTTCTTAGAACAAGGACGTGCTTCTTGCCTTCTCACAGTTCCGTTTTCACACCTCAGAATTGAGCATCAGTGTGTGCTGGCCGATACCGCAGTCCATCTTCACGTCTCCAGCTGTCCCACCTTTCACAGTTGTTTCTAATCCAGAATCTGTTTAAGGATCAAGTGTTGCATTCCGTAGTCACGTCCCTTAAGTCTCCTTGAATGTAGAAGGGGCCCTCTGCCTTTTTTTTTCAACTTTCATGATATTGGCCTATTTAGTCTAGACTGTTGGCCAGTCTGAATCAGTCAGAGTATATCGGAATAAACCCTTGGGCAGGAACCCTGAGTGGGTAATAAGGCCTCCTCCCTTTCCACCCCATCAGGCGCCCATAATGTCGGTGGTACCATTATTGGTTTGTGCTCAGTTTGATCCTTTATTAAAGTGGAGGTGAGATATTTCCATTATAAACATCCCGTTTCTCTTTGTGATTCATAAGTAAACTGTTCCCCAACAGCCTTATGCCCAGTGGTTTTCAGACCCATTAATGCACCTTGCCTTATTTACTTAGTCGTTGCACAATGGTGATTTTTCTAATTCTCTTATAACCTTGTTGGCTTCTGCATATCACTCGGGGGCCGTTTTTTGTTGTTGTTTTTTTTAATAATAATTTCCTTGTTTTTTTTTGTTTTTTTTTTTTTTTGCGGTACGCGGGCCTCTCACCGTTGTGGCCTCTCCCGTTGTGGAGCACAGGCTCTGGACGCGCAGGCTCAGCGGCCATGGCTCATGGGCCAGCTGCTCCACGGCACGTGGGATCTTCCCGGACCGGGGCACGAACCCATGTCTCCTGCATGAGCAGGCGGACTCTCAACCACTGCGCCACCAGGGAAGCCCGGGGGCCGTTTTTAATGACAGTAAGCCTAAATTACAGTCAGGTATATTTCTCACTAATCTGTCTTAATTCTCCCAGTTTAACAAACTCATGATCTTAGCCCAAGACTGTGAATACTCCCTACTAACCCACTCTGAGGGTTTTATCTTGGAGGTACATTCTACCCAGAGAGTCACATGGCTCCACTGTTTCCACTAGAGGCTTGGGGGGTCGGTCTGATAGCAGAAGGACTTCAGGTTGCTTCCATGAACTGCCTGCTGGCAGCCATTCAGCCTGCTTGGACCATGGACATGAACGAAATGAAGCTGTATCAATAGGTTCACCTTTGTAGCACCCTTGGGGAGCACAGCTGCACTCTGGGTTTACAGCTTCTTTTCACCTAACGTATGGTGAACATTCCCCATGTGACTCAATTCTCTTTTGCCTCAGGATTTTTTTTATGGCTTCCAGTATTTTATTGTAGAGCTTACCATGATTTGTTTATCTACCAAATGTTGAAAATTATTTGGTTTCCTTTTTTTTCCCCTCCTATTAGAGACAGTGTGGCCATAAATATCTTTTTTTTTCATAAATATCTTTATGTACATTCCTGACTGGTTTTCTTAAGACAAATTCCTAAAATTAAAATTACTGGGTTAAAATATATGTGTGTGTTTAAGGTATACGAGGCAGGTTTTAAACACAGTGCCTTATATCTGGTATCACCCTTCCCCCAGAAACGTGTCCACCTGTACAGACAAAGTTTTACTTAAGGTGTCTGGGTCTCAGGAAGCCATGGGCTCAGGTTCAGAAGCTTCAGGCTGCAAGACTGAAATCCGAAAATTACCCAGGACCACACTCTTCAGGCAGCTCTCTCTGGCTTCCTCTGATTACTCAAGTCTGCAGTTTCAAACACAATTTTAATTCTAATAAGTACTTGTGAGACTACTAAGAGCTTTTCCATTACTTGTTGATAAAAATATTTATGATCTCATCTTGGATTTTCATTTTTCAAGAATAGAGCTGGAATCAGTCCTCAGCACACAGTGAGCCCTCCCCCTCTCACAGTGGATGATTCACACGTTTGTGCTCCTGTAACTGAAACAGCAGTGACGGCAGGGTTACAGCAATTTTTAGAATTGCATTTGGGGTTTGAATTCTCCCTGATCAGACACATCGATTCAGGCGTTCTAATTTAACTTATCTGTAATTAGGAAAACTGATTTTAGGACCTCTCACTGACCAAGCCACAGCTCTGATAGATCTTTTCCATTTAAGACCTTAGAGTATACCGTGATACGGGACCCTAGATTTTACTCTTGGGACCCTAACCCAGGAACATCCCCAGTGGGAACTGCAGCCCAGACATTTTTTTTTTAATCTTTCTTTCAGCTTGGATAGAACATATTTGCCGGTAAATTCTCTGGAGCCTTTACTGAGGAAAAGATTGGGATTTTGAGGTTACTTAAATCCACAGCTGTCCTTCTGCCTCGCCATTAAGACATAAGAATTTTAACTTCCACTGTCTGCTTCATTTCCTCCAAGTACTCATTTTGGAGCAGCTGAGACATGGCACAGAGGGGTTTTTTTTTTACTGCATTATGTCCCAGAAAAGAGTCTGACCCAGAATGCTTCCAAAGGTGTCAGAGGAAGATGACTGACTTAAAATGATGTTTTCTGGAATTCGATGTTTTCGGTCACATGAGAAGTGGTCAAGTTATCATACTATGTGTACATGCATGTGTGTGTTTACGTGTGTATATTTGCAGGAGTGAGGTAATTTTAATTAAACAAATAACATTCCATTAAATTTTCAGTGTCAGAGATTACAGAGCCTTCACATTCAGCTGATTGCTCATTAAGATAGTTCAGAACAGGGACGGCAGTACTACAGATAGATACCAAGTGAATTTTCTTCTAAATGGACTTTTCCTAAGTAGAGTTACATTGTGCTAAGATACATCTATATATGAGGAAAGCATTTAAAGTCACAGCTATTTAAAAATGTTGAGCGTTCATAGTTTGAGCCAAACTGTTAAAAAAAAACTCAAGGAAATCAATTACTTTGAGTCAATTCAGGAATTTACTGCAACTCCACTACTATTTATTCCATGTGCTTAGTGTAATACTTCATAATTCCACGATAAACTCCGAACCGATTCCAGGAAAATCCTATGAAAAAATTAAAGCAAGGAAGAGCGTGATCCCTCCGTGTGGGATCTGAGGCGCATTAGAAAGCCGGAGACTGAACTCGAATCTGATGCTGCCGTTAACTCTCAGAGGACCTTGGAAACATCATGTAGGCGCTCTTTGCTTCTGTCTAGTAAGTGGCGATGTCAGTATCAGTCTACTTTTCTAGCCCAGAAAAAAACATTCTTTGGGTCAGATCAACTTCTGTTGTATAAAGAATTCTTGAACACAGTAGCACTATGATGAAAATCCCTCGATTTGGGGACGACAGTGATTAGATTCATAGATTAAATGAAGGAAGTATTGATTTCTTAGGTAGATGATTTAGGCACCTTTGTGGGTTTTTTCTTTTTTGTGCTTTTTGAGTTCTCTGTACTATCACCACTAACCATTGTAGACAAATTTAAAATCTTTTTAAGGAAAGTTGCAATCATCAACGGAATTGAGTTAGAAGTAGCACTTTGGTTTGCTCTGTCCGAGGTACCGTACAGAGTAATGTACAGTTTTGTGGTCCCTAACGCCTAGGGCGTTACAGTCAACGTACATTCATGTCAAAATATAGGGGCTTGTTGGTCCTGACACAGCTGTGATCGACGAGGGACTGTTCAAGTCAGAAGATCTGCTTTCAAATCCTAGGTTGTGATCTTAGGCTACCTACTTAATTTCTCTTTAATTTAACCCAGTAAAAATGAGGCTGCTGAGATTGAGATGGGGTAATAATGTTTCATAATCTAAAAAGCGAGAGTCAAGTGATAATTACACGTAATAGGTCGCTGGAAAACTGTAAAATGAACGAGTTCTAATAATGATAATAAATCACATTTATTGAGCACTTATTTTGTACCAAGCTCTATGCTAAATGATTTACGTGCACTGGTTCATTTAGCCTTCCAACCAACACTATGAAACTACAGTTTAGAGCAGTTAATTAACATGCCCGCTGTCACCCTTACAAGTAAGGAGGGCAGGATCCACACTCAGAGCCTAGCTCTTAAGCACCAGTTGGAATGATTTTCAGTATCATATGTTAAGATGAAGGGGAACAGAAAACACAACCAAGAAGCCCCTTGTGATTTACTAGTTAGATAACTTGGGGTGTTCTCTGTCTTTTTTTTTTTCCCCAAAATTTACATTGATTTACTGGTCATTTTTTAATCAAGGTAATACATTCTCAAGATAAAAAACTTAAAGGCAGAAAGAAAGTTGTTCTCCTCACCCTCCTCTCCTGGCTCTGAAGCTCACTTTCCACAGTAAGATTCCTATGTGGCCTTCCAGTAATCCCCTGTGCAGTTAGAGGTAGAGTGTGTGTGGCTGTGGACATGGATGTGTGCACTCTTTTTTATTCAACACAGATGATGTTACACTATAAATACTCCTTGATAGCCTCTTTTTTCCCACTTGACACAATATAGCTTATAAAATACATTGTCACATATCAGAACACGTTTTTCTTTTTTTTTTTTTTTTTTTTTTTTTTTTGCGGTACGCGGGCCTCTCACTGCTGTGGCCTCTCCCGTTGAGGAGCACAGGCTCCAGACGCGCAGGCTTAGCGGCCATGGCTCACGGGCCCAGCCGCTCCGTGGCATGTGGGATCTTCCCGGACCGGGGCACAAACCCATGTCCCCTGCATCGGCAGGCAGACTCTCAACCACTACGCCACCAGCGAAGCCCACATTTTTCTTTTTTAACAGCTGAATAGTATTCCACAATATGGATATGTTGTCATTTAACTAACTGGTCCCCTGCTGGTGGACACTGACATTGGTCTCAGCTTTTTGCCATCATGAGCAGGGCAGGAGTGGACATCCCGGCACCTGTGTCTTTGTTTAGGATAAAGTCAGGGGGTGTGAGCGCTGAAAATGTAGGCCTGCATCCCCACGCTGCCGAGCATCTCACCATCCCAGCGGCCCTGTCCTCGCCCTCACCCTTCAGCCCTGAGAATATCAAACATTTTCATTTTTAGCAATTTAGTTTGTGAAAGATGGTATCTCTTTAGTTATGGGTCAGGCTGGGGATATTTTATGTATATTAGCCATGTGTTTTTCTTTTCTATATTAATCACTGTCTTATTATTTCTTGTTGTATTTGTCACACGTATAGTTCCCTCATTTGTCATTTATTTTTTAGCCTTGTTTACCACGTTTTTCATACAGAAGATTTTAATTTTTGTATCGTTGCATTCTATTTCATTGCCTTTGAATTTTATATCATGCTGAAGTCCCAATCCAAGATTTTTTTAATTCGCTTATATTTTCTTCTGGTGCTTTTATAGATGCTCTTCTATGTTTAATTCTTGATGCACTTAGAATTTATCTTGGCATAGGAACAGACTTTGTCCAAAATGATAACCCCTTATCCCAGTGCCGTTTATTGAATAAGTAGACGGTTTTGTCTTCATGGAACTTACCAGGCCAGAAAACCCTCTCTCCCTCCTTTTACCTCATAAAGAAGCAGTTACCGGTTCCACTTTGGCTCAGGCCCGGTTTCCTCCTCTGGAGCCCTGCCGACCCTGCTGCTTCAGGCGTCCCCTGAACCTCCTAGAACCTCCCCTCCCTCTCCGCTTAAGACCGTCCAGCCTCCCACCTCCAGAATACCCTTGACTTCCTCGCTCCCCGCCAGCTCTTCCCCTTCCTTTTGCGGGTCCCTCGCTCTCACGGCTCCACCTGCCCCCCGCCCCCCGCCAGGCTGGATCCCAGCGGGGCTGGAGCAGCTCACGCAGAGCCCCAGGTTCCTAACAGCCAGGAGCCCCTTCCCTGCCCGCATCCCGGCCTCTCAGCGGCATCCGACCACTCTGACTGGCGCTCCTCGGGAGCTCCCCCACGGCGTCCATCCCCACCCCCTCCCCTCCCGTCCTGTGGTTCTGGCTCTCCACCTCTGTCCCTCGGGAACAGGCCCCACTCTTCCTGAGGATCGCGCCTCTCAGGTGTGTCTCCAGTCGTTACATCCCACCTGAGCACAGGCGGTGAAACCAAGGGAGCCTGCCCTGAGCTCGCAGCCACTGCTGGCCAGCCTGTGGTCTGTAGGAGGCCCCTTCCCGTCTCCCAGCCTCCACGTGGCTCTGTCTCCTGCTGGACCCTGGGTTTTCATGGGCAGAGACTAGATACTAGCATATTTCGTATTAGACTAGATTTTGCCTTTTTGAGGGTCCTCTTTGCGTCAAGTGTTAGACTGTGGACTTTAGCTCATCTCTGACAAAGGAGGTGTGTGTTGGTATTCATTTTTTACTTCGACCCAGAGCTATTCGAAACCAAAACCCATCCCTTCCCAAAAAATGTCGGTATGTCTCCAGAAGCTTAGACCATCTGAAAGACAACCTGTGTTCTAGGAAAACACCCTTTGCGGCCGTTTTGGATGCCCGGGCCCTCTCCCTCCACCAGGCCTGCTCCCTGGCTCAGTCAGCCCCTCTGTGCCAGGCTTTCCCAGGACTTAGGAACCCAGGGGTGATCGGACAGACTCAGCCTCAAGGGGCTGCTGTAGGAGACTGTTGTAATGAGGGGACACACGGCAGGAGGGGGAGGGAGGGGCACGGCTCCCAGAAGCACCAGGCAAGGAGCAGGTGGGAGCTGCCCGGTGAAGGCAGGGCCCCCCGTGCTGAGAGGGGGGCTTCGGAGATGAGCCTGCACTTGGGCTTTGCTCTGAGGGAGGGGCCCCCTGGAGGGTTAGCTGGAGCTGGGGCACGACCGCAGTTCTTCTTCGGCACTTGCGCAGCTCCCTGCTTCTCTGCTGATATCTGCGCTGACCCTCTGTTTATTGCCCTTTGGAAGCACCTGGGGAGCAAAGGCTGTTTCTTTACCCCGAGAACTTAAACAGGGCCTGGTCCACAGCAGATGCCCATCAGGGTTTGGTGGGTGAATGAGTGTGTGAGAATGCAGGGAATATGACCAAAGGGTCTCCTTTTCCTTAAAAAAAAAAAAAAAAAAAACATGAACTCAAGAGTTATTTATATCTTATTTTCTTTAGAGAACCAGATCCATTTTCCAAACACCAGATGGCTTAAATTAGCTTATTAAAATGGTAATAAGGTTGATCTTTATGAAATATAGGCAAGTCCTTTTTGTTTTGTAGGGTTTTTACAGCATCTCCACAGAGTGAAATCAAGCCTTAATGGAAGCATGAACACCAGGTTAATATCTATTGCCTTCTAAAGGGGAAAAATAAAGCTTTCTTTCCTTTAAAGAGAAAAGGAAAGAGGGGAGACTCTCCAGTTATCATTTTGAACCCTTTATGATGAATTGACACGCCACTCACCATTTGTATCCTGCTTTAGTTTTTGGAATTTGTTTATCTTAATACGCAGCACCAATAATGTGGACATTTAAGAATATACATGAAAAAGCATTTGTCTTCGCTTCAGGCCAGTCTGAGACAAGAAAATGGACTAGATTACCCCCTTAGTACCTTCTGTAAAAGCTTCTGATACATAAGTAAATAAGACTTTTGGTTCTTATTATTCTTAACCACTCAAGCAGAGCTTTAAACAAGATCCAGCCTTTCTTATTTAGTTGCCAGATTTGTTTTCCTGCCTCTTCTGTTTATTTCTTCCCACAGAGTCAAAAGATGAGAAGTGACCACTTCTAACCACATACTTAATTTAGCGGCTCTGAGGGGGAAGAGAGCGGTGTGAGGGAGAGAGAAGTGAGCTCTGATGTGCAACGCGGCACAGGAGACTATACAGGCTTAGCAGTTACTCAGCCTAGGCATATTCTCCAGAAACTTCAGCAACCAGGATCTCTTAGGATTATTATATTAGTACATGTTGATCCCTTTTGATGCAAAACCTTTCTTTGCTATATAATGGTTCCAAATATAATAATAATAACAACAAGAATAATAATAATCGCCACCATTTGTTCTGTGTCTTATATGCCTGCGTAGCCTGTTTTCACTAAGGTTAAAAAGGAATGACGCATGCCACCCAGAGCTGCAGACCCCGCAGTTAAGCGTTCAGGATTCCTGCCCAAGGGCAGATGAGATTGCTGTGCAGGGGTGGAAAGCATAGGGAGCCTCTCATCGGTACGTCACAGGAAAGGGCGGAAGCTACACAGCAGCATAGTTTATTTTCTCTTTCCTGCAGCCATTAGCCCATAAGCTCTGGATTACCAGATAGAGACCCAATTCCTAGACACCTTCCTAAAAGTCAGGGTACACCAGCTGTGAGTCATCTTTTTCCACGCAGAGACTAAGCCAGGGAGAAAGAGAGGAAGAGAAGCCTTTAATTCTGAACTAACGTGTCCTAGGCACTCACCCTTCAAGTCTAAGATTTATGCTTTCATTATAGTTTCTACAACTGTGTGTGGCAAATGCTAGATTATAAAAATAAAGCATGCGTGCAGACTAAATCTTTTTACAATAAAAATCTCTCTATAACATAAAATATTCACCCCTCTCAGGTCATGGCCTCCTTGAAAATTGATGCATTTCAACTAAAGAGTATAGAAGGTCCATTGATGTCAAGCAAAATGCGACCTGACTAGTAATTTAAGGTGTCACACGGCCACACTGGTTACTGTGCTCTACACACAATTGAAAGAAGAACCTAAACTGAGATTCTTCAACGGGGTCACATCTCTAAAATACACACGCTCGGCTTGTAGTTACGAGCACCTCGACGTCCTAGGCAGACCTGCGGCTCCAAACCACTGTCAGGACGAAAGAGACGGGCGCGGCGTGCCTCCGAAGTGTCGGTTGCTGTTTAATATCCGGGCGCTCACGGCCATGGACAAGTTCATCTCCGAGTTAGTGCTCGCTTCAGTAATCTTATACATGCAGTCATTGAAACTTGAAAATGGACTTTTGCTAAACATTTAAGCATTGATTAAAAGCTTAATTATATTTCCTCAACCAATTTAAAAACCAGTTACTAATCTCATATAGTGGCTTCTCTTAAACTCTCCAAACACCTTAAAAAGTAGCTAAAACAACACAGAAATCGTCATTACAAAACCAATTACTACATTTACACCTAAACCTGTTCTAAAATATCAACAGTTTTGGTTTAACTCAAGTCTTCATTATTTCTACACAGCATCCTAGGGTTTCAGAATGTCACATTAATTAATACCTTTCTCAGTTTTAATAGTAAAAGGAATACCTGAGCTTACATTACCTGATGCCCGGTCAGAGCACTGGTCACCAATCTGAGCTGCCCTGTTGTGGGTAAAGTTCACTTGTGTCTTCAGTGTGACTGTGTGTGTACGTGTTTCTGTGTTTCTTTGTTCAGTGGGAATGCTGTTAGCAACAGGGAACCAAGAGGACCCACGTGAAGAAAGAAATGTTCTCTTGGAGATGCCAGCATCCTATCTTCTAGGTATGTCCAGCAAACAGGTGAAAATGCAGACCTAGAGCTCAGAGGCCACGTGGGGCAGGAGGCCTGAGTTTGGAAGGCACCTGCTAAGAGGTGAAAGCCTGATCCCGGGCCATGTTGCCCAGAGGGAGCAAGCAGAGACGAGAGACCAGGAGGGGCATGCAGAGGAGTTTCAGGGCGTGCTGTGCGCCTGTGTCCGGTACTCAGAGCTCAGCAGGAGGCCTTCTGGGAAGAGGCGGGCGGGAGGCCATTCGTAACTCCAAGGGCAGCCTCATGGGAGAGAACGGAATTGGCAGAGCGAGCTAGTGGTCCAGAGGCAGAGGCACCAGATGTAGAAGAGAAGATTGGTAGTAAAGGGCAGGAAGGAACGAGCAACTGTTTGAGAATCTGGGGAACAGGAAGACAGGTCCATCTGGGTTTTTCTGTGAGGATGTAAAGATTTTATTATGTTTGTTGACTAGGAAGAGGGAACCAGTGCAAAAGAAATCATCAAATACACAGTAAAGAGTAGAAAGAACTGAATGGAGCAAGGTCCTAGAGCAACCAGGGGAAAGCGTGTTTTCCTGAAGGAGCCTCAGATATTGCTGGAGAAGCAGGGAGAATAGAATAGATCAGAAGATGTGCAGGACAATTCTGAGGCAAAGAAGGAGGAGTCAAAGAAGCTCGTATTTTCTTTTTCCTACTTTGCTATTCATCTTTCAACCTGGTTTGTGTTTGGGGCTATAAAAAAATAATTATGTAATGACGTATCAACAATTTCTTTTATACTTTTGTTTTTCTTAGCATGAAAATTCATTCATCTTACATGGCCCTGATTCTTTCAAAAAATTTGAAGAGCAAAACTTTGTGTTAAGTTTAGATTATAGGATCAAGATGTATTGCTTGAGAACAGAAAAGTTGAGAAGGTTTTGTTGCAGTAGATGTAGAGAACGTAAGGGGGTTTGTAAAGAATGGGTACGAGGATAATTGTGCAACAGGGAGGACAAATCTAAAATCGAATAACACACTTCAGGAGCAGAAAGGGAAAGAGAGGTTGGTGCCGTCTTCCCCAGGCTGGGCTTGGCAAGGAGAATGCAGCAGCGGATGTCAGGTGAAGCAAGGGTACCCATGCCGGCATCCCTGCGGTGACTGGTCACCAGGCTCCATCTGGGCAGAGCAGCCCTGAAGTTGGAAGGGCAGCTGGGCCATGAGAATAGGAGGGACCAATCAATGGGAGACTGCGTTGAAGAGGAAGAGCAAGCCCAGGGGTGACAGGTGGAGAAGAGCAGAAGGATGGAGCCTGAATCAGGGTCTGGGGCTTGGAGACGTCAGTGAGATGCTAGAGTGGGGAATGTTAGGGAGACAGTGAGTCATTACATTTGAGGATGATGTGGAAAAGCCAGGGTGATATCACAGATGCTGAAAAGCCTACAAACGCTGGCAGAGGAGCAAGTGGACTGGGGAACTGAGCTGGGTACCAAAGGCAGCAATGGAAGGCAATCAGTACACAGCAGCCTCAAGTTTGGGAAGAAGTCGCACTGTCACTGCGTACACCTGCTCAGCCGTACACGGTGCCACAGAGGAAGTGGAGCGAGCACGTGCTGTAAACTTCAGAAGGATCCAGAGGTTCCACAGGGGCCTCGGGGACTACGGACTCTTCAGAGGCATCGGTAACCATCTCCTGGAAGACGCTACTCAATCATCGTTTGTGGGTTTATGGTGAGACCTAGCTTGTTTGTTTCTACCTACAAACCTGTGATGTGTGGCTGGTAGTAAAGGAAACTGATTAGCCTATGTGGCTGGCATAATAAGACTGCATCTGGCATGGTCACATCTCCTGTGATTAAGCACAGTGAGAAGTTAATGGTACACAGAGCCATAGCCAAAAGCCGGCTGTACACATGACGGGGCAAGTTATTATAAAATTCACCTTGTATGGCTGTTCTTCAAAAAATTTAAACATAGCATTACTAGGACTTCCCTGGTGGAGCAGTGGTTGGGAATCTGCCTGCCAACGCAGGGGACACGGGTTCGAGCCCTGGTCCGGGAAGATCCCACATGCCGCGGAACAACTAAGCCAGTGGGCCACAACTACTGAGCCCACGTGTAACAACTACTGAAGCCTGCGCGCCTAGAGCCCGTGCTCCGCAGCAAGAGAAGCGACCGCGATGAGAAGCCTGCACACCACAATGAAGAGTAGCCCCCCTGCTCGCCGCAACTAGAGAAAGCCCACGTGCAACAACAAAAGCCCAACGCAGCCATAAATTAATTAATTAAAAAATAAATAAAAGACAAGGTTCTTAGCAAAAAAAAAACCATAGCTTTACCATATGATCCAGCATTTCCGTTTCTGGTTATATGCCCAAAAGAATTGAAAGCAGAGTCTTAAAGAGATATATATCCCCATGTTCATAGCAGCATTATTCACAATAGTCAAAAGGTGGAAGCAACACACATGTCAATTGATGGATAAATGGATACACAAAATATGGTTTATACAGTGGAAAATTATTTGGCATCGGAAAGGAATGGCATTCTGACACGTGCTGTAACATGGATGAACCTTGAAGGCATTGTCTAGATGAAATAAGCCAATCACAAAAGGACAGCGCTCACATGATTCCACTTCTATGAGGTGTCCAGAGGAGTCAAATTTGTAGACACAGAAGTAGAAGGATGGTTGCCAGGAGAAGGGGAGTTAGTGTTTAACAGGTGCAGAGTTTCAGTTTGGGAAGATGGGAAGTTCTGGAGAGGATGGAGGTGGTGGTTGTACAACAGTGTGAGTGCACTTTACGTCCCTGAACTGGACACATAAAGTTTAAATGGTAAATTTTATGTATAACCACAATTTTATAAAAATGTAGTAAGTTATTCTCAATGTATAAATGATAAATTTTACATATGTTTTATCACAGTAAAGGTAAAACCAACTTAGACCCTGACTTTGAGTTACTGAGGGGTTTTTGTCCCCTTTTTTTTTCAGTTGTGCGTTGAATTCTCAGTGAGAAAAAAATCAAGAAGAGCAGGATCTATGTATCGTTTTTAAATCTTTACAAGAATATATAACCGTGTACGGGTGTATGTGTGTGTGTCCACAAATGCAAATACATGCTTCATTCTGCTTCCAAACAGCAAATTTGAGCTGCCAGTAAACTCCCTTCCTGTAAAGGAACTCACCTTATGTTAACTCTTTATAGCAGGGAGGTATAACCAGAGAAAACTGTTCTAACGCCACCCATTTTATTCATTTCTTCTCCTCTTTCTCTTTGGGTCAGAAAAGCTAACGTACGCAAGAAGTCTCCTAAAGCCATGACACTATATAAGTGAAAGGCACCAAACGATGGGTGCTGGTCTTCCAGCCTCCCCACTGGGATCAAGGCCTGATGCCCCCCCAAGACAGGCGAAAGAGGACTGGGGCAGAGGCAGCAGCCTCATCCTTTCTTCTATTCGGAAAATCACTTTGAAAAGGAAACCTTCATTTAAACTAACACCTTTTCATCACTTTAGTAGTCTTTTCTCTTTTTCCTGCTCTGGATCTTAGACGTCCCTGCACAGCCCTGGTCAGAGTGACATCCCACTACATCCTAAGAACAGGCCAACTCTGCACATGAGGCAGCAGTGCAGTCACATCATCCTCGACAACTCTGCAGAGACGTAGCTTCTGGCCCCAGATGCTTCTTGTAGCTTTGCTGCACCCACGCACAGCTTGGGGAAAGCCAGTGTCCTTTGGGGGCTGTAAAGTAGGCATGATGGGCCAGCTGACCCAGGGCTCCTTTCCATCACCAAAACTACCTGTTTCCCGAGCCTGGAATGCACTCACACCCCTCTGTAACCTGTCTGCTCCTCTGTTAGAGTCTTGACCACATTTCCTGGGTGACAGCAACACGTGTTTTTATTTTATGTTGCACTCAGCATTCCAAGGAAAGACGAGGGATGAAGGGAAGTAGATATTGATTTAAATTTCAGCTAAATCTTCAGTTGGTTGAAGGGTTTCCCTCAGCAAGCCATGACTTTCATAAGGATTGCTAGCAGATCTCATACATTCTCAATTGACCACTTGTTTGGGGATGTTTGGGTGTGTGTGTTTTGGGAAGTGTGTGTGCATTGTAGGCAGGGGGAGAATTCCTCACAGCCCTGCTCTCAGAAGAACTGAACCCCTGTGGACAGGGTCAAGTTTTCATGTGTTATCTATATACATGTGTCCTAACAGGATGTGCTGGTGCCTCTTTTTCCAAGGGGGTTACATAAGCATAAGCAGCAGAGGCTATGGTGCAAGATGTGGAAATACAGGTGTTAGGACACATTAGACAGGCAGAGCCCTGGAGAGCACAACAGTGAGAAGGTGACTGCGGCAGAACGTCTGAGTAGGATTAGCTGAGCACAGATAATGTCTGTGGCCCCTTTGGTGCTGTTCGACACTGGAGTGGGTCACTGGCTGTCTTTATCGTAGTTTAAAATGGTACCCTGTGTCTGTTATGGACTGAATGTGTGTGTCCCCACCAAAATTCATATGTGGAAACCCCTAATCCCAATGCAGTGATATTAGGTGGGGTCTTTGGGAGGCAATTAGGATTAGATGAGTTTGTGAGGGTAGAGCCCTCGTGAATGTGATTAGTGCCCTTATAAGGGTTCCGAGAGAGTTTGCTTCCTCTCTCTGCTCTCTGCCATGTAAGGGCACAGAGAGGGGTCCGCACTATGCAGCCTGGAAGAGGACCCCCACCAGAACCCCACTCTGCTGGCACCTGACCTCAGGCTTCCAGCCTCCAGAAGTATGAGAAGTAAGTATCTGTTGTTAGAAGCCACCCAGTCTGTGGTGTTCTCTGAAAGCAGCCCAGTGGACTAAGATAGTGTCCATGGCAGTTAAGAGGCTCTGAAGGTCACTGACAGGACCACTTCTACCCGATGTAGAATGCAGCTTGCTTTGAGGTGCCCGTCCCTGTCATATCACAGGAACTACATAAAATCTCCTCTGTACATGATCTTTAAAAAAAAAACAACCCTTTTTTCTGATTTTCAACTTCATTATTTTGGCTGCGTTGGGTCTTCATTGCAGTGTGTGGGCTTCTCATTGCGGTGGCTTCTCTTGTTGCGGAGCATGGTCTCTAGGCGCACGGGCTTCAGTAGTTGTGGCATTTGGGCTCAGTAGTTGTGGCTCATGGGCTCTAGAGCGTAGGCTAAGTAGTTGTGGCGCACGGGCTTAGTTGTTCTGTGGTGTGTGGGATCTTCCCGGACCAGGGGTTGAACCCATGTCGCCTGTGTTGGCAGGTGGATCTTCAACCACGGCACCACCAGGGAAGTCCCTGATTTTCACCTTCTTTGGGTTTTACTGAAATTAATGTTGGGATTAAATTTGTTTTAGGTTTTTCTTCTCCTTCTGAAATGATCGATAGTAATGCTGAAAGTGAATTCATTCGTTTACTCTTCCCTTTTGGAAGTCATCAGAGAAGGGAATTACTTAATTTCAGCCGTTAAGAAGATAATTTGATTCACTAAGGATGTGTGTACTTTATATGTTATACATCAGGTTTAAAAAAAGAAATTCTAGATACATCAGCTTTGGAATTCATTCATTTGGATTAAATATAAATTATTTAAATAAATTAAATATAGCACACTCAGTGAAGAATGCTGGATGTAGAGGGAGGCCAGGCTTCAGCCCTGATCGGGTTCAGGATACTGCACAGGGCCCCCAGCTGTCCACTTCCGGCCCATTCCCAGTGGCGCTTACCCTCAGCACCTGGGACGTCCAGCCGTGTGCCGGCATTGCTCCTTTCTTAGCTGATCCAGGTTGTCTGTTAATGCCATCCCATCATTGCATTTCTTCAGTCCTGCATTCCATGGGCATTAGGGAAAAGGTGACTTACACCAGCACATTATTACTGCCGCAGGAAGATGCAAGCCGGAAGAAGAACAGGGTAGTGCCTTCCTGGCTCTGCCTAGACTGGTGCTTTGCTTCAGACTGAGATGTAGAGAAGCAGCAAGGATGTGGGACAGGAAGCCAGGATGGAAGGCAAAGTGTCTGCCGGTCCCTTTACAACACCATGGATTGCCAAAGTATGAAGTCTGTCCATATTTAAATGTCCTTTTTTTTTTTGCGGGGGGGTGGTTTTGATAGACGGAGAGTGTTAGAGATCCACTTTTTTTTAATAGTTAGTTAGTTGCGCCATGTGAGCTCTTAGTGGCGGCATGCATGTGGGATCTAGTTCCCTGACCAGGGATCAAACCCGGGCCCCCTGCATTGGGAGCACAGAGTCTTAACCACTGCGCCACCAGGGCAGTCCCTAAATGTCCATTTAAGGAGCATCAGTACAAATGATTTTTGTTTTTCATTCCACACACACTCTTCTGCAGAAAAAAAAAGAATTTACTTTTAGAAGCTTGGTTTTTCGAAGAAGCTGTGCTTCGAAATCTCGAGCAATGATTTTTAAGAACCATAGGAGAGTTCTACATCCAAGTGTTACTCTTCAAATTATTTGCCTTGAAGGGCCTGTTGACTCCAGTAAGCTCCCTTTTCAGAATCGCCTTCAGTTTTACTTTCTAAGGCACATAAGAAAATTGAGCAGTATCTTGGCCTCTTTCTTCATTCTTGACTCTGAATCACTTTTAATTGTTTCCAAAAGGTAAATCTACCCTCAAAGGATAAAACTTTGCCGACAAAGACAGTATGCAAAAGAATGTAGAGTTATTCAATAAATATTGAGCACCTTCTGTTGCCAAGTGTTCTGCTAGACACCAGGGATAAAAGATGGACAGACACTTTCAGTCCTTGCTGTCACGCTGCTGATCATCTTAGGGGAAGACAGACTCTCTCAAAAACAATTAACTACACAGTGAAAAGTGCTGATGTGTGTAGGTCTAGCAGGAGCCCCAGGAGAGGAGTGGCCTTCAGAAGAATTTCGAACAAAGACACCATCCAGGAATGCCTTATCATCTCCTAAAATGACAGTCGTAAGGAAGGTGTGAGGTCTACTGTGTGTCTGGAAAACTGTCTTCATTTCCTGATTTTCACTTCTCATCTCTCTACAAATGCACTTGACCTGGCGTATTTGCAATAATAGGAAACAGACACTGCTACCATGTGATAACCTGTCCTTTAGCCCCACAGACTGATCAAAGAAGATAAGTTATAGCATCTTATGGCTCTAGTTGGATTTTATATTTTTGTTAGTCATTTAAATAACCTGGTGCCATAAGGACATATTTGACAGCTGTGGCTAAAATGATTGAAGAAAATACTTAATAAACTATTCCTCAAGTCAGAACAGTAGGACGGAAACAGCATGCCGTAGCAAGACAACACAGGAGTGTGGGCCTAGAGGTAAATTAAGCAAGCATCCCTCACTCGGATGATAATTGTGTTGGCACCAGAGCGCTTGTGTATCACTGAATCATGCTCTTAAAGAGGCAGTTGGTACTTAAAAAGAAATCATCTTGGAGAACAGGACAAGGCTTTTCTGGTCGGGTGATTTTTTTCCAAGCAAGGACATGCTTTACTAGGAAAACTTCTTTCTGAGCTCCTTGATAATCAACTGTGCCATTTAAGGAAAGCCATAAGAAGGTATATTCACTAGCAGAGAAACGTAAAGTTGAAAAATTTCTAAACTCATCTGTGATTTTTGTTTTCTGCCCAAATTAACATTTCAGTAGTGGTCACACCAGTCAAGCGCACAGCTCTCTAAACGCGCAAAGAAATGGAGATCGCGGTGGTCCTCCTTCAGTCATCAAATTAGCACTTTTCCATATTTCTCCTTCATGTTGCCATTCTCAAGTTTTACACACATTTATGGCATTTACACAGTAGGGGATATTTAAGATATTTTCAAAGAGCCAACAACTCTAAACAAAATGAGTGCTACTGAAATGTGTCCTTTACCGCATTAAAGAAGCATATTCCTCTGTACAGCCCTGCTTATATGTAACTATGTGATGGGAAGCTTGGGAAAATATACGGGAGGTTTCAGGTATAATCCCTCTGCCTCTGTACCAATGGAGATAAAATCGTATTCTCCCACTCTTAGAAATCTGAGCTTCATATTCACCAAACCTTTGAACCACTGTGAAATAAGTGATCAGCTGACATCATCCTTGTTTTCAAGATGAAGATGGACGCCTCATTTTCAAAGGAAGTCCGTCAGATCACAGCATAAGCAAACGCCCTTTGGTGCTTTAGCCCTCAGGCACAGAGCAGCCAAGAATTATTTCCAAACCGCACTGCTTAGAGTGGAGACTGAAAACTGCCCAGCTAACCTCCTTCCCACTGGTTCCTGAGGAGGAGAGGAATGGACGGCAGACCGCTGAGTGTTCAATTTGAAAATCTTGGATGAGACTTAGAACCCAGCAGAGGCTAACAGATAGTAGCATTTGCAGCACAAAAGAAGCCATTGCAGAGATTTTCTTAGTATTCCACAGGCCCTGTCCTCCCGATCCATCACTACCACCGACACTTAACCATGTACAACAACCACCATTCTGATTATGCTCACAGCCCCTGTGGGTCAGGAATTCTGATGCTGTGCAGTGGAAGTGGCTTGTCTGATCCATGATGTCGGCCTCAACTGGGAGACTAAAGCTGCTGGGGATGGCACGGTTGGCTGGAGTTGGAGTCACCTGGCGGCTTCTTCTCACAGGTCTGGCGCCTAGGCTGGGACCAGCCATGGCCCTTAAACAGAACAGCTACACGTGGCCAGGCTCCCTGACATCATGGCAGCCTCAGACTTCGTACATTGCGCTCAGCACTGCAGAGGACGGTGCTCCAGAGGACAGGACACAACCTTGCCTCCAAATTCAGATAGCCTCACCTCTGCCAGATTCCACTGGTCAAAGCAGTCATAAGTTCAGATTCAAGGGATGGGGACATAGCCCCCCACCACCACCAGTTCTCAATGGTAGGAGTGTCACAAAATTGGTGGCGGTATTTTAAAACAACCCCAGGCCCCTTCTCCTTAGAATTGCAACAGCCCTTTGTCCTGGAATCCTCAGAAGAATTATGTTATAATTCGATTATGATTGGATTCTAATTATGTTCTCAGACTTTGCTCCCCACCATCCAGTTCAAGGACAAGGGCTTGGGGCTCCACCTACGTCTCATTACCTCTGAAATCACCGGGTCAGTCAGGAAAGAGAAGGGTGCTGGGGCATATGGAAAACATTCACCTGGTGGGCCCCGGGGCTGTCTGGGAAGCTTGTACGTGTTAAGGGACAGCTGTTAGTTCCAACTGAAGGTAGGAATGAAGTCTTTGTATTTTCAGATCTTCCCATTTTAATGTGAAACTGGATTTTTAAATGTTGGTGCACGTTGTTTTAAACACATGCTGTGGGCCCACCAAGCACATTTACTGGCTGCATCAGATTTTTGACCTGGAGCCTCCAAGGGTCCAGGCTTGTGCTCCTGTCTGTGCTGGCTCTGAACCCCTCTCATGAAGGCCCAGGACTCATGGAACAAGGCAATATTGAAGATTGCACATTTGTGTTGACACGCAGAAGTCTCCACACTGGGTTCTGGGATGCCCCTCCTTCAGATACTACGAACTTTGAATAGTAGTTGCAGAACCTCTAGCTGAGAATCTAGGTCTTTCTCAGTACATGGAAGGCGTCCTTCTCTATCTGCAGTCAGCGGTACATGGCCGCATCCTAGTGCATTAATTATATGCGTGATATACGTAAGCCCCGTTGGCTAAGGAGCGGACCTTTAACGCTTAGCTGGATAAAACTGAAGGAGGAGGATTGGCTTGTAGTTTGTATTCTCAGCTCTTCTCAGTATTTGTTAGAATTTAAACTTGTCCTAAGCATGATATCTGTTTGAAATAGAGGCAGGAAAAATACATATTTATGTATATGTACTTCAGTTTAGTATTTGAGACCTTACAATTACCAATTATTACTATAAAGACAAAATTAAAATATAGGAAAATAGAAAGACCAAGAAGAGATTTAAGGAATCTCACGCTAAAGCTTTGTTTTTCTTTCAGCCTTCCTTGAACTAATCATTGGCTGTGTTTATAAATAACCCCCTCCCACCAAGAAGAAATGTCCTAGTGGCACCGGCCAAACAGGCTGAAGCACACTGAATCCTCTTCATTTTCGTTTTTGTAACTTAGGTCTTCGTGAAAACTTTCCTGTGCGGTGTAAGTCTCTCGGGTTCTATTCATTATCACCCCTGGGGGAAGCCAGGAGTCGGGAGAGATGGACATATGCCTCATTTTAACCACAGTAATTGATTTTAAAGGTGACACTATCCTTAGTACCTTAGATGCCCTGGAGGGGGTGGGATTAGTTGTTTTTCTCTTGGTGGTGGTGAAATTTTAATGATTTTTTTCAATATGCGGTAGAGCTTTCATCCTTCACGGTAAAGATGCATGGTAAGATCTAAACACAGGCAGCTGCTTGTGGGACACTCTTTATTTCTCCTTTGTCCTACCTTTAAAAAACAAAAGAGAGAGAGAGAGAAAGAGAAATCAAGAATATTTCCAGAGAATCTCTTCTGGAAAACCTCAGGTCTGACAGTAGAGAACTGAGGGGGATGGGCTTTGTCCAGATGGTGTCCTGGGTCACGGTTCTCTTCTTACAGAACCCTGGAAGTGGTCACCCGGCCTTCCCCCGTGGGCCCCACCTTGGCATAGGTCTTTCAGTCTGTAGCTTCGCGTATCTCTTCACAGGCCTCCCTACTCTACAGCACCCAGGCCTGCCAGGATCTGCCCGCCACCTCTAGGACAACTTCCTGTTGAAAGAGACTCTGGAAGCAGGCTGCTGTGTCTTGAAAGCTGGTTCGTTACTTTAAGATATACCTCTTCATCAGATGAATTTCTCTTTTGCGTACATATTTAAACATGAGCCGCGCACTCAGAAAAACTAACCATAGAAGGTGGCTAGCCCATAATAAGCACTCAGCGAAGAGTAAATTTATCAATTAAAAAAAGCTTAAAATACGGCATGATATATTATTGAAGGAAAGGATTGCAATTACAAACATCACATTTAACTCTCTAAAGTGCAGCGCCTGTGATGCAGCTAGTTGTTCTTGTTCTGTGACTGATTCAAACTTGTGACACTTTAGCCCGGCGCATCTTGGGTACGTACCTGCATGTGCTGCCACGCAGGCTGGGACTTAGGGCAGCTCGAGGAGTAGCCTAAGAGGATCTTGGAGACAGAAGGTTCCAGTTCCTTGAGCAATGCCCAGAGCATGGCTCCATGTAGAGCGTGTGACAGCGTTGCTACATCTAATTGCTGTATCATATTTATAAGCGTGTGATGGCACAGAGCACAAGAAATTTCATTATGTCTCTGGCAAATTCATATTGAAAGGAAGGACAGATGGTTGAAAACAGCCATAAAATATTCTATTACATGTCTGAAAATCATTAGACAGTAGTTAAAGAGATGTTATTAATGGATCAGATTCACTTGGGGAGTCATGTTTCTGTAATGCACATTAAAGCAATGATGCTTCTGGTGGTATTTTTAATGTAATCAGGGCCAAAGACAAACATGTCTTCCTGTGTAATTAGAAAATGGATTTATCGACAGTTAAGGAGCTGCTGTGCAGCTCAGCTCTCCATCATCTGGGAGGTTATTGTTTTAATCTCCTACCACCAAGGAGGAAAGCGTAACAGTGCTACAGCCCTGGAGGTCACAGAAACAATGCCATGTTGTTTTATTGATATATTCTGAGGAGATGGGGAAGAGGTCCAATTATTATTTCTGAAAATCATCAAAAGCCCCTTTTTAAAAACCCATAGATAACTAACCAATTTGTGAACTATGAATGAATAATTTGAACCCCCCGAGTGCTTTAACATGTCCTTTAGAATTAATACAAACATCAGCATTTTGACTCTGTGAGCGTGAGAATGATTTTGGTGTCCGTTTTATGGCTGAGTGACAAACAGCATATCTGTAAGATGTTGGGGAGCCCTTTAGGCCAGGTGTAGCCACGTGATGTGGTCCCCACTCTGCAGAGCAGAACATGGCAGCCCTGTGGGTCCATATGTCAGAATCACAGGTTGTTCAGTGCTTGGGGAGTGAGGCTTTCCTTAGGGCATCTCACATTGCAAAACAGGATGGGGCAGTGAAATGAATCCAGCAACAAAACAAAAGGACTGGAGGAGTTCAAAGAGCTGGGATCGTTGTTCTCACGGGTCCAGGGCCTCCTGCCACTCAGAGTTGTCTGCAAATGCTCTCTCCTCCGCTCTTTCTTTTCCTGGGCGTTCTGAACTTGCTGCCCTTCAGACTATGCTCTTCCCAACAGGAGCAGCGTGAGTTTCAGCCTGCTTTCCCAGAACATGGGAGAGCCTGGGTTTGTAGCACGTTTTCACTTGTTCCCTTTTACATCAGCTGCCGACCTGTGGCTTCCAGGTAGGCCTGTAATCACATAGTTGGTGGGTCGCCAGAACCCCTTGGGGAGTGGGCAGGAGTTCCTTCATGCAGCCCGTAAGCTCACGCTGTGTGGATCAGGAGTGCCTCTCCTGTAGCATTCGACCTGGAGCTACAGATGCTGGCAGCAGTCCTGGCAATGTCCCCACATGGCTGCGTGGGCCTCACAGGTAGATTTGTGCACTTGTTCCAGTGGCATGGCGATTTTTGTGTCCTGGACTAGGAACTGATAACCTCTAAGTAGGTTTCCCCCCATGTTACTGTAAGGAAAGGACCCGCAGCTCTCTTCTTTTTGGTGATGCAGCAGAATGAGGGTAGAATTATAAATGAAGAATGGAAGTGGGATCAGTTGAACTCACATGCAATTGTGACCACTTAATCACTTGAGATAATTTTTAATTACTTATGCAAATATATGTGAGATTGAATCCAGATGTCAAATAAATATTTAGTTATCAAAAAAAAAAAATCATCTCCCAACAAAGTAAAGCCCAGGACCACGTGGCTTCTCTGGTGAATTTTACCAAACATTTAAAGAAGAATTAACACCAGTCCTTCTCAAACTCTTCCCAAAATTTGAAGACAGAACACTCCCAAACTCATTTTATAAGACCAGTATTACCCTGATACCAAAGCCAGATGAGGACACTATAAGACAATAAAACTACAGAGACTTCCCTGGTGGTCCAGTGGCTAAGACTCTGCGCTTCCAATGCAGGGGGCCCAGGTTCAATCCCTGGTCAGTGAAAAGGATCCCACATGCCGCAACAAAGATCCACGTGCCACAACTGACATGGCGCAGCCAAATAAATAAGTAAATATTAAAAACAAAAAACTACAGACTAATATCCCTGATGAATATAAATGCAAAAATTCTCAGTAAAATACTAGCAAACCAAATTCAGCAGCACATTAAAAGGATCATTCACCATGATCAAGTGGGATTTAATCCAAGGATGCAGGGATGGTTCACCATATGCAAATCAATCAATGTGATACATCACATTAATAGAATGAAAGAAAAAATCATATGATCATGATAAGAGACACAGAGAAGGCATTTAACAAAATTCAGCATCTGTTCATGATAAAAATTTAACAAATTAGGCATAGAAGGAACATACTTCAACATAATAAAGGCCATATATAATAAGCCCACAGCTAACATCATACTCAATGGTGAAGGTTTGCAAGCTTTTCCTCTGAGATCAGGAGGAAGACAAGGATGCCCACTTTCACCACTCCTTTTCAGCACAGTAGTAGAAATCCTTGCCAGTGCACTCAGGCAAGAAAAGGAAATAAAGAGGCATCAGAATTGGAAAGGAAGAAATAAAATTGTCTCTATTTGCAGATTTTATATATAGAAAATACTGTAGACTCCACCAAAGAACTGTTAGATCTAGTCAGTGAATTAAATAAAGTTGCAGGATAAAAAATTAGCATGTAAAAATCAGTAGCATTTCTAAACACTAAGAACAGGTTATCTGAAAAAGAAATGAAATGATCCCATTCACAATAGCATCAAAAAACAATAAAATACTTAGGAATAATATTAACCAAGAAGGTGAAAGATCTCTACTCTGAAAACTACAAGACACTGATGAAAGAAATCAAAGAAGACACAAATAAGTGGAAAGGTATCCCATGTTCATGGACTAGAAGAATTAATATTGTTAAAGTGTCAGTACTACCAAAAGCCATCTATGAATTCAGTGTAATCCCTATCAAGATTCCAGTGGCATTTTTTTACAGACGTAGGAACAATAATCCTGCAATGTGTATAGAGCCACAGAAGACCCTATATAGTCAAAGCAATCTTGAGAAAGAAGAACAAAGATAGAGGCATCACACTTTATGGTTCCAAGCTATACTGTAAAGCTATAGAAATTAGAACAGTACAGTACTGATGTAAAAACCAACAAATAGATCAACAGAATAGAATCCAGAGCCCAGAAATAAACTCAGGTATATATGGCCGACTAATATTTGACAAGGGAACCAAGAATACTCAATGGAGAAAAGTCTCTTCAATAAATGGTACTGGGAGAATTGACTATTCACATGTAAAAGAATGAAACTAAACCCCTATCTTACACCACTCACAAAAATTAATTCAAAATGGGTTAGACAAAAATGTAAGACCTTGGGCTTCCCTGGTGGCGCAGTGGTTGAGAGTCCACCTGCCGATGCAGGGGACATGGGTTTGTGCCCCAGTCCGGGAGGGTCCCACATGCTGCGGAGCGGCTGGGCCCATGAGCCATGGCCACTGGGTCTGCGCGTCCAGAGCCTGTGCTCCGCAGTGGGAGAGGCCACAACAGTGAGAGGCCCACGTACCGCCAAAAAAAAAAAAAAAAAAAGTAAGACCTGAAACCATGAAACTTTTAGAAATAAGCATAGGAAAAATGCTCCTTGACATGGGTCTTTTTTTTTTTTCTTCTGGATATGACACCTAAAACACAAACAACAAAATAATAAATAAATAAGTGGGACTACATCAAACTAAAAAGGTTTTGCACAGCAAAAGAAACAATCAACAAAGTGAAAAGACAGCCTACAGAATGGGAGAATATATTTGCAAGCCATACATCTGATAAGGGGTTAATATCCAAAATATATAAAGAACTCATATAGCTCAATAGCAGAAAAGCAAATAATTCAGTTTAAAAGTGAATAGACAAATAGTCAAAAGACCTGAATAGACATTTTTCCAAAGAAGACAAATGGCCAACAAGTACGTGAAAAGATGCTCAACATCACTAATCATTAGGGAAATGTAAATCAAAACGACAGTGAGATATCATCTTACGCCTATTAGAATGGCCATCATCAAAGAAACAAGATGAGTGCTGGAGAGGATGTGGAGAAAAGGGAACCCTTGTGCACTGTTGGTGGGAATGTGAATTGGTGCAGCCACTATGGAAAACAGTATGGAGGTTCCTCAAAAAATTAAAATAGAACTACCATATGATCCAGCAATTCCACTTCTGGGAATATATCCAAATGAGACAAAAACACTAACTCGAAAAGGTACCTGCACCCCCATGTTCATTGCAGCATTATTTACAATAGCCAAGACGTGGAAACAGCGTAAGTGTCCATTGACAAATGAACGGGTGAGAAAATGTGGGGTGGGTGGATGGATATACATATATATATATATATATATAATTCAGCCATGAAAAACAAGGAAATGATGCTGTTGGCAACAACATGGATGGACCTAGAGAATCCTCTCCTGAAATTCTGCTCCATAACCGCTATTGAGTCCCTTAAACTGGAGCTCCTTCAGCCTGCCCAGCTGTCGTTTTCTGCTTCTCCCGTCCCCGGCCCTGGACGGTGGTCACATTTGTCCATCATCCCTGAGTACCTTCCCCCCCAGCGCCCTGGCTGGCCACTCCTTCAGAGCTTCTCTCACCATGTCGGGAGTTGCTTCGCCTTGGAGCTTCCCCTCTCTCACCGGTCATCCCTCCTCTGAACCCGCAGAAGTCACACAACAGATGCAAAGAGCCAGAAATACATTGGTCTTGGTTTTTCTTGTCATTTATGTTGAATATTTTTTAAATACTGAAAATTTTTGAAAAAATAATATAATGGAAACCCATATGCCTGTATCATGATTGACCAGGTGTTAGCATTTGCCATGTTCACTCCCTCTCGCTCACTTGCACGTCCTCTTGCCCTGCTCCTCTCTTTCTCTGTCACTATTACTGTCACTTTGTATATTTTTTCCTGACCCATTTGAAAGTCAGTTGCACACTTGACACCTTGCCCCTAAATTTTTCAGCACGTGCCTCCCAAGAACAAGCACGTTCTCCTTCATGCACGCCGTGCCGGCATCACACCCACGACGGTTACCAAGGATACGGTGATGATGGTGCCCATTGACGTGACACACAGTCCGACACAGGTTTCTCCACACTACCCAGTCATACTCCTCCCTCCCCTCCCACTCAGGATCCAATGCAGGCTCCACCCCTGGCTCTGGCCCTATCACCCCTTGCCCCTCCACGCCTTTTTTTTGGTCTTTTGTGACCTTTCAGTGTTGAAGAGGCCAAGCCAGTTGTCTTGGATGGTGCCCTGCAATCTGGATTTGTCACTTCACCCTCCTGCTCGGGTTCAAGGGAAACATTTCTGCTGCTGCGTGCTTCCCTCGTCCCCACCTCGGGGGACGCGCGCTGTGGGTTTGTCCCACTGTTGTCCCACTATTGATCGTTTGCCTGAGATCTGCCCTTCTCCTTATAATTAGGAAGTGATACTTGAGACCCAAGAAGTGGTTTCCTGTTCTGCAGCAACTTTCCATACAGGCTTAGCCTTCACAGGTAAGGACCCCACCTGAACTAATTATTGCATCAGTGGTTGCACAGGTGATTTCCTAACTAGCTGGCCTTCTAGAAAGAAGGGCTTTTTCTTTCCTCCTCCTCCCTCTTCTCCCCTAATTTTTTGAGTATCACTGTAGACTCAGGTTCTTTTTTATTGGAAACGTTGTGATCTGTTGCCGTCATCGTTCTTCTGGATGCTCACACAGTCCCACACTTGCCAGTGGGAGCCCTTTCCAGCCAAGTCCTCCTCCCTCTGATGCGACCCCGTTAGTCTCTGGGCACTGCCTTGCTCTCTGACACAAGGAGGTTTTTTTGTTTGTTTCTTCCCAATAACACAATACAATTACCTGTTACTTTCTATCCATAGCTGTGTTTTGTCAGGAGAGCCAACTATTTTTAAAAAGCAAACAAAAACTGTGTGCCCCATTCACAGCTAAAAATAAAATGCAATGTATTTCTCCAGAAATGGATTTCTGGATCAAAGCCCAGCTACTAATAACCCAGATAAACTGGCACTGCCTCTCGGGGAAGAGTAGACCGTTATGGAATATCTGACTCGGCCTTGTTGGTGTGCGACAAGCTCTTCCAGGACAGCAGAGAAAGGCAGATGAGTTGTATGTGTAACTCGGCATGTAACACATTCACCAGTGGCGCTCTGATAAGGTCCACTGTGTGCCAGACACCGTGCAGGTGCTTTTGCAGAGGTCAGAGGAGATGCGACCAGCTGAAAAGGAGAAATGAGCCGATACACGACAGTGTGCTTATTGGTGTTACAGGAATTAATAGGGGAAGAGGAAGTGCCGAGCAGAATACAGGGGAGTTGGTCTATGAAGGAGCGCAGAGTGAAGGGGAACTTTGCATGGATGGCTATTTGTGTGTTACTGCAGGCCAGACAGTTCCCACACGTCCAGCTGTTAAGTGATTGATTGTCTCTGTGCCTCGGTGTGGGGAAGGGGGCGGCGCGGGGGGAGGCGTGGGCAGAGGGATTAGAGAGGAGGAAATTCAAGAAGTTATGAAACTCAGACCAGCCTTTTGCTTTACCTGTGCTCCAGTCTCATCTGGTGGTTGTGATGCTAGCGGGTATCCTAATAGGGGTTACTTCTGGGGTAAGAGAATTTGTTTTTCTCCCTTCTGTGTGGCAGATATCCTGGAACAAAGAGGGCAAATAGGAAACCCCACTTGCTACCCCACCCCAAGTCAACAAAGATAATAGAACACTGTGAAAGAAAATGAGGAGTAACTGCATGATAGGTTCGGCTTGAAATCACGACATGGCTTCTTTAAACAACCATCATTTGTCTCAGTGCCGCACTGTTTAGATCATGATATGATTAGCTTGGGTAACTTCTTTGCTTTTAAATGAAACCTTTAAATGTTTAATGTGGTTTAAAAAGTTTTTCCGCAGACAGCTCTCAACGCCATCAGGAATCTCTGTGTGGTGATGGTAGTTGTGTTGTATTCCTTTAAAATTCTTTTTTTTTTTTTTAATGTATTAGCAAAGCTGAACGAAATATTCTTCAGGTAGCTCTTTCATAGCACTTGATATTCTAGCGTATGAGAATTTATTTTCTTCCACTCTAAGGAATGCTGCTATTTTTATTGAAACTTGAATTATAATTGTATTATAATTGTACAATTAAGAAAGAAAACTAAAACTGTCCATCTAGCCTTTCAGCTTACTGCTTTTGTTAGCAGTTTCAGCTTTTTCCATAACTCTCAGTTTCATTTTAAAATTTCGTTTAGTGGATTATAGAAATGTGAGCCTCAGTCACAGTAGCATATTTCCTGGTTATAAGAGACTAAAAGGAAACAAGCTAGCATTCTAAGTTTTGGGGAAATTTTGTGATGTCATGTGTAAAAATGAATGTCCTGGAATTCTGTACTTGCATCCACTGATTAGTTTAGTACTGACACAAAAGTAGAGAAAAACAAATTAGTACAATCAGATATTAACATAATTAATCTGCAAAATGATAGCTAAAGGGATACTTAAAGATGCCGTTCATTTTTCATGATATCACATTTCTTTGAAAAATAAACACAGACATACGCTTGTGTCCATAGTAAAGCTACTGCTGAATCACTGTAACAGGTAGGAATAATAAGTGGTGATTTGAATGGGAAATTAAGACAAACTCATTGAAACCAGTGCCTCATGTCTTTTATTTCTCCATTTTCACATCTAAAATACAGGTAAAGAAAGTGCTTCTAATTAGATGCTTACAGAGTTCAACATGCTTGGTCGAAAGATAAAAATGCCCGGGGAGTTCCCTGGTGGCCTAGTGGTTAGGATTCTGGGCTTTCACTACCGTGGCCTGGGTTCAATCCCTGGTCAGGCAACTGAGATCTCGCAAGCTGTGCGGTGCAACCAAAAAAAAAAAAAAGTAAAAAAGAAAGATAAAAATGCCCAAAGGTACTGCATTTAAACTGATTTCCAAATTTGAAAGCTTCTGTAGAGCATTTCCCTTTTCTTGTTCTAGTTTTTTTTTAAGATGAAGGAGATTAAGAGGTACAAACCTCCAGTAATAGAATAAATAAGCCATGGGGATATGATACACAGCATAAGAAATATGGTGAGTAATTTTTAAGAACTTTGTATGGTGACAGATGGTTAGTAGATTTTCCGTGGTAATCACTGCATAATACATGCAAATGCCAAATCACTGTGTAGTATACCTGAAGCTAACATAATACTGTATGTCAACAATATTTCAGTGTAAAGAAAAAAGAACCCCCTTTAGATTGTTGTTCATATAAATGCCATGGGAGTGGGGAGGGGCGAGCAAGGGAGAGGGGATTATTCAAAAGTGAATCCGTGTTTAAGTGAAAAACTCCAATTATATATTCCTTTTAAAATAATTTTTGTTAAAACATATGTATGTATATAAACAGTCCAGTGTCATAAGAGTGCAGCTCAGTGTGTTTTTATCAACTGAAGACATCCTGTGCTCAGAGCGCAACCAATGCAGGCATATTACCAGCACTCCAGAAGCCCCTCCTATTTCCTTGCAGTCACCACATCCCACCAGGGATATAACCACTATCCTGACTCCTCACGTGGATTGGTTTTCCTGCTTTTATACTCTCTGTAATGGAATCTAGCTGCTCTTGCTCAATATTGTTTGAGATCTCTTCATATTCTTGTATTCTGGTATGGATGGTTCCTCCTCCAGGCTGTATATTTTTTCATTTGTGAAGACACCACCAAATGTATTTATCCTTTCTTTTTCTCTTTTTTTAAAGATTAGTGACTCATTGACAGAATTTTTTTTTAATACAGTAGTTTTTATTTTATTTTTTTAATTTTTGGCCACGTCGGGTCTTAGTTGCGGCACATGGGATCTTCGTTGCGGCTCTCAGGCTTCTCTCCAGTTATGGCATGTGGGTTTCCTCTCTCTAGTCGTGGAGTGCGGGGTCCAGGGCGCGTGGGCTCTGTAGTTGTGGTGTGCGGGTTCCAGAGCATATGGCTCTGTAGTTGTGGAGCACGGGCTCCAGAGCACGTGGGTTCTGAAGTTTGCGGCACATGGGCTCTCTAGTTGAGGCGTGCGGGCTCAGTACTTGTAGCATGTGGGCTTAGTTGCCCTGCGGCATGTGGGATCTTAAGTTCCCCGACCAGGGATCGAACCCACGTCCCCTGCATCGGAAGGCGGATTCTTTACCCCTGGACCACCCAGGAAGTCCCTGTTTATCCTTTCTCCTACTGATGGACATTTGGGTAGTTTCCAGTTTGGGGCTCTTCTGAACAGTGCTGTTATGAATGTTCTGGCACTTGTCTGTTGGTGAATGGTCGTTCTAGGAATGGAATTGCTGGGTCATCAGTTTGCATGTGTTCAGCCTTAGAAGGCACTGTCGAGCCTCCACAGTGGATGCCCCAAATTGCATTCCCATCAATCAACAACATATATTCCAGTGGTAGTTCCACGTCCTCTGCAATACTTGGTATTTCTGTGTATTTTCATTTTAGCCAGTCTAATGGATATGGAAGTTTTAATTTTAATTTCTCTAGTGACTCGTGAAGATGAGTACCTTCTCATGTATTTGTGCATGGAGGGATATTTCGTGTTTACAGATTGGAATACCCAAAATTATAAAGGTGTTGGTGTTCTCCAAATTCACGTATAGAGGTGATGCAGTCCCAATCATATTACTAGCAATGGTTTTTTTGTAGAAACTGAGATGTTCATTAAAAAATTCTCATGGAAATTCAGAAGACCAGGGATAGCTAGTGCATACGTAAAGAAAAAGAACTGGCATATTTCCACTACCACATGTAAAACCCCTTCTAAAGCTCTGTTAACTAAGATTGCGTGGCATTGGTACGTGGCTAGGCTACCTGATCAGTGGAACAGAACAGAGTCCAGGAAGAGACCCACTTACATACAGTCACCTGGTTTATGGCAAAGAGGTAACTGCAGTGCACTGGGAAAGGGATAGCCTTTTCAATCAGTGGTGTTCGGTCTGTTGGATAACCATTTGGGGGTGAAAGTATCCTGACCTCTTCCCCATTCATACATAAGAATGGATTGTAGAAAAAAAATGGACTGTAGATTTAAGTGGGAAAGGAAAGACAAGTTTAGAGGTGTTAAAGAAACAAAATTCAACTGAGTAAATTTTAAAGGTTTTATTGCCTTTATTGAAGGACTCATGAATCAGACAGCATTCAGTGTAGCAGACAGAAAAGAGCTCCAAGGGGCTGTACAGAATGAAAGACGTTTATAGGCAGAAGGCAGTGGGAAGAGGGAGCACAGAGTGGTTCGGTTGTGGCAAGGTCACTTCCCTTTAGAGGTGACGGGTCTGTCGGGCAGGCGACCTCATGAGTGCTGATCGGGTGATTCCTGATTGGCTGGTTTAAGATTCCGTTTCTGGGAGAGACCGAAACTATAGCTAAGTCTCCGTTTGGTGGTGTGTGGCTTAGCATAACCAACTCCATTTTGGACCTGTTGTTTTTAACAGAGGAAAACAAAAGAAAACAGCTGCATTACTTTGGAATAGGCAAAGATTTCTTAACTAGGACACAAAAAGTGTGAGCCATAAAAGAAAAAAAAATTGAGCTCTACTAAAATTACGGTGTCAGGAGCAATAGTAAGAGAATAAAAAAGCAGAGAAATGGGAGGAAATATCTGGAAAGAGATTTGCATACAGGATATATAAAGAACTCCTACAAATCAGTTTTTAAAAGACTGAAACCAACTCCTAAAAATGGGTAAAAAATGTGAACATTCACTTCACAAAGGTGATATCCAGATGGCCGATTAACTTGGGAGGATTCCCCTTTTGCCACGGGCGGGGGTGTGGTGTTCTACTTCTAATAAGAGAATGTGTGTGTCATTCACATATTCGAATACTTCTTTACTACTGACAGCCTACAGTAGTATGCTTATGCAACATCAGGAATGTGTGTGATTACGTTAACATACAATGTCCTTTAAATATTACTGTTTTAGGCTCATGATGTTTTGATGCTATGGACATGTAAACATGCAGGATCTAAAGGATGCAACAGCAGGAGACACCAGATGGTTTCACACTTACTTATAACCCTAAAGAGAAATTAGCTTTTCCATTAGCATGAACGTGAGCAAAGAGATCCCCCCCTGGGCTTCCCTGGTGGCGCAGTGGTTGAGAGTCCGCCTGCCAATCAGTGCAGGGGACACGGGTTCGTGCCCCGGTCCGAGAGGATCCCACATGCCGCGGAGCGGCTGGGCCCGTGAGCCATGGCCGCTGAGCCTGCGCGTCCAGAGCCTGTGCTCCACAACGGGGGAGGCCACGCAGTGAGAGGCCCGTGTACCGCAAAAAAAAAAAAAAAAAAAAAACCGGTTCCCCCGTGCCGCTTGCTCCCCAACTCTCACCCACCCCGCTTCTCTCCCTCTTTCCCTCTCTCCCTCTCTCCCTCTCTCCCTCTCTCCCTCTCTCCCTCTCTCCCTCTCTCCCTCCCTCCCCCCTCCCCCCTCCCCCTCTCTCCCTCCCTCCCTCCCTCCCTCCCTCTTTCTCTCTCTCCCTCCCTCTCCCTCCCCCAACTCTGTCTCCCCCCCCCCCGCCCCCCAGTCTCTAAGCTATCCCTGACCCACTGCTGGTCACTCATGTCATCTTTAGGGAAATAACGAAAGGACACGGAAGTGGCAGGATAGAGGAGTTAGGAGGCCTGTTGTGTGCTCTGCGTGAACATTTTTTAAAGCTGAAGATTTAATGGTTTGTGTTTTAGGTAAATGAAGTAGGTGTGACCTTGATAGGAGACCAAGTTAAAACCACCTGTTCTAATTCATACTGATGAGGTAGAATCATATGGAGAGCTCCACAGACTTGCTGACCCAGGGGGGTCCGGTGCAGCCTGGACCACGGGAGGCCCAGAAGCTCCCTGGGTGATCTGATGTGCAGACGAGGCTGGGATCTGTCCTGGCCAGGAGTCAGGGCACAGTTAACCTGAGACACCTTGACTGTGTTTTGGCTTTACTGGGGGAGGGGGCCTTGTTCTTTCTACGGCTCCTCTCCAGGGAGGATGAGCCCTGGGAATGACTAGCAGGAAGGGGTAAAACTGATACTCTGTAGAGAAGGATTTCCCTCCTTTCCTGATTATCCTGTGAGCAGCGCTAGCTCAGCAGCGAGGCTCTGGCCCAAGAGAAAGGCCTGGGTTGCTGCTGCATCTGAGAATCCGGCAGTCCTCCCTCCTTGCTTCCCTGCCGCCCACCACGCGGATGAAGGAGTCGTGATTGTAAATCAAGCGCGTCAGTGTTGTGAAAGCACGCAGCTCTGCTGCAGCTTCTTCCTGTGAGAAGCACGACGGTGGTGGCTGTTTTCATTTTTATTTTTAAAATCCCATTGTGAATACAACTATCCTCTAATGAAAATACATCACTAAAATTTTACATAATTCATACAGCCTTTTGTGACTGCTTTTCTCAGTAATTAATATCTTATTTGCTTTCCTCTTCAGTAACCAAAAATCATTGATGTACTGTATTTTAATATTTTATATTACACTGTTTTAACTAATTCCATAAGTTATTCCAAACACTGACCATAAAGGTACTTTGAGAAGGTTATAGACAACAGTTTGAAGACAATGCCATAGAAAAGTCTAAATAAAAGCAAATAAAGGAGGGCTTCCCTGGTGGCGCAGTGGTTGAGAGTCCGCCTGCCGATGTGGGGGATACGGGTTCGTGCCCCGGTCCGGGAAGATCCCACATGCCGCAGAGCGGCTGGGCCCGTGAGCCATGGCCGCTGAGCCTGCGTGTCCGGAGCCTGTGCTCCGTAACGGGAGAGGCCACAGCGGTGAGAGGCCCGCGTACCGAAAAAGCAAATAAAGGAAAACTTCTAAAGGTAAATCATACTAATTTATCATTTGTCCAACAGGTTTTTTTTCATATCTTATATTTCTTCTGTTCCTTTACCTGTCTCTTTTGCCAACCAAAAGAAAATGGGAAATAAACTTTTAACCTACAGCCCCTAATCTGATTCTTATTCTTAATATAGCTTTTCACTCACTAGATCAAAATGGCATTCTTTAATAAAAGATATAAATTTATATACCACAAACAATAATTTAGAATGTTTTGATTACCCCATGATTGAGCAGTTTCTTGTAGTTTTAGACATACTGTGTGTATTATCCCATGCAGATTCCCAGCATTTTCACTAAGTTGGATAAGACCAGTCGCGTTATATCTTCATTTGTCTCCTGGGAGATGTGACTTCCCGTATTGTAAATACAGGATGTAACCATTACTGGATTCCATTTTTCTGATCTGTATCACTTGCTCTGTTTGTTTTGGGAGCATCTTCATCTCTATAAATGTATGACCCAGGTGACGTGGAGGCAGAGGAGGGAAAGGGAAAAGGGAAGAAAATATCTCATGGGCATCAAGCAGATGCCACTTCACACCTCTGCCTGGTCGAGAACCACGCCCCTACCAAGCCAGCGTCTGGCCTTGTCCTTCATCTGAGGAAATGGCTGGTACCCAGTCCAAGAGAGTGGAGCCCAGCTCTGTCAGACATTGCAGTTGCTACAGTTTGTACTTCTCCAGGAGCTTAGAATCTGGTTGGGAAGGGGGGAAAGTTACACACACAGATGGACACACCTGAAATTAAAGTACCACTTACTATTGTGAGTTCCAGAAATAGCCGTGCGCTAAAGGAGACCAGAGAAAGCACAGAGCACTTCTGGATGGCTGGTCGGCAGACGGCTCCTTCATCGGAAAGGTCAGCCCTAAACTGGAAAGAGGGGATTTCAGAAGGAAAAACAGAAAACAAGATTCCAGGAAAGGCTGATGGCTTAGAATGAGAAGGCCACAGGGAAGATGAGGATATGGGGAAGCAGATGAGCGGCAGGAAAAGTAGATTCCAAGACCTGGCACACGTGCCAGGCGAGCAGGGCCATGTCGATAAATGCCCCACGTCGAGTATTAAGAACTTTGGACTGAGGGGGGTCCCATAAGGCTTCACAGCAGAGGTATGACCTGAGGTGGCTGTAAAGAGAGGTATGGATTTAAGGAACATTCTTGAGCAGAATGTCAAGGTGAGAAGGCCTGATGCATGTTGGCCTGCCGATGGCGGAATGACAGCTTTCCCCTAGAGGGGCCTTGAGATGGTTTTGGGTGGTGGCAGTGCAGAACCATTAAAAGTGTTCCGTTTCAAAGGCTCCTCTCACCAAGGTCGCCAGCGACCTCTTCGTTATAAATACTGAATAAATTATAATAAAATAATAAATAATTTCCGTCCCGCATCTCGCATGGTCTTTCTCGGCTTTTGAGCATGTGTTGACCTCTTTCTCCTGAAAACGCTCTTGCCCTGGTGTCTGAGTTGCCCCCACTTCCCTGGCTCCCCCGTTCACCACCCTCGGTCCCCGCCGTGGCCGCCCTTCTCCGCGCGCATCTCCTCGTCCACATTCCCACAGCCTGGCCCTCCGCCCGCCCCCCTCCTTCACCCTCTCCAGCCCCGCACTGACCCACCTTCCTACTCAGGTTTCCACCCGTGAGTGCGAGTGCAAACGCCTGCTGTCAGCCTGGCCCAGACCCGGGTCTTCGTGACTCTCCCATGCTGCGACGCCAGGGGTCACGATGACCCCTCTGCTCCCCATTGCTGCATGTCCTGTTCTACACCTGCCTGCACAGTGAGGTGCCGGGGCCTTCTTACCACCCACATCTCACTAAAACTGTGAACCTGTAAAAAACTCCCACCCCACCTGATGGGCACGTTGCCTCTAGAAATCTTCCCTCCTTCTAGACTTGACCCTCTTCCGACCTAGCAAAGGCAATGACAGTGACTGTATAGACTTGTGCTTGACGGGTGTAACCTCAAATGCCACATACCAGAGGAAAGAACCTTCCATACGGCCACCTTACCTCACTGTAGCAAGTGCTTTGGAAAAGAATATTGTTATTAATACTGGCTGTGAGCACCTACCAAAGGTTTTTCTGCCCGTATTTGCTTATGCTTCTTGAAATACTTTGAAATATTGATTAATCTTAAATCTACATAAATACGTATGAATATAAGTACGTACATACATAAATACATACGTGGGCATACATGCAGATGGATGGGTAGATAAACAGATAAGAATAAAACCTTTGGGGGGATTAGGACTCATTTTTCTTCCTTTTTTTCCTTCTGTCTGAGTCTGTCCCAGTAATAAGCAGAGTGGGACATGCTTTGTGTTGCTGCTGACTTGGAGTCGAGAGCTGCTCCTCTTTTCAAAGACCCGCAGCCTCTTTCCGTCGAATCAGGAGTCATGGCGGCAGCAGGGCCTCTCGCTGCTGTCTTTCCCGTGGGCTTGATTTAGTCCAGCCGGTACCCTCCTCCGGCTCAGGCGCTGTTAAGATGGAGAGATACGTTCAGCTTTAAACGAGCGAACCAAATCTGTCTTCTAAAGAAAAGGAGGAACAGCCTTCTGTGGCATGTCTTTAAATGGATTAATATGTTGATCTTAGAGAAAACGGGAGCCTCCCTCATGTTTTCATTATTGAGCCAGGTGAAATGAAAAGCGGAACTCACTGCTAAATGCCACCTCTGGGGATTTTGCTGTGTTGCTTCTGTTTTACAGTACCCCGCAGGATTCCTTCTTTAGCTAAAGCAGACTGTTGTAAGTGTACAGTCTCAGCATTCTTTTTGAAACACCAGACACTACTTAGTTGCCTCATACCAAGAACTCTGCAGTGTTAACTGGCCATGAACGTCTAATTGTGCGAGTGTGTCTACCTTCACAAGTGAAGGAAGCGGCAGCCTGAGTCTGGTAATAAGGTACCGGTTACCAGAGTACTGCCTCTTAGTCCTCGGCAGGCAGCTAGTCCTTATTCATATAAACGTTTGCTTTTAAGTGAAATTATCAGTCATAAAATAAAATGTAGGCATTAAGTGGAAACTCTTGCCATACTAGTTTATTCTTGATGATTCATGAGAAAATACTTTTCCGTATTGTAGGCTTTCATTCAATATCGATTTATAAGTGAGCGAATATCCGTATGATTTTAAGGGGTGGAAGAACGCTTTCTCTATTTTGTAAGGCTCACAAACCTCTGAACCTGCCGTTCTGTGCCGTTTATTTGAGTGTAAGGGGAAAGTTCTAGAAGGTGGACTTAGCATTGCTTTACCCTTATTCATCAGGCAAAATTCAAAACGCTGGAAGAGGTGCTTTTTTCTTTCTTTCTTTCTCTCGAAAAGATGGAATCAGTCTGGATGGGAGGATAGGGGAAAGTCTTGGAATAATACTGTGATGTTTGCTGTGATTGGAGACCCTAACGGGTTTGCAGGCTGCTTCGGGGAAGTCAGGGCCAGCTCCGGTGGTCACGATTTCTCTCCCCGAGGGGACCCGAACGTCTCCTTGTGTTGAGCCCTTTCTGTTGGCATGAAACAGATAGGAAGAGGTTCAGAGGTTTGGTTGCATGGAACAGATCTGGGATGGGATTTATTCTAAGGACACCTAGGGAAACAAGGCCTCTCGGCCACGAGCCCCCGCAGATCACCCATCCTGCCTCACCGAGACTGGAAGCCCTGCAAGGATGTGGCAGCAGCTCCCACCATTCCCCTTTCCCATCTCCTTGCTGTCTCCCTGCTTATACTTTCTGCTACCAGTGGGCTGACTCTGTTTCAAACAATTGCTTGGATCCTTTCAGATTGGACGCCCCACCCTTATGGGCAGAGTCCCTGCCCCTGGGCCCTTACAGGCCTGGCCCTTAGCAGGCACCTGGGCTCCCAACACGTCCCCCAGGTGCTCCGCTGCCGCCGGGGCCTCTTGGGCCACTATAGAGACCGGCTGGGGGCCTCGGCTTGTGGACGGCTGCCTTTCATCTTGAGATGAGGCTGCGCCTCTAGGACAGCCTCCCTCTACAGAGCTAGTGGCAATGCGCCTTGTTATCTGGGGTTTGATAAGGGGTTATTCATTGTTTACCTTTGCCACCTGTTTTGGCAAACACTGTACAAGATAGATGATACAGTCCTATAGAAGAATTTGATGTTGAGTGACCAGGTTATAAATCTATATGGGCGCCTCTGGAAGATGTCCGGTCTGCCCAGCCTGCTTCCAAAGACATCTCAAGACTTTCCTCTCTGCCCTTTCCTCTTAACCATAGAAATCAGCTGGTAGTTGTTTCTTGGGGAGCGTGTGTGATGCCTGGAATACACACAACCTGAGAGCTGCACCAAACCAAAGATCTTTGCTTAATGTTTTACTTTTTCTTTAAGTGCTCTCCATGCATTATCATTTTAACCTTCAGAGTGGCTGGGAGAGGCTGTATTCACCTGCTGCTGCTGAGAAAACAGACCTAACACTGCACGACAAGCTTAATGGCAGAACCAGTATTAGAATCCCCATTTTCTGGTAGGTTCCAAGACATCCTGATACAAATGTGTCTGATCACTAAATATGTGTGTGCATGGTTCCCCCAACACAGACACACACGTGTGCACACACATGCATACACACTTGTGTAGACTGGAAATTATTTATTGGAAAATGACAGAATTTACCAGCATCAATCATTTCTTCTGTTTGTGGTTATGGTAGCTGAGAATTATTAGCCTAGTGAAGATGGAGTCTGAAAACCTGTCCTGTGTTTCTCTAGTATTGTTGAGCCATTAGTCTAGCAATAGGCAGTGCAGGGAGCTCCGTGATTTTGAACAGAAGAGGGTTTCTGTATCCCTCTTCTTCCTGCCAACCATCCTCTTAGAGTGACATCGTTTGTAAAAATTCCCAGACCTGGGGTGAAGGGACTTGAATTGTGATGCCCTTCCACCGGCACTTAGTGTGTAGTTGGGTTTAGTTACTGTGAATTTGTGAATCAGATTTTGAAATCTGTAGAATGAGGTACCGGAGTTTTGTTTCCCAGTGTTTCGTGTACATGCTGCATGACCTTAGGTCCTCCACTCCACTCTCTCTACTACGTCACCCCCTTTGTAACTCCTTTCCCATCCAGGCCAGGGCTTGGGGACTGGGAGTGGGGTGTCAGAATATATTAAAACTCTTCCTTACATAGACCCAGTTTGCAGGTGTTACGGGAAATTCCCTCTGCCGTCTAATTCCGCTCAGTTGCATTTTTTATGTTAATAGGCTAATATTTTATGAACTTACAAGATTGAATGTATGGAGTGAGATGAGTATTTCTGATAATTACTTGATGGGGGTGGGGAAGTTCAGCAGAAAGCCGTTGAAAACTTCCAGACTGATATTGATTAAAATTAGTGGCTCAAAGACTTAGAGTATCTAATTTACAGGATTTTTTCCACAGGTTATTCTATGACTTAGGCAAAAATTGTAGCCCATGATTTATGATAACATATATCAGGTAATTTTCTGTGCTGAATTTAAAGGAGAGCCAGTAATTTAGAATCAGAGCATTCTGTGTGTCCCTGTATAGGGTGTTCTCAGGCTTAATTGCTGCAATTAAGTATTTTTATCTGGGATGTTCTACTTCTAAGGGGCAAGCTCTGTTTTCTCTTTTGGAATTATCAGGATCTTCCTTTTGTATCTTTCTGTATTCCTTTCTACCAAAGAAGACACAGTGGGATGTACTTTGTTTAGATTAGAAGGATGAAAGATTATTAAAAGCCAGCTCTGGTCCCTTGTTTAATCTAGTCTGTCATGCCAGGCACTGAGATACTTACTACAGATGTGTTGCTAGATTACAAGTTGTTTATTTCCTGTGGATATTTCCCTGAGTGGCGTAAGTTATATGGGTGGCAACATTCTCCTAAGAAATACTTTGGGCATCACATACCTGCCAGCCTTGTCGCGTTGATCAGGGAACAGCATGGCGGGTGATGGAGCTCGGAGCTGAGTGTGTGCGTGTTGACTTGTGTGCCAACCTCAGGCAAGTCACTTGCCTTCTCTGGCTTATGGTGCCCTTATCTATAAAATGAAGTTGAGTTGGTGGTTTATTTCTAAGGTCCTTTCCAGTTCTCATGCTCAGTGATTCCAGTGATTCATGTTAGCAAGAATATTATCGTCATACTTTCATTCATTCATTCAGCACGTGTGTATCACCCTCTGTGTCCAAGGGGCTGTGCTAGCTGCTGTGGTGACTCCAGCAGTGAGTCACCCAAAGGCCCTGCCCTCCTGGGCCCCCATCCAGCCAAGGAGGGGAAACAGCCACGCAAGTGAAAGGAAGTAAAAGTGAAAAATAGCAGTTGAGAAGGACAAGGGAAACTAAACTTACATTTAGTTAGCCTCTCTGTGCCTTAGGGACTCCACTTTGTACATTATGTACATTTTATTTTAATTATCATGATAATCCTGTGAGCTAGGTGTTATTATCCCATTTTATAAATAAGGGATCAGCGGTCGTGCAGCTAGAATATTGTGCCAGGATTTGGAAGCAATGTTTTGTGTTTTCGAAGCCCGTGCTTCTCCTATGAAATCATGTTGCCTCCTGATAAAATGCTAGAACTGATAACAGGAGATCATGTATGCTATTGGGGGCAAGACAAGCACTTTCTAGTAGAGGAGTCATTGGCTCAAGGACTTAAAATGGGTGGAATTGGCACATGTGACCTGGGGAGGATGTTTCCAGCAAGGAGCCAGGCTAGAAAGGTGGGTGGGCCAGGCTGAGTTATTGAAAAGGCATTTTGGAGCCGCTCCAGATTCAGGTAGGAGGTTAAGTGAGCAGAGGTCACCTCGAGCCATGTCTGTAGGGCACCCCTGTGGACGGGGATGGGAGGGGAGCCCTCTGGTCTGGCTGGGGAGCAAGAATGCAGGAAGGAGCTGATAGGGGCTCAAATGTAAGGTCAAAATGAGGGGAGGGGATATGCAGAGATGGCTGTGGCTGCTCACAGGGGTCCTGTCACTGGGAAACCAAACCAAGGTCGGGAGCAATCCTGAGAGACACAACGAGGACGCGGATTTTGGTGAACCTGAGATGCACGTGATTCCTTCAGCTGAAGTCCTGTCAGAGCCTGATCCTGAAGGAGGAGGGGAGCCCGGAGGTGTGGGAGTTAAGGTGGACCAGTGAGGGTCGGGTCCTCTCCAGTTTACAGAGCACGCGTGCATTTGGCGTCTCCCACGCTGTTGGCCATGTGGCCAGAGGAGAGGCCGCAGAGCAGGGTAACTGTTCTGGCTAACTGTTACTAAGTGCCGGCTGCGGCCAGGCACTGTGCTCGGGTCTCACATCCCTCTGCGCTCTGTACGAGGCGGGCAGCATCATTATCTCCACCTCACCCAGGAGCCCGCTGAGACAAGGTGACGCAGCAACTGACTAGGAAATGGCAAAGCTGGTCCCCAGACTTGGTTAAACAGAGAGGAGAAAAAAGTGCTGTCATCAGGGAAAATCAGGCTCAAAGAAAGAATTGCAAGGAGGGCAGATGAGGTTGATTCCTCTGTGTCGTTTGCCGTTAGCGCCTTGGAGAGTAACGTGGAGAGTGGAGTGGTGGCACGTCCACCCCCACTGACATCACCCGCAAAGCGTGTGCATCACCCGCAAAGCGTGCGTGCTTGGATTCTTTTGCTGACGTGCTGGGATTGTCCAGACTCAGGGACAGACAGGCCACAGCACAGAGCTGCCTCTCAGTGCCCTGTCCTACTCCGCCTGAGAGAAGAGTGTCTGAAAGTTAGCAAGGGCTCAGGGAGGCTTCTGTGCATGAAGGTTGGATGGCTTTTTTATACCCATCCTAGAGTTGTTGACATATTTTTAAGTGATGTTTTACTCGTAGGAAATCACTTACTGGAGTGACCAACTAGTGACCAACTAGTGACCATCACACCAACTAGTACTGTGATGAGCTAGTAGGATGGCATATCCTTGAAATGGCTCATACACCGTGTGTGTGTGTGTGTTTGTGTACGTACGTATGTACCTGCACATGTATGATTTATCTGATATTTACATTTACAAATATTCATATTTAACTTTAGGGGAACATTGGCTTCAAATTTGCGATTATCTCATAGTTTCACTATTCCACTCATAGCTCAGGGGGGAGCTTATCTGAAGCTCTGACCACTCACCCAGACGTATTTTAAGATACAAGAAGCCCTTTGATATCCTGATCACAGCAATGGAAGACTTCGGGGCTGTTTTGTTTCCCGTAAGACATGCCAAGATTTTTAGATTACTTTTCCCACCAACTTTAGTGCATCATCTTCTAATCCTAGAGTATTCAGTAGCCAAAGAGATTAGGTAAATCGGGCAGCTGAGGGTTACTGTGCAGTTTCTGGTTCTTTCCTCCCTGCCCCCACCAAGAACACTTGGAGGATGTCCAGAAAAGCCATAAGGATCCACCAGTGGTTTGAGCTGTGACTTTGAAACCCAGCATGTAAGAGAGCTGTTGTGACACGCTGTGTGGCCTCGGTTAAGCATCTGATGTTTCCCTCACCTCCATTTCAGTGTCTGAAATAATGAACCACACAGCATCCCTGCTACCTGTGTCCTCAGAACCTCTGAGAACTAATGAGCTGGTGGCCGTAAGATGCTCTTTATGAGAGTCTTGGGCTGCAGGGCCTCTCGTAGGAAAGCTTACGGTCGAGTGCTTTTTTTGTGAGCATGGTTTCCTTTAGGTCCTCGTTTTGTTATCCTCGTTTTATATATGCTTATAATATTGCTTAATATCACCCCATGAATACCTGTTTCTCTTATATTTTTGAAAACCTGAAAATATCACGCATATTAATGAAGTTTCACTGAGTTGTTGCTGAGCACTCAGGACTGTACATCCAACAGAAAGCTAAATTGGCTAAATATTACTCAGCTGATTGTCTATCTTATGGTGTCATCCTGCCAGCCTAAAAAGTGTAATAATTAGTACAAAATTTCAATTTTAAAGTACAGTTTTGTTGTACCAAGCATGTCAAAAAATAAAATTTTGTTAAAGGAGCTGTTCTAGATGATTAAAAAAATGAAACTTAAGCTCTGAAAAAAATCCAAAACTCACACTTTATTTTATAGTTGGAAGTACATTTTAAAGGTACTTTGTAAATGTACACGGTTCAGGTCCTTCCCAGACACTGTTCAGTGGGGCCTTGCAGGGAAGCATGCTTCGGGCTTCCGGGCCGGCGGCAGGCGGGTGACGAGGCACGCTCGGTGCCCCAGCAGCTTGCTGTCTTCACCGGGAAGCAGGTGTGAACGTGGGTGACGAGCACCGCATGCGCAGAGAGCGTATTAGAGAATGTAAGCAGTCAAGGGACAGCATGGCGTGTGTGCGCCGAGGGGCTGCAGTAAATGAAAAGCTTAATCGGTTGTGGAGCGCTGCTGGTGGAGCGCTGCTGGTGGAGGCATCGTGTCCAGGCCGCGAGCTCGTGGAGGGTGCGGGAGAGGCGGCAGGGACGGGAAGGAACGGAGGAGCCTGGAGGTCACGGAGGGAGCCACCGTGCTGCTCGGGGTGGGGGGGGGGGGGGGGGCCAGGGGAGAAGTCTGGGCTAGCGATGCGGGGTGAGCAGTCAGTAGGACCGCAGCACCGGTGCCGAGGGCCTGGGAGCACGCGTCTGTTATAGACACACTGCGGGCCTTCCTGACGTTCATGCCGTGTCACATCAGCGTGTGCGAGGAATGAGGGGTGAAGCGTTACTCTTCTGCTCCGTGGCAGCCACGTCCCGTGTGCGTCTCCCCCCGCAGCGACGAGGGTCGCGCGGCTTTGCGTCACCCAAGCCCTCACCATCGCAGCTCGGGGGCCGCGGGCAGCCTGACTCTTCGCCCTGGCGCCGCACACCTAAGCCGTGGGGAGCTGAGCGCGTTAGGTAGAGGGGAGGCAGCCTGAGGAGGGGCGGGAAGGGCTTGCCTGGCGCGGCGGCTGGCATGCCGGGCGGCGGGCAAGGCCGCAGGACGGCCCAGCTTCGCGCCTGACTCGGCAGGCGGTGCTGCCCGCCGGGCTCGGCCCGTCCCTCGGCTCCGCCCTCCGCCCCGCCGCACGCCCTCCACGATGGGCGCTTCCGGCCCGGGCCGCCCCGCCAGGCCCGGCCACCCCTCGGCCGTGCCGGCAGCTCCGCGGCTCGCGCCCTCCTCTCGCGGCCCGTCCGGCAACGCCCCCCACGGCGCCTTGGCCCCGGGGGCCTCGGGAGGCAGCGGGCAGCCTGGGCCGAGAAACCACGAGAGCAGGGAGGGCAGCCGCTCGGCCCCAAACGGCCCGGCAGCCCTCGGGGGTGCGGGGTCTCTGGGAAAGCGGGCGGGAAACCCCATCACTTAATACCCTGTGGGAGGATTTCTTCTTTCTTATGTTCTTGACATATTCCTTACGAATAAGCCGCTCCTCCCGGCCTGAGCCGAGGCTGCACCCGCGCCCCGCCCAGCAGGCGGCCAGGGATGGAGGCGATGCAGGCGCCCGGTGGGAGCACAGGGGGCCCTGGACGGGTTGCCCCCGGGAAAGCTGACAGAAGTCGGCCGTCCCGGTGGGGCGGTCACCCCAGACCTCCCTCACCCCCCCTCTAAGCATTTCTTTTTCTGGGGTATGAAACGGCTTTTCTGGGAGGAAAGCAATTTGATGTCAGGGGCTCTTTGGAGCCTTGGGAATTAGGACTCAGAGCCTTGGGGACTGGAGCTCAGCTGCTGGTGGAAAATACACTGTGAATGTTTTATTCAGTAATGCATGTATAACATTGAGCAGAATCCAAACACATAAATCACTTATACAATAGCCGCTAAAAGCTCCCTTCCCGCGTTTCAGACCGGCTGCCAGGATAGCTCACAAAGTCCTCTGTTGCCATCTGCTGGTGGAACGTCTTATTACGCTGTTAAATCTTGCTCTGTTTTTAGTTCTCCCGAGCCTCTTCGTATCCTCCTGCACTCGAGTTTCCCGAGGGTGACATCTGCCTCCACAAAACCAAAATGCCTTGTGTGTCTGAGGACTGCAGAAGAGAACAGCGGCACCTTTAGAATCCTGCTGGGACAGAGAGAACAGGGCAGACAGATAATAAAGCCATTTTTTTCTCTTGGCTTTTAGCCGGGTCTCTGTGCATATCCAGGCGGCCAGAAGCCAGCCTGCATCTCCGGGTCGAGGACTCAGTGCTCAGTCGTCCTCAGAATAACAGGGTCCTGTTGTCATGGCTGTCTGCTTCTCACTGTCTGTCACAGTCCCCAACATATTACATCAGAGAAATAGGAATTATTAGTATCACCAGTGAAACCTGCCCGTAATTCAGCAAGAGCTCACATGATTCCCGGTTGAGAAACCTTACCCCAGAGGAGACAGTTCATCACCTGCATAAGACATGGCTGAAAATTACTGGGTAACTTTTTGACATCAGTTCAAAACAGCTGTTGTATCCTGAATGAGCGAGGTGCACCAACCCAAGCACCAGGCTGAAGATCTTCAGAGCAGCCCTGGGTCTTGAAGCACTGACAGATGTCACTTGCCCTTCTCAGGTGAGTCTCCAGCAACATCCGTGAGCCGTTCGGGACCTGCAGTGGCATGACTGAGGTTGCACCTGCTCTGAGCCAATGCATCTAGCATCTCAGCTCTCTGAAGTTTCACAAAGGGCTGGATGGGGGATATCCAGAGTGCAGCCACTTGGTGACTCGGGGTGTGTGGCAGGGACACATCGGTGCCGACGGGCCTGGGGACGCCGCAGCGTGATGCGGGCAAGCTCAGGGGCTACGACTGCAGGTGACAGTGCTCTTGTTAGGCAACGGTTATCCAAAAACCGAAATTAAGAGGCAGAGTCGCTAAAGCATACTGGGCTCTTCGCATCTGGGCAAGGCTGTAAGCCCCAAAAAGATGCTGTCTACTGACGTTATCTCCGTAAAGAAGAGTTAGGTCATGGGTGAAAAAAATCATGTTTCAAAGTTAGAGGGAAAAACTAAAAAGCAGGTTGTCTTTCACTTTAACATAACCTGCAGAAAGGAGAGTGGCGTGGTAGGTAGAACAGAAGTGAGAATCGTCCTTTTCATAGAAAATACGGAGCTGTGTGAACCCGGGGTCACAGCACCACCCATATCCCCATCTCCACCCTTCCCATGAAGGGCCTGTGCCCTAGACAGTGCCATCTTCTTTTCAATTCCACAAATGTGACAAATGTTCAGTTACTTTTTATAAAGTATAGATTTGGGGCTTCCCTGGTGGCACAGTGGTTAAGAGTCCACCTGCCAATGCAGGGGACACGGGTTCGAGCCCTGGTCCGGGAAGATCCCACATGCCGCGGAACAGCTAGGCCCGCGTGCCACAACTACTGAGCCTGCGCGCTAGAGCCCATGAGCCACAACTACTGAGCCCGTGTGCCACAACTACTGAGCCTGCACTCTAGAGCCCGTGCTCTGTAACAAGAGAAGCCACCGCAATGAGAAGCCTGCGCACCGTAATGAAGAGCAGCCCCCTCTCTCTGCGACTAGAGAAAGCCCGCGCACAGCAACGAAGACCCAACACAGCCAAAAATAAATAAATTAAACAAAAAAAAAGTATAGTTTTTCAGTCATGAAAACTCTAGATTAAAAAACTGAAAGTTCGGGCTTCCCTGGTGGCACAGTGGTTGAGAGTCCGCCTGCCAATGCAAGGGACACGGGTTCATGCCCCGGTCCAGGAAGATCCCACATGCCATGGAGCGGCTGGGCCCATGAGCCATGGCCACTGAGCCTGCGCGTCTGGAGGCTGTGCTCTGCAGCGGGAGAGGCCGCAACAGTGAGAGGCCCACGTACCGCAAAAAAAAAAAAAAAAAAAAAACTGAAAGTTCAAAATAGAACTCTGGTAAGATACACATAATAAAGTTTACCATTTTAACTATTTTTAAGTACACTTGTTAGATTTTTTTAACAGGCTCTTATTGAGTAAGAACCTAAGAAATGACCAGCAAGGAAATGCCAGGCCTCACATGCTTACAGGTGCAAAGCCAGTTGAAGCACCAGGTGCCATTCCTAAGCCTAAATCCAAGCTGCAGAAAAGGGCGTCAGCCACAAACCCATAAATACCTGTAACAGCCTGGAACACTTCTGCTCTAAGTAAAATGCTTAGTTTGACTAAACCTGCATGTGGGTCTCCTTCAAGGCTAAAGCCCTGTGAGTTTGGATGTACTCATTATGTGCTTATAAATTCCCCTTCTTCCACAAATTTTTAAAATTTTGTCAAACTTGGGCTTCTCTGGTGGCACAGTGGTTGAGAGTCCGCCTGCCGATGCAGGGGACACGGTTCGTGCCCCGGCCCGGGAGGATCCCACATGCCACGGAGCGGCTGGGCCCGTGAGCCATGGCTGCTGAGCCTGCGCGTCCGGAGCCTGTGCTCCGCGACGGGAGAGGCCACGACAGTGAGAGGCCCGCGTACTGCCAAAAAAAAAAAAAAAAATTTGTCAAAGTTTAGTTAAACTTTATTTTTTAAAAACATCTTGCATAATATTAAACACAATGACATCAAAAGTGTCAAAAAGCAGTAAAGAGGTACTGTTTTATAATAAAACAAAACATTTACTTTTACATAATACTGCTCATCCGCTTAACCCCAGCTGCAGTAAATACAGTGTGGCCTGTGTTGTGAATTGAGCTTGATACTCTCTCGCCCGACTTTGAAGTGTATTGTCGATCAGAGTTGTGATGCATTAGCCATGTTGATAGAGTCGCGCTGATGAGATGGTGTGAACTTTGACTGTTTCTCCATGGGCCTTGGGCTAGGAGCCTGGACGAGTCACAGCTCTCAACCCACCAGCTCCTGTCATTTAGAATAGGCTGCCTGCCCTCTCCAGACCTCTGTCTTCTCGCCCCTACAACAGAGACTTTAATAGCTGTTTCCTAGGGGTGTTAACAAGGGTGACATTCAGTTCTGTGTATAAAGTGCCCAGCATAAGTGCCTGGAACTTAGTAGGTGTTCAGTGAACATTAATATGACGCTTCTGTGGGGATTAAATTTATCTGCAGCAACCACTTAGAAGTCCTCTGATTTTAAGAAAGACTATTTATTTTTAAGGCTTTAAAGTATTAACGTGTTTGTGGAGAGCAAAACTTCTCTGTCTAAAGGATTAAGCTCATTTTTACCTTTTAACTTTTCTTAAAGATCTCTAGCACTTGCTTCTATTTAAAATCCGAAAGAACTTTTCCTTTCTATTAACCCTAACCCTTCAGTTTCTTTTACTTTTTTCTCTTTCTTACCCCCCAGTCTTAAGTCCAAAGTCATTTCTGTCACCAGGTTAGTTTTCTGTTGCATCTTTGTGTTTTCTTGGGTTTTGAGCAGGGGATGTATTAGGGTTCCTTATGTAATGCTCAAAAGTCATAATATGTAAGGTTTTTTGTGACATACTCTGGAAATCACTCATAAGAACACTCATTGTCCTTATTGGCTACTTACTCAAAATTCTTTAACTAAGGGAAACTACTTAGTATCATTTTTCTGTATATAAAACTTGGGCAGACATTTTTTTCTTTTGTCATCATGAAACTTAATTTGATAATAGCCTCTCAGAGCCCCTTCTCTACCATTAGTCTGGAACCCTTTTTCAGCTCCTGGAAGACAGCACAATCGTTTTTGTCTTTGTGAGTTGTAGAGCTCTACAATGCCCAATACATTTTGACCAAGGGCAGAGGTGAGTTTGCAGCACATCAACTATATGTAACACGGTTGGGAGAGGTCAGATACTGGACAGAGGCGTGACTTTTTCTGCAGCTCATGTGAGCTCAGAGCCTCCTTTGCAGGTTGATGCTGGAAGGAGAAGCAGACCAGAAATGGGGATTTGCAGAACGGCAGGAGACATGCGCCATATCCCCCCTCAAACTATATTCTGATGAGGATAACTTCATTGGTGGTTTCCAGGTAACTTGCAAGGAAGAGCCTATCAACTCTGCCTCTGCTTTGTGACTGGAGCTATCTAGAAAAAAGCAGGAATTCTGTCTTTTTGGAGAGTGGGTCAACAAAATAGTAAGTAGTTTTAATTAGAGTAATAGGACATTAAGTGTGGAATATTAAAATGTCCATCATCCAGGGAAAGTGATTTTAAATACAGGTGGACATACAGAGAAATATATTCGCCAGCCAGGTAGCAAAGTCAATATTTAAAGGACACTGGAGTTCTTATAAGAAGAGACTCAAAGAAGGTGCTCGGTATCAACGCAGTGAGATTACAAACTTCAGCAGCTTTTTAAGGCTCTCTCTGAGTGGAGCCAACCCCGGGAGTTTGGTTTCTGCTGGTCTGGTACCCTCCTGACAGATTCTGGAAGCAACAGTTCTATACTGGTCCTCAAAAGAAGAAGCTGTACAATCCAAGAATTCCACCCCTAGGTACAGACTCAAGAGAAATGAAGACGTATGTCCACACAAAACAGTGTACAAGAATGTTCGCAGAAGCCCTGTTCACTCTAGCCAAAAAGTGGAAACAACCCAGTGGCCATTAAGTGATGAATGGATAAACCAAACATGGTCCATCCACATGATGGAAGATTATTCAGCCCTAATAAGGAATGAAGTACTGATACCTGCTCCAATGTGGATGACCCTTGAAAACATTATATTAAGGAAAAGAAGCCAGACACAAAAGGATGTATTTTGTATGGTTCCATTTTTATGAAATGACCAGAGTAGGCAAAGCCACAGAGACAGAAAGTAGATGAGAGTTGCCATAGGCTGGGAAGGATGGGCGGCTTGGAGTGGGTAACAGTTCATCGGTACAGAGCTTCCTTTGGGGGTGATGAAAATTGATTGTGATGATGGGCACACAAGTATGAAACCATTGAATTGTACACTTTTTGTTTGTTTGTTTGTTTGCGGTACGCAGGCCTCTCACTGTTGTGGCCTCTCCCGTTGCGGAGCACAGGCTCCGGACGCGCAGGCTCAGTGGCCATGGCTCACGCGGCACGTGGGACCTTCCCGGACCGGGGCACGAACCCGTGTCCCCTGCATCGGCAGGCGGACTCTCAACCACTGCGCCACCAGGGAAGCCCAATTGTACACTTTAAGTGGATAGGTTTTACAGTATGTAAACTATATCTCCATAAGGCTGTTAAGAAGAAGAAGAGGCGCCAGGAAGAGAGCAGAGTTCTTCTATGCACAGCTCTGCTCAGTAAGAAATGAAGAAAGTCTAACAGTCTTCCTGCGGTGTCAACTCCTAGGGCAGCTCAGCGCGCCATGAGCAGAGGCTGTGATTAGAACCTGTGGGCCTCGCCTTGGTGCAGGTGCCCTTCCCTAGCCACCACCTGGGGCTGTGGAGACGGAAGTGCTCTAGTTAAGAGAAGCCGTTCGTGGAATGCTGTGCGCCAAGCACTGTACTAACACGTTATCAACACTATCTAAGTTATATAAGATTGGCATTCTCCCATGCTATAGGTGAGGAAACAGGATTCAAGTTTAGGTATTATACGCAAGGTTTCAGAGCTGATGAATGGCAGAGCGAGGTTGTATACCAGGTCTGTCTGAGGACAAAGCCCAGGATCTGAACTGTAGATTATCCTGCCTGCCCACTTTTCCACTCCCAGCCCAGCCCATTCTGAAAGACAGCAGGAAACTGGACAGGTTATTTAGAATATTGACTTGGTTTTAAAAGTATTGAATAGAATTGCTCTATGATCCACTTCTGGGTGTATGCCCAAAAGAATTGAAAGCAGGGACTCAAACAGATATTTGTATACAGTGTTCATTGCATTATTCACAATAGCCAAATGGTAGAAGCAACTCAAGTGTCCATTGACAGATGACTGGATAAACAAAATGCAGTATATACATGCAATGGAATATTATTCACCCTTGAAAAGGAAGAAATTCTGATACAGGTCACAACATGGATGACCCTTGAAGGCATTATGCTCAGTAAAGTAAGCCCGTCGCAAAGGGGCAAGTACAGTATGACTCCACTTATATGAATAGGTCCCTAGAGTGTCAGATTCATAGAGACAGAAAGTAGAATGGTGGTTACCAGGGACTGGGGAAGGGGGAAGCTAGTGCCAATGGAGACGGTTTCAGTCTGGGAGGATGAGAGCGCTCAGGTGGGTGGTGGCGATGGCTGCACAGACATGTGAGTGCACTTAATGCTGCAGAACTGCGCGCTTTAAAACGGCTAAAATGGCCGATCTTACGTTGTGTACATTTTACCACCATAAAAACCATATTGGGTTTGTTTCAAATTCTAGAGCCGGGAAGACTTGTTGAATGGATTCAGCAGGAAAACTTCAAAGAAAACCCTTGTCTTTGGAGGAGACAAGGCCCTTGGCATCCCCGCCTAGGGAGCTAATTCCATTCCCATGAAAGCACATCTGGCGGGAATGTGCACTGTGGTCACAGTCCCCGGGAGGGCAGTTAGCCAGCAGCGGAGGGGTGTGAGCAGAGATGAGGTTTCTTAAACAAATAAACGTTTGCTTCCGTCTTCCGTCAGTGTTAGTTTGCAATGGCTGGACTTCTTGTTTGTTTTTTAACTTTTTTCCCTTCTAGCCTTATTGAGGTATGATTTGCAATAAAAACTGTGTATATTTAAGTGTATGACACATATACACTGTGGAATGATTATCACAGTTGAGCTGATTAAAACATCTATCCCCTTACGGTCACCTTTTGTATGTGTGGTGAGAATACTTGAGATTTACTTTCTTAGCAAATTTCACATATACAGTACATGGATATGAACTGTAGTCACCATTAGATGGGGACCCCTGGGTCTCCAGAACTTTCTTATTTGATAAGTCAAAGTTTGTACCCTTTGAGAAATATCCACCTCCCCTCCCCCATCTGGTAAACGCCATTCATTCTAGTACTCTTCTTTACTGTGAGTCTGACTTTTTTCTTTATATCTCTACATACACGTGAGATCATGCAATATTTGTCTTTTGTGTCTGTCTCATTTCACTTACCCCGATGTCCTACAGGTTCATTCATGTTTTCACAACTGGAGGGATTTTCTTCTTTTTATGGGTGAATAATATTCCTGTGTGTGTGTGTCTCTGTTTGCGTGCACATGCATGCATGTATATATACATAACGTTTTCTTTATCCGTTCGTCTGTTGACAGACACGTAAGTTGTTTCTGTATCTTGGCTGTCAAGAGTAATGCTGCATTGAACATGGGGGTGCAGAGATCTCTTCAAGATACTGGTTTCATTTCCTTTGGGCATATATACCCAGAAATGGGAATGCTAGATCATATGATAGTTCTGTTTTTAATCTCTTCGAACCTCCATACTGATTTTCATGATACCTATACCAATTTATTGCTTAACTTTTTATTATGGAAAAATATGAACAAATAGAAAAGTCGAGAGAACAGTATAATGAGCCTCATCCTTTTGTGATTACATACTCACGGCCAGTGGCATTCTATCTGTATGCCCACCCATGCCTGCCCACATTATCTGAGAAAATTCATATTTTTCTTTCTTTTTTTTTTGGCTGTACGCGGGCCTCTCACTGTTGTGGCCTCCCCCGTTGTGGAGCGCAGGCTCCGGACACGCAGGCTCAACGGCCATGGCTCACGGGCCAGCTGCTCTGCAGCATGTGGGATCTTCCCGGACCAGGGCACGAACCCGTGTCCCCTGCATCGGCAGGCGGACTCTCAACCACTGCGCCACCAGGGAAGCCCAAAATTTATATTTTTTATGAAACTATTTTAGTACCTATTTGAAAAGATAGATTCTTTTTTTTTTTTTTTTTTTCCTGCGGTACGCTGGCCTCTCACTGCTGTGGCCTCTTCCTTTGCGGAGCACAGGCTCTGGACACACAGGCTCAGCGGCCATGGCTCACGGGCCCAGCCGCTCCGCGGCACGTGGGATCTTCCCAGACCGGGGCATGAACCCGTGTCCCCTGCATCGGCAGGCGGACTCTCAACCGCTGCGCCACCAGGGAAGCCCTGTTCCCTGACTCTTGATAGGCTTACTTAGCTCTGATAAAGTAGCAAAGTGTGGTTATGAATATATATAGACAGAGATGTTTTGAAAAGGTCATAGGTTTTGGAGTCATAAGACCTGGATTGGATTAATCCAGCTGCATAATTCATGTACCAGCTGTGAAGATGTAGGCAGGTCACTAAACTTCTCTGATTCTCTTTACTCATCCATAACATGTATGTATCGTGTAGTGTTAGGATATTTGTAAAACTTAAGTGAGAAACTAAGTAATGAAGCCGCTCAGCCTGGTACCTGCCCAGTAAACGTGACTTTCCGAAAGACGCATTGCTCAGCAGGTAGAGCAGGCGATCCTCAACCTTAACCCCAGAGAGGCGGGATGTTGAGGAATGGGATGCAGAAATGCCTTCTCTCCTCACTCTGGGGGGTGTCCCAAAGCCACGAGAGTTGGGTACAGTCATAGAAACTTGCCTGGGGTTAAGCCAGGTCAGAATTTCCGATCTGATGATGAATCTTGATCTGTCAGCTGGGGATCCAGGACTGCATGAAGAAAAAGGTATAAGTTCGGGACAGAGTTATGAAGCCAAGGCATGTGATGATTGCCTCTCGATTATGATTTGCATCCTGCTTTTTCCTTTCCACTCAAATTATATTTGCCAGGTCATTAAATATTCTTCTACAATGTCATTTTTTTTATAACAGTCATTTTTAAAGTGGAAATGTACACGCCAATTAAACCACTTCCGTGGTGTTTAACAGTACCTCTTATCACAATAACACATTTTCAATTTTCTATTTTTAATACTATGGAAAATTTTAAGTTACCCTCAAAAACATCTTAGAACATTACTACAGGGAATGTTTAAGTGGTCTTTTAAGTTTAATACATACCAAAGAAAATAAATAAAACAATTAAAACCTGGAAAACCTGGACTACTAGTTTAGAGTTTAATAAGAATTGGTTATGAGAAGTTGACATTGCAGAATTCTGAAAAAGATATATACTTTTTAAGAGTACAGATACATCTGAGATGTTGTGAACTTATACTGTACAATTAAGGCTTTTTTTTCATTTATTGATTTTTTATTTTTTAACAACTTTATTGGAGTATCATTGCTTTACAATGTTGTTAGTTTCTGCTGTATAAGAAAATGAATCAGCTATACGTATACATATATCCCCATATCCCCTCCCTCTTGCCTCTCCCTCCCACCCTCCCTACCCCACCACTCTAGATGGTCACAAAGCATGGAGCTGATCTCCCTGTGCTATGCAGCTGCTTCCCACTAGCTATCTGTTTTCAATTTGGTAGTGTATATATGTCCATGCCACTCTCTCACTTCATCCCAGCTTACCCTTCCCCCTCCCCGTGTCCTCAAGTCCATTCTCTACGTCTGCATCTTTATTCCTATCCTGCCCCTAGGTTCATTAGAACCTTTTTTTTTTTTTTTTTTTAGATTCCATATATATGTGTTAGCATATGGTATTTGTTTTTCTCTTTCTGACTTACTTCACTCTGTATGACAAACTCTAGGTCCATCCACCTCACTACAAATAACGTGATTTCGTTTCTTTTTATGGCTGAGTTCATCTATCGATAAACACTTGCGTTGTTCCATGTCCTGGCTATTGTAAATAGTGCTGCAGTGAACATTGTGGTACATGTTGCTTTTTGAATTATGGTTTTCTCAGGGTATATGCCCAGTAGTGGGATTGCTGTGTCATATGGTAGTTCTATTTTTAGTTTTTTAAGGAACCTCCATACTGCTCTCCATAGTGGCTGTATCAATTTACATTCCCACCAACAGTGCAAGAGGGTTCCCTTTTCTCCACACCCTCTCCAGCATTTATTGTTTGTAGAGTTTTTGATGATGGCCATTCTGACTGGCGTGAGATGATATCTCATTGTAGTTTTGATTTGCATTTCTCTAATGATCAGTGATGTTGAGCATCCTTTCATGTGTTTGTTGGCCATCTGTATATCTTCTTTGGAGAAATGTCTATTTAGGTCTTCTGCCCATTTGTGGATTGGGTTGTTTGTTTTCTTGATATTGAGCTGCATGAGCTTCTTGTATATTTTGGAGATTAATCCTTTGTCAGTTGCTTCATTTGGAAATATTTTCTCCCATTCTGAGGGTTGTCTTTTCGTCTTGTTTATGGTTTCCTTTGCTGTGCAAAAGCTTTTAAGTTTCATTAGGTCCCATTTATTTATTTTTGTTTTTATTTCCCTTTCTCTAGGCGGTGGGTCAAAAAGGATCTTGCTGTGACTTAGGTCATAGAGTGGTCTGCCTATGTTTTCCTCTGAGAGTTTTATAGTGTCTGGTCTTACATTTAGGTCTTTAATCCATTTTGAGTTTATGTTTGTGTATGGTGTTAGGGAGTGTTCTAATTTCATTCTTTTACATGTAGCTGTCCAGTTTTCCCAGCACCACTTATTGAAGAGGCTGTCTTCTCTCCGTTGTATACTCTTGCCTCCCTTATCAAAGATAAGGTGACCATATGTGCGTGGACTTATCTCTGGGCTTTTCTATCGTGTTCCATTGATCTATATTTCTGTTTTTGTGCCAGTTCCGTACTGTCTTGATTACTGTAGCTTTGTAGTATAGTCTGAAGTCAGGGAGCCTGATTGCTGCAGCTCCTTTTTTCTTTCTCAAGATTGCTTTGGCTGTTCTGGGTCTTTTGTGTTTCCATACAAATTGTGAAATTTTTTGTTCTAGTTCTGTGAAAAATGCCATTGGTAGTTTGATAGGGATTGCACTGCATCTGTAGATTGCTTTGGGTAGTAGAGTCATTTTCACAATGTTGATTCTTCCAATCCAAGAACGTGGTATATCTCTCCATCTGTTTGTATCGGCTTTAATTTCTTTCATCAGTGTCTTATAGTTTTCTGCATACAGGTCTTTTGTGTCCTTAGGTAGGTTTTTTTAATATACATATAAATTTATTTTTTTTATTTATTTATTTCTGGTTGCGTTGGTTCTTCGTCGCTGCACGCGGGCTTTCTCTAGTTGCGGTGAGTAGGGGCTACTCTTCGTTGCAGTATGCGGGCTTCTCATTGCAGTGGTGTCTCTTGTTGCCAAGCATGGGCTCTAGGTTTGCAGGCTTCAGTAGTTGTGGCATGTAGGCTCTAGAGCACAGGCTCAGTAGTTGTGGCACATGGGCTTAGTTGCTCCGCGGCATGTGGGATCTTCCCAGACCAGGGCTCGAACCCGTGTACCCTGCATTGGCAGGTGGATTCTTAAGCACTGTGCCACCAGGGAAGCCCCTTGGGTAGGTTTATTCCTAGGTATTTTATTCTTTTTGTTGCAGTGGTAAATGGGAGTGTTTCCTTAATTTCTCTTTCAGGTTTTTCATCAGTAGTGTATAGGAATGCAAGAAATTTCTGTGCATTAATTTTGTATCCTGCTACTTTACCAGATTCATTGATTAGCTCTAGTACCTTTCTGGTAGCATCTTTAGGATTCTCTATGTATGGTATCATGTCATCTGCAAACAGTGACAGTTTTACTTCTTTTCTGATTTGGATTCCTTTTATTTTGTTTTCTTCTCTGATTGCTATGGCTAAAAATTCCAAAACTATGTTGAATAATAGTGGTGATAATGGGCAACCTTGTGTTTTTTTCCTTCAATTTGTTAATATGGTGTATCACGTTGATTGATTTGCATATACTGGAGAATTCTTGCATTCCTGGGATAAACCCCACTTGATCGTGCTGTATGATCCTTTTAATGTGCTGTTGGATTCTGTTTGCTAGTATTTTGTTGAGGATTTTTGCATCTATGTTCATCAGTGATATTGGCCTGTGGTTTTCTTTCTTTGTGACATCCTTGTCTGGTTTTGGTATCAGGGTGATGGTGGCCTTGTAGAATGAGTTCGGGAGTGTTCCTCCCTCTGCTATATTTTGGAAGAGTTTGAGAAGGATAGGGGTTAGCTCTTCTCTAAATGTTTGATAGAATTCGCCTGTGAAGCCATCTGGTCCGGGGCTTTTGTTTGTTGGAAGATTTTTAATCACACTTTCAATTTCAGTGCTTGTGATTGGTGTGTTTATGATTTCTATTTCTTCCTGGTTCAGTCTCGGAAGGTTGTGCTTTTCTAAGAATTTATCCATTTCTTCCAGGTTGTCCATTCTATTGGCATATAGTTGCTTGTAGTAGTCTCTCGTGATCGTTTGTATTTCTGCAGTGTCATTTGTTCTCCTTTTTCATTTCTAATTCTGTTGATTTGAGTCTTTTCCCTTTTTTTCTTGATGAGTCTGGCTAATAGTTTATCAATTTTGTTTATCTTCTCAAAGTACAATATCATTTTTAATGACTACATATTAAGGATATGCTTTAAGAGAAAGTTATGGTCACCTCTCTGGCAGCTAAATCAAAAATCTAATAAAAAGTAAATTAACCTGAGAAATGAAAACTCTTTTAAGATTTTCTTTGGCCAAGTGCTTGAATGTACTGGCTTTGCTCTGTTTTGGAGGGAGAATATCAGAGTTCCCCCCTAGAATCTTATTTTTATGAATTTCTCCTTTCATTTCTAATAGTTTTGGCTTTACACGCTCAGCTACTGTCTATTTAGAGCATACAAGTTTACATCTTGTAAACTGCTGCTACATCTTTTTTGTAAATGTTGCTCATTATTCAATTTAGTGCTTTTTAGACTCATCTCTACCTTGTCTACTGTTAATATAAACTGGTAGTTTTTTTCCCCAGAATATGCCTGGTGTATCTTTATTCATCCCTCAGTTTTCAGTCTTCATTGCTTGTGTTTTAGGAGTTTTGTCTGTTTTGTTGCCAATCCCAGCTAGTCCTTTCACATTTCGTGTAACAGCTGATGGAGCTGATTTTGTTCCTTTCATCTCGTTCTGTTATTTATCATGACTGGTTTTCTCTTCTTCCCTTCTTTATTTGTGTTGGTTTTATCAAGTAGCTACTCATGCCGTTTTCCCCTCTTTTACTAGTTTGGGAATTCTGTCCTACTTTTCCATGTCGTTAATGATTGTCTCCTGTAGCCTGATGCTGATAATTAGAAGCATACGTTTTTTTACTGTTATTTGAAAAAGGATACCTGGTTTTTCCATCAAGACATCCTGTCTCCCTACCTGTGTAAATTTCACAAGCAAGTCCATTCTTCCCAGTTGTTTCTTCCTGAGTCCAAGTGCGCGAACTGTGCACTGCTGGTCCTCCGCCTCTCCCAGCAGCTTTATGTTATAGGCGGCCATTTGGGTCAGGTTTCGTCCATCTGGCTCCTAGATTCCCTTAGGTGTTCTGTTATTTTCCTGTGTCCTCTCACTGGGCTTCAGGTCTGGTCGTTAGCCTACCCTGCATGGCTGCAGTTCCATACGTGACAAAAGGGAAGTGTTCCCCCCTCCCAGGGACTGGTGCCGTAGTGGTGGCCGCAGCTGCCTGTCTTCACGTCCCAGGTCCCCTAATGCAATCCCAACTCACGAGCAGAGAGCATCAGCCTCGTTCTCCAGCCCCTCCTTGACTGACAGAGCTCACTGACAAGAGGCCAGTGTCAGGTGGACCTCGTCCGGCCACACCCCTACCAGAGTCCCCAGGGCTGGCCTCCAGGCCCTGCATGGTCCCCTGCAGGTCCTTTTCGGGGGGAGGTTCTCACAAGCTCATCCTGCCACAGCCCAGCTGCCCCACTTGCCTCCAAGACTCATGGCTGTCTCGGGCGGGAAGGCGAAGCCGGGAGGGGAGGGGAGCGTGGCGTACTCGGGTCCCCAGGTGCCCCGAGCCCCTCCCTCCGTGCTCTCAGTAGAGAGAATGCAGACTCAGCTGGTTTTGTGGTGGGAGCCGGGAACCTAGCTAGTCAGCACCACCTCCAAGAGTGCTGGCCTCCCGCTTCCCTTCAGCAGGGCCCGCGCCTTGGGCAGGCACCTCCTTCTCTTGGCATCATTCGTTGTTCAGCAGGGATTGACTGAGGCACGCTCCTAGGCACGAGGCCGGGGTGAGGATTCAGTGTGAGCGAGCAGAAAAACCACATGTGACCAGAGAGGGATGATTCTAGCTGCTGAGTGGGGGTGAGCTGGGCGGGGCAAGGCCCTGTCTCCTCCTCGCAGCCGCTGCGTCAGTGGGGTCGCAAAAGGTATCCCCCGGGCCGCGTTATGAGGACCAGCCTCCAGCCTCTCACTGGAGGGTGGTAAGGAAGCTGACTCCACACTGCTAGGTGCTAGGTGCCAGGGGCACGAAGAGGACACAGCCCCTGCTTTCCAGGAGCTCTCCGCCTCCAGTGAGACAGACGCGTAAACCCATCCGGAATAAAGGCAGCGCGGTGTGGGTGTGGCTGGGACCAGGGCTGGGACCTGCAGAAGGCCACGCCCACCGCAGGGTTTTCCAGAGCCTTCAGGCCGCATCCCAGGTCTGCTCCTTTGTGCCTGTGGGAGAGCCCCGCGGGGACCTCGCTGGGCTTGAGCAATGCCTACAGAGCCAGGCTGTGAGCCTACTGGCAGAGCCGGGCTGGGACGTGGGGCAGGGGGCGCTTCCTAGGCAGGGACGCTGATCTCAGGACAAAGTCCGCCAGCTGCTCTTTTCTGCAGTCGTGCTGGTTACGCAGTGGGGTCGTTATCTCAGCCCATCTGTGAGAGAGGGACATTTCTGAGGTCATACTTTTAGTCCAATTGGATGCATAAGTAAAGGGGGGGAGGAACAAGTGGAAAAGAGAAAAAAGGCAAAAAACACGTGAACTTATTAAAGTAATATATCTTCCAGGAAAAACACTTTTCTCCAAAATCTTGAAAAGGGGTGGGCGGGTAGACGAACCCTACCCTGGAATTGATCGTGTTTTCAGCTGAGCTACTGGAAATGAGACCGAACCTAGAGCTATGGAAACACGCTGTTGGCCGTTTACAGTTGTGCAGGCTGCGTGGACACGTGGGGACACGTGTGTGGTATGAGGGTTCTAGGTTAGGAACACAGACTGTACGTGTACGTGATCATTTGTGAACAGTGTCTTCCAGCTTTTCAAATGTAAACGTGACGAAATTGGTACTTAGAAATAAAAATAAAGTTGATTTGGGGTGGTGGGATTACGGTTGATTTTTTTTTTTTTTATTTCTTTTCATGCTGGGTTTATAAACCACCATGTATTCATAGAACTAACTGAGACTGAAAGGATTAGAATTTAGAGATTTGCTTCAAGTCAGAGTACTACATATGAACCCTGTGATGTTGGGTAAAGTAACTTTACCTCGTAGACCCTCATCTCTTTAACTAAAAGAGACATGAGGACGACACCCACCTGCTCTACGCACCTTGTAAGAATGAGGTGAGCCGATAGAGCGCATACAACCGTGTAAACCGTCAAGTGCTGGAGAGAGTTTAGCTATTACTGTGTCACACACAGAAGTATGAAGCTGTCCTATTCCTAGTAAAATGACTGTAGTCCAAGTTCTCCAAAGCAGTGGCAGTGAAGAAGGCCTGTCTGCTGGATTGCAGGTGCCTTAACAGAACAGAACGGTCCCAGGCTCTTTTTAAAATCAACCGTGGCAAAAAGTTGGGGCAGGAAGATTCATTTCCGCGCACTTTCCCCTTCGCAGTTCAAGGTGAGCACGTTTAAGAGACAGTCTGTGTGCTTCAGAGAAAAGCCGTGTGCACCGAGGCCATCTCCCCAAGGTGGGGGGAGGAGGCTGCCGCAGTGGCGAGAAGCTCCTCTGGGCTTCCTTCTCCCCGGGGAGCCAGGGGGGCACGGAAGGAGGTAGGTGGAGGTGGCCCTGTGCAGGCTCGCCCGGGCAATCTGGCCTGTGCACCGTGTCGCCCGCTGCTGCAGCCTGTCCTGCTCTGGGGCAAGTGAAAGCCGGCCCAGGGGAGGAGAGCCGCATGGCCTGGCCACTGCTGAGTGCTGGCCGGGCGTCTGCAGCTTGTGATTCAGAGGCCTGGTTCTTTCCCCTGTTGTGGAGTCAAACTGGCAGTTGGCTTCTTGATGCCGCTGCCCACAGCAGGTTATTCGGGGACCAGTTATTTCATCCACCGGGACAGCATCCACCTCGCAGTAGGTCTCCAAGGTCTGTACTGTCGGTTACGTAGTGGAGACCAGTAGTGGGCACAGCAGCCCACGGTCCTGACGTTGACGTTGATGCTTCCGTTTGGGCATCAGTAGGGTCCCTCTGGTATCAATTCTTTGCTTCCTGGGTGTCTAATTGGAGAGTGTGTTCAGTAGCCGGGCTCCAGGGACAGAGCTAAGGCTGTGTACGGTGAGTCCTCATGTCCTACAAGGGCCTGGGAGGTGAGATTGTTAAGAGAAAGCCCCCCGCCCTCTCCTTGACCCTGTGAGCACTGAGGATACCCAGGGGCCGCCTCCCTGGGCTGGCACTGAAAGGGAAGGCCCAGCTTACTGTCCCGTCAGACCCGTGGCATCATTTCAGGCTCTGGCTCTGGCCTTCCCTTTCTCTCTCATCCAGAATAACTTCCTGATGGCCCGAAATCTGGCCGTTCTGTCCAGCTGTCTTCACATCCCCTCTGCGGAATACTGGGAGGAAAGCAGACGTGGGCCTCACGGTCAGTAGCCTGTCGCTGAAAACTCTGCATCCCTTTTCAGTAACAGCCCAAACCTATACCCCAGAGTCCCGGCCCCAGAGCTGATGGTCAGATGTTTACCCACCAGGGCAGCACAGGCATTGGCCCATCAGAATGAAAGCTGGCCAAGCTGGATCTGGAAAGTAGTCCACCAAGCCAGATGGGGACCCCAGCGCGAGGCCCAAGCCTCCTGGAAGGGGGAGACCGGGTGGCAGAGGGGGGGTCGGAGCAGCAGTCAGGTGCCGAGTGTGGAAGTAGTTCAGCGTTTTCACAAGTGTGGCCCTTACCAGCTGAAAGTCAGCCTTGCCCTGTCTCCCGGCCAGCAGGGACCCTGTGCTTCGAGGGGTCTCCTTCCTCCAGACATCCCTGAGAATCCCCAAGTGTCCTTTCACATACGCTGAAGTGTCTCCTAGACCCTGCCAAGTTGGGGCCTGTGGAAGACGGCGGCTCTCCGGGGCTGAGTCACATCGAGCAGGGGCACGACTTCACTGCCCGGCAGTGTTGGCGGCCCTTGTCCCCACCGTCCAGGACCAGCTCCTCAGGGGCTTCCAGGAGCTCGTGGGCTTCTCAGGGCTGGGGATGGACGGGGGCGTGTGTGCTGGGTTGGGGCCCGGCCTGGCATCGCTTCTTAGCATCTGGGCCCACTGCTCCCTCTGCGAGTCTGCCGGGCACTTTGGTTCGTGATGGTGTTTGTCTCGGTGTCCACTGGGCTGCTCTTTCAACCTAACTTCGGAGTGAGGAAGACAGAAGGGAGCCCAGTTAATCAGATGTGCTGGGGTATGTCGGCCCCAGTGTTGTTTAAGGAAGCTCCCAAGCCCTGGGAAAGTGAGGGCATTGCTCACCGTCTGTTCCAGTGTCCCTGCATATTACCCAGCAGGTCCCAGCGGGGCTGGGAGCAAAGGAAGACAAGGCAGCTGTTCGAAGGAAAGAAGGAGGTCTGTGCGTCCTGACACGAAAGGATGCTGAGCTTGAAAAGTAGCTTGCAGGAGAACGCACGAACTGTGATTCCTCATTTGTTTGTCTCTGTTGTTTGCCCCCCACTTCGCGCATGAGGGTCCTGGCCTGGCCGCTGGCTGTGGTGGCCTGAGGCCCGCGTGCAGGGCTGAGGGGCACCGAGCCAGGCAGCAGCGTGACCTCTGACGGACTTGTCTCTGGCAGCTTGCCGGGGCTCTCGTTGTCGCCGTCCCGGGGAAGTGCTGCTTTCACTCTGACATGACGCTCGGGCCCTGGGCTCTGCCCGCTTCCAAGAAGGGCTTGGTGACCGAGTTGCTGGTGCTGACCTGCCGCTGGGTGGCTTTCGCCTGCAGAGCTTCCCCACCCACGCCGGGGGACTGCAGGCCACTGGCCAGCAGACTGTCTCTGGTGTCCCCTCGTGGCCAGCGAGTGTGAGTGTGGAGGGGGACGGCCAGCACCCGTCTCCTGCTTCACCCCGAGCAGTGCCCGGCAGCTGCAGAGAGCAGGTGCGGAGGGGGACGGAGGACACAGCCCCGGCCCTCGCTGACAGTGTGGCGTTTAGAGCGACACTGTGGGCTGCGGGGACGCTTCCTCCCCCACCTGGTCTCACAGCCTCTGCTCCACCTTCTGGAAGGGCTGGGCCCAAAGTGCACCTGGCGGGGAAATATCAACCCTGGGTTTTGTTTGGTTTTGGGGGTCGTATTCACTCACTGGGGGAAAAAATCTGACCGTAATTTTAGAATAATAATGATGAAGCCCTTAGATCAGCAGTCCTGCTCGCTCAGGGGAGTGAGTCAGTAGCAAGAGAGACGTGACTGCACCGTCACCCCGTGTCCCTCCTGAGAAACTCAAGAGTGGCCCAGGCCGCGTGTGTCCTGGAAAGCTGGCCCTGCGGTTCGGGGCCTCGTCCTTGTTGGGACCCGCTGCCTCACGTGCGTGTCTGTTCCTGCAGAGGGGACCCCTGCCGGCCGCCCTCCACTTCAGGCTCCTTTGCGGCCACAGTCCTCTGAGACCCGTTAAAATGGTCTGATTTCCTTTACTCTCGTGGCCTGGAAAACGAAAGAAACCATCACATTATAGCCTGCTTTTTTCTTGTAACTGAACATCAGCCGTGCAGAAAAGCAACAGAATGGCCCAGAAATCTGACAACAGTTGATAAGAGGGCAACCATGTAATTCATCATCCAGACTGGGCCCCTCGAGGCGAAAGAGACCCCGTTAGCAATCAGGCTGGGGTCCTCTGTGTGAACTGGACATGTGGCCACGCCAGTGAGAGTGCACACACCTGCACCTGTGTTCTCTCGTGTCCCAACAAGCAACGGCGAAACACAGTAGCTATTAAACGGAACATGCGATTTAGGGAAGAGATATGAATTTGTTCATCACTCTGCCAGGAGCATCACAGAGGAAATAAGAGGTCAGCTGCTCACCACTGCCCTCCACAATAGGCATAGCCAGTATCTGAACTTCAAGGCCCACAGAGCAGAGTGGAAGGGGGTTGGGGGGAGCACAGAGACTCTTCCCTGGGTTATTTGAACGGACCTCCTTTCTAGTTGTCGGCTGAATTTTCACACATCTAGTTTGAGTGCTTCAGGTGTTCTCCCATTGCACGAGACCATAGCAAAATTACAAGTAGCAAAGTCATGTTACTATATGTGAGCATTTTTAGAGGAAGACCATGCAACCTATATTCTTAAGTTTTGGTTTCATAATATCTCTTGTTGCTAAACAGAAAAGACTGGGAAAAATTATATATAAGGTTCAGTAATCTCTTTCATTTTGCTCTTTAAAAATTATTAGGAAGCACGAAGTATGGTAAAAATGGTTTATTTGAAAAATGTTTGTTAGGGCACGTGACTTGACTAAGGCTGTGACAGTGACTCTCTGCACTGGGATCTCACTGGAGAGAATTACTGTGTGAATTGCAGGCAGCGTGGAAAGCTGTCTGACGTTGTTATGAAACAGAGGGGGGTATAGGGGCCACAGACGGACGACCTGCTCACCTTCACGGCACGGGCAGGCAGACGGCAGAACCTGCAGGCTGACAAAGATTCATTATCTTGGTGGCTTAAAGGTTGCGGGGGAGGCTTCCAGAGCCCCGATCAAGTGCAGCTGCCCCAGGAAGGTGTGATACCATTAAAACACGCCTCACAGTCTGGGTGTGTCAGGAGGCACTCAAAGGCACAGCACAGATACAGTGCATCTTCGTGAAGAGCCTGAGCTGCTGGACAACGTGGGAAACGTTTTTATATTAAAATGAGCATAAACACAGCGTAGAGCAGAATACACCAGTTCCGTGAAAGTCACCAGGAGACTTTCCAAGGGCTGCTCCAGTTGCTGCAGCCGCTTCAGCAAGCCCCAGACCCCCATGAGTACGATTTTGTGAACAAAATGCTACTTCTGGATGACAGGGTCTGTTTTCTAACTCTCCTGTTCTGTTCATTTCTCTCTTTTAACTGAATCCCCAAAATGCTTTAATGTCTTCCTTTTCAAAATGTTCTTTTTTATTCTTGACTTCATATTCAGTCAAATAAACATTTCATTTTCTCAAGTAATTCAAAAAAATCCTGTTGGGATTTTTATTATCATTGTGTTAAATATAATTTGGCAAAAGGTTGACATTTTTGTATGACTCAGTCTCTCCGTGAACATGCTGTGTCATTTTATTCAAACTTATTTTGTATTTCTAAGGTGTGCAGTAAACCACACACATTTCTTACTAAGGTTGTATCCAGGCGTGTTGGGTTTTTTTGTGGGACGGTTGCTGCTGCCTTTTCTCATTATGTTTTCAGTGTGATCCACTGCGAAATGGAAGAAGGGCATGTCCATTTGAGCAATTACAGGCCTTCCAAGTACAGAAATTAAACACCAAAGGTAGAGTTTGCCTATAAAAGCCTTTAAATCGATGATGATAGTGTTATATTGTCCTCGTAAGTTTGTCCTGAGAGCAAAAGAATCAAATACTTTTTTTTTTTTTTTTGGCTGTATCGGGTCTGCGTTACTGCACGTGGGCTTTCTCCAGTTGCGGCGAGCGGGGGCTACTCTTCCTTGCGGTGAGCGGGCTTCTCACTGCGGTGGCTTCTCTTGTTGCGGAGCACAGGCTCCAGGCGCGCGGGCTTCAGTAGTTATGGCACACGGGCTCAGTAGTTGTGGCACACGGGCTCTAGAGCGCAGGCTCAGTGATCATGGCTTAGTTGCTCCGTGGCGTGTGGGGTCTTCCCGGACCAGGGCTCGAACCCGTGTCCCCTGCATTGGCAGGCGGACTCTTAACCACTGGACCACCAGGGAAGCCCCTCGCATGCTGTTCTTATTTAATCCTCCCAACAGCATAAAGGCATCTGATAGATTTGGGCCTAGGAAGTGTCTGGGGCCGTCGATACCTTTTCTTCAAGTCCAGTCGTGTGATTCTCACAACAGCCCCGTGACATAGGCAGTGAGCATCAGACGCCCACACTGAGCCCCGCCGCTCCGAGTCTAAGCCAGGTTGAGATGTGTTGCACGGGAGACGCTCCTGGCTTCAGAGGAGAAAGCAGTGAGGACCTGAGACCCTGGACTACGTTTCGTTCCCTGGATCGTGCTCCTCCCTCCCCAGCAGGTTATTGGTCTGATGAGTCCCAGAGCTCATACGTGTTTCAGGGCCATCCAGTCATCCCATCTACTTGCGGTTGAGTCATTCGTCTGTTTCTCTAATGAAGTCTAATGCCATCTCCCAGAGTTTATAGAGCAAAAGTGTGATTGGCTCTAATGACCCATTTGTGCGTGGTGATAGTCAGACGTGGGGTGGAAGTCAGCTTGGTCCTGGAGGGGCTGTAGATTGCAGCTGTAATTGCACTTGCTCGCCTCCTGACCACTTCCCCTCACCCGCTGCTGGAGCGACTTGCTCCATCATTAGCACTGCAGGCTGCCCGCCCCCCCTCAATGTGAGCTGACACAGTTTACAGCCCAAACAAGTGTGACAGAACTGTTACACCAACGTTTATTGCCTCATCTCGACAGCCCTTGTGGAGATGACTTTAATGCTTACTCCCTGTGTGAACTGAGTCTTTCCCTTACCCCTCCTGTTACTGCTCTGGGTTAATCCCTGTAGCCCTGGATTACAGCTTTAAACCCCTGCTGAGCCACGTTTAAATCGTGTGGTTTTGCTTAATGGTGAGAGAGCATTCTCGTTACAGTAAACGGCCCGTCGCTATTTTTATTGACGCGCCTGTATCAATTCTGTATTTCCACTAGTAGCTCTTCCACCAAAGCACGTCATAATCACTTACTGACCAGATTTTAGAGCGAGTGGACACGTAGAGCCTTATAACCAGGGGTACCAGACCCCGGTGTTGTTAGTTACCACATCCTTACCGAGCAGGCCGGCGGGCCTGGCGCTGCCCTGGACTCTGCTGGGAAGGCAGCAGAGCCAAGCGGAGCGCGAGCCCCTGCCTCCTCCCACTCCGCCAGTCTCCATGCCGAGGAGCTGACACAGGCACACAAGTCGTGATAGGACAAGGCTGCGTGAGTGCCCCCCGGGTGGCGCAGACATTGCAATAAGTGTTCCCAGGAGAGAGAGAGCCCCTTCTGCAGAGGGGACCCAGGGGAGCTTCAGCGGTCGACTCAAAGGGTGGGTGGGCTTCTGCGTGGTGGGGGTGGGTCCACATGAGCCTGAGGGACAGACAGATGGGACCAAGGTCTCCTGGCGCCAGTGAGAAGCTCATGATCACGAGAGGGTGCCGGCCATGCGAGGAGTGTGCATAGCAGACCAGGGGGCCTGCACAGATAGAAACATGTTCATCTTCGTGCTCTCTTAAAACCATTAAGATCTGTTTTCATTCAGTTTTTTCCCCCAAAGGCCATTGAAGTGTTGTTTCTGAGTGGAATTTTTAAAATCTTATTCATACTTTGGTCAAAGTGGACTCTACATTTGAAGGTTTGTTTTGACCTAAAAGTTTCCTAAAACTTGAGCTCTTTGAATCGCCCCAGTGCAGCTTTCTCTGGAGCTTTTCGTGGAGCTGACTGGGACCAGGTCACCTCATACAGCTGTGTTTCTTGCGAGTGCACCTACCCACCAAAGGTTCCACCCTTTAGATTGCCGACCATGAGAAACAAATGCTGTGTTGACTGTGCTGGTGGGGCCTCTGTTAGGGGGGCCGCACAGGAGAGCCATCGAGACGGCGGCCGTGGGCGCTCATGGTGTCCACAGTGAGTTGGGTGGGAAGACACGTGTTTGTTCTGGGATGCGATCAACACACTGCCGAACCTTCAAACAGTCCACCAAAGGGAGTGTCAGTTGCCGAGCAAATGCACACTTTTGGGAAGTTGTTTTGCTAGATCCATCAGGAACCATAAAAATATTTGTACCTGTTTACCCACTAATTCCACTTCTAGAAACCTTTTGTAAGAAAAGAGAATCGGAGATGCTGTGAAAGGTTCATACATGAGAATGGTAATCCCAGGACTAAGCAGGAACTCTGCAAGTGCTCATCACGTGAGAATGATCACATAAATTACCATGCATCTCTACAATGCACTTTATCAGTTACTGAAGATAGCCTTTCAAAGACTATTTAATGACATAAGGATATAAAGCTTTGAAAAGCGAGTTATGATTACAAATTTAAATATTCTGTTTATATATACACACATACAGTTTAAATGTATAAGTGAATTAAAAGACCAGACAGAAAAAATGCTAAAATATTAATAGCCACATACTCTAAACCAAATATTGTGGGACAAAAGAAGACCTTTATAAGTCCCAGTGTGGTTTTCTTTAAACTTTAGAAATTCACAGACTGTCTGTTAATGGTGCCTTCCCAGGTGACAGAGACATTGTTTCCACTTATCCTAGGGCACAGCACACCTTCTTGTCTGCAGTGACCTTTTTATCGATAGTCATATAGTCTACACTTAAAATTCACAATATACATTCACATCAGTTATGGTTTGGTTTAGTTGTATATAACAAGAAACCCAAATAACAGTAGCTTTAAAAATGTGGCGGTTTATTTTTCTCTCATGTAAAAGAAAAGTTGGCATTAAGCCGGTAAGTTGGCTGGTGTGATGGCTCCCTGGCCATCAAGAACCCAGGCACCTCCCTCCTGCCTCTCATCTTCCGCGTGTGGCCCCATATCCCACTTACCTCATAGTGCTAGACGGCTGCTGATGTTCCAGCCATCAGGTTACAGTTGCCTCCCTCCTTGTCTGTCTCCCTCCTGGACTCTGAGCTTCCTGAGGGCAGGGATGGGTCTCCAGCCTCACCCAAGCACAGTCCCAGTACGGGAGGTGCCCGCCATTCATCTGTGGCCCAGCCGGGGCTGGGCTGCCCTTCACACCTCCTCCAGGACTTGCCGGGGCTTTCATTCAACAAATGCCCGTGCATTGTCTCTGCTGCAGAGCCCTCTGCTCTCCGCTTCCTTTTCTCATTCCTTTGTCAGTGGTCGCAGGACTGCAGGACCCAGGGCCACAGCATGCCTGGGTCACCTGCCCTGCCTTTGAGGGGCTCCCAGGCAGACCTGAATGAGCACATGACCTCACACAGGCCCTGGGCACAGACCACCCAGGTGGTCCAGGCAGGCTGCAAGGTAGGGACAGCAGGCTTCACAGCCTCCCTCACGGCTGCTGCCGGCTGTAAGACACGTTAGGAGGCAGAGAGCCGGCCCCTCAGGAGGTGACAGGAAGCCCGTTACACCTTCCACCGCTGCAGCACAGGCATCCTCGCCTCTATGTCCACAGTGACGTCCCCTGGCAGGTTCCCCAGCTGCCCCCAGGGCGCTTGTACCACGTAGGTGCCAACTGTGTTGAGGGTCCAAAGGCTGTTGGAGCAGCAAAGGACGTGAAGATCAGCTGGGAGCAGCCCTGTAGCCCTCATCCCACAGGTGAGGATGCTGAGACCAGAGGGAGGAGGTGGCCAGCGTGACAGGTGAGTGGCAGAGCAGGGGTACAGCTGTGCTTCCTCTGCCCCAGCGTGGACAGAGCTCACTAGTGCCTTATGGTGAAAGTCCATCCTTGCGGAAGAAACAGTCCTAAAGGCCAGAAATCCTGTTGGGTGAGGAGCTGCTGTGCACAGGTCTGGCTGGGTCTCACCTGGCTCAGGACAGCCCGCGGTCGGGACCATCCCAGGGACGAGCAGGAACAAGTGGGAATCTCCCACGGTTCCCACAGTGCGGGAAGTGGGGTGGGACAGTGCCGGGAATTAGCAGAAGCGAAGCTGGTGACTGCACTCCGCCCCACAGTGCCGTTTCCAGAACGACGTCCTGTGGCGGTGCACATCTGCACCTAAATGTAGAAACGCACTTCTGAGCTTCACGGCTAACGGAGCCCGTGGTTCTTGATCTGTGTCTTCTCTTTGCCTCCAGGTACACATTGGCCAAATGTATTCGACTGACAAGCTCATCATTGAGAATCAAGAGAAGCCCAGGACCTAGGGAGCCGGGACCAGCCACCACCAGCAGCCGTGGACCACTTTCAGCATCCATCCTGCTTGGCAAGGGCACTCCCAGCAGACCACAAGTGGCCTCCCACATCAGCTTTAAACAGCTTCTCACTCTGCCTGATGAACTGAGCAAGGTTCCCGTTCTCCTGCAGCCTTAGCGACAAGGGGTGGCTGTCTCTCCCTGGTTCAAGTGTTAGAATGAAGAGCTGGAGCTCCTCAGGAGAATGCCGTGTATTACTGCGTCTCCTCCAGCCCAGCCCTCCTGGTAGCTCCTCAGCACTTGTATACAGCATTCCCAGAGTTTGTTTCTTGGTCCTTGACAATAAAAAGAAGGTCCCTAGGCCTCTATACCGGACGCGCCCATCATGGTTAATGCCCTTCTGTTTCCTGCTGGTTGGCCGGTCAGTGGGGAGACCAACAGGGAGGGTCCAGCCCTGAGCTGAGTCCCCCCTTTGCAAAGGCAAGTCCAAGCACAAGTAGAGATTTGGGGGCAGCGTGGAGTAGGGCAGAGCTGAAACGGTAAAGGGTGCGCCCTGCAATTCAGACCTGGGCCCAGTGCAACAGCAGAGGTGGTCTGTGTGTGGATGCACACCTGGGGACAGGTACGTACAACCTGCTGTCAGACTGTGGTCTCGGGATTGGCGACGTCAGCCCCACCGGGGAGCTTGCTGGAAGCGCAGAATCTCAAGCCCCACCCCCAAACCTTTTGAATCAGAATCTTCAGTCTGACACACCCCAGGAGACTCCAGTATACACCGAGGTTTGAGACATGCATCCCAGATCTCACTTACTGAGTCAGAATCACCTGGAGAGACAGAGAGTTTTTTTGTTTTGTTTTGTTTTGAGGTACGCGGGCCTCTCACTGTTGTGGCCTCTCCCGTTGCGGAGCACAGGCTCCGGACGCGCAGGCTCAGCAGCCATGGCTCACGGGCCCAGCCGCTCCGCGGCATGTGGGATATTCCCGGACCGGGGCACGAACCCGTGTCCCCTGCATCGGCAGGCGGACTCTCAACCACTGCGCCACCAGGGAAGCCCCAGAGAGTTTTTAAAAAGGAATTTCTCAGTGCTTCATACTCTGACTTGATAAGTGAGAGGTGAGGCACAATGATTTATAAATACATTTTAAAGCTCTCCTGGTCTTTCTAATGTTGAGCCAGTTCGGGAAACTGCCCTTTGAGGATGTTACAGGTGAAAACAGTATTTGTATGCATTTGTCCTTGGAAACACATCAGTTAAAAACAGGGAAATAAGGTAGTAAATAACTTACTTGACTTCTGGGAATTTTGTGAGGGACCTGGACACTGGGAGATTTCTTGGCTTACCTCCATAAACAGTACTGAGTGAATTCATTACTCGCGTGTTTGGGTTTGGAACAGGCTCATATAAATAGTTACAGGTCCTAAAATAGGTTTAACTACACTGACCTGCCACTGAACCACTCCCTGCGTCTTAATTCTCACAGTCATGTGAGCCAAGCGCGAGTGGCCTGGGTCCATGTCCTCCCTCCCGTGTTAAAGACTGTGAGTGTCCACCTTATCTGTGGATCGTAGATATTGTGTGATGGTGCCTCCCAAACAGGTTAAACGTGTAGTCATTCTGTTTGGCAATATAACGTGTGATTTCAGGATGCTTTGACCCGTGGTTCAAGTCTTGTGTGCCTGTGAGACCAACCCTTGGTTGGTCCCAGATCTGTTACCCCTATAAACCCAGATCCTTGCACATCTTAGGGCCGAGGTGTGAGAATGAAGGCAGACAGTGAAGGGAATGGGAGTGTGCGCCCCTCTCAGCTGACTGTCACGGGGCAGCATCTCAGCCAGGGGTGTGGCTCTGGGGCACGTTCCCTTCTGCACCAGGCAGGCATGTGGTCACTCAGAAACAACTACATCCGACCACTGTGCCAGCCAGCGGAAGTCACCTCTGATTTACACTTAATTAAAGCAGCTGCTACTTGGAAACCTAAGTCCAGAGTTGAACCTCTCCCCAGAAATTCTGCTGGAATTGCCAGCAGGATAGCAGCTCCACGGGAGATTCCCCCCAGGTTTTACTCACAGAGAAAGTGGAGCAAGCAAACGGAACTCTGTCCTGCAGGCCTTCAACAGCGGGTGGCTCTTATGTTAATTAAAGCGCACGGATGGGTCTGAACATGCCCCAAGCCTTAATAAACAGAGCTAACTTTTGCAGCTCAGATAAAATTAACTATGCATTTGGAATTTGGAAAGGCATGAAGGAGAATTCTGTGACAAAAGCCACAAACGGGGGCTTCCCTGGTGGCGCAGTGGTTAAGAATCCACCTGCCAGGGCTTCCGTGGTGGCGCAGCGGTTGAGAGTCCGCCTGCCGATGCAGGGGACACAGGTTCGTGCCCCGGTCCGGGAAGATCCCACATGCCGCGGAGCGGCTGGGCCCGTGAACCATGGCCGCTGAGCCTGCGCGTCCGGAGCCTGTGCTCTGCAACGGGAGAGGCCACAACAGTGAGAAGCCCGCGTACCGCAAAAAGAAAAAAAAAAAGCCACAAACGGATCCCTCAACTTGGCGGTGCAGGTACGGCAGGCAGCACCTTGCACTGGGTGTCCCCGGTTCAGAGGACCCAAGGGGATGTCCCTGTGGGAGGGCCGCTTGTGTAAAGCACTCCATTTGCTCGACGAGGCCCCACCCGAGGCCTTGGGGTGAGGACGCTCCCTCCGTCCCCGCCGCCTCCAGCCTCCGGAATGTGAGGCTGTCCTAGAGGCGGGATCCCAGCTGAGGATGCTTTCCAGTGTCAGCGCTGAGAAAATAAGAAATACCACAGTGTAAGCCAACTTGTCCTGAGACAGGAACCAAGCGTGCTGGTTTCTAGACCTTCAGAGGTAACACGTGCTTGGTCTGGCTGTAACGCTTCGATGCTGGGAGACCAAGCACATGGCTTTCGTTCTCCAGGTGGAGCTGGCGTAGCTCGCTTTACCTCTGCCTGCTGCCACCAAGCAGCTGTCACCTCCGTCCCTGCATCCCCAGCCTCACCCAACATCTCAAGTCCCTGGGCACAGCAAATGTGCCACCCAACATCCAGGAGCAAAGGCGACAGGCTGGAAGGAGCCACAAAGATGACAAACCTCGGACCAGCAGACACTGGAGCTCAGCGAGCTCAACCCCCGAGCCCACAGGTATGAAAACTGAGACCCTGAGCAGCGTCTCCAGTCGGTCATGCGCAGGCCCAGCCCCCTCCCACCCCCCGTCGCTCATCTCATCTGTTCAGTGTTGGCTGGGAGCCAGGAGCCGGGGACATACCAGCGACCAAGCCCCGGCCCTGCCTTCAGAGCCCGCAGCCTCGCAAGAGGGTTACGTGAGAAAACGGTGGGTCTGCCGAGTGCGACAGATGGGGAAACAGGTGCTGCAGGAGGGGACAGTGAGGGTCGGGGAGGCCTCCCCAGGAAGGGGGCTTTCAGATGAAATGAGAGGCGGGTGGGCTGGGCAGAGGGCAGGGAGAGGAGCTCTCCAGGCAGGAGCGGCAGCACATGCAAAGCCCTGAATCAGGAAAAACAGCGCAACCCAAGGAACTAAAGGAAGCCCAGGATGGCTGGTGGCGAGGCTGGGTCAGGAGGTGGGGACCCGAGGACTGCAAGAAGCTAGTGGGGTTTTTAAGCAGGATCTTGTCTGTATTTTTAAAAGGTCACATTGCTATAGTGGGAATAGGATGCAGGGCGACCAGCTTTTGGTGGGAGAAATGGGGGGGTCAGACTGAACACTTGTAATCCAGGCAAGAGATGGTGGTGACTTCACCGAGGCCGGTGATGTTGGAAACAGTCAGCATCACCCTGAGAAGAACTTGCCTCGGCCAGGGCTCTCCTCCCGGCGGGCAGGAGACACGTGGGGCAGAGACGCCCTGCAGAGCCCCCCAGGCCAGTCTAGCTTAGGTGAGCTGGCTTTAGCCACCCCTTAGCTCTGTGGTCAATAATCAACTACTGTCTAAGGCACTGAGCTTTGGGGTGGTTTGTTATGAAGCAGTGACAAACTAATACAGAGAACTAGTAGAAAACCTTAATTTATTACTTACTCAGGGCCACAGAGCAAACTTTGAAGAGTAGGCAGGCAACCTCAGCCCAAACTGTGGGTCTCCTGTGCAGGGCCGTTTCCACGAGTATCTTCAGGGCACAGGCGTCACGTGTCTTACAGACAGAAGGGCTTGCTAACTACTGGACCCCACTGGGGGGCACATTAGGAACAAAACAGGACGAAAAAAAGAAAGAAAAGAAAATAGAGTCAACAGGACTACCGACTGGGTGGGTGTGAGGTGTACGGGGCGTAAGGGGCACCTGGAGCGCCAGGTTTGGGGCCACGGTGGCTGAGCAGACGTAGGCCACCACCTGAGACAGAACAGGAGGGGACACTGTCTGCGCTTTCTCCCCCTGTTAGGTCCAATCAACTTCAAGTTCAAACAGAAAGTCTAGCGCCTACAAATGTGTCTTTTACCTCCAAATGTTGAAAATATCATTTCTGTAGATTCGTTTTATTTTTTTAAAAAAATCCACTGGAATAAAGCAGCTTGAAAGACCCTTATAAAGAGACTTCCCCTTAGCTCTCTGAAGAACAGATATTCTCCTTCTATAGGTTAAAGCCTATAGATGTATATCATCATTGGGAACAGGACGAGTAGGGGAAATTTTTCCATATTTAGCAAAAGGTGACACGAGATTAAAAAAACAAAGGGCTGAGGAAAGTTGGTCGACATATTCTGAGAATGTGCTTCCAAGAATGAAACTAAAAGGCACAGTAAAACCTCAGCAGGTACATACAGAAAGTGCGCAAGTACATTTTAGAACAGAAGGGGCTGCTTTCTCATGAGGCACTTCCTGCAAACTGTTGCCCACTTTCTAGATGAAAGGATTGCTCAGGTATTGAGGCCAGGCTACACTTGTAGCAACAGCTGAAGAAATGACAAGCACTCAGAAGGCAGAAGGAGAAAGCGTTTCCTACACCGAGGATCATGTCCTCTGAGCTTGGGACGGTGTCTTCTGAACCCACCACGGTATGGACACAAAGTGCCTTGATAAATATGGTCAGAACCCAGATGACCAAATCTTGATTGCAGACAACCACGGGGACGGTTTGGAGAACATTTTAAAAGTTCTGCCTTCTAAATTGTGCAGTGGCCTCATGACGGTGGTCATCGCGTGACTCAGGAGCCACGGGAAGCAGCCACGCCATCTGGGTCATGGGCACGGACACAGCTAGTGAGGTCGGCAGACAAAGGCGGAACCCTGTGCTGATGCTCATTCTTACAAACAAAGGGAACAGCCCACAAGGACTCGTGCTCCGTGCGTCCCAGGAGCTTGTCTCATGTTTGCTTTGTTACAAGAAAGCTGGAACTTGGTGGAGAAAGCGTGCTTTTCCTCTGAGCATTTGCCCAGGATCTCTATGGACAAAGGTTCACCTCACCCCGAGAACAAATAGGATTTTCCCTTTCCAGTCTGTCTGCAGCCCTTATTAGTCCTTCAGGGACCCTTTCACGAAAACGGCTTCTCGTGCTGAAATCTGTTTGGGGGGTAAGATAGATGCTCGTGCTTTTGCTCAAGGGCAAAGCTTTAAGTCCAAAGACCCTCAAGAGAGAACCCAGAGGAGAACTCTGAGATGAATCTGTCTGTGTCTCTACCTGGAGGGACCACTGCACCGTAAGAGCGACAGCAAAGAAAGTCGGTGCCTTATTGTCTCGAAATTAGACCATGAGCAAGCGTTGACACCAGTGGAGCTGGAATTGAGCTTGTTCTCAGACTCCACATCCCTGTGCTGACCCAAGGGCCGTGTCAGTCATTGGACATGCTGGATGCCCCTTCCAGAGGAGCTGGACTTCCAGGGGTCTAGTCTCGGCAGGAAAACAAATGACTTGCATCCTTTTCCTACTAAAGTGATGAGCTTTCAAAGGAAGTTCAGTGGTACAAAATAGAAACGCTTCCCTCTCATCAGCCAGAAAGTTACGGAGGGTATCACCTAAATGTCAACTAAACATTGTTAAAATATTTCAGTAGAACTTCCCATCAGTTACTAAGTGAATTCATGTGGCTTCATCTGTCTGGAATACAGAGACAGTTCAATAACAGTATAACTGGTTCTTAGTTCTTAAAGGAGTATTTCATTTAGGTGCATATGTGTGGTATACGAGGCACATATAGGCTATATGATGAAGGACTCCAGTATTAACGCTAAGAGTCTTACCAAGATTTGCCAGATAGACTCTTCCACTCACACTTCAAACAGGTAACGTATTTAGGATTATTAATTTGCCAAATTTTAACACGTATTTTCACTTTCAAAACACAGCCTTGAGGGCTTCCCTGGTGGCGCAGTGGTTGAGAGTCCGCCTGCCGATGCAGGGGACGCGGGTTCGTGCCCCGGTCCGGGAAGATCCCACGTGCCGCGGAGTGGCTGGGCCCGTGAGCCATGGCCGCTGAGCCTGCGCATCCGGAGCCTGTGCTCCGCAACGGGAGAGGCCACAACAGTGAGAGGCCCGCGTACCGCAAAAAAAAAAAAAAAAAACCCCACAGCCTTACACTTCCTAATGGGACTCTACAAACAGAAGCTGATTCAAAGAGGTGAAACAATATATCCGTAACTCAGACTGCAAAAATAAATAAAACAATTCTTTAAAAAAAAAATTTGGAAGACAGGAATATGGTGTGATGGGAGGAATGCAGGTGGTGGGAGGAAAAAAAAAAAAAGCCACTGGGTGGGACAGCCCGAGACCTGGGGATGCTGTTGCGTTTGTGTTCGAGGGGGTCAGCACTGGCCAGACCCCTAATGACCTTTCTAGCTCTAAAAGCTTGCAATTAATCAAAATGAAAGAAACCATCCTCGAGACCATCTGAAAGCTAGGGGTTTGGTTTGGTTTGGTTTTTGTTTTTCCTTTGGCCACACCGCCGGACTTGCGGGATCTTAGTTCCCTGACCAGGGATCGAACCCGGGCCCCGGCAGTGAACGCGCTGAGTCCCCACCACTGGACCGCCAGGGAAGTCCCTGAGTGCTAGTTTTTGGCACAATTCAGCAAGAAATCTTCAGGATCCGTCCCCAGCTTCATGTGGAACTTTGGTGCTGCCTGGGGTTGGCCAGAACATTCAGCCCAGCCCATGGTCCATAAGAATATGAATTTGGGATTAACTGGACAGTGAAGCCAGCTGGCCCTCTGCAAAGGCACAGGGAACTCATGGATGGGCTGGGGGGCCGGGGGGAGGGGGGCCCTTGGCCCCTCGGAATCCTCACCAGCCACCAGGCCAGTGTCTGACCCAACAAGTGTGTTTCCAGCTTCTTCTGAACGAAAAACTTTTTCTCCCTGGCTTCTGCTGGCTTCTGCGATTCCTAAAGCAGAATTTGGACCCAGCTGAAAAAGAAAGGGACATCTGGCTCCTGCTCACCAGCAACAACTGTTCCCTCACATGTCTTCCCAACAGGTACAGGCTTAAAAAGAAAGCTCTGAATGCACTCAAGGCAGAGCAAGCAGTTGGGTGGAGGCACATGTGGGCCAGGCGTCCCTGCCCCCGAGAATCTGACTTCACTGTTGGGGGGCCCAACACGTGGACAACAACCAGAAAGCGACCAAGTGCTGGCCAGGCCGCAAGAGCAAGAGAGCAGCATATGGGCCAGACAGAACTCACAGAGATCCTGGGGCTGGAATAAGCCTCGGGGGAGAGTGGAGAGTCGGTGCTGGAGGGTGGAGAGCGCATCAGTTAGCGGGCAGGGGGACTTCCCTGGCGGTCCAGTGGTTAGGGCTCTGTGCTTTCACTGCAGGGCCCAGGTTCAATCCCTGGCCAGGGAACCGAGATCCCACAAGCCGCATGGCGCGGCCAAAAAAAGGAAAGAAAAAGGGAGGCAGCACGCCAGTGAGTGTTCACTGGGACGGGGCAAATCCTGGTTCCTCACGGGCTTCCTATGGAGAAAGTAGGGACAGGGCCTCAAGGTCGCCTGAGCTACAGACACCCCAGAAAGTCGTCCCTTCCTTCATCCTCCAGCTCTGCCTCTTCCTCATGGCATCTCTAAACTTCTGTTTCCTCATCTATGAAATGGAGCTGGTCACATCCTGGACGTACAGGGTTGCTGTCAGGATTGTAAACACATAAGGCACGTCAAGTTCTCCTGTGTTTGCTACCGAGTAAGCCAGCAGTACCTGGTGGTCGCTTTATCGTTCATTTAGAAACTGTGTCAGACGCCCTAGGGGATGTAGAGATGGACCAGATGTGGAGCCTTCCCTTAATTACAGTACATTTAGCACCGTAGTGAAGATGTGTGTAAATGGCTAAGGGGATAAGTTACCTGGGAGAGTCAGAGATCAGGTAGTGCTGGAAGCGGGGAGGGGGTGAGATACAAAAGGAGAAATTGCTTCCTTCTGAGCCCCAGGTTCTGGCTGAGCAGTCTGAGCCTTACTCAGTGGGAGAGGGAGCATTTAAGCAGGGAATGGCGTCTGCAGCAGATTGACTGGACGGCAATGCAGAGAACGCCCGTGAGTGAAGAGCTGGCCAGGAAACTGATGCCGTAACGTAGATCTGAGGGGGCTGCAGCCTGGCTGAGGACAGTGGTGGTGTGGACGGGATACAGGGGAAAGAATGAATCCAAGTGACAGGCTTGATGAGAGACTGGAGACACAGAAGAAGGAAGGGAGTGAAGGAACTCCAGTGCTTCAATCCTGAGACGCCGGCAGGGTGGCTGCCCCTCGCTGCGATGCTGAGATTCAGGGCAGCGTTGCAGCCCCTTAGGGCAAACGCACGTCCACACGCACACACTGCACGGCTGGACGTCGACATTTCACGTCATCGTGTGTGTGTTTTATTTGCAGTGGGGACACTGGGGTATCCGCTGTCTCACGAGAGCCCTGCCTGCCCCCTCACAGCAGGAATCGGGGGCTCCCAGCAACCATTCTGCATCGTGATCCTTCCCCCACTTCCAGCCACAGCTCATGGAACAGGGATGGACCCCTCACCCACAGTGGACCAAATTTTTTCCCTTAGAAACTCAGCACTGGGAGTGAGAGTTCTGTTTCTACCTGAGCTGTGTGCTGGGACTCAAGTGACAGACTCGGGAGGGACAGAGCAGACTTCGATCTCTCCTGGAGACAGAGGCAAGGAGAAATCCAGTCTGCAGGGAGAGAAGACGGCAGCACACAGAGCAGAGACAGTGAGGCAGAGACCCTCCAGGTTCCAGGAGCGTCGCATGGGCCTCCAGGCCCGGAGAGGCCCAGCTGCCTTTTGGTTGGTTGGTTGGTTGGTTGGTTTATTTTTTGCTGCGTTAGGTCTTCGTTGCTGTGCACGGGCTTTCTCTAGTTGCAGCGAGCGGGGGCTACTCTTCGTTGTGGTGCGCGGGCTTCTCATTGCGGTGGCTTCTCGTGTTGCGGAGCACAGGCTCTACGCACGCGGGGCTCAGTAGTCGTGGTTCGCAGGCTCAGTAGTTGTGGCGCACGGGCCTAGTTGCTCCGCGGCCTTCCTTCCAGGAAGATTCCTTCCGGATCTTCCCGGACCAGGGCTCGAACCTGTGTCCCCTGCATTAGCAGGTGGATTCTTAACCACCAGGGAAGCCCCCCAGCCGCCTTTAGATGCCACAGGAGAGCCCGGGATCCAGCACACCAATGCCCCACTTGCTCAAGATGGCTTGACGTTTCTGTAACTTGCAGTTTGGAACACTGACTAATGCTGTGTTTTATTGAAATATGGGACCTGCAAGAAGTTAGTTCACATTTTTTAGTAGGTAATTTCCCCAGTAAAAAGGGAACTTGGTCCCAGTGTCAGTCCCCCAGAAGAAGCAGGGAACAGGAACTCTGATGACAGGACCGAGGTAGGAGGCAGAGGGAGGTTGCCCTCTTGTCCAGATATGAAGTCTAGCTGTGTAGGGCCGCACCACTGAGAGGCCCAAGGAGGAAAGGAGGAGCAAGGGCACCCTCCTCCCTCTGCTGCGGCCGAGCTGCGGAGACGCGGTCTCTTCTGTGTCTGTGTCTGTTGCAGCAACAGTGGGTCTGGGTCAGTCTCCTGGGTTCAAATCCAAACTCAGCCCCTCTCTCTTTTTTCTTTATTGAATTTTTGTTTTATATTGGTGTATAGTTAATGTACAGTGTTGTGTTGGTTTCAGGTGTGCAGCAAAGTGACTCAGTTATGCATATATGTATATATATCGATTCTTTTCCAGATTCTTTTCCCATATAGGTTATTACAGAGTATTGAGTAGAGTTCCCTGTAGTACACAGTAGGTCCTTGTTGATTATCTATTTTATATATAGTAGTGTGTACAAGTCAATCCCAAACTCCTAATTTATCCCTCCCCCCCGCCCCCCGCCTTTCCCCTTTGGTAACCTTTGGTTTGTTTTCTGTGAGTCTGTTTCTATTTTGTAAATAAGTTCATTTGTATCATTTTTTTAGAGTCCACATGTAAGTGACGTCATACTCTGACTTAGTACGGTCATCTCTAGGTCCATCCATGTTGCTGCAAACGGCACCATTTCATTCTTTTTTATGGCTGAGGAATAGTCCGTCATCTGGATGTAGAAGCCCAGCCTCTTACTCGCTGGGCACATTATCCAACCCCTCCGAGCTCAGCTTCTCCAGCTGTAACATGGGAGTAATGCCCATCTCCTAGAGTTGTGTTGGAGTCTCTGAGGTTCCCTGTAAATGGCACCCAGCCTTCCAACCCAAGTCTTGCGCCATCTAAGAAACAAGGAAAACAAGGTCAGTAGAGACAGAATGTCGTCTTTCTTACTGGTGTGGGCCACAGGGAACAATACTGCCGAGTGTGAGAGTCAGCATGGGTTAAATAAATCCGTTTTCCCAAGGAGACCCTCCCAGCAGGAGAGTACACACGCCCTAGCTGTGGCCTCCCACCCGCAGACGGATGGGTGACGGATGAGCTCACACACGCAACCAGGATCCGTCGAGCAGGTCACTGTGGGCAGCAGTGAGGGGCGGGCGGGAGGAATCCCTCAGCATCCATCCCTGACTGATGGCTGTTAGGACTGGGTGAAATCTTCCCAGCCAACAGCACCACATCCTGGGGGGATCTAACCAAATCTCAATCAGCCATTCCCCCGCAGCAAGAGGGAGACATAACTGCGGAGCTAGGACACGGCGGGTTTGCGCACCACTGCACTAACGGGCTCTGGGTGTGTGGACCTGGGTCTCCCTCCTCTGTGCCATCCACGCCGTCTCAGACGCTGCGTGAAGATCTCCAGGTGCCGGTCAGGGCTGTAGCACACGTTTCCTGCATCTCAGGGAGCTGTGACGTGGGGCGTGTGGACCTGGGTCTCCCTCCTCTGTGCCGTCCACGCCGTCTCAGACGCTGCGTGAAGATCTCCAGGTGCCGGTCAGGGCTGTAGCACATGTTTCCTGCATCTCAGGGAGCTGTGACGTGGGGCGTGTGGACCTGGGTCTCCCTCCTCTGTGCCGTCCACGCCGTCTCAGACGCTGCGTGAAGATCTCCAGGTGCCGGTCAGGGCTGTAGCACACGTTTCCTGCTTTTGACTGTTACAAACAACACTGCTGTAAACCTCCTGCACGTGTCTCTTGGTGCCCACGTGTACACACTGATGTTCGAGTGTGGAGTTTCTGACCAGGGGGTTATGTGTATGGTCAGCTTCAGTAGATGCCGCCAAACAGGTTTTCACCGTGACAGTCTCACTCGCTGGATGTCTGGACATATTTGCTCGTGAAACGGGTTTGATGTAAAGGGTGGATGGACAGACCAGGCTGTAGGCTGAGAAGCAGCTCCCTGTGGTAGAAGGCAGCAGCCTTTGTCCAAAGACCACCCGCACCCTCCACCACGAGGAAGACCCACCTGAGGGAAGCAGGCAGGGCCACGTGGCCTCCCAGCCCTCCCCTAACAGAGATTCTCACAGCACCCACCGGGGGTGCTGAGCGCCAGAGTTACGGGGCGAAGTGGCATTTCCTTAACGTGCGTGCAGCTAGCTCGCTGGGGCCCGGAGAGGAAAGGAAGGTGGAAGTGTGAGCGCAGACGCAGCTTGGGAGTTGTCCACACAGCCCCAACCATCCCGGATGCGAGCTTCATGACGGCCATGCCCCGCATGTCTTAATCCCCACATGTCCCAGGGCCACGGCTGTGCCTGCCACGTGGGCAGTGCCCCGTCGACACTTGCAGAGACAGTGAATGGATTCTGACAAGCTGACTCAGGGCATGCTGGCCACTGCCGGGGGCACGAAAAGAACTAGACACAGTTCCCACACACACACACCCCGTGGAATTCGTAGCCTCTTTATAAGAGAACAGAATGTTGAAAAATGTTTGGAGGACAGGGTGATGGGAGAATCAGCCCCAACAGAGACTGAAAAGGAGCAGCTTGAGGGGAAGGGGGTGAGTCAGGAGTGGGCGGCCACAGGACCAAAACAGGCCACAAAGAACGGGTGTTCAACAATGTCAGACAGCAGTCGACAAACAGGAGGCCCCCAAACGTAGCTGCTTAACACAGGGCAGATGATCTCTGAAGAAGCTGTTGCAAGGAAGTGCAAAGATAGAAGTCAGATGAACGTATGTACTTTGTACGTATATATGTGTAATATACCTGTAATATACATCCCGTCCTGCGAACAGCAGAAACAAGTGGCCGTCTGCCCAGGTACCAAGAACAGTCTGTCAGGTTCGCACAGTGGGAGCCCCTACAATTTGTTCCCCAAGTTAGAAGATTCATTCACTCTTCCTCCATTCAGATGAAGTCAGACGGTTTTCATCCTCAGAACGGAGCCAGTAGAAACCAGCCGGCAGAGGCCAGAGAGAAAGAGGAAGATGCTGAGAACAAGGTGTGTGCTTGGCACTCCACAAATAACTTCCCTTCACGCTCACAGCTATGTGGTAAGGCAAGAATTACTGCCCCCATTTGGCAGACGTGAAAACTCCTGCTCCCTAGGGAAGGGGCGTATCTGAGAGCACACGGCCAGCCGGTGCCGAGCTGTGTCCGCTGCCAGCCTGGCTCACCTGGAGCAGGTGCATCTGTCCCACGTCAGGCCACCTCCCCGGTGGCTAAGCGCGCTTCCCCACTAGCACAGCGCCTCACGACGCTGTACACGCTTCACAATGGCAGGTTTTCTTTTTTAAAAAAAAGTTTAATTGGACGTTGTTGTTGTTAACTTTTTATTTGAAATGGTTTGAAGCTCACAGGAATTTGCAGAAAAGGCAGAGAATTCCCCTATATACTTCACATAGCTTTCCACAGTGATAGTGTCTTCTGTAACCTTAGTACATTATCAAAACCAGGAAATCAAAGCTGGGACAATATTATCAGCTCAGGGTTCTCCAGCCTCAGCACTGAGATTTCAGGACCCCTTTGCTGGGGGCCGTCCTGTGCCTCGTAGGGTGCTGGCAGCACCCCCAGCCTCTGCCCACTAGGTGCCGGTGGCCACCTCGACCCCCCGCCCCCATCCCAGTGTGACCACCAGATACGTCCGCAGACTCAATGACAGCTTTCAAAGTCCCAAATTGCTTTACATTCTTTATTCAAATCAGGACTTTGGGTTCAGCATTTTTTTAGGTGCAACACATACAGAAATATCACCATACAGCAGAGCAGCAAGCAAAATTTCCCAAAAAATCCTTAGAATTGAAAAGACATTTTCAAACCACAAAAATATAATCATCCTTTTAAAAACCAAGGAGAAACACAAGGGCTGTGTTTGGACTACAGTAGTTCTCAGTTTAAATAAACAGTATCAAAAATCACATTCACAGAAATCTGTTACTCACCCCAGACATTCCACGGGGCACATTTCTCAGGCAGATCTCAAAAGGGAGGGTAATGAGGTTATTTTCTCTCACGTTGTTAGAAGGAACTGTACAAAATTCCACATAATCGCATTAAAATATCCTGTCTGGAAGAGTGCCCACTCTTGCCACTGCTGCCTGGCTGATAAAGGACCACTTGGGCCCCCTGGTTCCGGCTCGCGAGGGCAGGCTCTGTGCCCCCAACAGCCATGGTCATCTTGGACCCTGAGATCCGCCCCTACCCCACACAGGGCTGGGAGCCTCTGTCGAGTCAGAGCTGTCACAGGCAGTCCGCTGAGAGAGCTCGGGGATCCCAGACACACCTGGGTGAGCTACATTGCACTTTCAGACCCTGGAGGAGTGACGTGGGTGTTTGGTGGTATTGCAATGGCCGTGGACCTCAACCACGCCAGGCTCTGGGCTCACCCGCAGAAGTCAGACCGTCGCTCACAAAGGGAAGGCCTTCACAGAAGCTGGAACTTACTGCCAGACGATGCCCAGCCTCCGCTGTCACCTACAGGTAACACGTCACAGATGTCTGCCAGGGCCCCTCATGCCTGTACCCACAGAGGATGGTGCCGTGCCGATGGCTTCAGAAACCCTTGGCTCTAACAGATTCATCTGGTGAGGTCTCCTGAACCACCTGGATGTGGCAGAGTCGAAAACAAAGGCCCAAGATGCTATGCCTTGGCCTTCACGGCAGCCCAGGCCCGGGCCTCGGGGCAGGGGAGGCTGCCGCAGGCAGGCCCAGGCCCAAAGCAGCGCTTCCTCCCCTGTACCTTCTCCTGGCTCCCTACTGGTGGGCCGTGCAGGGCAGGGCCGCCCCCAGCTTCAGAACTCAACACCTTACAGCCGTTTTGAAGGTGTTTCCTTGGCCAGAAAATCTACTCTTTCAGGGCAGTCACACCAATAGAGAAATTCATTTTAATGACTATCTGGTCAACAGCAAAGTCCAAAATCACTCAGGATCTGGTAACAAAAGCAACCTCTAGTTCAGATTTGGGAGTCAGGGGGCGGGGAGGTTGGGAGTTAAGCAGGGGACTCACAGATTTTTCTAAATGTGGACTATTTTTTTTCCCAAAAGAACATATTGTGTATTTCATTGTTAAGGACTTGCCTGCAATTTAGTATCCATTTATATCTGTACTTATCCACACTATCGATTTTTAGATATCCCAGGGACCTTCAAACCGAATTCGATTTATATTTCCAATCCTAATACAACAAACAGACTCACTAATTCCAGGGTCGGCGCTTCACTGTGACATGGGCAACACACAGGCTTAGGGGTTTTCTGGCCGAAAAATATAATTTTATAAACAACATGCCTTAAGTCTGTGCGTAAAAACACAACAACTTAACCAGACTGAAAAGGACATACAAATGGAATCCTCTAGGCCATTTAAAGTGGTTCTGAATATAAACACACATTTCCTCTCATATAATGTAAAAATTAGGCAAAGCCTAACTCCCTCCGAGAAAGAGTAACCTCTTCCGCCTACTTAGGGTATACAAGGTCCTGCTTCAGCTGCCCCAGAACAGCCTCCTGATAACGGGTTCTTCACCCAAAGCTGTCCAGAGAGGCGCTGGACCCACAAACACTAGAGAGCCCTGCCAGGGGCCCCTATAAAGACCATGAGTTTCCCATAACCATAAACTTCTTATCTTTTGGAGTGGATGCTTCCTTGACATAACACATGTAGCTATTTGTAGAAAGGCCTTCTGTGGGATGTGCTCATGAATTTTTCAACTTGGAGATTAAATGTTCCAAGCCTAGTTCACAAAACCCACCTGCTTTCAATCTTTATTCAGTTCAGATTTTCAGAATGAGTTTCCCGTTCTGGGATACTTCAGGGTGCTGTCGGTTCTCCTGGGGCAGTGACTCGAGCCAACAAGTTTCAGAGAACCTGAGCTGTGCCAACAATATGAACGGGATGAGTAGTTACACTGCTCTAATGTTTTTAAGTGTCTGTAAGTGTCTCTAAAATGCCTTTGCTTTACCAGAGGTGTTTGTGTATCTGAAGATTTTCCGGGTTGAAGTGGCTCTGAACTCATGACCTAAATAGACTTCTGCTCTCCTATTAGATCCACGAGGCACATCTCACTAGCGCGTCTTAAAAGCAAGCCCTTGATCTTCGCCATCTCAAAAACTCTCCATTCAGCCCAAATGTCACTCACTTCTTTCCTTGCCAAAATGTGTCTGCTCACAGAGGGCAAAGCCAAAGAACTAAACTCTACAAGATGCAAATACAACGTGTCCCAAAAAGATTTAAAGGAGTTTAGGTCCTAATGAACCGAAAGTTACAGTGTTAGCTCTCTAGCAACCAGCCCTTGGAGGGTTAACGGACCATTTAGGGCTGCATCCTGACAGCCTCCCCGATCAGAGGGAGTCCAGAGGGGAACAAGGAAACACAGCAGGTCACCTAGTGGAAAGTGTCCATCACTAGTCCCGAGGAGAAGCCAGGGTCAGCCTCTTCCGGGGGTTTCCAGGCACCGGCCCGCTTATCGACAATAAGGCCAGGATGGCCCTGTAGGAGGACAGGTGGGGTCACGGGGCTGGGCCCAGGTTGTCAGTTTCTGCCCTGCTCCCAGCCCCTTGCCGCTGTGACCGTACAAAACACAACCCCCATCCTGAAGACCGTCCAGGCCTGGCATCACGGGGACTGACCGGGCAAAGCTGGACAGCAAACAGCTCACCATTTGCCAGGGCTGCCTGTTAAGTTACCACATGCCACGGTGCCCTCTTTTAACCTATAAACCCGTGTCCATTGCATGAGCCGAAAAGGCACGTCTGTCAGTTCCATGATGTCACACGAAGGCAAAGCCTGCCATTTCCTCCTGAAGGCTGTTCCTTGCACTCCTGACACAGTACACATGACACAGACCACAATTCCCCAAGTGCTCCAAGCCACATGCTCCTACGAAACAAGCAAATGAGTCGGGGAATGAGAAAACTTAGCACACTAAAATGTACAAAACCCGTTGGACCAGAAAGCAGAAATATGGACAACTCGTAAAATGATATAGCCAGAGTCCAACACAAATCTCCAAAAATGGAATGAGCAGGTTCTGCGTGGCCCAAAACCCACAGCATCACCGGGGAAGCCCTCCCCGACTCAGGGCAGAAGGAGGGCCCGGGAGGCGAGGGCGCGGCCAGGTGGAAAATGCACTGCGCACCTGTCAGAAGGTTCCCGTCCCTACAGCCCAGGCTCTGGATGACAAATGCCCACTCCCTGGTGCCTCAGGAGAGCTGCCTGAGCTGTGGCCCTGCTGCCTGGACAGAGACACTTGGTGGCCCCAGAGCTCGACCAGCTCCCAGGCTCCACTGCCCACACCCTGGAGCGGGGTCCCGTCCTCCCCAGTTAGGTCTTGGAAGCGACTGGTCACCTTGCTTCATAAACCTGGGGCTTATCAGGGGACATTTGTTCCGTACAGAAGGCCACATTTCCAGCCACTGCTTCTGACACGTGTTTGGTTTTTTTTGTTTGTTTTTTTGTTTTTCCACACTACGCAGCTTGCAGGATCTTAGTTCCCACACCAGGGATTGAACCCGCGCCCTCAGCAGTGAAAGCGCAGAGTCCTAACCACTGGACCGCAGGGAATTCTCTTCTGACACTGTTTAGATTGGGACACTTACTTCATTCAACATCCCCTGACCCAGTGATCCATGGACCCCCTTGCTTATAGAGAAGAAACTGGAGTCTGTCTGGTGGAGGTCAGGACCATTAGCTGAGCTAAGCAGAACTTAGTTTTTGATCACTAGAGCCGGGTGAGATGTTGAAGCTATTACATTTTCAAGTAGGATGACTCTCACTTATCAAGTTGATAAATATTACCACAAAAAAGCCAAGCTGCATTGTGGGAATTTTGCTCTGGAGATAAGTGTGTGTGTGTTCATTCCATTCAGGAAATACAGTCGTAAATACTTCCTCAGTATTGCCTCTTCCTTTGAAACTTTTCAAAAACAAACAAAAAGACCTATTTTAACGTCCCTACATTTCTTCACAAAGTGAAGCCTACGATAAAACGTTGGCGCTTCATAAAATAAAACTGACACTTAGGAGACTGCCGGTTCCAGGACTTTGAAAGGCTATAACCACATGCAGAAAGACTGGGCTGTTGAAAATATTTTACAAATTTCTGAACCTTAGAAGAGCTTTTCTCCAAGATTTATGGGAGAGCAAAACTAGATTTCCTTTCCTAACAGCCACGTTTGAAGTTCTTACATTATTAAATAAGTACTCTTAAAATTGTTTGAATTCCAAAATATACTTTTGAAAATCAGTAATGGTTTTTATAAGAATAAAATTTTTGCTGTAAATACCTCTTAAAAATCCATTTCTTATTTATTTTATTCTAGATTTAATGGGTTACCATTTTAAAAGATACCAGACAAGAGGCTCTCTATTTTGATCATTATACTGTGTTCCTAATTTAATTTTAAATAATCTAAAACAATTCAAAAGAGTGCATTACTACCATATAAACTAGCATTTCAAACTGTGTTATAGGCCATATACACTATCAGTACTTTTCAACTAAAATGTATTCCTAAGTACATAAGAAAAATACAAAATGTATTTAGGTGTTTTTATTATGCAACAATGTGCTTTTAAAAAGGAAGTGATATACCAGACCCCATACCAGACATAGAATGAAAAGGCTTGATTGTGTTTGTATTTAGTAGCAGAAAAATTATGTAATTCTAATAAATGCTTATTGATTTTTATAAGCACATGTGAATTAGGTAGTGTTTCATCCACGTGACCATTGTTTAGTCCGCTTTACTCCAAGAGTAAATTGTAATTCATTAACTTGATGGCTTTCCACTAAGAAATTAGTACTTAAGTTTTTTTCCCATGATCAGTTACCCCTGGCAAACACTGCTGTAGTCAAAAAGGATGTCTACAAACCGGAGTTCAATCTAAATATTCCTATAGCTTGAGACACATCCCATTTTGAAGCATCGACATACCTGGCAGTTTTCTGTAGCCTGATGTGAATTCGGATGGTGCTATATTTTAGCTACCTTGACTTTCTGTTATTTCTTAGAAGAAGCAGGTAGATGCCCCTCCCCAGTACAGTAATAACGGTACATTTGGTGTCTTAGTGTTTACTGTAACCAACCAAGATTCCTGAGAGTAATGTAACCAGTTTTACCTTTACTCAGAGGAGGTTTACTTCAAGTGACAAGTTTTACTAAAAGTTTAACTGATTTATTAAGTATGACTCTCAACATATAGTTTTAAAAAAATACTACTTCTCTAGAGCAGGGGTTGGCAGACTTTCTATGAAGAGCCAGATAGTAAATATTTTAGACTTTGCCATATGGTCTCTGTTGCATCTGCTCAACTCTACTCTTGTAGCAGGAAAGCAATCATGGATAGTATGTGAACGAATGTGCATGGCTGTGTTCCTATAAAACTTTATTTATGGACACTGAAATTTGAATTTCATACAATTCTCATGTGTCACAAAAATAGTATTCTTCTTTTGAATTTTTCCAAATCTTTAAAAAATGTAAAAAACATTCTTAGCTCTCAGGCCCTACAAGCACAGGATTAAGGCTGAATGTGGCCCATGGGCTGATTGTACTAGCCACGCGCTCGAACGTATGAGAACAAAAGACAGACAAGTTACCAAGGCAGGACCAAGGTATGAAGAAATCCAGTCCTCAGGAGGCTCACCAGCCCTGATCTTGGCATCCACAGCCATCAGTAGTGAATGAAGAAGGCCAGCCAGGCTGGTGCCCACCGGACTCGGAGCAGGATTTTCTTGCTGGGCATGCTTCATCATTCAAGCCACTGCTCCCTGCTGTGGCTCCAGGAGGGACAGAAAGCCACCCTTCCATCCCTCATCTCCCCGGCTTGGAGTCCAGCCACCGAGAGTCCGGCGTCTCTGACTGCTAATGGCCCAGGAGTTGAGCAGCTACGATGTGCTTTGCCTACACATCGCGGCTGGAGGCCAAAGACCGGCTCTGACGGCTCACCGCCAAGGCCTGCCCATTACGCCGGCATTTCAACTCACCAAGCATCTTATTTTGCCCGGGGAAAGAACGACTTCTACAAAACACTTTTAAGAACACTCTAGCCCATTATGGGAAATCTGGGCCTTTCCACATCAGACAGGAGGGATGAAAGAAGGGAAATTTGAAAATATTGTTGTTACACCACTTTAAAGTGTAGCATCATCCGCTGAAGAAGACGGCCCGACCGCCAAGGTCTCCCAAACTTCCGGGAGCTGAAATATCAAGTAACAGCCGTGCACGTGACCTTTACTTTTCAAAAGGACATTTGTATGCAAGCGCACGAGTCTCAGCAAACATTTCCCAGATCCCAGGTAAGAGAAAAGGACTGCCCGGCCAAGGCCCCACCTGGTTTTCTCGAGAAACAGGCCGCGGGCTCCCGCGGGCCCGCAGCTCACGCCGTCCCTCGGCGCGAGGCGGCGGGATGCTTCGACCGCTCCCTGAGACCCGAGGGGACGTCCACAGTTAAAGACAAATCCCAAGGGTTTGCAGCCTCGCTCAGGAGTCAGGAGTCTTTTTCGTGCAGAAAGCCACTGCTCGGAATCTTGAGGATTTCTTCCCATTCGACGCGCGGCGAGAACTCCAGAGGCCAAAGCGACGGGAAAGAGGCCGGGAAGGTAGGGCGCTTCGCCGGGTAGGGCTCCGTGCTTGCTGGCGGGTTCTGTCTGGGGCGCGAGCTGCGGGGAGCAGCTTCTTCTCTCCAGGAGGATGACGCTCCGCAAAGCGTCGCGGCTGCCTGGGCTCCGCGCGCCGTCGGCCCCTTCCCGCGTCCCTGCGAGCGCTGCGGTGCCGAGGACTGCGGGCTCAGCGCGCGTCGGCAGGGCGCACGTAGCGCAGCGTGTAGTTGGCCCCCGAGTTGTTGTCCCAGTACTCGCCCTGGGCGCAGCGGTAGCAGACGGCGAAGTGGACGGCGACGTCCGGAGCGTCCACGTCCTCCCCCTCCTTGAGCTGCAGGCCCGGGGGCAGGCACAGCGCGAAGTGGAAGCGCTCGGCGCTCGGCTCCTCCTCGGCCTGCCCCGGGCCCCACGACGGCGCCTCTGGCGGCAGAGGCTTCCCTGGCTCGGGCCGCAGCTCAGCCGGCACGTCCAGGAAGGAGCGCCACTCGGTGAAGGTGTAGCGCACGGCCACGACGCGCGGCCCCGGGCAGCCCAGTACCCGACCGGAGCCGGTCACCTCCGCGCCCCAGGGTGCCGAGCACTGCACGCGCTCCAGGCACACGCGCTGTCGCCGCAGGCGCTCGTCTGCGGCGCTCGGCCCGGGGAGCTCGAAGAGAGGCTGCAGTCGGGGAGGCTGTTCGCGGAGGGGCGCGGCCGCCGCCGCCGCGGCCAGCACGCCCGGGAGCTGCTCCAGGTCTTTGGCGCGCGCCGGGAGGCTGCGCAGGCGAGAGAGCACGGCGGGCGGCACCTGCGGCTCCTCGGCCACGCTGAAGTGCTTCACGCTGGCCAGGCTCAGCCCCAGCGCGTCCGCGAACTGCACCCGCTTCTGGCACTTGGCGCAGCAGCCCGGGCTGTGCGGCGCGTCCTCGGCCCTCTCGCCGCCCTCCGCGCCCGGCCCCGGGGCAGGCGGCCGCTGCCGCTGCAGGAACTTGGCCGCCTGCAGGATCGGGTCGGCGGGCAGAGAGAAGGAGCGCGCGCCGCAGCGGCGGCGGCGACGGCTTTCCAGCAGCTCCTCCTGCTCCCAGGGGGCAGTCTCTTCCTGCGGCGACGGGCCCTCGGCGTCGGAGCTCGGGATCGCCGACGTGCCGCCGCCGTCCCCGCCACCCTCGGTGCAGAGGACTCCCGGGGCGGGCGGCTCCTCGGCAGGCGGGGGGTCTTCAAAAGGCGCAGGTCCCGGCGCCTCCAAACTTAGCAGCTGCGGCCCCGGGGGTTCCATGACGCGGTCTGACCCCGGGACTTGTTCTCTGGAGACTTGATGCCTGGGGTGGTGGAAAGAGCGCGCAGCGCCCGCCCCGGCCCGAGCGGAGAAGACAGTCCCAGTCGGCAGGCTCCGGGTTTCAGCCGGGGTGCTCAGGCCGGAGCGGGAGAAGGATGCGGGCCGGGCCGGGGCCGGACGCGGCCGCTCGGTGATGCGCCTGCCCGCGGCGCGGGAGGGCCCGGCGCCCGGAGGCGCGGCCGCTGGGCCCGGGCGGGCGGGGTCCGAGGGCTCCGCGGAGAGGGGGGGACGGCGTGGAAGTCGGGGCTCCCTTTCACCCCCTCCCGCCCAGCGGGCCCGCGCCCGCCCTGCCTCCGGAGCTCCGGGGTGAACTCGCGCTCAGCTTCCGTCGTCCTCCAGTCCGCAAAGTTGGCCCCGCGGGTCCCGACGGGCCTGCCCTCTGGAGGGTCGCAGAGGGTCTCCTCCCGGCGGTCGCATCGGCCCAGGAGGTCCCCGGGGCAGACGCACAACTGCGGAAAATCGCTTGCGGGGACAGTCTCTTCCTTCCTTCCCAAGTTCTGGGCTCTCGGAAGCGGGCCCGGCCCGGCCCGGCCCGGCGCGGGGGGCACTCCGACCAGTTGTGGGGCGGAGGCGGTGCGGGGACGCGCGGGGCTGGGGCCGGGGGGGAGGGGGGCCGCCGCCAGCCGAGAGCGACCGGAGGCCATTCGCGCGGGGCCCGGGGGCACGTCCCCGCTCCTCCCCTCGTCCCGCCCGCCGCGCTCCGAGCTCGTGCCCGAGCAGAGGGGCCCGCCGCTCGCCGCCGGCCTTCCAGGGACGCGAACCCGGGGGCGGGGGAGGAGACTGCCCGAAGTGTTTTCTCACTGTTGGTTTTGCTTTGCTTCGTTTCTAGGGCTGACTCCACCTGCCACTAAGTAGGGGCTTCTCAAGCTCTGGCGCGCGTCAGCGTCATCTGGCGGGGGTGTGCGAGCTCACAGCTGGGCCCTACCCTAGGGCTTCGGAGTCAGTAGGCCCGGGATGGGCCCCAAAGTATATCTACCAAGAACGTCCCCTTGCTGGGATCTTTCGGGCCCGCCCGTGCCCGGCGTGGAATGCCGTGACGGCATCTCAACTTGGGGACTTACAAGAGGCCCCAGATACACCTGGCTTGTCTGCCTGTTGGAACAACATCAAGATTTGGGGAAGAAGATGGCAACTCCCTGGCGGTCCAGTGGTTAGGACTCCGCGCTCTCCCTGCGGAGGTAAGCCGGGAGGTGTGGGGGGAAAAAAAAAGATTTGGGAAAGAAGATCACTGTTTTTACATTAACGTAAACATTGACGTATTATGGAGTGAAGTACAAAATTTGCCAACTATCTTAAGGATGAAATAGGACTTCACAGAGACTGTGAGGTTGTGGTGAGCTTCTTGGGCTCCGACCTCATTGCGGCTGGAGCTGCTCCAGGGCGGGGACAGGAGGGAGCCGAACTTACTTAAGGAGGCCCCCGCTCTCAGGGCCCTCGGGCCGTGGTCGCAGCCCTGTCCCACTCTTGTTTGGTGGGAACGTCGGAGGTCCCACCCTCGGGGCCCTCTCCATATATCTATCGGAGGAGACCAAGGTTAACCAGAAAGCCACACGGGTACAGAGAGAGTCAGCCCCTGCAGCAGATGCTAAGAAGGTGGGATCCGACCTGGTCAGGGAGGCCAGGGAGCCTCTGTGAGGGAGGAGACTGGGGGCAGCAGCAAGGCTGCAGGGGTCACCTTTCAGCCCTACAGAGGCCCTGGGGGAAGGGGAGGGGAATGCGCAAGCGTGGCCGCAGGCGGCACCCCCTTCCAAGATCCTTAAGGCAGCCTCTGACTATTGCAGCCGGCCTGGGGCTGGTACCCACCTTGCTCGCAGGTGTCCCACCCCTCCCCCACGCGGCCGGCCCCCTCCTCCAGAAGAGCTCCTGTCTCATCCGACCCTAGGAGGCGTTCAGGAATGAGCAAGTGACCCAGCCAGTAAGACCGGGGGAGGGCGGGACGTCCAAGGGGAAGCTTCCATCCTTTTGCCAAGAGGGGGTGCGACGGTGCTATAGCGCCCACGACAGTCGAGGCCACCTTGCCAACCGTCAGAGTGTTGCGATTCCTGAGCGTGGGAAACACAGGGTCCTTGAGGCGCTCGGGTTTCTCAGTGTGAACGCTACTGGCACTGTGAGCAGGACAGTTCTTTGTTGTGACCGTCCGCTGCAAACAGTCTGAGCCCAAACATCCATGAGCCCTACCCTCAGAACGCCACCAGCAGCCCCAGGAATCGCGACAACGGAGAAATCCGTACCCCTGTTTGCAAACACGCCAGCTTGGGGGGTGGCACGGCCCCTCCGTCACTGAGAACCAAGGAGCTTGGTCTTTGGACCTCCCACCATGTGAGGTTTTAAAAATAAATAAATAAATACAACCTTCTGGTTCCGTCAGTGTGACTGGGCTTTCTGCTGCTTGCAGACCAGTGTCCAAACAGGAAGGCATTATTATCAGAATCTTGAAAGAAAGAGTAAATGGAGCCTCACAGAGGTCAAGGGATGTGCTCTCAACTCATAGGGGATAGAGCGGGATCTGGCTCCAGGTGTCACGCCAGAGCTTGGCCGTTTCCTCCCTGTCTGCTTGCCCTCCAGCCACGTGGAAGTTTCTTTGAACTTTCCTGTTCTGAGTTTTCTCCTTCCCACCAACTTCCCCCAAAAGAACAAAACTGGTTGATTTGTTTGGTTGGGGGGAAAAAGAATGAACGAGCAAAAAAACAAAGGATATTTATGTGGACAAAAACTGATATATACAGAACACATCTCTGTGTATGCCTGGCGTATCTCTGGAAAGATCTTGTCGACAGAGGAATGGCTCTGGGGAGCCGTACCAAGGGACTGGGGGCGAGAGGTGGGAGGGAAACTCGCTTTTCATGGAATTCTTTGTCTCGTGCAGATGTCTTGTGCGCAGCCCTGATGGAGGAATCGTAGCCTGCTGTGACACCACTGTGCACATCTGCTACGTATGCTCCAGACCCCTCACCTGAGATCATGTGACTCCATCTGCTTTCACATCCTCCTGTCTAGTCCCCTTCAGATGACATTTTCTGCACAGCTCCCTTAGGAACCCCCTGGGCTGATGTGAGCCGAGGCAGCAGGGCCCCAGGCCTGCCTGAGACAGGGCAATCCTACCTGGTTTACACACTGGGCTTCGCCAAGCTTTGGTTTGGGCAAAGCATTCCACAGCAGAACCACAATGTCACCATCACCATCCTCACCATCATATTAAACCAGCACTCTAGAGGACGCTCTTCCCTTGAAAGCACCGGTGCTCTCCTCGTTGCCTGGAGTGTCCTGCCCCCACCTCCACTTACTGAACTTGCCTGGTCTTTAAGGCAATTTCCAAATGTTTGCCTCCTTTGGGGCGTTTTTCGGGAGCAGCCCAGTTAGTAATGATGACTTCCGCTCAGAGGCAGATTTATGATGAAACTACAGAAGCTTGAGTATTCTCGGGCCCCTTCTGATGTGTTCACGTAGTCATGCAATGAAATAAAATACATATTTTATGGCAAGATAAGAAAAGTTTAAACATGCATTTTTTTTCTCTGCTCATGTGGGCCTCCTCACTACCCCTTAGAGTGTATTTCGCCCCTGCGGTAACCAGACCTCCTTAGGAGATACCATGCCTCTTAATCTTACAAATCCACTACTTGCTTTGTATATGCAGACCAAGATTGTATAAACTGTAAATAATACATCATTTGACGTATAACCGTTTGTCTCAAAAACTTATAGGACTGTGCTTTGACAGTCCTCAGAGCTTTCTGAAAGACTGTCTCCCCAATTAAAATCGTCAGCTTGGCTTGAATAAAATTTTCCATTTCTTTATTAGATCAACTAACCGTTTTTTTCCTCAACATAGTTTTTTTTCATCGACAATACCATCTTAACAAACAACCATATATATGTAGAGAAGAGACAAGGAAAGGGGGTTTATAGTTTTAGGAGTGGCAAACCCAGGAAGATAAATATATGAGAGAAACTCATGGAGGATAAGGGTTGTCTAGTAAGGTTTGTTGTGTAGATTCGTCTGGTGCTGTCTCTGGGCTGATAAGAGCCTGGAATCAATGAGTCTATGAGTTCTCTTCCTCCTGGTATGAGGGAGGGAGACAGCTTCGCAAATGGAAATTGCGTCCAGCTTTTAGCCAGATTCGGGGAGGGCAGAGAGGGGTGTTTTTCTTGATTTTCTCAACGTTATGTCTTGATTTTCTTCAGCTCAAAATAATCCTTATGCCAAAGCGGTGGCCTGTTCTGATGCCCTCCAGTGTTCGGTGTGATGCCTTGTCCTTTAGCATGGGCAGGGCCTAGAGATGCCTTCCTACTCAACAGTGATGGGGTGTCGCTTCTGTGATTAGGTCTCTTGCTGGCACTGAAGAAGCCAGCTGCCGTGTTGTGAGATGCTCTGGGAAGGCTCGTGGGGAAAGGAACATTTTTTGATGGTTATCATGTGAAATAGAATTGATCAGAGCCCTGGGGACTTCCCTGGCGGTCCAGTGGTTGAGACTTCGACTTCCAATGCAGGGGGTTCAATCCCTGGTCGGGGAGCTAAGATTCCAGACGCCTCGCAGCCATAAAACTAAAACATAGAACAGAAGCAATAGGGGCTTCCCTGGTGGCGCACTGGTTGGGAGTCCGCCTGCCGATGCAGGGGACGCGGGTTCGTGCCCCGGTCCGGGAAGATCCCACATGCCGCGGAGCGGCTGGGCCCGTGAGCCATGGCCGCTGAGCCTGCGCGTCCGGAGCATGTGCTCCGCAATGGGAGAGGTCACAGCAGTGAGAGGCCCACATACCGCAAAAAAAAAAAAAAAAAAAAAAAAAAAAAGCAAAACAAGTAATATTGTAACAAATTCAATAAAAACTTTAAAAATGGTCCACATCAAAAAAAAATCTAAAAAAAATTAAAAAGTTGATCAGAGTCCTGTGTTCGGGGGCACAAACCTATAATACAACTTTTACAGCTGATATATGAAGGAAACTTGAAAGGGATTTTCCAAAATATTCCTACAAAAATATAGGGGGAAAACATGATAGAAGCACTTTAGGCAGTTAAAAAATTATGTTTTCTGGATTTTGTGATGTTTGTGGTATAGGTTAGGTTTTTAATAATTTATACTTCGTTGTTACTTATTTCCTCGTTCTAAATATTCATACTTACCTAATTTTTACTTGTGATTTTGTAATCTTTTTCTTAAAGAAGCCTCCCTTCTCCCCTGTCCACAATTATATGTTCCAGCCTCCATATAACCGGAATCTGCCCTTTTTTTTTTTTTCCTAGTTCTGTTTTTATTTAAAATTTCAGGGACTTCCCTGGCGGTCCAGTGGTTAGAACTCCACACTCTCACTGCCGAGGGCCCGGGGTTCAATCCCTGGGCAGGGAACCAAGATTCCACAAGACACACGGCACAGCCAAGAAAACAAAAATACGATTTAGATGTTTTGTTTCTCGTGGATTTTTTTGCACTAATTTGGATTTTTTAAATATTGAATTAACATATTATTTATCTTGATTGCTGAGGTTTTGGTGCCCCTTAAATTTTGTGCCCAAAGCAGGTGCCCATCTTGCCTCGCCTGAGTCCTGGCCCCGTTTCTTGGAGGTAGGTGAAGCAAAAGCCGAGATACGTTTTCTTCCTCAGCAGCCCATCCTGACTCCTTGGGTTAAGGTTTTAGTTTTGTGTTGGCCACACTGCGTGGCTTGCAGGATCTCGGTTCCCCGAGGAGGGATTGAACCTGGGCCACAGCAGTGATAGCACTGAATCCTAACCATTAGACCACCAGGGAACTCCCGGCTTAAGGTTTAATTTAATGTGGTCCTGAAAAAAAAATCTTTTTAAGTATATAGAGCATATGCCTGTACATGCACAGAGTATATTTGAAAAGTTATTTTAATTAATTAATTTATTTATTTTTGGCTGTTGTGTCTTCGTTGCTGCGCGCAGGCTTTCTCAAGTTGTGGCGAGCGGGGGCTACTCTTCGTTGCTCTGCGCGGGCTTCTCATCGCGGTGGCTTCTCTTGTTGCAGAGCACGGACTCTAGGCGCAGGGGCTTCAGCAGTTGTGGCTCGCGGGCTCTAGAGTGCAGGCTCAGTAATTGTGGCGCACGGGCTCTAGAGCACAGGCTCAGTAGTTGCAACGCGCGGGCTTAGTTGCTCCGTGGCATGTGGGATCTTCCCGGACCAGGGCTCGAACCCGTGTCCCCTGCATTGGTAGGCGGATTCTCAACCACTGCACCACCAGGGAAGCCCTGAAAAGTTACTTTAAAAACAGTAATACAGCGTGCTTTGTGGGAGGGCAAAGGAGATGACAGGGAGGGAGCTTGCTTTGGAGACTTGCCTTAGAACGTGTATTTTTAAATTTTTAAGGGAAAAATTTCTTAAGATAAATATTTTTTTTTCTTATTACAAAAGCAGTACTTATTCACTATGGGAAAATTAGGCAATACAGATAAAGTAGGAAACAGAAAGCATAACCATTCATAATCCCATCACTCAACAAGAATCCTGTTAATATCTTTTCCTATCTGCCCCGTTCGCGTCTGCAAACCCGTAGCATCACTGCCTGCTTCGCTGGGATGCTTCTTACCACTTACTGCTTTGGCTGGTTCTGACTTGTTTCCAAATTTTATCTCCAATTAGCACATCTTTGCTTGCAGAACAGGGACTGTGTCTAACTGGTCTTTGTTACTTTCCAGAGTGTAGAATGGGAGGCTTGGTTGGACCTAAAGACCCAAGAGACAGAATAGCTGAGTTCAAACCTCAGCACCATCATTTCTACAAGTTATGTGACCTCTCTGAGCTGCAGTCTCCTCATCTGTAAAATGGGACCAGGTGACTGCCCGTGCAGAGGAAAGAGGGAAAACCCTCGCAGAATGCTTTGCACAGAGCCCACCGTGCTGATGCACAGTAGCTGTTTTCCGTTATTACCTGCTGGCACAACGTCTTCATTCGTTAATTCACCATGTATTTATTGCATGCCTTCTCTGTGCCACACACTTCTCGGTGCCGGGGACACAACAGTCAACCAAATGCGAGGCTCTGCCTCCCGTGAGCTCACATTTTATACATTTATTTATTTTATTTATTTATTTTTGGCTGCGTTCGGTCATTGTTGGTGCACGCGGGCTTTTCTCTAGTTGCTGCGAGCTGGAACTACTCTTTGTTGCGGTGCGCGGGCTTCTCATTGCGGTGGCTTCTCTTGTTGTGGAGCATGGTCTCTAGGTGCGCGGGCTTCAGTAGTTGTGGCGCGTGGGCTTGGTAGTTGCAGCTCGCGGGCTCTAGAGCACAGGCTCAGTAGTTGTGGCGCGTGGACTTAGTTGCTCCGTGGCATGTGGGATCTCCCCGGACCAGGGCTCGAACCCGTGTCCCCTGCATTGGCAGGCGAATTCTTAACCACTGCACCACCAGGCAAGTCCCATCACATTTTAATGTTGGGATCGGAGACAAACAACACACAAGTACATGAAATATACATCATCCCTGATAATGATACCTGCTACGCGATATAAATCTTTGCATGTAGTAGTTACTCATTAGACATGTTGGTTGAGTTGATTTCTTTTCCCTACCCTCCCGTCCCACATCTTCTCTCGGTCCCGAGATCCCGTTTCCAGTGTGGTTACATAACATGAGGCCTAAACTCTCGAGACGGACAGTTGCAGACATGGCCCTGGGCGTATGCCTGGGAAGGGCTGCAGCACCCAAGAACGAAGCCCAGAGGTCACACGACATCCGTACCTGTGACATCGGGAGACGCCAGCAGGTGTCTTGACGTGCATTTTCCTCTGGGTGATCACACTGTTGTACTCCTAAGTTTGCACTCCTCGGCGATCGATGGTCACTGTTCTGTGAAGTCAGGACAGTAAACAGCGGACTGTGCACCGGGCAGGGTGAGAGGTCGGGAGGCGCTGGCTGGACAGTGTGTATGACCCTGTGTGCCTGTCTCCAGGGGTGTCGCCTGGCCTCGTGTTTCTGCTGCAGGAACCGCCATGTGTTTACCTTTCCTCTGCTCCCTCCTGACCCTGGCGTCCAGGAGCCCAGCTTGGACCTCCCACTGTGTCAGGGCCAACAGACAACACCACTGTAGGGCAAACACCTGCTTGTCAATAGCAGAAGACCGAAGGCCCAGGGTCAAAATGTATGAGCCCAAGCCCAAAGCAGATGGGAGTGTGGAGACCTGGGATCCTTTTCAAAGGGAAATATAAAACCTAGGGTGTATCCTTACACTGTGACAATGTCGGGTTCTTGGATTAAATGCGTGAAAGTTAGATTATTCCTGCCATATGCCCATAACCCAGCATTAACATATTAGTCCACATAAATTTTAAACCTTCATACTATATATTAATATTTAATCATTATGATTCCATTATTATGATGGTTGAAATTCCTCAGCCATCATAATGGACCTTGGGGAATTGGAACAATAATAAAGGAGAGGTAACTGCACTGGAGCCTAAGGTAGAGGGGTGAGTCCCCCAAACCACTGAACGAAGACAAGTAGGTGTGTCATCCAGAGTGAGAGAACTTGGAGCTCGACAGCTAGAGCCCCTGGGTCTCCCCCATGGACCTCTTTGGTCCCAAGGTTGGGACAGAGGATGGACAGGGGAGGTGGGGGGGGAGACTGGGGAGGCCTTGAGCCCCCGCTTTAGGTTCAGGCATGTGCCAGGCTCTCAGTTGCTGCCGGGCTGGGCAGCAGGGTCACTGCGCATCTGGAGCAGGGCGTGTGATGTCAAAATACTTTCGTAGCAATATTAAGACATTACTTGCCTTTTGCACTTCGCAGACATCCGCACTGCACAAAAGCAGTGGTGGGTAAAACCGTGCCAGCATCCTTTAAGAATATCCTAGATAAACCAGTGAAAATTATAAATTTTATTAAATCTCAACACTAGTACCTGACTTTCAATATTCTATGTGACGAAATGGGAAATACGCACAGAGCACTTCTACTACTGACATGTGATGACTGCCCAGAGGAAGAGCACTGGGAAATTGTTGTGAGTTGAACCAGCTGCTTTTTTTCGTGAAACACCATTTTTTCTTAAAAGAATGACATAAACCACGGACATTCACATTTGGGCACGTAGAAGACATTTTCTTAAAAATCGCTGAAGCGAGTCTCTGACTTCAAGGAAAACAACAGAAAGAATGTGTTGCCGATTCTGAAATCTGAACTTTGAAGGAAAAATTGTAATTTGAAATACTTGCATCTACCACGGGATTGACAGCTTCCCAGCACTTGCAGGCTTCTCTGATGAGATCAGCAGTGAAACAAATGTGATTTTTTAAAATTTATTTATTTTATTTATTCATTTTTGGCTGTATTGGGTCTTCATTGCTGCACGCGGGCTTTCTCTAGCTGCGGCGAGCGGGGGCTACTCTTCATTGTGGCGCGCGGGCTTCTCATAGCGGCAGCTTCTCTTGTGGAGCATGGGCTCTAGGCACACGGGCTTCAGTAGTTGTGGCATGTGGGCTCAGTAGTTGTGGCTCACAGGCTCTAGGGCTCAGGCTTAGTAGTTGTGGCGCACGGGCTTAATTGCTCCACGGCGTGTGGGATCTTCCTGGACCAGGGCTTGAACCTGTGTCCCCTGCATTGGCAGGCGGATTCTTAACCACTGCGCCACCAGGGAAGCCCACAAATGTGATTTTTGATAGTGGCTGATGAAAGGTGGTGATGTTTGGAAGAACTGCATCTCTCATTAAATCAATATTTTCCAAACAGGCAATGTATGATGTTACAGAATGGCGTGTGGGCCACTGTATATAAAATAGATGAACAACAAGGATCTACTGTAGAGCACAGGGAACTATATTCAATATCTTGTAATAACCTATACTGGAAAAGAATCTGGAGAAGGAGATATATATATATATATATATATATATATATATCTGAGTCACCTTGCTGTAACCTTGAAACTAACACAGCATTGTAAATTAACTATACTTCAATTTTTAAAATGGTGAAAAAAAAATTTTTAATTATCGTTATAGGGCATCTCTGTGCTGGAGATCAACGAGAGGAATAAACTCCAGGTCTTCTCAGGGCTCTTCTGAGCCTGCACCCTTCCTAAGGTATGTGCTGGGATTTTCTAGATTTCTCTGTATATGTGGTTTCTTTTGAACGTTTTAGTCCTTTAATGTCTGACTCCCAAAGGGGAAAAAAACCAGAACGTAAAAACAAGCACCAGTTCTTTAAATTCTCTAGAAGTTGTTTCCGCTGGAGGCTGCAGGGTTTGTAGCAAAAACAGTGAAGGCTGCAGCAACGCTGCCCGTCTCTGTGTCTGCACCGCTGTGATCAGAGCAGCAATCAGTGACCATAGCACAGATCCCTGTTATTGGAGCACAGGGTCCTTCTTGCCTACCCCAGCTCCTGCAAGCTGCATGCAACCTGTTCTCAGAAATTGTGCTCAGCTGCTTGCCGGGTTGGGGGGTGGGGGCTGGAGGATACGGAGTGCTACTGTGATAAGAGCTGAAATTGACCAAACTTCACAACTATGAGAAGTGGTCACAGAGTGTGGTTTTCAACCACCAGTTTTTTCCTTTTTAATTTTATTACTATTTTTTTGTTTAAGAATTTTTTATTGAGGTAGCAATGGTTTATAACATTATATAGATGTGTCGAAATTTTTTTGTTTAAAAAAATCGTGATAAAATAAGACACATTAAATTTACCATCCTAACCTTTTTAAAGCGTGCACTTCAGTGGCGTTAAGTACATTCACATTGTTGTGCAACCATCACCCCTAGAACTCTTTTCTTCTTCCCAAACTGAAACTCTTCACTCATTGAACAATAATTCCTCATTCCCCCTGCAACCCAGCTGCTGACAACCACCATTCTCCTTTCTGCATCTATGAATTTGATGACTCTGTGTACTTCCTGTGAGTGGACTCATACTATGACTGGCTTATTTCACTCAGCATAATATCTTCAAGGTTCATCCCTGCTGTAGCTCATGTCAGAATTTCCTTCCTTGGGCTTCCCTGGTGGCGCAGTGGTTAAGAATCCGCCTGCTAATGCAGGGGACACGGGTTGAAGCCCTGGTCCGGGAAGATCCCACATACCGTACAGCAACTAAGCCCGTGCGCCACAACTACTGAACCTGCGCTCTAGAGCCCGCGATCCACAACTACTGAGCCTGCGTGCTGCAACAACTGAAGCCCGCGCGCCTAGAGCCCGTGTTCTGCATGCAAGAGAAGCCACTGCAACGAGAAGCCCGCGCACAGCAACAAAGAGCAGCCCCCGCTCGCCGCAGCTAGAGAAAAGCCTGCACGCAGCAACGAAGACCCAACGCAGCCAAAAATAAAATAAATTAAAAGAAGAAAAGAATTTCCTTCCTTTTAAAGGCTGAATAATATTCCATCGTGTGTTTATGCCAAAGTTTGTATTTAAAGGCTGAATAATATTCCATCGTGTGTTTATGCCAAAGTTTGTATATCCATTCATCCACTGATGGACACTAGGGCTGCTTCCACCTTTTGGCTACTGTGAATAACGCTGCTGTGAACATGGGTGGGCAGATCTCTCTGAGATCCTGCTTTTGGTCCAAGCTACAGAATTCTGAGGTGCTTCATCACATAGCAGTAGACAGCCAGCACGTTGAGCTGTGATTAGACCTCACCGGCTGAAATGGTGGGAGGATGATGGTTGCTGAAGCAGAGAAGCGCATTGTCTGTGTCAGAGCATGGGGTCCAGCTTTAGAGACTGGTCGCTGACTGGGTGCCACCAGGTCCTCCACTTAGGCGGTGGAAGCTCTCACTTCCCTGGCTGTTCGGTAGAGAGGATGAAGCAGGTTACCGAACAGCAGCAGTTTATAAAAGGATTCATGACTGTCATCAATAAGGAGGAGAGACTACTGAGACTACTCTGTCTGTATTCAGGCTGGACCGGCTGCTAACATGTCCCCTCCACCAGGACGATACTAGAGCCAAGTGTGGAAAATCAGAGGTGATTTGGTCAGGCCAGTGCTGGAGAGTTGAGAACCAAGAATTAAATCAACCTTAGCTTTCTCTCTTCTTTTTCTGTGTGTGGGGGGGGGCGGGGGGGGCGGGGCAAGGGGCTGCGCTGCACGGCTTGCGGGATCTCAGTTCCCAGACCAAGGGTTGAACTTGGGCCACGGCGGTGAAAGCCTGGAATCCTAACCACTGGGCCACCCGGGAAGTCCCTCAACCTTGGATTTCATCACAGGCCTGATGGGATGGACTGTCACAGTCAAAGTTCACCAAGGCTGACAAAGGAAAGGAAGGAACTACGGCCACCTTCCTGGAGCAAGTCCAGTGGAGGTCAGCTCCAGGCACCAGGGAGCACCTGGGGATCCTGCTCTGAGGAGGTGAGCCTCACCCTCTTGACGTTGGTAGTGGGGAATGAGAGCTTCCCCAGCTGTTTTTAAAAATAGTGTATTAGGGCTTCCCTGGTGGCACAGTGGTTGAGAGTCCGCCTGCCGATGCAGGGGACACGGGTTCGTGCCCGGGTCTGGGAAGATCCCACATGCCGCGGAGCGGCTGGGCCTGTGAGCCATGGCCGCTGAGCCTGCGCGTCCGGAGCCTGTGCTCCGCAACGGGAGAGGCCACAGTAGTGAGAGGCCCGCGTACCGCAAAAGTAAAAAAATAAATAGTGTATTAATAGAAAATTTGGGTTATACTAAGGCCAACATCAGGAGACAATGGCTATTGAAAAGATGTTTTATAATCACAGCTCCTGAGAGGAGGGGGCGTGCCATGCCATGGGGGGGTGGGGCACACGGAGAAGCACCAGGGTTGGTCAGGAGGCAAGCCTCTATTGTGGTTTCCATGACAACAAGCCAGGGACACTTCCCGCCTCCTCAGACCTTCAGGGTTTGGAGCTGCCCCCATGTTGGCTCTGGTTGTAGCCATCTGGGTTGTTTCGTGGCCAAAGGCCCCTGTGAAAGAGATAACAAAATGAGTGAACTTTCCTTCCTCTTGCTGGACACAGTGACCCAGAGGAGGGAGGAATTAAGTCCTTAAACCAGCGTCATTGCTCCTGGTTTGCAAAGAGAAATGCTGGGAATCCCCAGGGAGTGTCTTCAGCAGGCTGGTTGGGGAGGAGTGTATCCTGATCCACGGGAGGGGGAAGGACGGAGGGGGGCTGAGGGCTGAGGCAGCACCTCTGGGAAGCACGGTAGGACACTTTCCTTCCCAGCAGAGGCCCACAAAGATGAGGCAAGGGAAAAGCACAGTCGTCTGTGTTCACCTCTGGACCTTTCCTCCGGCTCCTGCCACCTCCCACCTCCTGGTTAGATCAGTTCCTGGTCCCTAGGGTCAACTCTGCACAGAATCCAGGTGCTAAGACAAGAACGTTAGAAACTTACAGAATCCAGAAAGGCTGAGTTGATGGAGTAAACAGACAGAGAGGAGAGGAGGTGGGGCAGGCGGACCCTGTGGACTGGCTATCAGGTGGTCGAGCAAAGCAGAGGTAAGGTCTCCGGGGGCTGTGATGAAGGCTGTGGGGTTGAGGGGCAAGAGGGAGATGAAGAAATATAACTTCCTGGGACTTCCCGGCGGTCCAGTAGTTAGGACTCCGTGCTCCCACGGCAGGGGGCACGGGTTCCATCCCTGGTCCGGGAACTAAGATCCCGCGTGCAGGCACGACCGAAAAAAAAAAAGAAGAAATATAATCTTTTATAGATGTCTTCCTGGGTTTTAAGAAAAAAGAATGTTTCCTCTTTAAATTTCTCTCCAGATTTGCACGGCTTTCGGTCCTACTTTTATGTCAGGCTGTTATTTCCTGGAAGGTGACACCATGCCGGGACTGGGCCACGTTGAGGTCCCACGTTTTTGTGGGTTACCTTGAATTGAGATGTGTGTTTTCATCAGCTACATCCAGGGATGATTTTGCTGCTGCCCGATTTTTATAGAAAAGCAGAAAAAGCATCCCTGGCTTTCATGTTTTGGGAGAGAGAGAAGCCTGGGTGTGGCCCTAAGGCCCACAGATGCTCTGATTTCATCTCCCTTCCCAAGCGCCCTATTCTGATCTCAGGCTCGGAGGTAAAGTGGGTCTGTTTTCTGAGGGAGCGTCTACGCAATGCCAGACAAACTGGAGGAAAAGTAAACAGTTAACAGACAGCGGTTTGGTCTCCGGATTGCAGAGCGGTCAGAAGGGGTGGTTCGGCTCACGGTCTATGGTTTATTTCACAGTTTTCCCTTCCCTCAACGGTCTTATCCGAGTGACTGTTTCAGGTTTAAGCAGGGGAACCAGGGCTCTGCAACTTTTCTCAGCCAGAGAGATCTGGGCTTCTTTGTTTTGGAAAGCAGTAATGTCACGCCCAGTGTCACTTACTTCTGGCAAGTGGGACAGCTGATGGATGACTTCAGGACGGGGACCTGAAGCAGGAGAGCGCGAATGGGAAGAAAAACGTGCTGCCGCTCTCTGGCGCCTCGGATGGTAAACCTCTGTGGCAAGAGACACCCCCGACCTCCGCCCCCTGCGGCAGTGTAAAGTCAAGAGTAGTGGCTTGCTACTTGTTATTTTTAACTCTGAGGGGACGATTAGGGCCTTGCGAGCTTGTCCCCAGAGGCCCCGGTCCGAGCTGCTGACTCAGAAGACACAGACACACTCCCTCCCGGGGGCAGTAACAGGGCTCCTTAATTGGTTTGAAAAATGGCACCTGGATCCCAACAGCTGCTGCTCTCTGGCTGCGGCGGGGGAGGGAGGAGGACGCCAGCTCCGCTGCAGCCTGCAGAGCCCCGCCTCGGCTTACCCTCACGCACCGCCTTTCCGTTCCTTCTCCGTGTTGTTCATTTCTGGCGCCCCTCCCCCAACGCTCTTTCCGAGCCTGGTCACGTGACCAGGCCTCTGCTCATCCTCTGCGCTGACGCTGCTGGAGGCAGCACTTCCTGCCTGTGCTGCTGGGCTGGTAAGTCCTTAGTGAGAGGTTCCTCTTCTGTCCCTCTGGCCCTAGGCAGCCCTCGTCTGCTCGTACCTCGGATGGAAAACTTGCGTCTTATTTTCTCTCGAGCATTTGTCCGTCTGTCCTTAACTGCTCCCTTTGCTGCCTCTGAGTTCCGAAGTGTGCTCACTGTCCGGCAGGGCTCCAGGCGTCCTTCTCGGGAAGCAGGGACACTGGAACACACCGGCCCCCCACAGGTGAGAGCAGGTTCCCCACTCTGGCTGGGAGGAGAGCTGAGTTTTCTTTTGCCTTGGTTTCCTCATCTGTCAATGAAGAGGGTTGGGTTCAATCAATTTGTTCTCAAATTCCTTTTTTCTTTCAGCGGTTTTATTCAAACAAAAACTAGCAGGAAACACATCCTGCAGAGCCCTGTCCACTCAGCTTCACGCCCTCTGTCCCCGGCTGACCCCTCTCCCCTGGGGCTCCGCAGAGCACAGCTCGGAGATCACCAGACTGGACTCTCCCCAAGGCTCCTTTCAGCTCTAACAGGCTGGGATCTTGGGGCTGGAGTTCTCAGGCAGGACCCCAGGAGAGGAGAGGGGTCTGCAGTGGGGCAGCCTGGCCCCTCCCATCTATGTGCTCGGGGACAAGAAAGCGCCGATGACAACTGCTCGTGCTAGTGGCCCCGCAGCCTCTGGCCTCACTTTACCTAAAATCCAGTTGGGGAAACAGATGGGCATTTGCCAGCATCCTGGCCCCCCCTGGGCGGCTGAAGAGGCAGAGGCCACGTGGAGGTTTTTGCACTTTTTTTTCAGTACAGTGGAAAGTTGTTGAAAGGTTTTAAATACAGGCTCAGCAAGATCTGATTTACACACTTAAAAGATTTACATGCTTAAAAAGCTCTCGTATTAGGTTGGAAAGTGGATTGCGAGGATAAACCTGATAGCAGGAAAATCTGCAAACGTATTAGTTTATTCATGAGTCTTACTGAGAGATGACAGGATACCCAGGAGAAGGGAACCTCGTGTCTACACAAAAGCCTGCGCAGCAATGTTCAAGACGCACTGTTCATAATAGCCCAAAAGTGGAAACAACCCTAACGGCCACCAGCTGCCCAATGGATAGACAAAATATGGGGCATCCATACGGTAAAAATTAATGAATGGAAACCTCAGTTAAATAGAGTCGGGAGACCATCCGGGGGAGGTCTCACCCCTGCGTGGACAGCAGAGCCCAAGGGGGAAAGAAGAAAGATTCCCCTTCTTTCTGGCCAAGACTCAGCCAATAAGAAACAGGGGCTCTGTTTACTAAGCCCGCCCACCATCCTCTCCCCTCTATAAAAGCGGCTCCTTCCCTCGCCTCACAGGGGTTTGCACGTGGCCGCCACGGTTGAAACCTCGAGTTGCAGTTCTCTGCTGATCCCGAGTAAACCCGTCCTTGCTGGGGAATAGCTGGCGGTCTTTTCACTTCAGGTCAACATTTTGGCGACCCATCTGGGAACCAGAGAAGACCCCTGACAGCTCCTGGGCTGCTGAGCAAACAGGTGCGGTGCCCACCTGGAGCTCGTTGTCACTGCTTTTCTCACCGACCCTGGATTTTGAAGGTACATCTTTCTCCTGGGTCCAGCTTCTTTGCGTTTGGAAGCTCTGCAGGTTCTATTCAGGATGGATGTTAAAGTCTGGTCCTTTCAGGTCCAGGCCTTGTTCTGTGTGCACGTACTCATTCGGCACTTCCTGTTCCGACTGGCATAGGCTTGCCTTTTGGGTGGATCCATGGAACGCGGTCTGTTCTAGGGAGCCAGGCTGAGGAGCCTTTGCCCAGGCTCCTCTGGGACCAGACTGTCGCCTTAGAACTGGCCGGTGTTAGGCCTGTGGGCTGTTTGAGCTGTTTTGGCTGTTTGAAAATTAGTCTTGGGAGTTCCCTGGTGGTCTAGTGGTTAGGATTTGGCGCTCTCACTGCCGAGAGCCCGGGTTCAACCCCTGGTCGGGGAACTGAGATCCCGCGAGCCACGCGGCCAAAAAAAGAAAAGTCACTTACTCCTGCCAAACAAACAAAAAATCACCTCTGAGAAACGAGATCCCAGTTATTCAAATATTTTGAGGGTGCTCCTCTGCGCTACTAACAGCCTCCTGATATCTGTCTGATGTTATGTTTTAAAATCGTGGTCCTTCCTCATTCACTTTTCTAACTAAACGGACTCACCTGACCAAAGGCAATTTAGAATCTCAGCAGCCGTTGTGCGGAACTTCTGAAATCCCCGGACGTTCTTTTCTTAAAACTGAATTGGACAACCACAGTTTTCAAATTTCCAGAACTGACTGGAACACCTACTTCTGTTGGCATTTTGAGGCTTCCACATGTTGTTAGGAGCCTAAAGTTGCCACTCTGCAAAATAAGATGTTAAGATTAACCGAGGCCAACAGACAATTAAAGCTAAAGTGGTTCCTGAAGCGCAGGCTCTTCCTCGGCGTCTTTGCCTCAGGCGCGGCCCCCCAGCACTGTCTTCCTTCTGCCCTTCTCTGCCGCCCGCCCCTCCTCTACACCCTCAGCTCCACCCAGACTAATTCTCTTGCCCAACTTCCCTTTTTCTCTGAAATTCTTTCCATTCCCTTTTCCTCTAAACTGGTCAGAACCTGTCCCTTTAAAATTCAGCCTTTTGAGAGTTCAGAGGCTAAACCCTTAATTTCTTTTATTTTCTCGCAATAAAGCAGGATTTTTAATACTCATTTTACTGGTGAAGAAACTTAGGCACAGAGAATATTAAAGGTTTTTTTGCCCATACTCAAATAACAGGAACTCTTCGGAGTTACTGCATGAGTGTGAATGCGTGTACACTAAACTGTAATGAATTACAGAAAGAGTTACCGTGTCTGGGCATTCCCAACAAACGTTATAGGTTGAATTTTTATGGAATGCAGGTGGCGTTTCTGTAGTTGTCTCCTATCTTGAGAGATACTCAGTGGGAGTCACTGCCTGGTTCAACAAGTGTTTATGTCTTTGAAACCCTCAATTTCTTATACTCCCTGGACTAGAGCTGAACTGTGAGCCACAGTCACAGATATTCCTAAAGTAACCAAGGATCCTCACACATTTGCTGAGGGATTTCACACAGTCATTCAAACCTAGCAACCTGGATTCTCCAGCTTATCTCAACCAGTTCATATGCTTGTCAGGGAAGCCAGGCCCAGCATTCAGTTTGCGGCTAATTGGCAGAGTCCTGAAGGATCTCTAGAATTACAACTGGGAGACCTGGCCATTTACTTATATGATCAGACTCAGGCAATCACTCAGTGACTTTATCAGGCCATTCCTAGGACTTTTCCAAAGACTGTTGATGGGAACAGAATTCAGGCTTGCACACAAAAATCTGATGAATCTGTTCATGACTATTACAATCAACTTCAGATTATTTTAAAGGAAAATTCTGGTCTTCTTTAGATGTTGATTCCACCTGGGTAGCTTTTAACTCTGCTTCTTAATGGGCTGAAACAGGACCTTTCCCTTCTAGTAAAAAGCACCAGGATGGAGTGGGAAACCCTCCACTGCAGACTTAGTAAATCTGGCCAACCAGCTGTCTCATGCTAGATGCGTCTCCTCAAAGAAAGGCCGCCAGAAGTCTTAATCTTCAACTGAAGCAAACAAAGGCCCCTAAACAAAACCAAAACCCTCCTAGTTTCTGCTGTTATTGCAAAGAGCCAGGACATTGGGAAAGAGACTGTTACAACTGTAAGTGCTTCAGGCGCCTTCAGCCTTCTAAGGTGCCTTTCCAACATCCTCCTGATTCTGAATGACCCAAGGAACTACAGGGGCTCTTCCCAATCTTCCCTCTTAATTGGCTTGGAGAAACAGTTCTCCAGATTGGGGTTGAATCTCTTCCAGTCCTAACTGACACTGGAGCCAGAGTGCTCAACCCCACTACTACGAAACAGCCCCTGCCTCAGAGTGCTGAAACCGTTCCAATAGTGGGGATCTGTGATGCACCTCAAAAGGTTCCTGTCTCTGAACCTATTCCCTTTTGTTTAGGCCCTTTGAGAGACAGACACGCCTTCTGCTTAGTTCCTCTGTCCCTACCCACTTATGAGCCTGAGATTCCTTAGAGAAGTATCACGGCAGAATTTCTTTCTCCAAAAGGGGGAAATAACTCTAGAACTTGACGGCAGTCATCAAAGCAGCCAACCAGGTGAATTAAATGACCCTTTGACATCTTTTATTTGCTCCGCCTCTGTTGGTGCTAGAGCTGATTCTGGAAACACTGATCGTTTGTCCCCTTTGAATCAGCTACCACCCTCCTTGTGGGCAAAATCTCAAACTGATATTGGCAAAATTCACAGCGCACCTCCCATCAAGATTCAAATAGATCCCTCAGAACTTCTTCCTGGAATTACTCAATACTTGTAAGTAAAGAAGCCCTTCAAGTCATACAGCCCATAATGGAAGACTGCAAGGCTCAGTGTCCCCTCTATTAGTCCCTGTAACTTTCCCATTTTACTGGTGAGAAAACCTAAGGGCCGAGGGTGGAGGCTAGTCAAGGCCCTCAGAACAATAAACAACGTTGTTATCCTTCGACACCCTGTGGTCCCTAACCCTCACACTTACTAACGTCCATTCCCACCGGGAGGCATTCTTCACTGTAACTGGCTTATGCAGTGCCTTCAGTATCCCAGCTGAGGAAGCTAGCCAACACTTTTTTGCCTTCACTTGGGAAGAAAAACAACTCACCTGGACAGTAATCCCTCAGGATCTTACTGAGAGCCCTTCTTATCTTTTGCAAATCCTAAAGGTTGATCTGAGTGATACAGAGTTCCCCAGAGGTTCTGCTTTGCTGCAGTACGTGGAATGATTTGCTTCTTCACTTTCCTCAAGCCTCCTCACAGGATGACTGCATCCACTTGCTAAAGCTTTTAGCCTTAAAGGGACATAACGTCGACAAGGAAAACTGCAGTTTCAAAACCAGATTCCATATTTGGGGCATCTGATATCAGAACAAGGGCTAAACCAAGGTCCAGATAGACTTCATCATGTCCTAAGTTTCCCAAAACTAAGTGCCAACTGTGAGGTTTTCTTGGGCTAGTTGGTTATTGCTCTAATTGGATTCCAAATTTCTCTTTTATGGCCAAACTTCTGTATGTTTTACTAAAGAATAACAAGCCTGACCTAATTTTATGGGAAGAATAGGACTACATAGGCTCTAAGGCCTTAAAGAGAGTTTGATGAACCCACCTGCCCTTGGGCATCACATTGTATATGAAAAGGAAGGGAATGCCCTTGGGGTGTTTATCCCAAAACACAGAGGCCACCATTGACCCATAGGGCATTATAGCCAGCAACTGCCCTGTAAGGGGGGGGGGATACCCTCTGTTGCCTGAGGGGCGTTACTGCCACTACCCTTTTGATTCTAGAGCTCTCAAAGAAAAGGAATAGAAATTGGTGACAGGTTGGATCTCAGGCATGAGAGAGAGAGGAGTCTGGTTCTTAGGCTCCAGAAGCGTTAGCCCGCGTGGACGGGAGTGCCACTGAGCAGGGCGAGTACAGAAGATGAGAAGCAGATTGAGTGGGAGCCGTGGGGTGAGAGGGGGCGTCTGTGCAGGGAGGGCTGCCTTGAGGTGGGACTTCCACGGGGGGGTGTGGCCAGCGGACAGAGGCAGCAGTCTGTCCTGAGATGTAGATGTGGGCGCTGTCACGGAAACAGCCCAGCCCACCATGCTGTCTGGTCCTCCGTGTCTTAGGCACGCAGCTCCCTCCGTCCTGAGCACCTTCCCACCTTCTCTGCTCTGATGCCACCTCCATCCTAACCACTCTTCCCCGCCCCTCCCATCCCAGGCAGGGCCCTGTGCTTACATTTACCTATGTTCTGACTACTTGGTACTGATGCTGAGTGGTTTTCAGTCTGTGTCCCCCGCTGGGACAGGGTTCCTAGTACATGGCAGGCAGACAGGCATGTGGTTATTGAACTGGAGTAAAACTTTAGCGTTGGTCCATCCTCTTAACTATTTGGGATTGTTTTCCCCACCAACCCCCGTTTTTAAGCCACAAGACCAAAACCTCATGAGGCATTCCAGGTCTGGACCTACGGTGAGGCGGCATGCGGGAAAGGGCCCAGGAGTGAATTTCACTGGTCTGGTCGCCAGTGTTGGTTCTGCCCTGAGCTCACGGCTTCTCTTTAGGTAGATGATTTTATACATCCTCTAGGACCTAGTGGCTCAGCTATAAAATAAAATAACGCCCGTGAACTAGGTATTCTCTGAGACAGTGCATCTGACAGCTTGCTGTGGTGACAGAGATTCTCCATGTCTGCGCTTCCAGTGTGACACCAATCGCCCCAAGTGCAGCCACCGAGACTGAAATGTGTGTGATTGTGTTGGAAGCTCAGCCCTGAGACCCCTTCAGGCTTGGTGATATCACTTCCTTTGTTGCGCTGTGCATTCAGTCTAATTTTCAAGTTCTGTCCGTATGAAAATAGAAAACTCAAAGATAGGCTATCTTTTATCAGGTTTTTGTTTGTTCAGCAAAATGTCAACATGTTTATAATATTAACTAATCATAGAGAAAACTTTTTATATAATTAGTTTGAGGAGCTGAGGGACAAACAAAAGGCTGTTCCAGCTGCAGGGCATAGGGAGGTGAGTCAAGGGCCCTGGGAGGAGGGACAGTGCCTTGAACAGACCAGACTTGCCCATGACCCCAGCTCCTGACAGGTGCCATGCAAACAGCCCCACCTGTGCCTCCGCTTCTGCCTGGGGAAGGGGAGGGGGTCCAAGCACTGAGGAGCTGCTGCATCTGCCCACCTATTGGGAGCTGCCAGTTTGGGCACAGACTCACTGCTGTCTATGGACCTGTGGCCCCCCAGCCCAGAAACGCTGTCGTGGGAGCGGTCCTCGCTAGGGGCCATTTGGCAATGTCTGGAGATGCTTTTGGTTGTCACCAGTTGGGGTAGGGACTGCCACTGGCTTCTAGCGAGTAGAGGCCAGGGGTGCTGCAAACATCATACAATGCACAGGACGGCCCCACAGCAAAGCATGATCCAGATGCCCCGAGTCTCAGTAGTGCTGAGACTGAGGAGCCCTGACTCGTAGCTGTGTGGACTCTAGAAATGCAAAGCTCCGTCACGGCAACTCCTGGATTCCTGCAGCAGAGTGACTTTTGAATAAATGACGTGGCGTATCTTCAGGACAATTTCATCATTTGGTTCTCCTTATCCTGTAGACAAAAGCCAGCAGTTGTTATAGTTTCCTACTATTTACATCACGTTCAATTTTATATGAGCTAGGCAGAGCCCAGATGACATTAAACAATGAAGTGAAAAAAGATAAGTTGCAAAATTTTTTTATTATTTTGATCGATCGCAATCATTTTCTATGAAAGAGATTTTCTCTCTTTGTTCATTGATAATTGTGGCTTTTTCTCCCTACTGGTATATATTGATATATGCATAAATTTGTATATACTTTCAAATGGGCTATAATTTGTTATTCCAACTTGCCTGTTATTTATAAATGTGGTTAGATAATATTCACCAGACAATAATCAGTATTTAATACTTTTATTCAGGAATTTCATGTGTGTTATAAGCCATGAGCAAGATGAGATTCCTGCTTCACAGTGAGGGAAAGCAAAAGCCAGAATGCGGCATAAGTGGTTTCCTCAAAGCTGCAAGAGGATTGAGTTCCAGATATTCAGTATTTCTGTCCCTTGGGTCTCTGTATACAAAACACCTTAGAAAATAATTACTTTTTTGTTTAAACAGCTAAACTTTTCATTTGCTCTGTCTTAAAACTGTGTTTTATTGAGGTATAATTTACATATATTAAAATACACGGTTTGAGTGTTAAAAAACAGAATTCAACTGAGTAAATCTTGAAGATTTTATTGGCTTTATTCCATGATTCATGGACTGGGCATCATTCAATCCAGCAGATAGAAAGGAGCTCTGAGGAGCTGCACAAAATGAGATTTTCAAGGCAGAAGGGAGCGGGAACCAGGAAAGTATACCAGGCCAAAAGTACGGTTGCTTATTGTAAGGTTACTTTCCTTTAGGGGATGGCGGGGGTCTATCAGGCAGATGACCTAAGTGGTGCTGGCCAGGTGATTTCTGATTGGTCGAAATTTCATTTCTGGGAGAGGGGGCAACTGTGGTTAAGTCTCTGTTTGGTGATGTGGGGCTTGGCATAAGTAACTCCATTTTGGATCTGTTGTCTGATTTTTAACATGAGTTATGACTTTAAATTTTTTTTTTTTTTTTTTTTTTTTTTTTTGTGGTACACGGGCCTCTCACTGCTGTGGCCTCTCCCGTTGCGGAGCACAGGCTCCGGACGCACAGACTCAGCGGCCATGGCTCATGGGCCCAGCCACTCCACGGCATGTGGGATCTTCCCAGACCGGGGCACAAACCCGTGTCCCCTGCGTTGGCAGGCGGACTCTCAACCACTGTGCACCAGGGAAGCCCTGACTCCAATTTTTTTTTAAACTTTTTAGAGCGTGATTTGTTAAATGTACACTGTAAATAGATCTAAGAGGCACAGTTTGGTTGACTATACGGCTCCTTAGTACATGGAGAGGTCAATAGCTGTTCTCATGTCAATAACATCTCACTAATTTTGTCAAATTGGGAAAAAGTACAGTGTGACTTAACAGGAACAGTTTTTTTTTTTTTTGGCTGTGTTGGGTCTTTGTGGCTGCGCGCGTGCTTTCTCTAGTTGCGGCGAGCGGGGGCTACTCTTCATTGTGGTACACGGGCCTCTCATTGCGGTGGCTTCTCTTGTTGCAGAGCACGGGCTCTAGGAGCATGGGCTTCAGTAGTTGTGGCACACGGGCTCAGTAGTTATGGCTCATGAGCTCTAGAGTGCAGGCTCAGTAGTTGTGGCTCGCAGGCTCTAGAGCACAGGCTCAGTAGTTGTGACGCACGGGCTTAGCTGCTCCACAGCATGTGGGATCTTCCTGGACCAGGGCTCGAACCCGTGTCCCCTGCATTGGTAGGCGGATGCTTAACCACTGCGCCACCAAGGAAGCCCAACAGGAACAATTTTGAATTCAGAATATTTGTTAAAGAAAAGTATTTTATTATTCCTTAGGAATTAGGGTCTCCTGCTACAAAATCACAGTGAGACCTCAAGCAACTCACTTCACTTCTCTGCATCTCGATTTCTTCATCAGGATAGATTAGGGGATTCAACTGCAAGAGCTCGCGGGTCCCTCCCGGCTCGAAAGCGCTGTCCTGCGCAGAGCCCTGACTCAGCACCCTTCCTCCCGGAGCTCTTCCCTCCTGCCTCCCGTTGCCCAGCGTCCCCTGGCTCTTCTGCTTCTGCTGCTCTTTCTCCGGCTCTGTCGGGCGCTCCTCTTAAATGTCGGCTTGGACCTGTGATGCTGGAGCTACCCAGTCTTCATGGCGGTAGCAGCTACCTACCTGCTAACCACTGCCCGCTGCCATCTCTGCTTCAGGGTCATGTCACCGGCCAACCGGGTGTGGCACACAGATGCCCACAGGCACGTCCAGCTACCGTGTCCAGCGGGAGTCCCCCCCCCACCCCAAATGCGGCCCCTTCGCCTACTTTCCTTATTTAAGTGAAAAGCACCTGCGGTCATTTCAACCTCAGAGCAGCTCCGAGCGGTGCTGTTGTCCCATCACACAGAAGCTGTACACGAGAGGTGAAAGCAGTGAAGTGCAGAGAAATTAGGGAGAGATCTAAGGCAACACGGCAGTGAGCGGTGCATTGGACGTGCGCCCAACGTCTCTGCTCCAAGGCCAGAGCTCTCGCCCCCTGCCCTACGTGCTCTCTTCCCAGCGCAGGAGCCTGGGGGTGGCCCCCAACCCTCAATCCCTCCCTCACCCCCCATGCCCAGCCCCACGCCAGGGCCTGCGGACCAGAATGGCCCTCGGGCAGCTCCTCAGACCTCCCAGCTCATGCTGTGAACAGCTGTCCTTTCTACTGTCTAGCCAGCGCCGTGTGTTTTGTATTTTTGTGCTTTTTGTGGGTGATTTTGCTGTTTAAATGGCCCCCAGGCCTAGGGCTGGAGTCCTGTCCAGTGCCCCTAAGAGCAGGAAGGCTGTGACCTGCCTTATGGGGAAAATGGGTGTGTGAGGTGAGCTTTGTTCAGCGTGAGCGGCAGTGCTGTTGGCTGTGAGGTCAGGCTGGTGAGTCAGCAGCACAGCACACCACAGAGAGGAAGAGGGGCTTCCCGTAAGGACACTCCTCCAGAAAGCACTAAAGGCAGCGCGTGATGAAGTGACGGAAAAGGTGGAAAGGCGGCTAAACCTGTGGATTCTGAGGTGACAACTGATTAAAAAAATTCATGGTGAGCATCATCGTGAGGAAAGCCGAAGATGTCCACGGCCATGGGGACACGGCTGTGGGCGTCTGTGTGCCACACCCTTCAGAGCTGGGTGGCTGACTCATGTTCCCAGGTGACCTGGCAGGAACGTGACACCTGCGGATGGAAATACCCGCTGAGTGTCATCCAGGCGAAGGAGCAGGCGGTCCACGCCGCCCCAGGCTTGTTGTTTGAAGACCTGGCGCACGAGCCTAGAGAACACAAACCAGGTTTGGTTGACAAAATGCGACCAGAGGCTCCCAGGAGCCAGACTCCACACTTCCCGGGAGCAGCAGGTCCAGCCTTCACCCTCCAGGGTTGGCAGCAAGTTCACGGAACACGACTGCGGTACTGAGAGCCGACCGTGCCTCTCACTGTTCCTGCCACGTGGGCTCCAGGCCCGCTGAACTCTTTGTGGTCGCCTGGTGCCCTCTCCTCTCCACCAGGCCACCTAGACTCACCCTGGAGGCTCAGCTCCAGTCATCCCCAGGGGCTCGCTCTGGATCCCACCCTGGAGATGCTCCTCCCCCGGGCTTGTTAACACACCACGTCCACCTCTGTCTCAGCATCATCTCAGCAGGGTGGTCATGCCCGTGTTTGACTGTCTCCCCCACCAGTGTCTAAGCTGCTGCAGGGCGAAGCCCTTTATATACCTGTGTGTGTGTGTGTGTGTGTGAGAGAGAGAGAGAGAGAGAGAGAGAGAGAGAGAGAGAGAGAGAGAGAGATGGGCGGCCAAAACCAACAATCAAAGATATTTTTTATGGTGTGCTTTTACTTTATTTTTAAAAGTAACACACGCTACCATGCCGTACTTGATTGACTCCATGCTTCTGTGCTCTGGTTCTTAGCACAGAGCCTGGCCCATAGAGAGGATCAGTACATATTCATTGAAAAGAAAAGCATAAAGGTTAACAATATCTATTCATTCTACCTAATTGAAGTTCCCGGGTCATAAATTTTTAATAAACAGATAAAATAGTTTGAAATTAACATATTAAATTAATGGCTTGTTCTCTGAAATATTTAAAATAATTGCTCTGCCCTCTCTTTTCAATTTGAGCTCTGTGTAATAAAATTTTGCTGAGCAAAATAAACTTCAGCTTAATCCAAATGGAATAAGTAGGAGTTTGGAGCAGTCAGTCTGAGTTAGCAAGTTTTTACTGTGCTCAGTATAACTCTGGAATATTGAAGCCAGGGAGGGCTCAACGTACACCTGTGTTAATTAGGCTCTTCCAGGTGAGCTAAGGAAGCTGGAAGGGGAGGAACAGAAACAGCCTCACCAGGCTGTCGGGGCCAGGAAGGAAGGAAGGCTGTCTGTGCACAGCCGGGTCTGGCCTTGGACAGCGCCTCCGGGACTCAGCGACTGGCTGTCTCCCCGTGAGCGGGCATCTGCTGCTCCAGGAGCTGCTGTCGTGGGGACTTGGCTCCTGCAGCCTCTGCTTGGTCATGGGCCGTCCTGACCCGTCACTGCTGCCCCTCTGCTCCTTGCCTCCTTCATGCTCCTGCAGACTGGCAAGTGCTGAGGGTCCCTATAGGTCTCACATTCAGGTCCCCACAAAGAAGGGATGCGATTGCTTCATATAGTTTCTCTCCTTCCTGCCGGGCAGACACCTCGCCCCAGTCCACCTCCTAAGACGGAGGTCATCCTATAAGTTAGCTGCCCGTGGGCCCAGCACCTCCCCTGTGAGCCAGAGTGGTGGGAAGGCACGGCTGCTTCCTCAGAAGGCCTGTGGGCATGCGATGCTCCTCTCTGAGGCCACAGAGGCAGCGCTGACACCTGGAAGGTTAGGTGATCGTTCCAAGGAGCGTCCTTTCAAAGCCCCTGCGGTCCAGGTCTCTGGAGCACATCACCTCCCCAGTTTTGAGAAGACTTGCCTACTTGGCTTGTTTATTTTGAGCTGCTCTAAATGTTTGGGTGAAGCCTTCAGGGATTAACAGACAGATCCCATATATGCAACCTCTAACTGCACCGCCAGTGGGTCCTTTATCAGAATTACTTGTGGATGAACATTAAGGACGTCTGATATCACTGAACACTGGATAAGAGGGTCTGCAACATTCTGCTTATTTTCATTTGTTTTCCTTAATCTAATAAATGAGTTGCTGCTTTAAAAATATATATGTGAGGGACTTCCCTGGTGGCACAGCGGTTAAGAATCCGCCTGCCAGTGCAGGGGACACAGGTTTGAGCCCTGGTCCAGGAAGATCCCACATGCCGCAGAGCAACTGAGCCCGTGCACCACAACTACTGAGCCCACATTCCTGCAGCCCATGCTCTGCAACAAGAGAAGCCACCGCGATGAGAAGCCCGCGCACCACAACGAAGAGTAGCCCCCGCTCGCTGCAACTAGAGACAGCCCGCGCGCAGCAATGAAGACCCGACGCAGCCAAAAATAAATTAATTAAATAAATTAATTTTAAAAACAGAGAGAGAGCTTATAAACCTCGGCCTATGCCCAGACATTGCACTCATTGGTATCACTTTGTTTAAAGTGGGCAGATTCACACCTCTGAGCCGTCGCCGACTCTGCTTCTGTATGTGACCCAGTTTGTTTACTCTGCTTCCTCATCCCGTCTCCCCCATCCTTGGCCCCTGACGCTTCTCTGTGTAATTAGTAGATACAGCCCCTCCCCACTCCCACCCCAACTGCTCCCAGTGTAGACGGGTCGTGATCCCCACAGTGAGGGTGGGCACCCGGGCTATTGGGCCACAGGGCAGCTCCATGGGGAGAAGAGGTGTCTGACCCCCTGTCCCCCCGGAAGTGAACCAGCAGGCAGAGTCTCCAGGAGGCCACTCGTGTGTCCAGCTCAACCTTGGACCCTGATGGGCTCACAGGCCAAGTGCAGTGTGTGGGCAGCTTCACACCTGCTCTGGTAGAACGGTTGTGGTGGTCTCAGGAAACACACTTATTATGAAGAAATTAAAATATTTGTCATACTTGTACATTTGTGAGACTGGAAGCCATATTTTACTCTTATATTGCAGTAATCTACCCTCGTATTTAAAATAATGATGATGTCAACCACTATTAAAGTCTGGTAGGTGTTTCTGCAGCTCACTGAGACAGAAAACACTGGGAGACTTGAAGCCCCATCCAGTAGTTATCTCAGGTCAGCCAGGTGCAGTGAGGTTCACAGGATTTTGGTGAATCTGTGACTCTTGATAAGGAAACATCAAAACCTTTACATATGGATTTCTGGATTTCCTTGTTATAATTTTGGGCATAGAAATTACGTGACTTGGTTATGAAAATAAAGGTCACCTAAAAGATCCAGAATATATACATCTCAATTTGTTTAGATTATCGTCTAAAATAAGACATTTAAAAGTATTTTTGAGGAACCTGGGCTCATTGAGAACATGTCCACAGACCTCTGGGAGTTTGAGAATCCTGCTGTGGTTGTTTCAGTGAAAATAATCAAGAGTTCCATCCCTCCCTCCCAGGGTTTGGAGATTCCCGTAAAATGCCAGATTGACCCACCAATCTTGATTGGATGGTTATCCTAACAAATCTATTGTAATGACCAGTTACAAACGTTATCTGAAAGGACTTTCTTCTTGTAGGACACGTTTAACACTTAAAAGATTATACAAAATACTGTCCCTGCTTTCTGATAGCTTGTAATCCTGCTGTCATCACCTACTAAATGTCAAAATTATAATAGTAAAAATCAGAAACAGAGGAAAGGACCATTGTGAAAATAAAATTCAGTTAAAAATTTATACGAAATAAATGAAAATCCCAGCAATGTTTTAAAAACAGAAGTTGACAGTCTGATTCTAAAATCTCTATGAGCTGCAAAGGGCCAGAAAAAGCCAAGACATTGTTAAAGAAGAACAACTAAATAAGAGAAACTACTCCATAGATGCAAAATGCAATACAAAACTACAGCAATTAGGGCAGTAATAATGAAACAAGAATAAAAACTAGACCTGTAGAAAAGACCAGAGCCCCCAAACCAACCCACACATGTGCCTATATGATATATGACAAAGGAAGTACTGTAGATTAGTGATAAAAAGACATTAAAACAAAATAAAGGTGCTGGATCATTTGGATAGCCACAGGTAAAAAGACAAATCTTTTTTGTTTTGTTTTGTTTTGTTTTTTTGCGGTACGCAGGCCTCTCACTGTTGTGGCCTCTCCCGTTGCGGAGCACAGGCTCTGGACGCCCAGGCTCAGCGGCCATGGCTCACGGGCCCAGCCGCTCCGCAGCATGTGGGATCTTCCCGGACCAGGGCACGAACCCGTGTCCCCTGCATCGGCAGGCGGACTCTCAACCACTGCGCCACCAGGGAAGCCCAAAAAAAGGCAAATCTTGATATCGATCTTATATCATCCACAAAAATTAATTCCAGAAAATGTAGCTGTTTGTTGGGGGGGTTTTTTTGGCCACACATGCAGCTTGTGGGATCTTAGTTCCCCAACCAGGGATCGAACCTGCACCCCCTGCATTGGAAGTATGGCATCTTAACCACTGGACTGCCAGGGAAGTCTCTGGAAAGAATGTAGCTTTAAATGTGAATGTTAGAAAATAAACTTTCTTAAGATCAATTTTTTTTATGATCTAGAGGTAGGGAAAGAATTCTTAAACAGATCACACACAAAAAAAAAAAACCCAGCAGCTATATGGGAAGAGATTGATAATTTGTTTTTTGTTTTGTTTTGTTTTTATTAATATTTATTCTATTTATTTTGGCTGCACCGGGTCTTCATTGCGGCATGCGGGATCTTCCTTGCAGCGTGTGGACTCTTAATTGTGGCATGCATGCAGGATCTAGTTCCCCAACCAGGGATGGAACCCGGGCCCCCTGCATTGGGAGCATGGAGTCTTACCCACTAGACCACCAGGGAAGTCCCCTAGACTGATAATTTGGATCACGCTCAAATTAAGAATTTGTTTATTAAAAGATATCATTAAGAGAGTGAAGAGACAATCACCAAGTGGGAGTAGATAGAGGCAACACAAAACTGACAAAGGGCTCATGTCCACAATATGTAATGGACTCCTATAAATCAATAAGTAGAAGGCACAATTTAATAGAAAAATGGGTAGAAGACCTGACCATGTAATTTACAAAAGAAGCTATCCAAATGGTCTTCAACTTCCTTTAAAATCATGTAAGTCAAACTAACATCACAGTGAAATTTTATACACACCCTCTAGAACAGCTGAGATTAGAAAGACTGGCAGCAGCAAGTGTTGGGGAGCAGTGGGGTCTCAGTGACAGCTGGGGGAGTCTACTGTGTTTGGCACTGTGTGGTAGATCTGAAAATCAGCATATCCTAGGACCAGGTATTTCACTCCTGGTGTAACAGAACTGCAGGCCCATGTGCCTCAAAAGACATATGTAAGGATGCAGCAGCATTTGTCATAGAAAAAAAAAAAAAACTTGGGAAAAAACTAAATGAGACTCCTGGTTTCCAGCCTGACCTGTCCCTCTTGTCCTCACAACAGGAAAAAAGTGGAACAAACTGAAAATCAATAGCTTTTCTTGGATTCCTCAGAGAACTGAAGTCCAGGGCAAACTGCTACCTCCAAAACTGGGGACAGGGGACTACCAGGAATCGTAGCTCAGAACGGAAGCTAGCACCAGAGCCAGTACTGGGGAAGGAAAATGTTAATTGGGAAGTTGATGGAGGCTCAGTGCGCACAAGCTTGAAAATTAAAAATTAAGAGAGGCCAGCCTTACGTAAGGCGCCCCACACTTTGGTGAGCCCACCTCCAGGAGCCCCACTGGCTGTTCAGGCTGAGCGTTAGAGAAAAACTCTCTCCTGCTTTCCACGTTTCCACAGGGGAGGGGAGGGGTAGCCCTTTGGAAATAAGTCCAGAGCATTCTGTTCTTTTTTTAAAATTTTTATTGGAGTATAGTTGATTTACAATGTTGCGTTAGTTTCTGGTCTACCGCCAAGTGTATCAGTTATACATATACATATATCCACTCTTTTTTTAATTAATTAATTAATTTATTCATTTTCTTGGCTGTGCCGTGCGGCATGCGGGATCTTAGGTCCCCGACCAGGGATCGAACCTGTGCCCCCTGCAGTGGAAGCAAGGAGTTTTAACCACTGGACCGCCAGGCAAGTCCCTATCCACTCTTTATTAGATTATTTTCCCATATAAATCATTACAGAATATTGAGAAGAGTTCCCTGTGCTATACAGTAGGTCCTTATTAGTTATCTTTTATTTTATTTTTTAAATTTATTTATTTATTTTTGGCTGCGTTGGGTCTTCATTGCTGCGCACGGGCTTTCTCTATTTGTGGCGAGCAGGGGCTACTCTTCGTTGCAGTGTGCGGGCTTCTCATTGCGGTGGCTTCTCTTGTTGCGGAGCACGGGCTCTAGGTGCGTGGGCTTCGGTAGTTGTGGCATGTGGGCTTAGTAGTTGTGGCTCGCAGGCTCTAGAGCGCAGGCTCAGTAGTTGTGGCACACAGGCTTAGTTGCTCCGCAGCATGTGGGATTTTCCCAGACCAGGGCTCGAACCTGTGTCCCCTGCATTGGCAGGCGGATTCTTAACCACTGCGCTACCAGGGAAGCCCCTAGTTATCTATTTTATATACAGTGGTGTGCATGTGTCAATCCCAGTCTCCCAATTTATCCCTCCCCCACCCCCACTTCCCCCCCAGTAACCAAAAGTTTGTTTTCTACATCTGTGACTCGTGTTTTGTAAATAAGTTCACTTGTACCTTTTTTTTTTAATATAAGCCATATCATAAGCCCTTCCTCAAGGAAACTTTCACCAGAGCCCAACCACCTTGGGAATTACCAGAGCCTCAGAGTCCTGGGGGATGGGAAATGCCCAACTGCAGCCTCCTCTACCCTCCTGTGTCCCCTGAGTGGGGACAGGGGAGTGGAGTGGTCGGCTGAGAAGCACTCTGGCAGGTCACAGCCCTAGGCACAGGCTCACTGCATGGTGAGGTCTGATGGACACCTCACCACCACATCCAAGGGCTCCTGTAGAATCACAGGAGATTATAGTAGGAAGAACTGCAAACCACATTTAAGAAAAAGACTCTAGGAAACCCCAGAGATGATGGGGAGACAAAAACAAGGACACAGGAAATTTCAGCCCCTAACACCTACAACTACAGCAAAGAGCAAACACAGCTTAACTTCTAGCCGTACAAACAGAGCTTCTCACTAAAAGCGTATTTACTTTTACCCAGGACATCATGTCTATCTTTCAACAAAAAGTTGCAAAGTGTACTATACGGCAAAAAACGCAGCTTGAAGAGACAGAGCAAGCATCAGAACCAGACTCAGATATGGTGGAAAATTTGGCATTATTGGACCAGGAATTAAAATAACTATGATTAATAAGCTAAGGGTTCTAATGGAGATAGTGGACACTTGTGAGAACAGGTGGGTAATGTAAGCAGAGAGATGGAAACTCTAAGAAAGAATCAAAAGAAAATGCTAGAAATCAAGAACAATGTAACAGAAATGAAGAATGCCTTTGATGGGTTCATTATCACCTAGACATGGCAGAGGAAAGAATCAGTGACCCTGAAGATACATCAACAGAAAAGTCCCAAACTGAAAATCGAAGAGAAAAAATGTCACCGAGTCCAAGCTTGCACTGCTCACCGCACGAAGGGTCAATCGATCGAGAGACGAGGTGTTGGGACCACGAATAGTGGCTTTGTTTGGAAAGCCAGCAGACGGGGAATTTCTTCCTTCCTGCAGGCATTCACAGGTGGGCCTGGTCAGGATGTTTCCTGTGAGCTAAACAGTCAGGCACGGGAGGCCAGGTTCCAGGAAATGGGCCATTCTGTATACTTTAAGTTATAGGCAACATCCCTTTAGTAATTAACTTGTAGCAAAAGCAATAGAACCACAAAGGATAAAGTAAAAGAAGCAGGTCTAATATGGAGTCAGAGTTGTTCTTCCCTATTACAAAAAGCAGGAAAGAGAGCAGAATATCCACGAACCGTGGGAGAATTACAAAAGGTGTAACGTACACATGATGGGAACACCAGAAGCAGAAGAGAGAAAGGAACAGAGGAAGTATTTGAAGTAATAAAGGCTGAGAATGTCCCCAAATGAGTGATAAACACCAAACCACAGATTCAGGAAACTCAGAGAACACTGTGCAGGCAAATACCAAAAAGATCTACACCAAGACATACTCTAACCGCAGAAAAATCAAGGACAAAGAAAGTCTTGAAGAAGACAGGAAATGAAGACCTTACCTCTAGTGGGACAAGGTAAAATTCCATCTGTCTCACGAATCATGCAAGCAAAATAGAAAAAACTCACCAACTTAGAATTCTGTATCCAGTGAAATTGTCCTTCAAAAGTAAAGGGGCGGGGCTTCCCTGGTGACGCAGTGGTTGAGAGTCCGCCTGTCGATGCAGGGGACACGGGTTCGTGCCCCGGTCCGGGAAAATCCCACGTGCCGCGGAGCGGCTGGGCCCGTGAGCCATGGCCGCTGAGCCTGCGCGTCCGGAGCCTGTGCTCTGCAACGGGAGAGGCCACAGCAGTGAGAGGCCCGCGTACCGCAAAAAAAAAAAAAAAAAAAAAAGTAAAGGGGAAATAGACATTCTCGGACGCACAACATTGAGGGAGACACCCCCCGACTACTGGAGGACCCGGCAGACTGAGTCAGTGCTGTGCCTGGGCTACACGTGGGAATCGGTCCAGGACGCACCGATGGGCTTGAGCGTGACGAAGTGACGACCACCTGTCCGCTCCTGGGCTACAGGACACCCCAGCTGGAGGGCTGCACCGTCCCCACGAAGCCCCGCCCTCAGCCGACCCACTCACAGCTGCAGTCGTTCCCCGGCCTGTGAGCTTGTGCCCTAAACCTCGGGCTCCACAGCCTCCCGGGCTCAGGGCTGTGGCCTCTGGTTGGTGACACTGTGTCTCTCGAGTGGCCAGTTCGGTCGTGGGAGAGATGAGACAAGCAGCCACGGTGGGCAGCACTTTTCAGAGTTCCTTGTGAATTAACTTGTCTGCAGTCCCCTGAGTCCTCTGCACAAGCAGGGCAGGGCCCCAAGCACAAATTCTACCTGGAAGAAAAATGGAGCTGTCCAGAGTGCTGGAATCGCTGAGCATGACGGAGCCCTGTTCAGCTCAGGGGACAGTGCCCTGCAGGCCTGGGGTGCACTAGCGCCCCAGGAGTCACAGCATTAGGAGGAGCCTGATCCAGATCTAACAGGAGGGCGGTGGCTCAGGGCAGCCTCCCTGCTCCTCTCTGCTCCTTACGAGCTGGAGGGCAGACACGGAGTGATGCCTTCGGCCTGAGCTGTCTGTTTAAAAGTCACTTGTTAAAGTGGAAGAGCCCCTTTCCCCTGGCCAGTCCTTTCCTATTTTGTACAAGTTAATTTATCCAAGTCGTTAATATTTTGACTCCTGAGGGAATATTAGGAGCTGGGTACTAAATACGGATGATAAATATTTGTTAAACAAATGTATTTATTGGGCAGCTACTGTGTGCTTGGATGGTGCTAGAGCTAGAAAGCTGATAAGATACAGTGCTTGTCCTCCAGGAGCAGTAATTAGTGGAAGATTCATTCACAAGTATTTGTTACGTGCCCAGCACCCAGCAAGTAATAAAGAAGCGTCTCTTTACTTTTAGTTGGTGAATGGTGCAGATGAGTGTAGAGGCTGCGCCCTGAACCCGGCCTGGGGGTTTGGGAGGTTGCGGGGAGTGGAGGGAAGGTGAGGCTTCCTAAAGGAAGTGAGGATTGAGTGCGTGGGTGGGTGGAAGTGAGCTGGCTGAGGAAGGACGGGATAGCAGGGAGCTTCGGAGACCCGGCCCTGACAGAGCAGAATGTACCTGTCAGGAGTGCATTTAGCAGTGAGCTGTGTGCGTGGTGAAAACAGTATTCTGTTCACTTGGAAAGGTAGGTGGAGGTAAGTTCTGCGCTGCTGGGGTCCAGCAGAGGCACACAGCAGCTCCACGTGCCTTCCTGGGTTGCCCGGAACATAGACATTAACTGAGAAGATTTCAGATGCATGAACTCAGTGCTTTCCATAGATGTTCTGTAGGACACAAGGTGCTTGGATATTAATAAGTGCCACGTGATAAATAGGTCCTAGGGTCCAACTGGTTCAGAAGATGCAAATACCCACTGTGAATCTCTAGAGACGGTGAAGCCTTCAATTTTCCAGGTGGTCTGGGGAGATTCTCACCTGAGCCTCTTGAGAAACAAGTGCTCAGAGTACACGCTGGGGATGGCCGTGCCGGCACCCAAGTGGCAGGGATGCTGCGTGGCAGGTCTCGTAGTTCTGAATCTCCCTGAAGATGCACTGTTCCCCAAGATCTGCACAGCTAGAGGCAGGCTGGAGGGAGGTAGCTGCAAAGCACTAATGATGAGAAGACCCGCAAATGGAGAGTGAAAGCAGGTGACCGGTTGACAACTTCAGTGTTACCCACAGCTCCTCTGTTGTGTGCTGGGTGTTGAAAGCCCTTCAGCTCTCAAAGTACCAGCTCTACCTGATGGCTGGAAAGCATCTGCCCTTTCTTCTCGCGTTTCTTTGCATTCTTCTGACCTCTTAAGGCAGTGCAGAGACTGGCATGGCTATTAAAGTCAACAACTATTTTTATAGGTGGAACGTTGGTTGGGAGAAAGGACTTCTTGATTGGAATAGGAAACACTGACTGGCAAGTAATTGTACATCTTTTGGTCCCTCGACACTTGAGAAATTTGTACTTTCTAAGAATGGTGGTTTTCAGAGGAAAACTAGCTAAATTTTTTAGTGAAAGCTACTTAAGGGTCATTTCTCATCCATATTATAAATGTCAGGGTTATCAGCAAGTGTAGGTCTTTCCTGGAGGATCTGACCCACGCTTGGGCTTCAAAGGGAGGAAAAGGAACAGATTTCTCCTGATTTCATAGAGCATCTGTTCTTGGGTCACCTGTACAAAATCATCGTTGCCCCAATTACTCTTCTGACGTCAGTATTAATTTCAATGTCATGTGATTTGCAGTTTTCATGATGCTCATGTCTTTTTAAGATCCCGTATGAAAAAAGGTTCTTACAGATCACATAGGATTGTGCATCAGTCTCCATGTGTTCTTGCTGAGTTTGTAGACGTCGCCTTTAAGGGACGTCTCTCAGGATGGGGAGGACTTGGACTTGAGCAGAAGGGAGGTAACCGTGTGAGCAAATGGAGGTGGGAGTGTGGGGTGTGTTTGGGGTGGAGTTCTTGTGTTTATTTATCGTTCCCTCTTATCACAATTGATCCCGGCCTCGGTGCCTTGAAGGAGCCAAGGTTAGGACAGTGCAGGGGTGGTGGGTGACAGCATTCAGAAAGGGAAATGCATAGAGAGCAAAGTTTGTACTAACCTTTGTTGTATCTACTTCATCTCCATTAGGTAGATGTCTTCTGCGTTTCGTGTATACTCCAGAATCATTCTTCATCCATATGGAAGTCTGTCGTGTAAATTGCTTAAATTTTGAAAGTTATCCTATCTCTAAAATCAAATCTGGTTGGATGTTGCAACCTCCAGCCACCACCTTTCCTCTCCCGCCTAAGTCTTTCACACGCTCATCCTTAGGAAGTTCTATATCATTTTCCTAAAATCATTAATAAAATGTAATTAAATACTTGCTCAGCTGCTTAAAGATGTGCATTATTGCACCAAAAAATAGAGCTACTCAAAATTTACGATGTGAAGGGAAGTAAAATCTTGCATTATTTTCGATTAACTCTTAGTGTTGAAACCTTGTGTCTCCCATGTGTGAGGTGAAAAATCTGAGAAATTCACTAGTTTTAAAAGTGTCATTTGGGAATTCCCTGGCAGTCCCGTGGTTAGGACTCGGTGCTTGCACTGCCGAGGGCCCAGGTTGAATCCCTGGTCGGGGAACTAAGATCCCACAAGCCACGTGGCACGGCCAAAAAAAAAAAAATGTTATTTAAGGGGGAAGGAAATGAAGGCCTGTGTTGATCTGGGCGTGTGATGATTCACACCTCTCTTTCTGGCTTGCAGTTTGAGGGCTGGGGAGTGATGTTTTTATTCTGGGCAGGTCTCTCTGAGAATAAGCACAGTACGTTAACAAGGCAAGAAAGTCTCAGAATCCCGCTTTCTTCTTCTCCCTTTCTCCAGATGAGCTAATGACTTACCATTCGTGCATTCCTCCTTCACATTTTCCCTCTCTTTGCAGATGCTGTCACAAAGTTCTTCTAACCCCCGCTTCGATAAAGTCAGACTGTTGGCATCCACTCCTGAGATGCCAGCTCACATCTCCCTGACCAGGGCTCAGCCACCACAGCCAATCCCCTGAGCCCCGTGTGCTTGGCCTCTGTCCTCTCAGACTGTCCCCAGGCATAGGGGACAGATCTCAGGCGTGGTGGACCTGAGCTTTGTCCAGAGTCAGACTGCTTGGTGAGGCCACCAGAGAGTTCTGGAAGGTCCCTTGATTGAAGATTTTGTGGTGGGTTTTGTTTGGTTTTTTAAATTTATTTGTTTTTATTTTTGGCTGCGTTGGGTCTTCGTTGCTGTGCGCGGGCTTTCTCTAGTTGCAGCGAACGGGGGCTATTCTTCATTGCGGTGCACAGGCTTCTCATCGTCATGGCTTCTAGTGTTGCAGAGCACAGGCTCTAGGCGCACGGGCTTCAGTAGTTGTGGCACAAGGGCTCAGTAGTTGTGGCGTGAGCGCTCAGTAGTTGTGGCTTGCGGGCCCTAGAGCGCAGGCTCAGTAGTTGTGGCGCACGGGTTTAGTTACTCTGCAGCATGTGGGATCTTCCCGGACCGGGGCTCGAACCCGTTGTCTCCTGCATTGGCAGGCAGATTCTTAACCACTGCGCCACCAGGGAAGCCCCTCGTGGTGGGTTTTTCAGCATGCCCTCTAGGCTGAGGTGCTACCCTTTGGGGACATGGACTTTCTCCTTGAATATGGCCAGCACGGTGCCCAGCACGTAACACTGCTCATGAAACAGCATTTCCCTCTTTTTCCTGCAAGGGAGTTCCAGAAAAAGAACCACAAGGAAATTTCAGAAGAGAGACCACAATGTACAATTGAGGTAGATCAGGAATGTTTTGTGGTTGAGGGTGATTTGAACCAAGAATCGAAGCATAGGCACCTTCGTTCACCAGATTCTGTAGTCTCCCTGGTATAGTTCAGGTACTGCTACAGGATAAGAATGTAATAGTGACGAAACAAACACAAGAGTTTGCAGTCTGGTGAGTCAGACAAACCAAATAATTGCGTAAATAAATATAAATTTAATTGGAAAGTGACCTAAATGTCCAGTGAATATGGGGAAGTAAAGTATAACATGTTTTTATATTTTTTTCTTGAAATACAGTTGATTTACAATATTGTGTTAGTTTCAGGAGTAGAGCAGAGTGATTTTTTTGCAGATTATATTCCATTATAGGTTATTACAAGATATTGGGTATATTATAAGATATTGGGTTATTATAAGATATTGGGTATAATTCCCTGTGCTCTACAGTAGATCCTTGTTGTTTATTTTATGCATAGTAGTGTGTTACTGTTAATCCCGTGCTCCTAATTTGCCCCTCCCTTCTCCTTCTCCCCTTTGGTAACCATAAGTTTGTTTCCTATGATATGACATGTTCTTTGGATTTAATATTATATAGCCGCTGAAATTGTTTCAAAGAATTCCGAAGTGATTGCAGTAACACTGGTTATTTAAAAAGGGGTGTATGAAAGCATAGAGTGTAATCTCTATTTTACAGAAACACGTGCATGATTGCCTCTGCACGGGAAAGTTGGTTATAGCACATTTTTCTTGTTTCTAGAGGTAGGCTTGTAATGATATAAACTTCCTTCTTAGAACTGCTTTTGCTGCATCCCATACATTTTGGGTCATTGTGTTTCCATTTTTATTTGTCTCCAAGTGTTTCTTGATTTCTTCAGTGACCCACTCGTTGTTTAGTAGCATGTTCAGACGCCACACGTTTGTGTTTTTGCAGTTCAAACACACTCTAACCACCCTACATTTCACTCCCCAGGGGAGTCCCAGTTGGCCCCTGCCTCTCGGGGAGGCTCTCCAAGGTCAGGAAGTGGGTCTGACCCAGGCTCCTTTCCGATTACTGCCTCTGCACTGGGACTTGGAGTGTGTGAGGTTTTGCACATGCCCTTTAAGAGGGGAGTCTCTGTTTGCTACAGCCCTTTGGCTCTCCTGAACATAAGCCCCACTGGTTATCAAAATCAGATGTTCTGGGGGCTCATCTTCCCCAAGCAGGAACCCCAGGCTTGGATCCCTTTCTCCTTGGGGAGAACCTCTGCAATTCTGAAAACTGGGGCATGTGTCTGACTATATTGCATCTCCTCCTATCCATCTCACCATGGTTCTTTCTTTATGTCTTTAGTTGTGGGAAATCTTTTCTACTGGTCTTCAGCTCATTCTCATAGATAGTTGCTCTGTAAGTAGTTGTAATTTTGATGTGTCTGTGGGAGGAGGTGAGTTCAAGGTCTTCCTACTCAGCCACCTGGGCCACCCTCTCTGGTGGGTGTCTCAAAATCTGGGGTTTTTTTTCCCCTCCATCAAAGGGGACAGGAATTGTTGACGTACTGCTTTCTAGAGTACTTAAAGCAAATATGTTTCCAGTTTGAATATTACGGCTAATGAAATTACCAGAGTGATGCATTCTTAATTTTGCTCCTTGATGCTAAGTGCACGTGACAGGTCTGCTGAGTGTTGCCCCTTTGCCATCCAGCGGCAGGCGGGGACTCACGGGGACTCGCGTGACCCCAGCTGCTCTGCCTGCCTCCCTGGGAAGGGGCTGCGTTCAGCTGTGTCCTCCCTCCAAGCTTCAGGAGCCCAAGACTCACTCTGTTGCTGAAAAATAGGAACCACAAGCATTTCTGGTGGTTTACTGTAAGGTGCAGTGATCTTCCTACAGCTCAAGGAACAGGTTCTAAAAAACAAGTATCAGGTAGAACAATTTTGCACACATTTTCAGGTTAACCATGAAAAAAATGTTTACTTGTTTAAGAAAATGCCACGATTTATGCTTTGTGATAAAAATTGTTTAATGATTATTAATTGTCAAGGACCATGACCAAATATTTCCGATATACGCAATGTATGTGATGGACAAATTAGCAACGGAACAATCAGTACTCTAATACAAAAATATCAAGAAGAGGCAGTTTTAAAAAAGAAATTTAAAACTCTAATTAAAATATGAAAAGATTTTAAACATCACTAATAAGAAATAAATATAAAAGCATACATATTAAAGGATCAGATTGGCAGGGATCAAAAAACACACAATACTCAGCATCAGGAAGGAACTGGAAATGTGACTTCTTGCTATCAGTGGGAATACCCACAGATACATTTCTGTAAGGCTGCTTTCCAAAATATTATGACAACTTAGAAGATGCACATGCTTTTTTGACATGACGGTTACCTTCGTCCAGGATTGCTAAGTACGACACTATTTATTTCACATGACCATGAGTGGGGAGCTTACTGGGCCCAGTTCCTCTGAGCTGTAACTCACTGGATTCAGGGCTTACATTTAGCCCCAGGGGAAGCCCAAGTTGCTGTGCTGGTGACCGAAAGGACATTTATTCTGGACAGAACGATCGCAGATTCTAGAGCAGGGGCCCTGACATGTTGTCAGAAGGAACACTTTTCACTTCCTTCCATCAGATCACTAACATCTGTGCAGGGCCGTCCTGGCAACTCTGCAGATGAAGGCTCACCCACGTGGCTCCCTCTCCAGGGCTCAAACGGCTGCTTTGAAATCTTCCTGCAGATCCTTATCTAGGGCAAATCCCGTTTCTCCACCCTGTCTGGACTAGAGATCGGCTGGGCCTGAGGCTGTGAGGAAACAGCAGGTTCCTCCTTTTCTCACTTCTTTACCACCTTTGTTAAAGCTTTGAGTTCCAGGGACAGCAGCCTTGTCACCCCACTCCGCTTTGGAACCTGGGCCACATGGACACCCCGAGTGTGTCCCGCCCCACCAAGAACGCTGTTTGCTCTGCTGATGTGAATGTGTCTATACACAAGTGCCCTCAGATGCTCAGAGTAGCGAGTGTGGTTGCTGTGGTGTGGACTGTGTCGTCACGAGGCAGAATTTGGGCCTGGAGACCTCCTTACATACACTTGGCACTGATTTACACACCAGCCCCTGACAATCACTCCTGGGGAGCACATGGTTGCTGTGGTGTGGACTGTGTTGTCACGAGGCAGAATTTGGGCCTGGAGACCTCCTTACATACACTTGGCACTGACTTACACACCAGCCCCTGACAATCACTCCAAATACTTGTCTACGAATTCAGCTATATGGTGCAGCCAGCCACCGTTGTAGCCAGATCTGCTATTACGGGCTTCACACATACGAAGTACTGAGTAGATCTGTCAAAACGTAATCGTGATAATAATAAATTAGGGCTTCCCTGGTGGCGCTGTGGTTAAGAATCCGCCTCAGGGGACACGGGTTCGAGCCCTGGTCCGGGAAGACCCCACATGCCGCGGAGCAACTAAACCCGTGCGCCACAGCTACTGAGCCTGCGCTCTAGAGCCCACGAGCCACAACTACTGAGCCCGAGTGCCACAACTACTGAAGCCCACGTGCCTGGAGCCCGTGCTCTGCAACAAGAGAAGCCACCACAATGAGAAGCCCGCAGACAGCAATGAAGACCCAACACAGCCAAAAATAAATAAATAACTTTAAATAAAATAATAAATCAGCTCAGGCAGCTCACAAATACAGCTGCCAGTAGCTGCTCCGTAGCCCTGGTTCCTTGTGCTGGAGCGACGTCTCAGTCAACATTCTCTAGGGAAACTGCCTTTCTAACCCACCGCAGAAAAACAAAGAAGGAAAGGAAACTACCATTTCTTCACTGTCTTTCATCTGGTAGGCACTGTCCTAGTGCTGCGGTTATTTCCCATTTCTTTCTATTATTTAATGTGAAAGCTGCATGGTTTGTGTAGTTGGTTGGAGAAGAGAACACACAGGAAGGATCACGGGGATCGTGAAGCCTGCCTGGAGGGCTCGCAGCGCACAGCCTGCACCGCTGCAGTGCAGCTCTTCGCTGACCTGAAACCACAGATACTACTGAACCCTATATATACGTTATGATTTTTTTCCTATACCTACACACCTATGACAAAGTTTAATGTATAAGTTAGGCATGGTAAGAGATTAACAGCAATAACCAATAATAAAATAGAACAATTATAACAGTATACTGTAAAAATGTTACATGGATGTGGTCTCTCTCTCAATATATCTTATCATACTGTACTCACCCTTCTTCTTGTGTCTGGGTGACGAGATGAAGTGAGGTGAATGGCGTAGGCATTGTGACATAGCATTAGGCTACTACTGACCTTCTGACCATATGTCAGAAGGAGGATCGTCTGCTTCCAGTGATCCTGGATTCTCAGCCGTGATGATGTGGATGGTTGGGTGCCGGGAGCAGACGATGTCCATGGCGGGGGAACCCAGGCGGAACAGAGCCGGACAGGAGAGATTTCATCACGTTACCCAGAATGGTGCCCAGTTTAAAACATGAATTTTTTATTCCTGGAATTTTTCACTTAAAATTTTTGGACCGTGCTTGGCCATGGGTAACTGAAACTGCTGAAAGCGAAACCACAGCTACGCGGCGGCGTGGGGGGGGGACACTACTGTACCATTTTCCAATAAAAAGAGTCAGGGTTTCTTGGAGAAAAGGCTAATTCTGGCACTGAGGTGGAAGATACAAGATGAGCCTGGAGCATCTTAATAATGCCAGAAACTAAGAAACTGCTTTTTTAAAAAAAGTATGGAAATGTCAAAAAAAAGCTGACCTGGAAGAGCTCCCAATGGCTCAAACTGGAACAATGTGAGCCAGCATTGGATTATTACCCAGAGGGTGCAGTCGTCACCGGATACGCCAACAATAATGACCGTAGGCGAGATTTGGTCCTGAATGCAAACATTCCCAGGGAAACTTAAAGGAGACACAGTATATTGGCCTCAGATATTTCCTCCAAATATTTATTAGTAACTTTTTATCTTATTTTCTTTAAAAGACCTATGAGTGTTCAAAGCAAAAATTATAACATTGTATCGTGGGGTTTATAACGTGCAGATGGGAGATGTGTGTCAACAGTAGCACAAAGGATACAGAGAGGTTTTTATAATGTCCACGTCTGAAAATAGTACACTCTTAGTTCTAAGTGGATTGTAATATGTGAAAGATGCATATTGTAACCCCTGGAACGACCACTAAAACAATGCAAAGAGGTGTCGCTTAAATGCTAGTAAAGGAATTAAATGGAATACAAAAAGTGTTTGTACAAGCATGCTCATAGACCCTTGGGCCAGAGTAGCCCAAACCAGCAAGTAACCCAAATATCCATACATAGAAAAATGTATCAACAAACTGTGATATGTTTACACAGGAGAATACAACTCAGAACTTAAAGGAGCAAACTACAGGGGCACACACTGCGGATGAATCTATAAACACACTGCTGAGTGAGACAAGCTGGCCGTGACGCATTATTGTAGGATGACAGGCGAAATGAACCCGTGGTGATTGTAGGATGACAGGCAAAATGAACCCGTGGTGAAAAAAAATCACAAGAGCATTTGCTTGTGCGGGGAGGAAAAAATTGCCTGGGAAGGAACTTGAGGGAATTTTCTGGAGGTGATGAAAATATTCTGTTCTTGAAAGGGGTGACGTATACATGGGTGCATTTATTTCTCACAGTTAATGTCTGTGCCTTTCAATGTATGGACCTCTTACCTCATGAAAAAGAAAAACAATTGAAAAAAAAGTGAAGGGTGGGTAGTAGCTTGAGGTATTGATGAAAGAGAAATAGCAGATAATTAGGAGTCACTGAAGCTGGGTGACAGGTCTCTTATAGCATTTTGCTATTCTGTAAATGCTTAAAATTTTCTGTAACAAACTGCTTTTATCAAAAACGGAAATTGGTCTACGGTGTTAGCCGGTGAGATGTTGGTTTCTTCGTGGAGGAGGGAGGGAGAAGTGATGGCGGGGTGTGTCGGGGAGGCCGGAGCGAAGCTGATGTTGCTTTTGGCCACATAAGCGTGTCCACTCTGTAATGACCCATCGAGGTGCCCGTGAATGCTTCCTGCATACGTCTCTGTATGCATGTTACATGCCAATAAAATTTAAATGCTGCATATTTACACAAAAATCCTAACTCAGTGTCTCAGAATAACAGCAGGGTTTTGTTTTGAAGCGGGACACGTTCACTGATGGTCTCATCAGACGGATTTTAATATTCCAAAGTATTCACGTCCTAACCCTCAGGTGACCCCTTAGAGTCTTCCAGTTTTTGCCTCCATTTGGTAGGTGGCGTGATTTTTATTTTTTATGATGCGATACTTTTTCCAGAGCAGCTCACCAGGACCACGACTCTTAGCACAGCACCCCGTGCACAGTGGGCACTCAGAACCTGCAGAACTGGGTTGAATCAGGAATAAAACTAGTGGAAGGGATGCCGAGGGTGGTAAGTAGGCTGTGCAGGTGAGGCTGGAAGACCACGACCCAGCAGCGAACGCTTTTACTTGCTGAACCATTTGGAACAAGTTCACCCAAAGATGTGGGTTTAAAGCGATGGTCTTCAGCCTTGACCAGGCCCCGTAATCACCTGAAGAGCCATAAAAAATACCGATGCCTGGGCCTCACTCTAGGGATTCTGATTTAATTGGTCTGTTGCACTCGGGTTTAAGGAATTTTAAAAGCCCTCCAGGTGATGGTCCTGTGCAGCCAGGGGTGAGAACCACTGACTCAGGGCTGTCGAGGCATTAGCTGCAAGTGATTTCCGCGTGTGCTTCAGGGTCTCCGAAAACAGCTTTGCCCTGTTAAAAGCAAAGGACTACTTCTTACTCAGCAGCAGGAGGAAATGTCTTCTTAGCAGATCTATTTCTGTGTCACTTGCTGTCAGAGTCAGAGGTGGTTTTAGACACGATAGTTTGATTTAGTCTGTGCTGAAAATCATAAATAGCCTACAAGTACCTAAAAAAGATGAGAAGAATTTGCCAACATGTGGAGTGCATTATGTATTTTTCAAATTTCTCCTGTGATTAGTAATGAAAACGGTATTGCTGGGGCCTGATTTCCTCAACTCAGCCCTTGGCCATTTCCCCAAGTTGTTCCAAGTCTTTCCAAGACACTTCACCACTCTCTCAAGGGGATTATTCCCAAAGGTGAGGAGTACTAGACACTGAAATCTCTGCACAGTCTGTTCCTACTGCAGAAGTGTCCACCTCCAGAACCTCGAATGACTAGGAAGGCTGCATCAGCAGTGGGTCCAGTGGCAGTGGGTGGGCTCTGAAGACAGGTGGACTTGATTCCCAGTCTCAGCCCAGCCACTCAGTAGCTGTGAGGCTTTGGACAAGTTACTGGGCTTGGAACAGCTGTAGAAACCTCGTTTTCGAGAAGAGGCATCCTTACACCGAGTGCACAAACGGCAGTGATTCTTCATCCCTCCCTGTATCCAAGCCCTTTGAAATGTGATTTTACAGCTGCTCCCACTGAGAGGTAGAATCTGTCCCTCCAAACCTTGCATCAGGGCTGGCCAGTAGAATGCAGTGGGCATGCCAGTGGGCCAGCTTGGGACCTCGGCCTGAAAGGTCTTAGATGCTTCTGCTTTTTCTTTCAGAACCCTGCCGTCTCCATGACAACAAGCCCATGTTAGCCTGCTGGAGGATGAGATACTTCAGGGAGTAGAACCAAGGTGCCCAGTCAACAGCCAGCTCCTCACCAGAAGCAGAGCCCCCTAATCAACCTGCAGCTGACCACACATGCATGAAGGAGCCCAGCTGAGACCAGAAGAATTGTCTCGCTGAGCCCAGCCTGAGCTAGGTGAGTACTGGGGTGGCTTGTTATGCAGCAGTAGCTAACTAATACATACCCCCACTGCAGACAGGATGCCAGGATTCAATGATATGTTCATCACAAGTGACTTGGCAAACAGTAGGCACCCAGTAGGCGCTGGTTTCCCTTTCCCCTTGTTTAAAGTTGGATCTCTTGAGTTATACAGAAATTCTTTTCATCATGTATGCTTGTGATTGGTTCTTAAATGCACTCAGTGCCCCACCTGACAGGAGGAAAGAGGCAACCAGAGTCTGACCACTAGGGCCCAAGGCCAGATTGCAAAATAAGAAGTTTGTCTTTAATCTGTTCCCTCCAAATCTAAACTCTGGAGGTCAAGGTTGTGGACAGATTTGAAGACATTGGGCTGCACCCTCCGGGGGCCCCATCTTCCTTCCTTTGCTGTCTGATCTCTGGAAAGGGGGAACGGGCCCACACCAAGAAGCAGCTGGGACGCAGTGGTTGAGCTTTGGAAGCTTTCTGCTTGCACCCCTCTGCTCCCTCCCTGGACTTGACACCGTCTCTCCCCACCCTGGGTCTGAGGAGAGATGTTGGTAGTGCTTTCAGCTCTAGAAACCAGAAAAGCTGACACAATGGTATGAACAAGCAAGGGCAGATGAGGCCGCAGAGGTTGGCAGGGGCCAGGTTAACTAAACTTTTATTCAACTGCAACGAGAAGCCAGTGACAGGGTTTAAGTGGGGGCGGGGTTTGCATATATCATGTTGTTGACATTTTCCAGAGATCAGTCTGGATGCTGAGTGGAGGATGGACTGTAGGATGACGAGATGGCTGGGAGGCTGTGACTGGCAGTGGACCAGAAAGAGAGGAAGGTTACCGGCAGTGGTTGTAGGGTGGAGACAGTGGGGAGGGGCTGCAGAGCCATTTCAGTGAAGCATTGTGGAGAAAAGCTGGAATGAAACGGGTTCAGTAGAGAATGTGAGGAGAAGCAGCCCTAATGGAACAGAGAAACAGCGGCAACGCAGAGCGACCTGTGGTCAAAGGAGGTCTGCTTGTTTAATGCACAACACGAAGGCATGTTTGTCCGCTGACAGAAACCACCCAGTGGGGAGGGAGGGGGGGAGGAATGTGATCGGCAAGGGACATTACACACGCAGAACTCTGGGGAGGGAGGCAGAAAGGACTCCTCAGCCCCAAACTGACCTGAAGTTGCAGCTTTCATCTTTGAAATAAATAGGATTTTGGCCTTCTATTTCATAACACAGGACACCCCGCAGATCATATCCTCGTCACGCTTCCCTGTAAGAACACCTCCGAGTTCTCAACACCCAAAATGCACAGCAGCTACTTATCTCGCCATACATTTTCCAGCTGAAGTTCATACGTATAGACTTTACACCAAGCCTTCAAAACTTAATACAATATTTTGGGCTTCCCTGGTGGCGCAGTGGTTGAGAGTCTGCCTGCTGATGCAGGGGACACGGGTTCGTGCCCCGGTCCGAGAAGATCCCACATGCCGCGGAGCGGCTGGGCCCGTGAGCCATGGCCGCTGAGCCTGCACGTCTGGAGCCTGTGCGCCGCAAAGGGAGAGGCCACAAAACTTAATACAATATTTTAACCTAAACGGCATGCTAGAAAAGCTTCATGTTGCTTTCACACGTAATTGATAGACGGTCAGAATCACGCTAGTCACTTTGCAAAGCTTTGGAGCACCAACCAAGGAGATGTACATATTTGATGTTGCTGGTCTGAGAGGCCACTGCTGTTGAATTGTGTGGTGACCAAGAAGCAATGCTTTGGGCTTCCCTGGTGGCGCAGTGGTTGAGAGTCTGCCTGCCGATGCAGGAGACACGGGTTCGTGCCCCGGTCCGGGAAGATCCCACATGCCGCGGAGCGGCTAGGCCCGTGAGCTATGGCCGCTGAGCCTGCGCGTCCGGAGCCTGTGCTCCGCAACGGGAGAGGCCACAACAGTGAGAGGCCCGCGTACCGCAAAAAAAAAAGCAGCAATGCTCTAAGCATTCTACATTCTAATACAATATTTATAAGGTATATCTAGGTGCCATATTGTGATTTAGGAAATCGGTAGTTTTTTGATTAACTTGCTAGTCCTTATCATTTTTCTTATTTAAAATAATGGAAACAGGTTTTCCTTAGAGTATTCACAGAGATAATATGACATCTAAGGCACAGGATACTGACATTAATGGCAGAGGACTTTCCAGTCTGTCTTAGTTTTAGATTTGTAAATACCTTCCAAATTACTTAAGTTCTATTCTTCCAAATCTTATAGTAAAACTGATGCTCCATAAGGTTGTACTACAAATATTCTGCTGTTTTCTGTCCTCTCTGCATAGAATTGGGGCTGTGCATACTTCAGTTTGAGAAGCATGTAGCAGTACGGCCCTTGGAGTTGATCAGAAAACTTAGATGGAAAAACGCATTATCACTATAACCTCCAATAGCAAGAAATTATTAAAATCGGTTCCAAAAGGATATTTTTAAAAGCATCTTGAAAGTGGTTCTGAAGGAGTCTTAAGGAGCCCTGTTAAAGGTATTATGTGTTACCTTTAGACACAAACTTCCTTAACAATTTGGGAAGGAGCAACCTGGGGCCTAGAGGAAGGATTCTGGCAAGAGAACTAATTTCAGGTAGGGTACCTTGTAGGTAACCATCAGCGAGCTTCTGCGTAGGCCCCCCAGAAGCCTAGGCCCGCTCCCAGCACTAGCCCCGCCCCTACCCGGGACCGCCTCAACACGTGCGGCGTGCCTGCACTGCGCATGCCCGCGGGGAAGGGGCGGGGCGAGCCGAACCCTGGCAGGACCTGCGTGGGGAAGACCATGGCCATGCTGTGTCGGCTGCGAGAGGTGCCCCGGCACTTGCTGGTCTGCGAAAAGTCCAACTTCGGCCACGAGAAGTCGCGCCACCGGCACCTCGTGGAGACGCACTATCACAACTACAGGGTGAGTCCACATCCCGGGCCCGCGGACCGCACACCATCCCGCCGGCGGTGGAGGCTTGGGGAAAGCCGCGCTCTGCTCCCCCGCCCTCGGCGCGCGGAGGGGGCGGGGCCCTCGCCAGGCATGCTGGGAACTGTAGTCTCTAGCCGCTCCGGGCCTGTGGTTTGCCCCGCCTCAGGACTACAAGTCCCAAGATGCACCGGCGCGGGGCGGTGTTCCGCCTTCGGAGGGAGAAGCAGGTTGGCGTGCGCCTGACAGAGTTCGCCGCGCCCCTGGCCACTTACTCCTGCCCCGACCCACTGCGGGTTGGGTGCGTCCCGGGGAGGGGCGAGGCCGGGACCAGGCCCTGGCGGGTGTGCCCCGCAGCCCGGGACGGACCCGCCCCTTCCCCATCCCGGCTTCCTTCCCCCGCCGCGCGCCGGAGGGTCTTTGCGGAGCCTCGTGCGGAGTCCGGGAAGCTGCTTGCCCTTCTGAACCGCTTATGGGCGCTAGTTTGATACCTGAGAAATCTCCCCCTTTGCCTGCTGCCTTCTGCGTTGTCCAGCCAGAGTGCACCATTTCGGCAGCTTTTGCAGAAATTCGCCGAGGCTTCCCTGCTCGCATGCGCAACTTCAGAGCGATTTTCGCTGTTGCTCCGTGAAAATGTCACCCTCTCGGGCGCCTTTTTCGCGAATGTGGTGGTTGAAGCATCGGTGAGGTTAATTATCAGTTTATCCAGGATCTGCTGAGAGTAGAAGAGAACATTCCTAATTCCCAGGTAGTGTATGCTGGGCGGGCTTCACCAACCCGTTTAAGTGGAGAGGGCTTCAGAATAAACCTTACAATGAAAATGCTTTAAGCCTTTTCCACTTTAAATAGACCAGCCTAATCTCAACTCAGGCCTGACTGGCTAGTTTCTCAGACACAACTGGTGACCCTGGTCCTTCAGGGACAAACTGGTGTCCCAGCTTCGGGAGAGTGATTTTTCAAGGTGTGGAGCACCTGGGCGACGTTTGAAACCTGTCAGGTTGATTATCTCTGCTTTGGATGGAAAGCTCATCACAGACAGCAGTCGGGGATGTGTACCTTATCTCTCCCGTCCCATCTGTAGAATTTTTCTATCTGTAAGGTGTAAACATCCAGCAGACTTCTGCTTCCATGTAACCTCTTAATAATTGGTGTCCCTAAATTCCTTATGCCCTAAGGAACAGTTCCTTTGATTCCAGCCTGGTACTAGGATACACAGATCTAGGGATATTCAATTGTACTATATTTCCCTAAAAATTAATTAATGTAGTGATAGGAACGGGACATAAAATATATTGCTCATTTGTAAAAGATGAAACACAAGCAAGGGCTTCCCTGGTGGCACAGTGGTTAAGAATCCACCTGCCAGTGCAGGGGACACAGGTTCAAGCCCTGGTCCGGGAAGATCCCACGTGCCGCGGAGCAGCTAAGCCCGTGCGCCACAGCTACTGAGCCTGCGCTCTAGAGCCCGCGAGCCACAACTACTGAGCCCGTGTGCTACAACTACTGAAGCCTGCACGCCTAGAGCCCGTGCTCTGCAACAAGAGAAGTCACCGCATGAGAAGCCACACACGGCAACAAAGAGTAGCCCCCGCTCACCGCAACTAGAGAAAGCACGCGTGCAGCAAGGAAGACCCAACGCAGCCAAAAATAAATAAAATTAATTTTAAAAAATTATTTTAAAAAAACCCACAAGCAAGAGCTTCCCATTAAAATTGTTTTGCTCAGGCTTCCCTGGTGGCGCAGTGGTTGAGAGTCCGCCTGCCGATGCAGGGGACACGGGTTCGTGCCCCAGTCCGGGAGGATCCCACATGCCGCGGAGCAGCTGGGCCCGTGAGCCATGGCCGCTGAGCCTGCGCGTCTGGAGCCTGTGCTCCCGCAGCGGGAGAGGCCACAACAGTGAGAGGCCCGCGTACGGGGGGGCGGGGGGGAATTGTTTTGCTCATTCACCTTTCCTGTACTGTAAGCTCGAATACAGAAATGGAAAACTTGAGTTGTCAAATTTCTCTTTTCCTGAGATTAGTAAGTTTTTTTGTTTTGTTATTTTTATTTTTAAAATTTTTATTGGAGCATAGTTGCTTTACAATATCGTGTTAATTTCTACTGTACAGCAAAGTGAGTCAGCTATACGTATACATATAGCCCCTCTTTTTGGATTTCCTTCCCATTTAGGTCACCACAGAGCAGAGCAGAGTTCCCTGTGCTATGCAGTAGGTTCTCATTAGTCATCTATTTTATACATAGTATCAATAGTGTATATATGTCGATCCCCATCTCCCACTCTGAGATTGGTAAGTTAATTTCAGAGTTTTTTTGAAAGCTGTGGAGGAATGGTTAGCAGCCTTCATGATGTATCATCCCTAAAAACCTGGGTGTTGATCTACATGAAAATAAGACTTGTTTAAACTTATAATGGAGTATAATCTGCAAAAGTACTGAATCACTATGCTGTGCACATGAAACTAATGTAATATTGTAAGTCAGCAATGCTTCAATGAATAAGACTTGTTTCTCTTGCACATTGCAATAGGTTTCCTTTCTGATTCCTGAATGTGGGATACTAGCAAAAGAGCTGAAGGACCTGGTCATGGACTCTGGACCCTATTACTTTGTGAAGGATTTACCTCTTCATGAGTTAATCGCACACGAATTCATCAATACTTTTGTCAAGAAAGGTAAGGAAAGCCGTGTAGTGTCTATGAACGCGGTGAGGTGAGGAAGTCCAGGGAGATCGCATAGCAATACCAGGGTCCTTCTCTTGTTCTGAATAGGACTGCTGGAGATCGCCTGTGTGGTCAGGTGTGTGCATCCCTCCCTCCGTCCCGCAGTAGCTCAGCCGACTCTGTGTGCCCTCATTAGGTGCTGGTTTCTGATTGCGCTGGTCCACAGGTGTTGTGTGGGAGTGTGTCGTATGAGGGTTAATGGAAAGGAAAATCTTCGACCGCTGTGTTCAGATGCGCTGCCATTGGGTGTGTGGCTGCAGAGACAGACCGCTGTTCTCCCCGCAGCCCCCATGACAGCTGTCTGGAGAGGGTGGTCTCCTGGTGCAGCCACAGCTGCTGGCCCCGGAGTCAGGTGCTGATTGGGGTTCAGCATCTTCCGCTTAGACGTTGTGGCTCTCAGCCTCGCCTGCGCACCTCATTCCCATCCGTGTCAGCTGGCTGGATTGGCTTGTTCCAGTTATATCCTAGGAGCCACTTGTTTGAAACTATTTCAGCGTGTCTTTAGGGATCCACCCTCACTACATACATCACTGCACAAGGGCCACTGACATCTTGTCTTTGGTCACACGGACATGATTCCTTTCTTCGGTTCTGAAGCTTGATGCTGGGGGATTCCCTGGCGGTCCAGTGGTTAGGATTCCTCGCTTTCACTGCTGAGGACCTGGGTTCGATCCCTGCTCGGGCAGCTAGGATCCCACAAGCTGTGTGGTGTGGTCAAAAAAAAAAAAAAAAAGAAGTCTGAGCTATTTTGATAACAGTGTGGACACTGGCCATGGCAGGGACTTTTACATAGCTGACCCGACTTAACCCTGGCAACAACACTATGAAATAGGCCTGCAGCGCCCATTTTACAGGTGAGAAAAATGAGGCTCAGAGAGATTGAGTCGCTTTCTTGACTTCACACAAGTTTGTGGCACATGTTGAGTCTTCATCTGGCACTCTGCCTTTCAGGTGTGTACGCTCACCCGCTTTCCCACTTTGTGCCCCTCTGCCAGCATCCCCGGAGGTGTGTGCTCCATCCTGAGTGCATTTTCTGCTCGTTGGTAGCCAGCTTGCACAGCTAGGCCCTAGGCAGGGGCGTCAACTAGCTGTGCTCGGCCTTGCGTGTCCTCCAGCTTGGCTGAGTGAGCTGGAGCAGTGACCCGGAAGGTTTGTTATCCTGTGAAAATAATCCACTAACTTCTTGCAGGTGTGATTTTTTTCTTGTCTTAATTTCTCCTCTGGGTTTTCTCTTACAGGTGCGTGCTATGCACTAACGTACAATACAAATATTGACGAGGATAATACTGTGGCCCTGCTACCAAACGGTAACCACACTCATTTTTCTTCTTTCTTAATTATGGAGGAAACACAAACGGTAAAAAAGAAAGAGTCAAGTCATTCAGATGTGTGTAAAGTGAAAGTCCCCCCTTTCATTCCCGTCCCTCCAAACTCACTGCCATTCTCAGCAGGCATTCTTTTTTTTTTTTAAAGAATCAATTTTATTTTTGGCTGCATTGGGTCTTCGTTGCTGCGCGCCGGTTTTCTCTAGTTGCGGCGAGCGGGGGCTACTCTTCATTGCAATGCGCGGGCTTCTCATTGCTGTGGCTTCTCTTGTGGAGCACAGGCTCTAGGCATGCGGGCTTCAGTAGTTGTGGCTTGCGGGCTCAGTAGTTGTGGTGAACGGGCTCTAGAGCGCAGGCTCAGTAGGTGTGGCGCATGGGCTTTGTTGCTCTGCAGCACGTGGGGTCTTCCTGGACCAGGGCTCGAACCCGTGTCCCCTGCATTGGCAGGCGGATTCTTAACCCCTGCGCCACCAGGGAAGCCCCTCAGCAGGCACTCTTGTTAGCAGGTAGGTGTTCATTCTTCTAGACATTTTCTATGAATGTATAAACACATACAGGTTCTTTTTTTAAAATATATATATATTATGTCATAGTCCATTGTTTCTCAGTTTGCTTTTTTCCCAGGCTGTATATCCTAGACATCTTTCCCTATTAGTACATACAGTTTTTTGGGGTTTGTGTTGTTTTTTTATTTTATTTATTTTTGGCTGTGTTGGGTCCTGGTTGCTGCGCACAGGCTTTCTCTAGTTGCGGCGAGCCGGGGGCTACTCTTTGTTGCAGTGCGCGGGCTTCTCATTGCAGTGGCTTCTCTTGTTGTGGAGCATGGACTCTAGGCACGCGGGCTTCAGTAGTTGTGGCTCGCGGGCTTCAGTAGTTGTGGCTCGCGGGCTCTAGAGCGCAGGCTCAGTAGTTGTGGTGCACGCAGGCCCAGTTGCTCCGCAGCATGTGGGATCTTCTTGAACCAGGGCTCAAGCTGTGTCCCCTGCTTTGGCAAGCGGATTCTTAACCACTGCACCACCAGGGAAGCCTAGTACATACAGTTTTAATTTACTCTTTTTAATGTCTTGAAAATATTCCAAAGAAGAAGTATACCATAATTTGTTTACTCTTTCTTTAATAAAAACTTTGATAGTTTCTAGTTTCACTCTAATAAATGATGTCTTTGTACATATAATGTATTATAAATAAGATACATGTATGAATAAATAAGACCCTTGTGTGCACTGGTATTTAACTGCCCAATTTGTCTTGCTTTCTCTTAGCGAACACATGATATTTTTAACATCTCTTATGGGAATTATTTGATTTATAGGGAAATTAATTTTATCACTGGATAAAGACACTTATGAAGAAACTGGACTTCAAGGTCGTCCATCTCAGTATTCTGGCAGGAAGACCATGAAGTTTAGTAAGTATCACGCTCACTCCGTCAGTTTCTAACAAGGTAGTAGTCTTCCTGTAACAATTTGAATTTAAATGTTTGAATTGCCTCTGTTCTCTTTGTTCAGAAGAAGTGTGGCTTTTTCTTGTCTTTAAAACTCCTTACTCCGGGGACTCTCGGGTGGGCATCAGATAGGATGAGATAGATACTGCTGTGCATCTGTTTGTCTTCAGCTGTCGGCTGCATCTTGAAAAGATCACAGACTTGGACGTGTTCCATTAGATACATATGTTTTGGGTCACAAATTCAAAGTGATGAACCCACTTGTTCTTTTTTTTTTAAATTGAAGTATAGTTGATTTACAGTGTGTTAATTACTGCCGTACAGCAAAATGATTCAGTTATACATATATGTACATTCTTTTCCATATTCTTTTCCATTATGGTTTATCACAGGGTATTGAATATAGTTCTTTGTGCTATACAGTAGGACCTTGTTGTTTAACCAGCCTATATATACCAGTTTGCATCTGTTCCAACTTGCCCTTAGTAAAGAATTTCCTTTAATTTTCCCAAGTTTTATGATGACTAGTAGAAATTCACCCATGAATGAAGAGATGTAGTTCTGTTGATGGTCTGGCTTGAACATCAGTAGTTATGGCTGCCACCTCCACAGCTAGGTTAGAGTTGATCTCTGCCCTTGGTCTTTGACTACGAAAAATGTGAATTTAAAACACCTGTTGTGGGACTTCCCTGGTGGTCCAGTGGTTAAGAATCTGCCTGCCAGTGCAGGGGACACAGGCTTGAGCCCTGGTCCGGGAAGATCCCACATGCCGCAGAGCAACTAAGCCCGTGTGCCATGACTACTGAGCCTGCACTCTGGAGCCCGTGAGCCACAACTACTGAGCCCACGTGCCTAGAGCCCATGCTCTGCAACAAGACAAGCCACCGCAGTGAGAAGCCCGTGCACCACAACGAAGAGTAGCCCCCACTCACTGCAACTAGAGAAAGCCCACGTGCAGCAACAAAGACCCAACGCAGCCAAAAATAAATAAATTTTAAAAATAAATAAAAAATAAAACACCTGTTGTAATTATCTGTCAATGCCAGAAATGTCCATCAGAGGCAGAGTTTTGGTTTGGGAACCCAAAGGGAGGACAAGAAATACAAATAACTTTTTTTATCCATAAAACTTCTAAAACTCCTGATGTTTTTAATCTAGCATGTTTTGCACAGTGCAAGCTGTGTGTATGTGAATGAACTGTTTATTCCTCTCCATTTTTTTAAGTTGTTTCCATTGATTTGATGGATTTATCCTCTAAACTGGACTCTAAGAAGTATAAAAGAATATCTTGGGCTTTCAAAGAAAAGAAACCATTGAAATTTGATTTTCTTTTGGCGTGGCATCAAACAGGTATGAAAAATAAAGTGTGTAACGATGGAGTGGTTTTGAAATCTAATGGTTAATTAAAGGGGAGTAGTGAGGAGAGAATGGTGATTCACCCCAGTGGTCAGAGATGTTGTGCACGTAGATGGATACAGGTGCCCCCCACTTTTCGAAAGTTCACTTTATGCTCCTTTACTTTTTACAAAAGCAAAAAGTGAAAATAGTGTTCAGCGTGTGTTTTGCAGTGAGCTGCTGTAGAGGCAGTGTGCACCCCAGCAGCGAGAGTGGCACCCCCAGCTCCCTCCCCCAGAACTGCACTCAGCGTCTTAGCCTCTAGCCGGCAGAGCTTTGAACTGTGTCTTTGAGTGTTTATTTCATGCATCTGTTAGCAAGATGTGTCTTAAGGTAATTGCTTCTTCGCTTTATGCCATTTCGACTTAATGAGAGGTTTTGTAGGAACGCTACTTTGGGATGGGGGGAAACCTGTAAACGTTGTTAAGGAAACTGCTTTGACCCCTCTGGCATCCCTGAGAGCCATAGTCCGGGATCATCTCGGCACGCAGCCGTCTGTCTCCACCTCCTTGGGTTGTGTGTCGATCAGGAGCTCCTGAGGGTGGGGTCTCGGGCAACTAACCTTTGCCCATTTCTCCCTTTCCCTCCTCCAGCTTCCCTCCAACAGCCTTGGCTGGAGTGTTTTAAAATAACACCAGTTATACTGCTAGACACAAACTGCTTATTCGTTATTGCAGGGTAGTAATCAGGCATATCATTAAATGTCAGATTAAATTTGTTGTACCTTTTAATTGATTAGAATAATACATTTAGTTCAGAGTTTCATGTTCACCAAACATTTTAATCGGCTCACAACTACCATGTACCTCGCTCCTTTTAGAAGTGTATCTTTGGCCCAAAACAAGATTAAATGAATCAAATCATCACAATTACAATGGTGTAGTTCTCTCTTGGGGAAGAGGGAAGCCCCTAGGCCCATTTTGGAAATAGGTCCATCTGCTCCTCCTGGGAAGTTCGTGGTCACTGGGTGCTACAGGGTTGCCTGGGTGAGGCCTAGGTCTGTAACACTTGGGTGCTTCTTCTGTGTGTGGTGCAGACACAGAGGGCAGAGAGGCTGACATCTCAGTTGTAGGAAGTCTTTACTGAGGGCCTCCTATGCAGTGGGTTCTGGAGATCACTGTGTTCCTAAGACTCCGAAGTATTTTAAGGGCTTGTCAAGACTTGTGAAGCACCTGAGAGTTCACCCGCTTAGCAAGCTCAGAAGTTAGCCAGCACGTTCTCGTGCGCTCTGGCAGGAGACACGAGACCCCTGGGTCAGAGACAGAAAACCTAATGATTCCCAGCAGTAGCAGTGGGCAGAGCACCAGCGTTTGCTCCAGTTCACCAAGTCCTGGTTCCTGCAGGGTGATGCAGGGTGGGCAGGGGATGCTGGTGCAAGCAGGGGGTTGCATTACAGGAGGGGAGCCTGGAGCCTAAGGAATTCCGATCTTTTATATTGGGCGGTGAGCCTGCTGACCTTTGCCCTGGAGGGAGGGAGGAGGTGGAGGGAGACATTATTTCTAATACACTGGGCAGTAAGCAGGCCTGCCCTCTGCTCCAAGAGGGCCACTATTTCCGTCTTCCAGGGAAGATCCTTCAGGATACACTGGATCTTACTGGGGTTTAAAGACAAGCTGGACTGAGATTCTGTCTTCAGCTCCTCTTCTGTTTCCTTCTTCGAGAGTGTGCAAATATGCTGCTTTCTCTGTAGAGTTCACTAATTTTATCTAAACATAAGTAATGCTTTGATTAAGTCAGAAGTTTCTTAGTAGAGCAGATGTTGAGACTAGTATGGTTTGAATCTGAAAGCCTTATGATTTTCCAGGAAAAGTGTGACAGAAGATGAATGTTGACAGAACTTTGGCACAAGGAGGCGAAGGCAACTTAAATGATTTTAATTTGAGTAAAGCTTTGTACAACCTCCTCTGGCCTTACTTCATCCTGCCTGCTTCCTGAAACCCTCCAGTGGGAATGGGGTGGACTCAGGGATTCACTGAACTTGTTTACACTATTCAAGTGGCCTTATTTGGTGTGTTTGAAGGTGCGGAAGGATCAACGATGATGTCATACTTTTCCAATTACCGGATTCAGGAGCGTCAGCCAAAAATAGCGCTGAGCACGGTGACAGATCTGCCGTGCCCCGTGCTGCGGAGCGGCGAGCTCAGGGGCGAGCCGGAGGCGGCCTGCAGCGCCCAGGAGCTCTTCGAGTGGCTGGGCGCCGTCTTCAGTAACGCCGAGCTGTGCGTATGAGGGCTGCCGGGTCCTGGAGGGCTTGGGCTGGCTTCTCGTTTTCAGCAGGGGTTTAGTACTTTGAAAGTTGATCGTGTAGTGGATATAGATGCGTTTTCTTTCCCTTTTTTGGTTACAGAAATAATGAGCCTGATAATTTCATATCAACCTACTGCTGTCCCCAGCCAAGCACAGTGGTGGCGAGAGCTTACCTGTGTACAATCACTGGTTTCATCCTTCCAGAGAAGATACGTCTTCTGTTGGAACAGCTGTGGTGAGAAAAAAGAACAGCCTTTTTTGCCATTTATGCCTTGCTTGTCTCCGCTAATGATCCAGGTTCCAGGGTCCTCTCACAACGTGTCCCCCTTTCCCCTTGCTTGGGCTCACGTGCAGTAACGTTATCATCTCACATGATGTGATCATCCCTGGTGATATTGCCAGGTCCTTGTCCTTTGAAAAGAGCGGAGCTTTACTGTGCTTCTTGGGAACAAACTGCTCATTGTTCTTGTTCCGCTCCCCCAGACCATTTCGGTGCAGTTGAAGTTACAGTATCACTTAAGAAAACGGCAGTACTCTATGGAACACATTATGATCTGTCTTAAATACTGGATTTCTGCAAAATGCTTCACTTTGAAATGGGTGGGAAAAGGAGCTGACCACCTCTGAATCCAAATCATATCCAAAATCTGCCCTGGCTCTAACATCCGTGAATCGCTGGGCACCGGTAACCTGCCACGGGTTGTATAGAGTAGTACTGGATTTTCATTGTGGGAGGTGTTCTGTAAATAAAATGTTAGGAAGCTCAAAGCCCGTATTGAAAATGAGCACCACGCCTTCTGAGTCTTCGCTTGAAACATGTCTAAGATTTAAGTGTTGAGGGTTTTCCTTTTTATATCCAACATCCTCTTTCACATTTATTAGCTTCGTACTTTTATTTTCCTCAGTAAGAAGGTTGAAGTTTTAAAAATTGGATGGATTTTAAAAAAGAAATTCGATAAATTATTCTGCAGTGTTTCAGTTTACAGAGCCTCCGAAAGCAGCACTGTTCAGGGGAGGGAAACGATTCTTACACACTTGGTGGGGAATTTTTTGTTCTTTCAATCTTATATGCTCTTAGGAACCGCTGAAGTTTGTTGTGTGCGCTGCATGTTGGTGAACCTTTACTGAATTCACAGTATAGCACCAGGAATTTAATTTGTCTCCTAATTTTTATAAATGAAAGCTAAGGTCAAAGCTTCATGGGAGCATCAGAAATACCGCTTATCCTGAATAAGTAAAAAAAAAAAAAAAAAAAAAGGGGACCGTTCCTAACTCTTCCTGTTTGTTAAGAAGTGTCTGTCTTTTTCAGTCGCTACTTTGACGAACCAAAGTTGGCCCCGTGGGTGACGTTGTCGGTTCAAGGCTTTGCAGACAGCCCTGTTTCCTGGAGAGAGAACGAACACGGTTTTCGAAAAGGAGGAGAACATTTATACAACTTTGTGGTTTTTAGTAATCGGGACTACTGGCTTCAGTTGGCTGTTGGGGCAAATGATGACTGTCCACCATGACAAGCACAGAGTTTAAAGTCGTGTTTGTTTACGTTTATGCTCGTTTTCCGTATTTCTCGGCAGTGTAAGGACTGTGTGTTCACTCAGACTTGGGTGATGAGGACATTTCTCAGATCGGCATCTGTTAGCATCTGCCCTGGACTCGGGCCCATCCTGTGACAGGCTTGCCGTCAGGTGGAAGCTCATAGTTGATTTCTCCCTGTCACTATGAGCCCAGGGCGTGGGCTACTGCGTCGTAACTTGGGCCACGATGGCCAGGGACTGGGGGTTATGGGACCACTGGGTAAGATGTGTGCTGTGATTGTGTATTTCTCACATCATAATAACAAGAAATCCTTAACATCATACTTACCAGAGCCAGTTCCTGCATTAGTGCTATTCATCTATTACCTCATCTAATTCTCACATCAGTCCTGTGAGGGAACAGAGTGTACATAAGCTACTGAAGTCACCTGCTTGTGGATTCAAGACTTGATCTCAGATCAGCTGGTTCCTGAGTGTGTGCTGAGTGTGTGCTCACTCTCCTGCTTCTGGGTCAGGAGGGATATTTGGATGCTGTATATGCATAAAGAACAAGTTGAATTTTGCAGTAACCTTATAAGGGAAAAGAATCTGAAAAACATATGTGTGTGTGTGTGTGTATATGTAAAACCGAATCACTGTGCTGTACACCTGAAACTGACATGACATCATAGATCAACTATACTTCAATTAAAAAAAAAAAGTGACTTGCCTGGCAGTATAGTGGTTAGAACTCGTGCTTCCACCGCAGGGGGGCGTGGGTTCGATCCCTGGTTGGGGAACTAAGATCCCACATGCCACACAGCGTGGCCAAAAAATAAAAGTAAAAAACAAAGTTGAAAGAATTTTTTTTCTCCCAGCAATATGGCTGATAAGGACCAACTGAAAACTACTTAAATTTCTGGAATACCTATCAAAAACCATTTTTTAAAATGTTTCAATGAGCTGCAGAATAAGAATTCTCAAAAGCTAAATAATTTATTTGGTCACATGGAATTAAATTAGAAATCAGAAACATCCTTGAAAATCCCCAAGTATTTGGAAACAAAATAACTCACAAGTCAAAGAACAAATCTAAAGAGAAATTAGAAAGTAATTTGAAATGACTTTTAAAAAAACTAGAATTTGTGGGTTCTTGCTAAAGCAGTACTTAGAGGGAAACTTGCAGCATTAAATGCTGCAAGGAAAGGAAGAAAGGAAAACAGGTCTCAAATCAGTGACCTCAGTTTCCACTTTAAGAAACAGTAAAAGAAGAGCAAATTAAATCCAAAGTCAGCAGAAGAAAAGGAATAATAAAGATCAAAGTGGTAACCAATGAAATAAAATAGAGAAAAATTAATCCAAAAGCTTGTTCTTTGGGAGAATCAATAAAATTGATAAATCTCCAGCCAGATTGGTGAGGGGAAAAAAAAGAGACCAATTACCGATATAAGGAATGGGAGAGGTAACGTGACTGAAGATCCCACAGATGTTAAAATAATAGGAACACCTTTATACCAATAAATTCAAGAACGTAGGTGAAATTGACAAATTCCTTGAAAGACACAAATTACCAGAGCTCACTCAAGAAGAAACAGGTAAAACCTTCCTATAACCCCAATGGGATGGCTTCAGTCGTGAGTTTTACCGAACCTTTGAAGAAATAATACCAGTTCTACACAAATACTGCCCCTCATTCTATGGGGTCAGCATTACCCTGGTAGCAAAATTACCGAGGCATCCTGGCTGGGCAAACACATTGCAAGGAAAGAAAACACTGCAAAACAAACATTCCTCATGAACATAAGTGCAAAAACTAGCGAAAGTTTTAGTAAATTGAAACCTACGATATGGTAAAAAGGTAATATGGCCATGGGATTTATCCTGGGATTGCAGGATTGATTTAACATTCACATAATCATTTCAATCAATACTAGAAACGTATTTAACACAATCCACCATCTAGTCCTGTTAAAAACTCTGGCAAACTGGGAATAAAGGGGACTTCCCCAATCTGATTAAAAGACATCTGCAAAAGCCCTACAGCTAACATCAGACTTAATTGTGAAGGGCTGAATACTTTTCTCCTAACATCAGGAAGAAATCAGGGATATCTCTGTTCATCGTTGTACTGGAGATTCTAGACTGCAGTCAGGCAAGAAACAGAACATCCAGATAGGAAAGAAAAAAATAAGATTGTCCTTTTTTCACAGATGACATGATCATCTATGTAGAAAATTCAGTGGAATCTATAAACAAGATACTAGAACTAATAAGTGAGTTTATCAAGGTTGCAGGATACAAAGCAGTGTACAAAAATCAATTATATTTCTATATGAACAATTAGAAAGTGAAATTAAAAATCATTTACAATAGCATAAAAATACTAGGTAGTTAGGAATAAATGACAAAAAATGTGAAAGACATACACTGAAAACTGTTAAATATTGCTATGATCAATTAAAGAAGACCTAAATAACTTGGAGTATATACTTTGTTCATGGGTCAGAAGACTCAGTATTGTTAAGATGTCATTTCAGGACTTCCCTGGTGAGGCAGGGGTTAAGAATCTGCCTGCCAATGCAGGGGACACGGGTTCGAGCCCTGGTCCAGGAAGATCCCACATGCCGCAGAGCAACTAAGCCCATGCACCACAACTACTGAGCCTGCACTCTAGAGCCTGTGTGCCGCAACTACTGAGCCTGTGCTCTAGAGCCCGCGAGCCACAACTAATGAGCCCATGTGCCACAACTACTGAAGCCCACGCACCTATAGCCCATGCTCTGCAACAAGAGAAGCCATCGCGATGAGAAGCCCGCACACCACAAAGAAGAGTAGCCCTCGCTCGCCACAACTAGAGAAAGCCTGCGTGCAGCAACAAAGACCCAACACAGCCAAAAATAAAAGTAAAATAAAATAAATACATTTATAAAAAAAGAAAAAGAGATGTCATTCCAAAATACAGATTCAATGTAGATTCAATATAGTCCCAGCAGGCTACTTTCTGTGTGTGTACATAAGTTGACAAGCTGATTCTAAAATTTTTGTAGAACTGCAAAGGACCTAGAGTAGCCTCCAGGGCTGTCTTGGAACTTGACAACACAGCACCAAAAGCCTCCAGCCGCCCCATTCTTTGTCCCTCAGCATGATGTAAACCCAGCCCAAGTAGGAAGTCAGGAGGTGTTTTTCAGTGTGTCCCCCTTGTGATCTGTAAGGGCGCCTGCCAACTGCGAAGAAGTTTCATAATAAGGGACTTAATTGAGGAGGTGCCAGTTGACGTTGGAAATAAGATTTATTGCTGTTAATCCTTTGGAGTAATCCGGGGTTGACTAGTTTTTTTTCAAACTATATATTCCGGTTAATACCATGTTCAACTATTTTCCATATAAAATTAAAAAATAAAAATCTGGTATACAAGAGGGGTTGTAGAAGACTGAGTTGAGGAATTTATGTGAATAGGAAAACAGACTTGTAGATCTTTAGGGAACAAGTGTCAAGAGGTTTCTGGAAAAAAAGAAAGACCTACAAATTACCAAGGCAGTTTTCTTAAGTTTGAAGCAGGGGAAACGGTAACACAGCAACCGACCAAAAAAGCTATGCCAGAACCCTCCCTTTTAAGGAGCTAAGATTGTGCTCAAATTCTTTGTGTGTAATTTACTGGGACTTGGGGACCAGAAAGACCACTGCAAGCATATTCTTCAGAATCCAGATTAGGGGAAAAGTTCTATTCCTTGGGTGCAAAGTTACTGCTATATTCATCTTAATAAATCAAACTAAATGACTTGGCAGGAAGCCAAGTGTGACCCACACATTTCTAAAGAAATGACCAGAGATCGAAGATGATTATTTTCATCTCTTATAATTGAAGAAGTATTTGTCTTGTTTTCCTGTTGCCCAAGGTTAGAGTTCTTTTCCTCCTTCTGGTATGTTGTCTCGAAACCCATGTGCCATTTTCACCACAAAGCTCCCTGGATTCTCCAGAGACAGAACTAATAGGAGATATATATATATATACACACACACACACACACACACACACACAGTATTTATATCAATCTTAAATATATGAATACATAGTCATATATAGTATTTATTATATAATATAAATATTTGCATATTGATTATATATAATGAAGATAATTATGTTGTATATTATATATAATATATTGTGCATATACATATTAATAGATATTGTAAATACAGCTCTTCCTTGACTTATGATACTGTTACATCCTGATAAACCCATTACAATTTGAAATTATTTTAAGTCGAAGATGCATTTCATACACCTGACCTGCCAAGCATCATAGCTTAGCCTAGCCTACCTTAAACATGCTCAGGACACTGACATTAGCCTACAGTCAGGCAAAATTATCTAACACAAAGCCTACTGTATAATACAGTGTTGAATATCTCATGTAATTTATTAAATTCTGTACTGAAAGTGAAACAGAGTGTCTGGGCAGAGGATGGTTGCCAGTGTATCAGTTGTTCATCCTGGTGGTGGCGTGGCCGCCTGGGAGCAGCCCAGCATCACAAGAGAACATCTTACTGTGTGCACATCGCTAGCCCTGGAAAAGATCAAGGTTTCTACTGAATGTGTATCACTTTCACACCATCGTAAAGTTGAAAAATGCTAAGTGGAACCCCGGGGGCACCATCTGCATTTATCATGATGAATTGGCTCATGCAGTGGTGGAGGAGAAGAAGTCCTGCTACAGCTGCCCTCCGTGAGCCGTAGACCCAGGAGAACCGCTGGTGTCGTTCCGTGCAAGTCGGAAGCCCTGGGGACCAGGAGAGCCAATGGTGTGAGTCCCATCCAAGGGCAGAAGACACATGTCCTAGGTCAGCGGTCAGGCAGAGAGAGTAGAATTGTTCCTTTCTCGGCCTTTTTGTTCTGTGCAGGCCCTCAAGGAGCGGGTGAGGCCCACCCACACTGAGGAGGTTAATCTGCTCTGCTGAGTCTGCTGATTCAAATGCTAATCTCATCCAGAAACCCCTTCCCAGACACCCCCAGAAATCACGTTTAGCCATAATATCTGGATACCCCATGATGCAGTCAAGTTGGCACGTCACACTCCATCGTGAGTTACTTTGGTCTGTTGTCATGTTTGTGGAGCCCCTGGTTTCCACTCAGTGGTTACTGGTGCTGAACAGGGAAGAACAAATCTGACTCCATATTGGGTCTGTTTCTTTACCCTTTGTATTCTGTTGCTTTTGCTACAAGTTAATCACCAAAGGGGTTGCTGCCTATAAGCTTAGATTATGCATCATGGCCCATCTCTGGGAACCCTGCCTCCCAGGTCATGAGCGTTAAGCTAACGTACCTTTGTTTAGCTCACAGGAAACATCCTGACCAGGCCCACCTGTGAAGGACTGCAGGGAGGAAGAAATGAACACCCCCCCCTCTGGAGGCTGATGGGAGCCAGGAAATGCTTGGCTTTGCTCCGTCCCCCTTTTAGTATAAAAGAAGCCTGTGTTCTAACTCAGGGAAGATGGGTCTTTGGGGCACACGGCCACCACCTTCTCAGTCTGCTGACTTTCCAGATGAAGTCTCTCTTTCTCGCCTCAGCAGCTCATCTCTCCGTATCTTGGACGCGGCGACAATGGGGGCTGTGAGAGCAGGACAGAGTGATGACAGATTTCTCCTTTTGAGGAAGAGACACTTCAGGAGGACAACGGTCTCTGCCTGGACCAGCTCTCGGCTCAAGCTGACATGGTAACTATGACAGCTGATGGAGTTGGATGGGCACCCTGAAGATAGCGGGGACCTTCCGGGGAGGAAAGCCTGCAGGGGACCTCCTGGGCTTGGGGCTACTCTCCTTCACCCCCTCACCTGCTGGGCCCCAGCTGACCAGTTTGTGAAGCCACTGCCTGGCAGGACACCAGCCGTCTTTGAAAAGATCTTGCTATGAGCCATTTTCCTCCAGTGATGAAAGGTAAACTTTTCTCAGGAGAATGCACTGCTTTATAGAAATAACCATTTTCATAAATATAGCCCACGCCCCATCTGTGAACAGCGGCTGGTGCATTACTGCAATGGAGTGACTCTCCTTAGTTTAGGACGGGGAAGACTCGTGGGGAAAAGTGGTTGGACTTGGGGTGGGACTGGATTTCCTTCTTTCTCTTTAACTATCTGTATCAGCTGGCTGAGTGTGAGAAGCTGTCGAAATCCGTCACCATCACCTGAGCCCCGTTAGCAGGTACGGCCTCAGTGAGAAGGTATAAATGGTCAGAAATTCGGGGTCTGGAAATCGGAGCTATCAGTCTTAGCATCTGTGAGCTCTTTCTGAGAAAACAATAGGCACAGAGAAAGGTACTATTCCTGGAGACTTTCTTTGTTTCCCTCAACTAATGAGGAAAGTTGGAGCCCTTTCCTTTTACTGATGAAGCGCTCACATCTGGGTCTTATTTCAGATCACAATTGCCAGCCTCCAGGTATCACGTTCTATAAATCTTAGTGAGTCTCTCGGCTTTTAGGCCAAACTGCCTGACAGTCTTCCGGGTGAGGGACCCAGATAAGACTGGAGAGAATGTAGGGCAATCTTCCGGCTTCACAAGCAGCCAGAATTTGTCATGTTTCTTTTAGCCTCTAACGGGCCTCAGTGTCTTTGTTCCTGAGGGAAAGTTGTGGGCATATAACGCCTACTGAGCTTCCCCAACTTGTCTCTGTGTCTCAGCTGGTAAACTTTGCCCCTGTTTCATTTTGAATCCATTCTGGAGTTCTCAGAATAAAAGTACCAGCCGGTATATTTGATTTCATAATAATAGCCGACATTCACTAAACACTAATTGTGTGTTCAGGCAGGCTAAGCATTCTGTATGCGTTCCATCAGCAAATGCCCGCTAAAGGCTTTTTTAAAAATTGAAGTATACTGGATTTACAATGTTGTGTTAGTTTCAGGTGTACAGCAGTGATTCAGTTATACATATATATCTATTTTTCAGATTCTTTCCCCTTGTCGGTTATTACAAAAAATTGAATATAGTTCCCTGTGCTGTACCGTAGGTCCTTGCTGGTTACCTATTTTATATACAGTAGTGTGTATATGTTAATCCCAAACTCCTAGTTTATCCCTCCGCCCTTTCCCCTTTGGTAACCATAGTTCGTTTTCTATGTCTGGCCCACTAAAGACTCTTACAGCAGGTGTTACTCACATTCTGCTGATAAGGCTAGAGAAATCTTCCCGAGGCCAGGTAGCTACGTAAGCAGTGAAATCAAAAGTGCGAATTGCGTTTGTGTAGCTGGAGATTTTAAACAAACTCCCTTATTCATGTTTGGGATTTGGGAGGACACAAGGGACTGCTTCAGTTATCCCTTGTGAGGTCACAAATCTCCCCCAAACCTAGTGGCTTATAACAACAGTAATTTATTATTTCTCATGACACTGCCAGTTGACCAGGAGGTCTTGTCTCCCCTGATGGTGAGTTGGCTGGAAGGTCCAACATGGGCTCACTCCCGTGGCCGGCTGTCGGTGCTGGAGGCCAACTGGCGCTCTTAGCTGGACACCTCAGTTCTCTCCTACATGGACCTCTCATGTGGCTGCTTGGGTTTCCTCACAGCAAGGTGACTGGTGACTGGGCTTTAAGAGGAACGTTCCAAGAAGACAAGCCCCATTGTGAAAGTGCTTAGGAAAACTTCACTTGCTCACGGCCCATGGGCCAAAGTTGGTCTCGTGGCCAAGCCCTGGGTCAACGTGGGAAGCTTTACAAGGACATGGATCCTGAGAGCTGGGGTTCACTGGGGTGGGGGTCATCAGTAACAGCTGGACTACAGGCATGACGGGATATTATTATTATTATTATTCTGCCTGAAAAGCATCCTTCTTTCCCCTTCAGGCTAATAGCAAAGCTCACCAATTAGCATTTCATGTTGCGTTTACAGCCCTTCGCATATAAGTTCTGAAATTTTGAGCAGTGATGTTTAGGCTGTTAAACTGATCAGTAGTTGGCTAATTCATTTATTAATTTAGTGAGAGTCTAGTGAGAGTTAACTTATTAACACACTTGATAGCTTGTGTAATAATCACAGAACCCTAGCAAGAGGTGTTATTGTCTCTGCTTTACAGGTGAGGAGGTGCAGTCACCTGGCCCAGGTCGCACACCTGGTTCTCAGCAGATCTGGTCAGAGTGTCTGCTGGGCCCCAGAGCCGCGCTCCTTGTTGTGTCCCCCCCCGCCCCCCCCCCACCCGTGCTGAACACACACTGGGGAGCTGAGGAATCAACAGCACAGGCCGCCTGAAGGCTGCGGGGAGGAGTAAAGATCTTTTAAAAGTGAATCGCAGTTAAGTTGAGGAGGAAGCTCATGGCAGCAAACGTCTGTAGCCTTTGGCTAATTTCTTGCTGATGTGTTAGACTCGTGGGCCTGGTCTTAACCCTTCTGCATCTCTGTTTTTAAAAACAACATATAAAAAGGGACTTCCCTGGCGGTCCAGTGGTTAAGACTCCGCGCTTCCACTGCAGGGGGCGAGGGTGCAGTCCCTGGTCGGGGAACTAAGATCCCACATGCCGTGTAGTGCGGCCAAAAAAATTTGAAAAAAGAACAACTACACATAAAATATACGCAGCGTAGGGCTTCCCTGGTGGCGCAGTAGTTGAGAGTCCGCCTGCTGATGCAGGGGTCACGGGTTTGTGCCCCGGTCCAGGAAGATCCCACATGCCGCGGAGCGGCTGGGCCCGTGAGCCATGGCCGCTGAGCCAGCGCGTCCGGAGCCTGTGCTCCGCAACGGGAGAGGCCACAACAGTGAGAGGCCCGCGTACAGCAAAAATATACATACATATATATATATATATATATATATATATATACACGCAGCATAAAATGTACCAGCTTAACCAGTGATAGGCATCCAGCTCAGGGCATTACGTACACGGGCACTGTTGTGTGACCACCACCACTGATCCGCGAACTCTTTCATCACCCCAGATGGAAACGCCTGGCCCTCCAAGACTTCTGAGCAGAAGAATTATTGGTGGCTTTTGAGACTTTATTTGGAAGGGAAGTGCTGGGTAAGTGCCCTTCATCTGGGTGTCCTGGGCTGGTCAGGAATGGGCACCTCAAAATCCCATCAGGTTGCCTCTGGAAGTCTTCCTAAAGTTCAGAGGTGTCCTGTGGGGTTCAAGGTCAGTGAAAAGGAAGCCACGGTCGGGGGTGTCAGGAGGTCGCTGGAGGGAGGTGGTCGTTATGGGCCGAATGGCGTCTCCCAAAATTCACATGTTGAAGTCCTAACTCACCAACTCCACTACCACCACCTGCACCTCAGAAGGTGAATGTGCTTGGAGATTAGGCCTTTAAAGAGGTGATTAAGGTAAAATGATGTCACGTGGGTGGGACCTAAAGCCAGTGGAACTGGCATCCTCGTTAAAAAGGGAAATTAGGACTGACATACACGGAGGGAAGACCCTGTGAGGACACAGGAGACGGCCGTCTACAAGCCCAGGAGAGAGGCCTCGGAGAAACCAGCCCTGTGACACCTTGATCTTGGACGTCTGGGCTCCAGAACTGTGAGCACGTAAATTCTGTGGATTGAGCCACTCCGTCTGGTGGTGCTTTGTTTTGGTCCACGCAGACTAACGTAGTGGGGAAGGACCCTGAGGCTTGGGGGCCGGCAAAGCCGTGGACCTCAGTCCTAAGAGGGGCCGAGGGGGAGGCACCTGGTGGTCACTTGGTGAGCAGTGGTTTCAGGGAAAGCGGTGGAGGTCATTCTTAAACGCTCCTATTGCGTGGTTCACTTGCTCTCGGTCAGAAAACCAGGATGTGATTCCAAAACCTGGATGCAGACCCGGCGGGCCATGGATTTCTGAGAGAGGCGAACTCTGAACTCTGGTTCCCCAGAAAAGGACAGAAAGATGGAGCAGTGACTGTCAGCCCCGAGTCTACCAGCTGGGCTGCAGCCCCTCGGATTTTTAAAAAATAATTTAAAATTGTGGCAAAAAAACACAGCATAAAATCTACCTTCTTAACCATTTTTAAGTGTACAGTTCAGTTACGTTCACATCGCTGGGCAGCACATCTCCAGGAAGTCGTCGTCTTGCAAAACGGAAACTGTACCCACTGAACAACAGCTGTCCTTCCCCTCCCACAGCCCCTCCGGTTTTAAAGGGCGAACCCGCTGAGCGTGGAATTCTGCCAGCCGGGAGAGGCTTGGTTTTGGGGCTGCTGAGTGTCCTGGACTTTTCTTCTGTATGTCGTGCGGGTCCACGTGTGATATCTAAGGACCGAGTTCTGACCGGTGCCTGCAGTGAGGGAGATTAAAATCACAGTGGTTTACCTGCAGGCTTCGCTCACTTGGTTCCCAGCAACCCCCACGCGTAGAGACAGGAATGGGGTCCCGGTTCAGCAAGTCTGTGCATCGACTGAGCTTCTCTTTACCTGTCATCCCGAGGCCGCAGGCCCCAGGCCCTCGCCCTCAACGGGACCGGAGGCACATCGCGCTGCCTTCCTGACTCCCAGGAACCTGCCTCGGTGTCAGTGAGACAGAACCTGGCAGCGGCCGAGCGCGGGGCTTGGTCCTTAGCTCACGGTGCAGTCACGCACGCCCGTGTGATGGGGTAAAAACAAAACAAAACGGGGGTCACTTCCCTGGCAATAAATGAAGCAGAGACCCAGTGGCCGCAGGTCTCCGCTTCCCACTCCCGAGGGAAGCACAATGGGCAGGAGGATGGGGGAGAAAGGAGCGTGTTGGGGATCAGAGCCCCTCGAAGGGTCGTCTGGCCAGGCCCGTCGTGGGAGGGGTCTCCAGTCCTCAGCGGGGCAATAGGGGAGCAGCCGGGATGGCGGGAGCGAGGGGACCACTGGGCCCTTCTTGGACGCCATCCCAGAAGGTGAGAGTCCCACCTGCTCTTCCAGGGCTGGGCTTTGGCCATCGGGCTCCTGGGATTCGTGGGAGGGAAGTGGACGAATCCACACCTGCCCGGGGATGCACTTCCATCGGCCACTTGTCCGTGGTGTTGGCAGCAACTGGCCGGAACAGACACTCGCGGTGCAGGCCCAGATGCCAGGACGGGTTGTGGGGAAAGCAGCTTCACGTTTCTCCACCCTCTGTAGGTAAAGCAGAGGGCGGGAGGGGAGCCACTTGAAACACCTGAAATATCTGAGGTAGGTTTATGGGTAAAAGTTTCTTTCACAAGATGCAGCTTTTCAAGAGGAAGCAGTTTCTATTCTCACCACGAGGGAGACTTCCCAGCACTTGGGGAAGGTCGTGGTCACCTCCTTGCTGTCCTTTAGTCTAGGAAACTGACAAAGGGGCAGAAGGGGGTTGATTTGTCCGCCGCCTCCTTCCCTAGAGACAGCAAGTTGCCCCTTGGCCTGAACCCAAGGCCTGTGTGACCAACGGCGTAGACCCAAGCGAAGCCGGCAGGACAAGAATTGTTCCTGCGCGAGCTCGCTTTCAGCCGCGGGGTCGGGGGCTGCACCCCCCCTTCTCTGGGGCTTTTCAAAGCAGCTACCTTCCTGCCTCAGGCACTTTCGGGAGGAAAGAAATGCATATTTAAAGGAGGCTGAATTTCATGTAAAAACAAGGCACAGGCCCAGCTGTGAGGGCCCAGCCGGAGAGGGGAAACATCCATTTAAATATTTGGTTTGCATCCAAAATCTACTCAGTCGGAGACCTGGCACTCACCACAGTCTGCTGACCTGCCTGAGAAATAACGCAGGCGTTTCTGGAGTGCCTGAGAGGAAGCCTCGACTCCTCGGGACCCCAGAGCCAGGAGCACCCGTCCGGCCCAGGATCCGGTCAGCCAAGTTCAGCCGAAGCCAGAGCTACCCCAGCCGGCGCTTTCGCTGCTCTGTGGCCGGAGCTTCCTCCGTCACAGCCAAGTAGGGCCCTGAGGCTTCAGGGGGTGGGGCAGAGCTTCCCCATTGTTTTCTGATGCTCCCTTTGGATCCCCGAGCAGCAGATTTCTGAGTTTTCCTGCCCAAACCCAAGACCACCCGTGAAGAATCAGCCGCAGTGTGCAAAGCCATTCCATTTTCCAACTGCTGTTTTCATTCAGAGTTTTCTGGAATTCCAGCGGCTGCTGCCAGTAGGTTCGTGCCTTTTGTCCTCAGGCTTGAAGGGCGCTGGGACCTCTGAGGTGAGGATATGGGGGAGAAGGGCCTGACTATATCAGATCAGGGCAGCACCCCAAAGTGGAGCCTCCCAGACACTCAGCTGCCCCCCAGGGGCCAAGGTACCATTTGTGAAAAAGCAAAGCACGAGAAATGCAAATAATACAAACCTCCTCCCTCCTCCCATGCCTGGCAATTACAGGTGCCCAGTAAATGGCAGCTGAATTGAATTTTTTGTTGGAAAGAACGGCTTCACTGACTGCAAACTCCTTCACCCTCCCTGCAGGGTTCAGGAAGGCCAGGTTACTCGCGCCTCCTAGACGGAGCGCTACCAAGTCCCTGCCACGTGCATTTTAAGAAACATTTTGCTAATCAAGAGTGCTGGAGACATTTTGTCCCCGATATTCAAATATGCGTGTCAAGGAGGAAAGCAAACTATAGAAGTCTTTTTAAACTATTTATTTATTTTCACTGTGGTAAAATACACAACATAAAACTTTCCATCTTAACCAGTTTCAGGTGCACAGTTCAGTGGCATCAGGTACGTTCACACTGCTGTGCACACGTCACCACCATCCACGTGCAGAACTTTTTTCTTCTGGCAAAACTGGAATTCTGTCCCCGTTAAAGCACACACGCCCTCCTCCCGCAGCCCCCCGCCACCACCCTTCTTCTTTCTTCTCAATGAATCTAATGGCTCTGGCAATGTCATATACGCGGAAAGAAAACTTTTTTTTTAATTTAGAAAAGATCTTGAGGCTAAGGAGAGGATAATCTTTTCAGGCACAAAATCAAAATTTCTGTTAAATCACAGTGACGGAGTCCTGTGGTGCGCCTCCCAGGCCCCAGCCTTTCTCTTGGTCACATGAGAGGCGGGAGTGAAGGTGACCATGGTCTGTGTTTCTGGGGCCTCTGGGCCCTTGTCTCAGAGTCTGAGTCTCTCCGCTGGAGTGCTCTCACCCAGTCCACCTGCTCCACACACAGTGACCCTGTGGCCCTGACCTTTTGCTCCCTCCCTCCCTCCCTCCGGCCGCATACTGCAAAAACAAAACAAAACAAAACAAATCCCATCCGTGTTTCCCTGTCACAGGATGGAACTCTAGCTCATTAACTTGGTGCCAAGGCCCTCCAAGACCCCACTGTAGGTCCCTTCGCCTCAGCTCCAAGCTCCACACTCCAGCCCCTCCTGGGACCCTGGGGGCTGCCCGCTCCCCCTGCACTGTCTCACAGTCCTGGGACTCTCTTGTCTGTCCCAACTGCTCTTCTGCTTTTCTGTCATATCCTTTTTTTTTTTTTTTTTGCGGTACACAGCCCTCTCACTGTTGCGGCCTCTCCCGTCGCGGAGCACAGGCTCCGGACGCTCAGGCCCAGCAGCCATGGCTCACGGGCCCAGCCGCTCCGCGGCATGTGGGATCCTCCCAGACCGGGGCACGAACCCGTGTCCCCTGCATCAGCAGGCGGACTCTCAACCACTGCGCCACCAGGGAAGCCCCCAGACTGGGTCTTGATGCCTCCATCGCATCCTGGGCGCTCTGGTTACAGTCATGCAGCAGAGCCGTGTACTGAGCAGTTCCTCAGTGCTGGGCGCCTGGCTGACTGACTGGTCTCATTTCATCCTTACAACCCTGGGAGGCGGGTACTGTCTTTGCCCCCAGGTCACAGATGAGGAACTGGAGGGCTATGTGAAGCACTGTCCAGAGCGTTCGTATCATCACCTTGTATTCTAATCTGTTGCTGTAGCTTCCTGCCCTGAGAATAGGAGCCGTATCTAATTTATTTTCGGATCCCCAAGGCTTAGCATTGACCCTGGTAAGAAGTAGTTGCTGCATAGAACAGAGCAGAATAGAACAGGACATCTCACCAGGCCAGCTGGCCCAGCAAACGCAGATGTCTCAGCCTCCGGGCCTGCATTCTGCCCTTGTCCTGCCCAGGGCTGGCCTTAGGGGTAAACTCAGAACTGGGGTCCGTATGGGGTCAGTTCTGGCTCTACTAAAGGAACCCTCCCACGATACAAAGCCTCTTTCCTATCGTCTCTAGCAAGCTTTACAGCTGTCTCTTTAACTGGATGAACACCTTCATTCCATGAGTAAAAGTAAAGATTTAAAAGAAAATATAACCATGTCCCCCCTTTCTCTGCTTGGTATTTCCCAATTTTACCCACTGTTGAATTTGTTGATTTGGAGACTGACCCTTCCCTTTACCCGTGTATTCCAGAATCCACAGTGCTCTGGGTTTGTTTTAAAGCCACGAAGAAAGCGTATATCTTTGAAAGGTGTGTGTGTAAACACTACCTGGGAACCAGTGTACTGAAAGCATTTTATTATTTTATATGGTGCCTGAAGAGCCAGTGAGGCTAATTACGAGGGTTTGTTTTACATACAGTGCTTCTTAATCAGTAAGAAGCACTATAGGACTAGGAGGTTTTTACAATAAAGTTAAAAAAAAGTGGAAATGTAATGTACTACAGAAAAGCACAGATAGAGTACAGCCTGATGTCTTGTACGAAGTGAGCATATCTGGATCACCGGCCCCCAGGTCAAGAGATGGAGTATTACCACAGCCCCTCCCGCTAGGCACCCACCTCCGAGCGCTAAGGTAATCGCTCTGCTGACTTCTAACACCGTAGGTTCGTGTTGCCTGGTTTGAACGTCCTGTAAATGGAATCCTGCAGTACATGCATTCCTCTGACTCTGGCTTCTTTTGCTCAACATTATGCTGGTGAGAGTCATCAGCTATGCACAGCTGTTGTTAATCCGTTTCCATCACTGTAAGAATCCCTTTTACAGATATATTATGATGTATGCATCCACCATTCTGTCGATGGACATTTGAGGCTATTGGAAAGAGCGCTGCTGTAGATGTCCTAGTACACGTCATTGGTGGCAGTCCGTACACACTCCTGTTGGGGCTGTGCCCAGGAGTGGGTTTCTGGGCAGGAGGGTGTGCCCGGCCTCACTGGATGCTGCCAAAGAGTTTTCCAAAGTGGTGGTGCTATTTTACATTCCCACCAGCAGTGGATGAGCGTTTCGGTTACTCCAGATTCTCCCCAGCACTTGGCATGAACGGTCTTTTTCATTTTAGCCATTCGGGTAGGTGTGCATTGATTTCTGGCTGTGGTTTAAATTTGTCTGATGACTTGTGAGGTTGGGCATTTTTTGTATATTTCTTGGCCATTTGTATTTCTTTCTTCTTTGGTGAATTCCCTGCTCTTTTCTTTCTTTAATTAACTTGACTATGTTACTTTACTGTGGTAACATATACATAACATCAAGTTTGTCACTGCTAAGTGTACAGTTCAGTGGTATTAGTATATTCATATTACGCTGTAACCATCACCACCATCCGTTTCCAGCTGTTTGCCTCTTATGCCCTTTTTTCAATTGGGTTATCAGCCTTTTTCTTATTAACTTGTAGGAATCCTTTACATATCCTGGATACCAGTCCTTTGTCTGTTTTATATATATTATGAATATGCTTCTTCCTCTGAATCACCTTTTCACTCTCTTATGGATGAAAAGAATTCCTAATTTTACAATTGGAAAGCTTCTGCACAGCAAAAGAAATGATCAACCAATGAAAAGGCAACCTATGGAATGGGAGAAAATATCTGCAAAACACACATCTGATAAGGGACTAATATCCAAAATATATAAGGAGGACTTCCCTGGTGGCACAGTGGTTAAGAATCTGCCTGCCAATGCAGGGGACACGGGTTTGAGCCCTGGTCCAGGAAGATCCCACATGCTGGGGAGCAACTAAGCCCGTGCGCCACAACTACTGAACCTACGCTCTAGACCCCACGAGCCACAACTACTGAGCCTGCGTGCCACAACTACTGAAGCCCGTGCGCCTAGAGCCTGTGCTACGCAACAAGAGAAGCCACTGCAAAGAGAAGCCCACACACCGCAACACAGTAGCCTCCGCTCACCGCAACCAGAGAAAGCCTGCAAATAGCAATGAAGACCCAACACAGCCAAAAATAAATTAATTAAAAAATATATATATAAGGAACTCATACAACTCAACAGCAGAAGAACAAATAATTCATTTAAAAAATGGGCAGAGAATCTGAATAGACATTTTTTTTCAAAGAACACATACAGATTCCAACAGGTACAGGGGAAAGAGTGCTCAACATCACTCATTGTCAGGAAATGCAAATTAAAACCACAATGAACTATCACCTCACACCTGTTAGAATGGCTATTATCAAAAGACAAGAGATAACAAGTGCTGGAGAGGGTGTGGAGAAAAGGGAACCCTCCCGCACTGCTGGTGGGAATGTAAATTGGTGTAGCCAATATGGAGAACAGTATGGAGGTTCCTCAAAAAATTTAAATAGAACTACCATATCATCTAGCAATTCTACTTCTCAGTATTTATCTTAAGGAAATAAAAACACTAACTGAAAAAGATATCTGCACCCCCATGTTCATTGCAGCATTATTTACAATAGCCAAGACATGGAAACAACCTAAGTGTCCATCAGTGAATTAATGTGTAAAGAAGATGTCATAAACAAACATACAATGGAATATCATTCAGTCATAAAAAAGAAGGAAACCCTGCCATTTGTAACAACATGGATGGACCCTGCGGACATGCTAAGTGAAATATGTCAGAGAAAGACAAATACTGCATGATCTCTCTTATACGTGGAATCTAAAAAAAAACAAAACAGCAAAGCCAAGTTCATAGCTACAAGGAACAGATTGGTGGTTGCTAGAGGTGAGGGAGGTGGGTAGTGTGTGGGGAGGAGAAAGGGGTAAAGAGATTCAAAAGGTGCATGTTTCCAGTATAAAATAACTAACTCCTGGGGATGTAATGTGCAGCATGGTGACTATAGTTAGCAATACTGTATTGCATATATGAAAGTTGCTGAGAGACTAGATCTTTAAAGTTCTCATCACAAGGAAAAAAATGTAACTGTGGTGATGGATGTTAACGTGGTGATCATTTCATAACGTGCATATATCAAATCATTACGCTGTGTACCATAAGCTTATACAATGTCATATCTCAATCATATCTCAAGCAAACTGGGGGAAAAAAGAAATTTTTATTGATCTTTTCCTTTTGGGTTAGTCTTTTTTGTGTCCTGTTGAAGAAATCCTTACCTGTCTCCTAAGGAGTTTTTAAAATCTGCACGTGCCTATTAAGCCCTACTTTGTTTCTTTCTTTTCTTTTCTAAGTGAAAGCAGGTTTATTGAGAGAGACACCCATTCCATAGGCAGAATGTTGTCCGTCTAAGAAGGTGACAGCCGTCAAACCCTACTTTTCTGATGCTTTTTTTTTCCCCCTTGGGTTTCCCAGTGTGGACCAGGAAACCTGCTTGACATCTTCTAAAAGAGCTGTAACGCTCTGATGCTTATTTGTGTCAGAAGCGAACTAGGCCTTTCACAGGTGTAATTTCTTATTTTGCGGGAAAACACTATGTTCCTCATCATTAGGCCAAACCCGGGCACGAACCATATGCTGGACCATTTCCACGGCCACCACACGTCCGGACAGCCTTCCTGCATTGGAGGGGATGGGCCTGGGTACAGCAGGGAGAGAGCCAGGCGGTACCCGTTCCCGGCCCCACCTGCATCTTGCAAGCGTTGGGCGCCGGTGGGAACAGGCGTGATGTCCTCGGGACAGAGCCAAGCCAGAGACATCCTTGTGCAAACAGATTGAGGGTGGAGAAGAATCTGTTTACGCTGACCTGGAGCTCCAGGGGCCGCGTGGACTGGGAAAGGGGTGAAACCGCGGGTGACGAGTCAAACCCATTTCACCTGCCGCCGTTGCTAATCAAGGTCGCTTGAAGACTTGCGTGTTCTCTACGCAGCACGTAGCCTAAAAAAAAAAAGATGTTGGCCTGAGTTGTTTTCCAGAATCTTGGAGTCACCTGTGTCTAGTTTGAGCTCAGCTGGTTAAGGCTGGATGGGACCACCGGCCCTCCACGTGGGCATGCGCGAGTGTCCGCTCGATGACCTCTTGAACGTGCAGAGGCCTGGAGCTTAGTTACGCCTGCGCAGAACCTCGGTTCCGCAGCTTTTTCCAATCACCTTTCCCCACGCTCCCCGCCCTCTACCGCCCGGGCTTCTTTATTCCGCATCCCATAAATACCCCAGCCGCTAGCCTTTTGGGAGGCGCGTCTGAGGTTTGTCCTGCTGTCTCCTCGCCTGGCTGCTGTGTGAGTGACTCCTCGCTTTGCTGCAGGCCTCGGCGCCTCAGCGTCTTGCCTTGCTGCGCCTCGGGCCAGACGGACTTGGTGCAGTAACGGGGACAGATGGAGGAAAAGGTCTAGCAAGCGGAGGGGCAGAGCTGACGGGATTGAAGCTCCGGGGGAGAAGGGAATGGACATCCTGTTAGCAGCTAAGTGATGCAGGAGCGAGAGGCAGGTTGCAGCGGCCGGCTCCCGACGTCCTCTTGCTGCGGTTGGTGGTTTGGGTGCCAGAACCGGCCAGGAGTCCCACGAGGCCGGGAGCCTGCCGGGAAAGGAGGGGAGGGTTGCCGCCAAGTGGGCAGAGGCTGGTCGGGCTGGCCTGCAGGTAGGGCTGTTCTGGGGGAGACTCCCGGGAGCTTGGCCCCACCTGCATCCTGCAAGCGTGGGGCGCCGGTGGGAACAGGCGTGATGTCCTCGGGACAGAGCCAAGCCAGAGACATCCTTGTGCAAACAGATTGAGGGAGGAGAAGAATCTGTTTACGCTGACCTGGAGCTCCAGGGGCCGCGTGGACTGGGAAAGGGGTGAAACCGCGGGTGATGAGTCAAACCCATTTCACCTGCCGCCGTTGCTAATCAAGGTCGCTTGAAGACTTGCGTGTTCTCTACGCAGCACGTAGCCTAAAAAAAAAAAGATGTTGGCCTGAGTTGTTTTCCAGAATCTTGGAGTCACCTGTGTCTAGTTTGAGCTCAGCTGGTTAAGGCTGGATGGGACCACCAGCCCTCCAGGTGGGCATGCGCGAGTGTCCGCTCGATGACCTCTTGAACGTGCAGAGGCCTGTAGCTTAGTTACGCCTGCGCAGAACCTCGGTTCCGCAGCTTTTTCCAATCACTTTTCCCTACGCTCCCCGCTCTCTACCGCCCGGGCTTCTTTATTCCGCATCCCATAAATACCCCAGCCGCTAGCTTTTCGGGAGGCGCGTTTGAGGTTTGTCCTGCCGTCTCCTCGCTCGGCTGCTGTATGAGTGAATCCTCGCTTTGCTGCAGGCCTCGGCGCCTCAGCGTCTTGCCTTGCTGCGCCTCGGGCCAGACGGACTTGGTACAGTAACAGGGGCAGATGGAGGAAAAGGTCCAGCAAGCGGAGGGGCAGAGCGGACAGGACTGAAGCTCCGGGGGAGAAGGGAGTGGTTGTCCTGTTGAGCAGCTAAGTAATGCAGGAGCGAGAGGCAGGTTGCAGCGGCCCGGCTCCCAGCGTCCTCTTGCTGCGGTTGGTTGTTTGGGTGCCAGAACCGGCCGGGAGCCTGCCGGGAAGGGAGGGGAGGGTTGCCGCCACGTGGGCAGAGGCTGGTCGGGCTGGCCTGCAGGTAGGGCTGTTCTGGGGGAGACTCCCGGGAGGTGGCCCCGCACCAGCCTTTTACCTGCATCTGTCTCTTGTTTCTGTCGCTCTTCGGGAATTGAGAATTTTAAACACGCCGCGCAAGGCCCAACCTGCAAAGAGAAAGTACGTTTTTGCCCGCTAGGCTCGGAACTGGTATGAGACGTGGTTGCAAATCTTATTTGTGATAAAAAGCGCATCGGTGGCTTCTGGGGAAGAGGTAGGGTGGGGAGGGGCAGGAAGGCGGGTTACACGGAGGCTCGAGGAAACTTTGCGGTGATGGAGACGGTCACACTTGATTAAGGTGATGATGTCCCCGGCGTACATGCTAAGGGAAATATGTCAGAGAAAGAAGAATACTGTATGGTCTCACTTATTTGTGGAATCTAAAAGAAAAACAACAAATTAAAGCTGGTGTGAAAACGTATCAAGTCGTACACTTGAAACGTGCCGTTTATTGCGTGTCAATTACCTCCTAACACAGGTGTGGGTAGTTTGCGATGAAGTGGTTCAAGTTACACTCCAGTCACTTGGGTACACGCTTTTCTCCCCAAACCTGCTCCCTTCCAGGAGCTGTAGGTTCTTGCGAGTGTCCTGGTCACAAGAGACCAACACCTAGAGGCTGATTCAGGAGCTTCAGTGTGATTGCCGACACCTGCCGACAACGCTTTTATGTGTTAGGATTCCAGGAAGGTCCGAGCCAAGGCGAGGCCTTGCCGGACGTACATGGTAGGAAAGACACAATCCCGCGTCTCCCGCGCACCTCCAGCTACTACGCACGCAGTCGCCGGAGCCTGTGGCTTGAACTTTAAAATCTGCAGCGCCCACGACCAGCATTTCCGTCCTCCTCACAGGTAATGGGATGGTCTTTCCTGCTTCCTGGGAAAATTGGAAATTGAGAGATGGGGGATGGGAGTGAAAACCCTATGGAACGAAGCACACCTGTGCCCCTGGGCAGCTGAGGGCTGGTGCTGCTGTGCTAACCACACACTTTGACTGAATAAAAATCACAGGTCATTTCTCCTCTCCAAACTGTGTTTATATGATAGTTTCTCACTCCAGGGTGCTGTAAACTCCCGAGTAATAAAGCTTTCTAGTAACAAAGGAAGTAAGTGGTAACTGTCGCAACTAACAGACTGCTCCTAACAAATTTACAGCAAAGTGTAAATCAACGGACTTTTTTTCATTTTACCCAAATCGTGTGGGTCTAGGAGAGTGCTTGGGAGGGTCCCTGATGGGCTGACCTGCTGCCATGGGGGGTTTGCCCCAGTCTATTTGAGCTGTGCTCTCCGTCTTTCTGTTGATTAACAGTTGCTACCAGGCAGCCGGCCCAGGCCTTTGGCAAAGGCTCAGAGGCAGGCAGACGGGTCCCCATGTTAGGATCAGAGCCTCATCAGCGCAGCCCTCAACCATCTGAGCTTCACCCCCAGAGCAAAAGGAGGGAGAATGCTGAGCCCCCAAGCAAGACGCTAGAAAGGTCCCCCCATCCCCAAACACCCAGTGGTTGACTCTAGGTGACCAAGGGCCTGAGGTGTGAACTGTCTGCTTCACAGTGAAATCTGAAAAGGTTACGTGGTGTGCCGGTGGCTCATGCCCCAAATGAGGACGTCTAGCCCAGCAAACTGGAGGCTGTTCTAAGGAAGGACCCACTGGAGCCGTGAGTAGGAACGAGGCTGGAACTCGTATTTCTGAGGGCATGGGTTTCCAAATATTCAGGCAGGTGCCCTTTGGGAATCTGGGTGACGTTTCTCAAGATGGGGACAAAAGGGGCATTCCACCCGCAGGTGTATTTTTTAAGAACAGGTTATATACACACTCCTGTAAAATTGAAACCACTTAACGCTAATTTATTTGAGAAGTAAGTTTCTCAGTGGCACCTACTAGAGATAACAAGTGACAGCAAAGCCAAAAGTTCGTATGTTCTGTGCTTTTGTTTTGGGTTTTTGTGGCTGCACTGCGTGGCATGTGGGATCTTAGTTCCCTGCCAGGGATTGAACCAAAGCCCTTGGTAGTGAAAGCATGGAGTCCTAGCCACTGGAGCGCCGGGGAATTCCCTTGTGCATTTGTAACTATCCCTCACCCCCCAAATCGCCTTGGTTCTTGGTTTGGGTAATGGGAGTGAGATGCCAGGCTGGAGTCAGGAGGGAGGGTGCATATTCCAAATGAGCTTGGTTTGAGTTTAAGACGGTGAGTAGCAGAAGTTTATGTAACAAAAGATGTAAAAACTGACTCTGGCTCATGAGCTCTTGAGAGCAAGGACACCTGTAACGGCGTATGAGTAACACATGTACAAACGCTTTTAAATTCAAGAGGCAACGTCACGTTCACATCTGTTTCCAGGTAAAATCAAGTCTAGTTCTCAGCTGCTTGTTTGCAGAGGGCGTGAAAGTGCAGGTGCTCCTGGCTCCTTCCCCAGCTACATGCACCTGGCCCCTGGGGTGTGCGGAGCCCAGGAGACAGTGTGGGGCAGAGGACCCTGGGGTGTCGAGCCCAGGGGACAGTGTGGGGCAGAGCTACGCTCCTGGGTGTGATTTGGTTGCTGTCAAATACCTGCTCCAACCGTTACCAGGGGGTGACTTTAGGGAAATCACGTAACCTCCCTAAGTCTGTTTTCTCACGTGAAAACTGGAATAGGTTGATTCTAATATAATTAGAGATGGCTGAATGATTTCTACTATAAGTAGTAAACACTCATTATGTGAATATACACTATATTACTATCACTGATAACATTGAGTTGCACCAATGTCCGTTGTACAGGCATAAAACCATCTATGTATCCAGTCCCTTATAAAGTGATGTGTGGTTTTTTGGTTTTTGGTTTTTTTTTGCTTTGTTTGTTTTTGGGGTTTTTTTTGGCCGCGCAGCATGGCTTGCGGGATCTTAATTCCCCGACCAGGGATCAAACCTGTGCCCCGTGCAGTGGAAGCACCGAGTCCTAACCACTGGACCGCCTGGGAATTCCCCAAAGTGATGTTAAAATGCAGAGAATAAACAGAGGGTCTCTCTCCTCACTGGCTCCAGTGGTAAACGACCCTCAGGTCCCTGGTTCGTGGGTGGCTCTTCAGGGCCATCACAGCTCGGCAGCAGGCTTCCCCAGACTGAACAGGGAGAGGCAGAAAGAGCAAGTCCCAGTATCCCGCAGTCTGATCTCAGGAGCGACAACCTGTCACTTCTGCCGTTTTCCACTTGTCTTAAAAAGTCGTTGGGTCCAGTTGCCTCGGAAGAGGAGGGTGTGAGTCCCCAGAGGTGCGATCAGTAGGAGGAAATTTAGAAGTTTCCGTATTCACACTTGGAAACTCGAAAAAATAAAACACAAAACCAGTTACATGACTGAATATCCCACCTCCGTTGAAGACGCAAGAAGGTCAGGTGCTATCCGTTGCGGGGACGTGCCAGCATCTCCCTTGATGGTCTGGCACTTGTCTGTTTTCTGGAGTAGCAACGTCAGTTTTTGCTTTATGTGTTGAGGATAGATGAGTAGGTACACACTTGGAATTGTTTTGTCGTTTAGTAGAACTCACCTGTCATTCCGAAGTAAAGCTTTTTTTCTAACGTGCTTTTTTAACAGATATTTTGGTGCTAATGCGGCTACACCAGTTGTTTTGAGGCTTTTTGGTTAGTATTTACACAGTATATATTTTCCACGTTACCTTCAACTCTTCAGTTGTAGATGTTTGTAAAGAGCATATACGATTATCTAGACTTCTTCACACAAGCATTTAGTCTCCCTTCACTTAACATATTAATACTTTGAGCTAAAAGCCACATCAACTATGTTTATTATTTGTCCATTTTCATTATTTTGGATCAATTAAATATTTTCCCACTTTTTCCCTATGTTGAGAGGATGTGTACATTTTAAAAAATCGAGAGGGCTTCCCTGGTGGTGCAGTGGTTGAGAGTCCGCCTGCCGCTGCAGGGGACACGGGTTCGTGCCCCGGTCCGGGAAGATCCCACATGCCGTGGAGCGGCTGGGCCCGTGAGCCATGGCCGCTGAGCCTGCGCGTCCGGAGCCTGTGTTCCGCAACGGGAGAGGCCACAGCAGTGAGAGGCCTGTGGACTGCAAAAAATAAATAAAATAAAAAATGGAGAATCCAAATACCATAAAATTAACTACTTTAAAGTGTAATATTCAATGGTTTTTAGTATATTCATAAGGTTGTACAAAAATCACTAATTTCAGAACGTTTTCACTCCCCAGTTATAAACCCTGTGCTTGCCAGCAGTCACCCCTCTTGCTCTCGCCCCCCTCGGTCCCTGGCAACTGCCAATCTTCTGTCTGTTTCTATGGACTTGTCTGTTCGGGCATCTCCTCTGAATGGAGTCATGCAACACGTGGCCTCTTGTGTCTGCTTTTTCCACTTAGTGTGATGCTTTTGAGGCTCAGCCACATTGGGGCGTGTATCAATACTTCTTTCCTTTTTATTGCCAACTAGCTTTCCATTACTTGGCTACACCGATTCTGTTTATCCATTCATCTGTTAATGGACATCTCAGTTGTTTCTACTTTTTCACTGTAATGAATAATGGTGCTAAGAACATTTGTGTACAAGTATTTGAGTATTTTTATTTTCTTGGTTATATAATTGGGAATGGAATTGCAGGATTATATAGTAACTCTGTATTTAACTTTTTTTGTGGAACTATCAAGCTATTTTTCCAGTGGCTGCACCATTTTATATTCCTGCAAGCAGTATAGGTTTCCAGTTTTTCCATATTTTCATCAATGTTGGGTATTTTCCATTTTTTCCATTATAGCCATCCTATATTGAAGTGGTATGTGATTATGGTTTTTTAAAAAATGTTTATTTATTTGGCTGTGCTGGGTCTTTAGTTGCAACATGCAGGATCTAGTTTTCTGACCACGGATCGAACTTGGGCCCCCTGCATTGGGAGCATGGAGTCTTAACTGCTGGACCACCAGGGAAGTCCCTCATTAAGTTTTGATTCACATTTCCCTAATGATTGATACATTGAATATCTTTTCATGTGCTTACTGGCCATTTGTATATCCTTGGAGAAATGTCTATTCAGATCCTTTGCCCATTTTTAAATTGTGTTGTCTCTTTACTGTTGAATTGTAAGAGTTCTTCATATAATCTGGACACTAGACCCTCATAACATTTATAATTTGCAAAAACTTTCTCTAGTCTGTGAATTGCCTTTTCACTTTCTTGGTAGTGTTATTTGAAGTACAAAGTTAAAAAAAATTTTTTTTTTGATGAAGTCCAACTTTTTTCTTTGGTTTTGCTTTTAATGTCATACCTAAAAAATTATTGCCTAATCATGAGATCATGAGAAGTTATACCTATGTCTTCTGAAAGTTTTATATTTGTAGGTCTTAGATTTAGTTTTGTTTTTAATCCATTTTGAGTTTTGTTTATGGTGAGTCCAATTGATGCTTTTGCATGTAGATACGCAGTTGTCCCAGAATCATTTATGAAAAAGACTAGTCTATCCCCATTGAGTGATCTTGGCATCCTTGTTGAAAATCAATTGATTATAGATGTAAGGGTTTACTTCTGGACTCTGTTTTATTCCATTGATCCATATGTCTTTCCTTATGCTAGTACCACACTGTCTTGATTGCTGTAGCCCTGCAGTAAGTTTTGAAATTGGGAAGTGTGAGACCTCCAACTTTGTCTTCACTTTCAAGATTGAATTGGCTATCCTGGATCCCTTGCATTTTCACATGAATTTTAGGACTAGCACATCCATTTCTGCAAAAAAGGCAGTTGGAATTTTGGTAGGGATTTCACTGAATCTGTAGACGAATTTAGTTTTGCCAGTTTAACAATGTTAAGTCTCCCAATCCATACGAATGTCTGTTTATTTAGGTCGCCTTTAATTCTTTCAGCAGTGTTTTGTAGTTTCCAGTGCACAGGTCTTACACTTCTTTGGTTAATTTATTCCTAATAATTTTATTATTTTTGATTCTTTTGTAGATGGAATTGTTTTCTTAATTTCATTTTCAGATTGTTTATTGCTAGCGTATACAATAGCTAGCGATACAATTGACTTTTGTATATTGATCTCGTATCCTGCAACCTTATCTACTCTTGGCAACTTACAGATGTACAACACAGCATTAACTATAAGTTGTTGCTGTACATCACATCCCCGTGACTTATTTATTTTATAACTGAAATTCATACCTCTTGATCCCCTTCATCCATTTCACCCACCCCTCCCACCCCCATCTCTGGCAACCACCCATCTGTTTTCTGTAGCTATGAGCTTGGTGGGTTTGTTTTATTTTGAATTTCGCATGTAAGTGAGATCATACAGTGTTCGTCTTTCTCTGACTCATCTCACTTAGCATAATGCTCTCAAGGTTTATCCATATTGTCACAAATGGCAAGATCTCATTGTTTTTTCTGGCTGAGTAATATTCCATTTTTCTTGTGTAATTGTCCTGGCTACAACCTTCAATAAAATGTTGGATAGAAGTGGCAAGAGCAAACATCTTTCTCTTGTTCCTGATTTTCGGGTGGAAGTTTTCACACTGTTAAGTATGATGTTAGCTATGGGTTGTTCATAGATGCCCTTTATCAAGTTAAGGATATCCCTTCTATCCCTATTATTTTTTTTAAATTTTATTCTTTGGCTGCGTTGGGTCTTTGTTGCTGTGCGTGGGCTTTCTCTAGTTGCAGCGAGCAGGGGGCTACTCTTTGTTGTGGTGCACGGGCTTCTCATTGTGGTGGCTTCTCTTGTTTTGGAGCACAGGCTCTGGTGAGTGGGCTTCAGTAGTTGTGGTACGTGGGCTCAGTAGTTGTGGCTCGCGGGCACTAGAGCGCAGCAGGCTCGGTAGTTGTGGCGCACAGGCTTAGTTGCTCCACGGCATGTGGGATCTTCCCAGACCAGGTCTCGAACCCATGTCCCCTGCATTGGCAAGGAGGATTCTTAACCACTGAGCCACCAGGGAAGTCCCTATCCCTGTTTGTTGAGTGTTCTTTATTATGATGACTGTCAGATTTTTCAAGTGCTTTTTCTGCATTTGAGATGATCATGTAGTTCTATCCTTCATTTTATCAATATTGTATATCGATTTGTGTGTGTGTTGAACTGAGCTTGCATTCATGAAATAAATCACACTTGGTCACGGTGTGTGATTTTTATATGGTGCCAGATAATTTTGTAGAGAATTTTTGCTCTTATATTAATGTTGATTTGTGGTTTCCTTCTCTTGTGATGTCTTTGTGTGATTTTGGTATTAGGGTAATATTGGCCTCATAGAATAAGTTAAAAACTGTTCTATTTCTTGGAAGCATTTACAAAGAAACTGATTCCTCCTTCAATTTTATTTTTTATATAACAGGTGCTTATTAATCTATTTCATACATATTAGACAATACATGTCAATCCCAATCTCCCAATTCATCCCACCACCACCACCACCCCGCACCCCACTTTCCCTCCTTGCTGTCAATACGTTTGTTCTCTACATCTGTGTCTCTGTCTCTGCCCTGCAAACGGTTCATCTGTACCATTTTTCTAGATTCCACATATATACGTTAATGTACGATATTTGTTTTTCTCTTTCTGACTTACCTCACTCTGTATGACAGTCTCTAAATCCATCCACGTCTCTACAAATGACCCAATTTCGTTCCTTTTTATGGCTGAGTAATATTCCATTGTATATATGTGCCACATTTTCTTTATCCATTCATCTGTCGATGGGCATTTAGGCTCTTCCATGACCTGGCTAGTGTAAATAGTGCTGCAATGAACATTGGGGTGCATGTGTCTTTTTGAATTGCGGTTTTCTCTGGGTATATGCCCAGTAGTGGGATTGCTGGGTCATATGGTAATTCTATTTTTAGTTTAGTTTTTTTTTTCTTTCTTTTTTTTCTTCTGGTATGCGGGCCTCTCACTGTCGTGGCCTCTCCCGTTGAAGAGCACAGGCTCCGGACGTGCAGGCTCAGTGGCCATGGTTCACGGTCCCAGCCGCTCTGCGGCACGTGGGATCTTCCCGGACTGGGGCATGAACCCGTGTCCCCTGCATCGGCAGGCGGACTCTCAACCACTGCGCCACCAGGGAAGCCCTATTTTTAGTTTTTTAAGGAACCTCCATACTGTGCTCCATTGTGGCTGTATCAATTTACATTCCCACCAACAGTGCAAGAGGGTTCCCTTTTCACCACATCCTCTCCAGCATTTGTTGTTGGTAGATTTTCTGATGATGCCCATTCTAACTGGTGTGAGGTGATACCTCATTGTAGTTTTGATTTGCATTTTTCTAATAATTAGTGATGTTGAGTAGGTTTTCATGTGCCTCTTGGCCATCTGTATGTCTTCTTTGGAGAAATGTCTATTTAGGTCTTCTGCCCATTTTTGCATTGAGTTGTTTGTTTCTTTAATATTGAGCTGCATGAGCTTCCTTGTGTATTTTGGAGATTAATCCTTTGTCCATTGATTTGTTTGCAAATATTTTCTCTATTCTCAGGGTTGTCTTTTCGTCTTTTTTTGTGTTTTCCTTTGCTGTGCGAAAACTTTGAAGTTTCATTAGGTCCCATTTGTTTATTTTTGTTTTTATTTCCATTACTCTAGGAGGTGGATCAAAAAAGATCTTGCTGTGATTTATGTCACAGCGTTCTTCCTATGTTTTCCTCTAAGAGTTTTATAGTGTCTGGTCTTACATGTAGGTCTCGAATCCATATTGAGTTTATTTTTGTGTATGGTGTTAGGGAGTGTTCTAATTTCATTCTTTTACATGTAGCTGTCCAGTTTTCCCATCCCAGCACCACTTATTGAAGAGACTGTCTTTTCTCCATTGTATATCCTTGCTTCCTTTGTCATAGATTAGTTGACCATAGGTGCATGGGTTTATCTCTGGGCTTTCTAGCTTGCTCCATTGATCTATGTTTCTGTTTTTGTGCCAGTACCATATTGTCTTGATTACTGTAGCTTTGTAGTATACTCTGAAGTCAGGGAGTCTGATTCCTCCAGCTCTGTTTTTGTCCCTCAAGACTGCTTTGACTCTTTGGGTTCTTTTGTGTCTCCATACAAATTTTAAGATGATTTGTTCTAGTCCCGTAAAAAAATGCCATTGGTAATTTGATAGGAATTGCATTCAATCCGCAGATTGCTTTGGGTAGTATAGTCATTTTCACAATATTGATTCTTCCAATCCAAGAACATGGTATATCACTCCATCTGTTTGTATCACCTTTAGTTTCCTTCATCAGTGTCTTATAGTTTTCTGCATACAGGTCTTTTGTTTCCCTAGGTAGGTTTATTCCTAGGTATTTTATTCTTTTTGTTGCAATGGTAAATGGGAGTGTTTCCCTAATTTCTCTATCAGATTTTTCATCATTAGTGTATAGGAATGCAAGAGATCTCTGTGCCTTAATTTTGTATCCTGCTACTTTACCAAATTCATTGATTAGCTCTAGTGGTTTTCTGGTAGCATCTTTAGGATTCTCTATGTGTAGTATCATGTCATCTGCAGACAGTGACAATTTTCTTCTTTTCCAATTTGTATTCCTTTTACTTTTTTTTCTCTGATTGCCATGGCTAGGACTTCCAAAACTATGTTGAATAACAGTGGTGAGAGTGGACATCCTTGTCTTGTTCCTGATCTTAGAGGAAATGCATTCAGTTCTTCACCACTGAGAATGATGTTTGCTGTGGGTTTGTCATATATGGCCTTTATTATGTTGAGGTAGGTTCTCTCTATGCCCACTTTCTGGAGAGTTTTTTTTTTCATAAATGGGTGTTGAATTTTGTCAAAAGCTTTTTCTGCATCTGTTGAGATGCTCATATGGTTTTTATTCTTCAATTTGTTAATGTGGTGTATCACATTGATTTGCGTATGTTGAAGAATCCTTGCATCCCTGGGATAAATCCCACTCGATCGTGGTGTATGATCCTTTTAATGTGTTGTTGGATTTTGTTTGCTAGTATTTTGTTGAGGATTTCTGCATCTATATTCATCAGTGATACTGGTCTGTAATTTTCTTTTTTTGTACTATCTTTGTCTAGCTTTGGTATCAGGGTGATGGTGGCCTTATAGAACGAATTTGGGAGTGTTCCTTCCTCTGCAATTTTTTGGAAGAGTTTGAGAAGGATGGGTGTTAGCTCTTCTCTAAATGTTTGATAGAATTCACCTGTGAAGCCATCTGGTCCTGGACTTGTGTTTGTTGGAAGATTTTTTTTTTTTTTTTTTTTTTTTTTTTGCGGTACGCTGGCCTCTCACTGTTGTGGCCTCTCCCGTTGCGGAGCACAGGCTCCAGACGCGCAGGCTCAGCAGCCATGGCTCACGGGCCCAGCCGCTCCGCGGCATGTGGGATCTTCCCGGACCGGGGCACGAACCCGTGTCCCCTGCATCGGCAAGCGGACTCTTAACCACTGCGCCACCAGGGAAGCCCTGTTGGAAGATTTTTAATCACACTTTCAATTTCATTACTTGTGATTGGTCTGTTCATATTTTGTTACTTCCTGGTTCAGTCTGGGAAGGTTATACCTTTTAAGAATTTGTCCATTTCTTCTAGGTTGTCCATTTTATTGGCATAGAGATGCTTGTAGTAGTCTCTTAGGATGCAATTCTACAAATACAAAATACAAATACAAATTCTACAAATACAGATTCTACAAATACAAATTCTACAAATATAAATTCTGTGGTGTCTGGTGTAACTTCTCCTTTTTCATTTCTAATTTTATTGATTTGAGTCCTCTCCCTCTTTTTCTTGATGAGTCTGGCTAATGGTTTATCAATTTTGTTTATCTTCTCAAAGAACCAGCTTTTAGTTTTATTGATCTTTGCTATTGTTTTCTTTGTTTCTCTTTTATTTCTGCTCTGATCTTTAGGATTTCTTTGCTTCTGCTAACCTTGGGTTTTGTTTGTTCTTCTTTCTCTAGTTCCTTTAGGTGTAAGGTTAGATTGTTTACTTGAGATTTTTCTTGTTTCTTGAGGTAGGCTTGTATAGCTATAAACTTCCTTCTTAGAATTGCTTTTGCTGCATCCCATAGGTTTTGGATCATCGTGTTTTCATTGTCATTTGTCTCTAGGTATTTTTGATTTCCTCTGATTTCTTCAGTGATCTCTTGGTTATTTAGTAACATGTTGTTTAGCCTCCATGTGTTTGTGGTTTTTACATTTTTTCCCCCTGTAATCCATTTCTAATCTCATAGCATTGTGGTCAGAAAAGATGCTTGATATGATTTCAATTTTCTTAAATTTACTGAGGCTTGATTTGTCACCCAAGACGTGATCTGTCCTGGAGAATGTTCTGTGCGCACTTGAGAAGAAAGTGTAATCTGCTGTTTTTGGATGGAATGTCCTATCAATATCAATTAAATCTCTGGTCTATTGTGTCATTTAAAGCTTCTGTTTCCTTATTTATTTTCATTTTGGATGATCTGTCCATTGGTGTGAGGTGTTCAAGTCCCTCCCTATTATTGTGTTCTGTCAATTTCCTCTTTTATGGCTGTTAGCAGTTGCCTTATGTATTGAGGTGCTCCTATGTTGGGTGCATATATATTTATAATTGTTATATCTTCTTGGATTGATCCCTTGATCATTATGTAGTGTTCTTCCTTGTCTCTTGTAACATTCTTTATTGGAAAGTCTATTTTATCTGATATGAGTATAGCTACTCCAGCTTTCTTTTGATTTCCATTTGGATGGAATATCTTTTTCCATCCCCTCACTTTCAGTCTGTATGTGTCTCTAGGTCTGAAGTGGGTCTCTTGTAGACAGCATATAGATGGGTCTTGTTTCTGTATCCATTCAGCAAGCCTGTGTCTTTTGGTTGGAGCATTTAATGCATTCACGTTTAAGGTAATTATTGATATGTATGTTCTTATGGCCATTTTCTTAATTGTTTTGCGTTTGTTTTTGTAGGTCCTTTTCTTCTCTTGTGTTTCCCACTTAGAGAAGTTCCTTTAGCATTTGTTGTAGAGCTGGTTTGGTGGTGCTGAATTCTCTTAGCTTTTGCTTGTCTGTGAAGCTTTTGATTTCTCCATCGAATCTAAATGAGATCCTTGCTGGGTAGAGTAATCTTGGTTGTAGGTTCTTCCCTTTCATCACTTTAAGTATTATCATGCCACTCCCTCCTGGCTTGTAGAGTTTCTGCTGAGAAATCAGCTGCTTAACATTATGGGGGTTCCCTTGTATGTTATTTGTCATTTTTCCCTTACTGCTTTCAATAATTTTTCTTTCTTTAATTTTTGCCAGTTTGATTACTATGTGTCTCGGCGTATTTCTCCTTGGGTTTATCCTGTATGGGACTCTCTGCGCTTCTTGGACCTGGGTGGCTATTTCCTTTCCCATGTTAGGGAAGTTTTCAACTATAATCTCTTCATATATTTTCTCGGGTTCTTTCTCTCTCTTCTCCTTCTGGGACCCCTATAATATGAATGTTGTTGCGTTTAATGTTGTCCTAGAGGTCTCTTAGTCTGTCTTCATTTCTTTTCATTCTTTTTACTTTAGTCTGTTCCGCAGCAGTAAATTCCACCATTCTGTCTTCCAGGTCACTTATCTGTTCTTCTGCCTCAGTTATTCTGCTATTGATTCCTTCTAGTGTAGTTTCCATTTCAGTTATTGTATTGTTCATCTGTTTGTTCTTTAATTCTTCTTGGTCTTTGTTAAACTTCTTGCAACTTCTTGATCTTTGCCTCCATTCTTTTTCCGAGCTCCTGGCTCATCTTCACTATCATTATTCTGAGTTCTTTTTCTGGAAGGTTGCCTATCTCCACTTCACTAGGTTTTCTGGGGTTTTATCTTGTTCCTTTTTCTGGTCCATAGGTCTCTGCCTTTTCATTTTGTCTGTCTTTCTGTGAATGTGGTACTGATTCCTCCTTAAGTGTTTGATAGAATTCATGAGTGGAACCATTTGGTCCAGGGCTTTTCTTTGTGGGAAGTTTTTGATTACTGACTCAGTCTCTTTACTTGTTATAGGTGTATTCAAGTTGTCTATTGCTTGAGTCAGGTTCAGTAGTTTGTTTCTTTCTAGGAATTAGCCCGTCTCATGTCACTTATCTAGTTTGTTGGCATACAGTTGCTCATAGTGCTGCCTTATGTTCTTTTTATTTCTGTAAGTTAGGTAGTACTGTTTTCTCTCTCCTGCTATTAGTAATTTGAGTATTTTTTCCTTAATCAGTCTAATTTTTTCTAAGAACTAACATTTGGTTTCCTTGATTTTGCTCTACTATTTTTATATTCTCCATTTTACTTATTTCTGCTCTAATCTTTTTTTCATTTCCTTCCTTCTGCTTCCTATGGGTTTAGTATGCTCTTTTTTCTAGTTTAAGGTGTAATGTTATTGACTTAATATCTGTTTACTTTTTAACAGGTGTTATATAATTTATTGAATGTTTTTCACTTTCATTTATCTCTGAATATTTTCTAATTTCTCTTGTAAAAGTTTATTCTTTAGGAATTTAATCTTTTAATGTCCTCATATATTTTACTTTCCTAAATTTCTTATTGGTATCTAATTTCATTCCATTGTGGTTGAAGGACATAGTTTGTATGACTTCAATCCTTTTAAGTTCAGTTTTAGAATATGACATAAAATTTAGGGAAATAGGAATTAATGTTAAAACTCATTAGACCTTAGCCTTTGTTTAGTACAGGCATTTGTTAAAAAAAAAAAAGTCACCTAAGGACATAATATGGCTCTAAGATCATAAAGTCAACTTTTAGAAAATGTTAGTCTTTCAATCACAGCAAAAAGTTACTTTTAAACCAATGTTCAAATCATCCACTGCCATTTTTACCAAGCAGATATTTGTCTGCATCTTCAGAGACACCATCATAATGTTCCCTGGAGGACAGGGAGTTTTCTGGAATGTTGCCAGCCCTTCCTCTGTTGCCAAGCAGTGAAGCTGTTTATTTTTTTTATAGAGGGGTGATTTTTTCAAAAATTGATTTTTTTTTTTTTTTGGCTGTGTTGGGTCTTTGTTTCTGTGTGTGGTCTTCCTCTAATTGTGACAAGCGGGGGCTACTCTTTGTCACGGTGCGTGGGCTTCTCATTGCAGTGGCTTCTCTTTTTTTTTTAACATCTTTATTGGGGTATAATTGCTTTACAATGGTGTGTTAGTTTCTGCTTTATAACAAAGTGAATCAGTCATACATAAACATATGTTCCCATATGTCTTCCCTCTTGCGTCTCCCTCCCTCCCACCCTCCCTATCCCACCCCTCCAGGCTGTCACAAAGCACCGAGCCAATATCCCTCTGCCATGCGGCTGCTTCCCACTAGCTATCTACCTTACTACGTTTGTTAGTGTGTATATGTCCATGACTCTCTCTCGCCCTGTCACAGCTCACCCTTCCCCCTCCCCATATCCTCAAGTCCGTTCTCTAGGAGGTCTGCGTCTTTATTCCTGCCTTACCCCTATGTACTTCATGACATTTTTTTCTTAAATTCCATATATATGTGTTAGCATACGGTATTTGTCTTTTTCTTTCTGACTGACTTCACTCTGTATATGACAGACTCTAGGTCTATCCACCTCATTACAAATAGCTCAATTTCGTTTCTTTTTATGGCTGAGTAATATTCCATTGTATATATGTGCCACATGTTCTTTATCCATTCATCTGATGATGGGCACTTAGGTTGTTTCCATCTCCGGGCTATTGTAAATAGAGCTGCAATGAACATTTTGGTACCTGACTCTCTGAATTTTGGTTTTCTCAGGGTATATGCCCAGTAGTGGGATTGCTGGGTCATATGGTAGTTCTATTTGTAGTTTTTTAAGGAACCTCCATACTGTTCTCCATAGTGACTGAACCAATTCACATTCCCACCAGCAGTACAAGAGTGTTCCCTTTTCTCCACAGCCTCTCCAACATTTATTGTTTCTAGATTTTTTGATGATGGCCATTCTGACTGGTGTGAGATGATATCTCATTGTAGTTTTGATTTGCATTTCTCTAATGATTAGTGATGAGCATTCTTTCATGTGTTTGTTGGCAGTCTGTATATCTTCTTTGGAGAAATGTCTGTTTAGGTCTTCTGCCCATTTTTGGATTGGGTTGTTTGTTTTTTTGTTATTGAGCTGCATGAGCTGCTTGTAAATTTTGGAGATTAGTCCTTTGTCGGTTGCTTCATTTGCAAATATTTTCTCCCATTCTGAGGGTTGTCTTTTGGTCTTGTTTATGGTTTCCTTTGCTGTGCAAAAGCTTTGAAGTTTCATTAGGTCCCATTTGTTTGTTTTTGCTTTTATTTCCATTACTCTAGGAGGTGGGTCAGAAAGGACCTTGCTGTGATTTATGTCATAGAGTGTTCTGCCTATGTTTTCCTCTAAGAGTTTGATAGTTTCTGGCCTTACATTTAGGTCTTTAATCCATTTTGAGCTTATTTTTGTGTATGGTGTTAGGGAGTGATCTAATCTCATACTTTTACATGTACCTGTCCAGTTTTCCCAGCAGCAGTGGCTTCTCTTGTGGAGCACGGGCTCTAGGCACGTGGGCTCAGTAGTTGTGGCTCATGGGCTCTAGAGCGCAGGCTCAGTAGTTGTGGCGCATGGGCTTAGTTGCTTCATGGCATGTGGGATCTTGCCGGACCAGGGCTCGAACCCGTGTCCCCTGCATTGGCAGGTGGATTCTTAACCACGGTGCCACCAGGGAAGCCCCGAGGCGTGATACTTTATTTTCATTTTTTAAATTCAGGTATAGTTGATTTACAGTATTATATAAGTTTCATGTATACGACATAGTTATTCACAAATTTTAAACCTTTAAATAACTTCACTTATAGTTATTATAAAACATTGGCTATATTCCCTGCACTGTACAATATATCCTTGTAGTTTATTTTATACAGAGTTTGTGCCTCTTAATCCCCTACCCCTATCTTGCCCCTCTCCCCACTGGTAACCACTAGTTCTCTACATGTGTGAGTTTGTTTCTTTTGTTATATTAACTAATTTGTTTTATTTTTTAGATTCCACATATAAGTGATATCCTATAGCATTTGTCTTTCTGTCTTATTTCACTAAACATAATGACCTCCAAGTTGTTGCAAATGGCAAAATTTCATTCTTTTTATGGCTGAGTAGTATTCCATTATATGCTGCTACCACATGTTTATCCATTCATCTGCTGATGGACACTTAAGTTGCTTTCATATCTTGGCTATTATAAACAATACTGCTGTGAACATTGGAGTGCATGCGTCTTTTCCAGTTAGTGTTTTCATTTTCTTTGGATCTATACCCAGGAGTGGAATTGCTAGATCATATGGTGCTTCTATTTTTAGTTATTTGAGGAACCTCCATACTTTTTTCTGTGGTGGCTGTACCAATTTACATTCCCACCAGCAGTGTACCAGGGTTCCCTTTTCTCCACATCACATCTTCACCAACATTTGTTATTAGTCTTTTTTTATTTTTGGTTGTGCCACGCGGCATGTGAGATCTTAGTTCCCCAACCAAGGATTGTGCCCTCTGCAGTGGAAGTGTGGAGTCTTAACCACTGGACTGCCAGGGAAATCCCTTAATGGTCTTTTTGATGATAGCCATTCTGACAGGTGTGAGATAGCTCATTATGGTTTTGATTTGCATTTTTCTGATTGACAATATTGAGCATCTTATGTGCCTGTTGGTCATCTGTATGTGTTGGAAAAATGTCTACTCAGGTCTTCTGCCTATGTTTTAAGTTCATATATATATATATATATATATATATATTTTGTGTGTGTGGTACACGGGCCTCTCACTGTTGTGGCCTCTCCCGTTGCGGAGCACAGGCTCCGGACGCGCAGGCTCGGCGGCCATGGCTCACGGGCCCAGCCACTCTGCGGCATGTAGGATCTTCCCGGACCGGGGCACGAACCCGTGTCCCCTGCATCGGCAGGCGGACACTCAACCATCTGCACCACCAGGGAAGCCCATACTTTTCTGATGCTTTTCTTTTTCCCCCTTGGGTTTCCCAGTGTGGACCAGGAAACCTGCTTGACATCTTCTAAAAGAGCTGTAACGCTCTGATGCTTATTTGTGTCAGAAGCGAACTAGGCCTTTCACAGGTGTAATTTCTTATTTTGCGGGAAAACACTATGTTCCTCATCATTAGGCCAAACCCGGGCACGAACCATATGCTGGACCATTTCCACGGCCACCACACGTCCGGACAGCCTTCCTGCATTGGAGGGGATGGGCCTGGGTACAGCAGGGAGAGAGCCAGGCGGTACCCGTTCCCGGCCCCACCTGCATCCTGCAAGCGTTGGGCGCCGGTGGGAACAGGCGTGATGTCCTCGGGACAGAGCCAAGCTAGAGACATCCTTGTGCAAACAGATTGAGGGTGGAGAAGAATCTGTTTACGCTGACCTGGAGCTCCAGGGGCCGCGTGGACTGGGAAAGGGGTGAAACCTCGGGTAATGAGTCAAACCCATTTCACCTGCCGCCGTTGCTAATCAAGGTCGCTTGAAGACTTGCGTGTTCTCCACGCAGCACGTAGCCTAAAAAAAAAGATGTTGGCCTGAGTTGTTTTCCAGAATCTTGGAGTCACCTGTGTCTAGTTTGAGCTCAGCTGGTTAAGGCTGGATGGGACCACCGGCCCTCCACGTGGGCATGCGCGAGTGTCCGCTCCATGACCTCTTGAACGTGCAGAGGCCTGGAGCTTAGTTACGCCTGCGCAGAACCTCGGTTCCGCAGCTCTTTCCAATCACCTTTCCCCACGCTCCCCGCCCTCTACCGCCCGGGCGTCTTTATTCCGCATCCCATAAATACCCCAGCCGCTAGCCTTTCGGGAGGCGCGTCTGAGGTTTGTCCTGCTGTCTCCTCGCCCGGCTGCTGTGTGAGTGACTCCTCGCTTTGCTGCAGGCCTCGGCGCCTCAGCGTCTTGCCTTGCTGCGCCTCGGGCCAGACGGACTTGGTGCAGTAACGGGGGCAGATGGAGGAAAAGGTCTAGCAAGCGGAGGGGCAGAGCTGACGGGATTGAAGCTCCGGGGGAGAAGGGAATGGACATCCTGTTAGCAGCTAAGTGATGCAGGAGCGAGAGGCAGGTTGCAGCGGCCCGGCTCCCGACGTCCTCTTGCTGCGGTTGGTGGTTTGGGTGCCAGAACCGGCCAGGAGTCCCACGAGGCCGGGAGCCTGCCGGGAAAGGAGGGGAGGGTTGCCGCCACGTGGGCAGAGGCTGGTTGGGCTGGCCTGCAGGTAGGGCTGTTCTGGGGGAGACTCCCGGGAGGTGGCCCCGCACCAGCCTTTCACCTGCATCTCTCTCTTGTTTCTGTCGCTCTCCGGGAATTGAGAATTTTAAACACGCCACGCAAGGCCCAACCTACAAAGAGAAAGTACGTATTTGCCCGCTGGGCTCGGAACTGGTATGAGACGTGGTTACAAATCTTATTTGTGATAAAAAGCGCATCGGTGGCTTCTGGGGGAGAGGTAGGGTGGGGAGGGGCAGGAGGGTGGGTTACAAGGAGGCTCGAGGAAACTTTGCGGTGATGGAGACGGTCACAGTTGATTAAGGTGATGATGTCCCCGGCGTACATGCTAAGGGAAATATGTCAGAGAAAGACGAATACTGTATGATCTCACTTATTTGTGGAATCTAAAAGAAAAACAACAAACCAAAGCTGGTGTGAAAACGTATCAAGTCGTACACTTGAAACGTGCCGTTTATTGCGTGTCAATTACCCATTGAAGCTGTTAAACCTCCTAACACAGGTGTGGGTAATTTGCGATGAAGTGGTTCAAGTTACACGTCAGTCACTGGGGTACACGCTTTTCTCCCCAAACTTGCTCCCTTACAGGAGCTGTAGGTTCTTCCAAGTGTCCTGGTCACAAGAGACCAACACTTAGAGGCTGATTCAGGAGCTTCCGTGTGATTGCCGACACCGGTTTTATGTGTTAGGATTCCAGGAAGGTCCGAGCCAAGGCGAGGCCTTGCCGGACGTACATGGTAGGAAAGACACAATCCCGCGTCTCCCGCGCACCTCTAGCTACTACGCACGCAGTCGCCGGAGCCTGTGGCTTGAACTTTAAAATCTGCAGGGCCCACGACCAGCATTTCCGTCCTCCTCACAGGTAATGGGATGGTCTTTCCTGCTTCCTGGGAAAATTGGAAATTGAGAGATGGGGGATGGGAGTGAAAACGCTATGGAACGAAGCACACCTGAGCCCCTGGGCAGCTGACGGCAGGTGCTGCTGTGCTAACCACACACTTTGACTGAATAAGAATTACAGGTCATTTCTCCTCTCCAAACTGTGTTTATATGATAGTTTCTCACTCTAGGATGCTGTAAACTCCAGAGTAATAAAGCTTTCTAGTAACAAAGGAAGTAAGTGGTAACTGTTGCAACTAACAGACTGCTCCTAACAAAAATTTACAGCAAAGTGTAAATCAACGGACTTTTTTTCATTTTACCCAAATTGTGTGGGTCTGGGAGAGTGCTTGGGAGGGTCCCTGATGGGCTGACCTGCTGCCGTTGGGGGGTTTGCCCCAGTCTATTTGAGCTGTGCTCTCCATCTTTCTGTTGATTAACAGTTGCTACCAGGCAGCCGGCCCAGGCCTTTGGCAAAGGCTCAGAGGCAGGCAGACGGGTCCCCATGTCAGGATCAGAGCCTCATCAGCGCAGCCCTCAACCATTTGAGCTTCACCCCCAGAGCAAAAGGAGGGAGAATGCTGAGCCCCCAAGCAAGACGCTAGAAAGGTCCCCCCCATCCCCAAACACCCAGCGGTGAACTCCAGGTGACCAAGAGCCTGAGGTGTGAACTGTCTGCTTCACAGTGAAATCTGAAAAGGTTACGTGGTATGCTGGTGGCTCATGCCCCAACATGAGGATGTCTAGCCCAGCAAACTGGAGGCCGTTCTAAGGAAGGACCCACTGGAGCCGTGAGTAGGAACGAGGCTGGTACTCGTATTTCTGAGGGCATGGGTTTCCAAATATTCAGGCAGGTGCCCTTTGGGAATCTGGGTGACGTTTCTCAAGATGGGGACAAAAGGGGCATTCCACCAGCAGGTGTATTTTATAAGAACAGGTTATATACACACTCCTGTAAAATTGAAACCACTTAACGCTAATTTGAGAAGTAAGTTTCTCAGTGGCACCTACTAGAGATAACAAGTGACAGCAAAACCAAAAGGTCGTATGTTCTGTGCTTTTTGTTTTGGGTTTTTGTGGCTGCACTGCGTGGCATGTGGGATCTTAGTTCCCTGCCCAGGGATTGAACCACAGCCCTTGGTAGTGAAAGCATGGAGTCCTAGCCACTGGAGCGCCGGGGAATTCCCTTGTGCATTTGTAACTATCCCTCACCCCCCAAATCGCCTTGGTTCTTGGTTTGGGTAATGGGAGTGAGATGCCAGGCTGGAGTCAGGAGGGAGGGTGCATATTCCAAATGAGCTTGGTTCCTGAGTTTAAGGCGGTGAGTAGCAGAAGTTTATGTAACAAAAGATCTAAAAACTGGACTGGCTCATGAGCTCTTGAGAGCAAGGACACCTGTAACGGCATATGAGTAACACATGTACAAACGCTTTTAAATTCAAGAGGCAACATCACGTTCACATCTGTTTCCAGGTAAAATCAAGTCTAGTTCTCAGCTGCTTGTTTGCAGAGGGCGTGAAAGTGCAGGTGCTCCTGGCTCCTTCCCCAGCTACATGCACCTGGCCCCTGGGGTGTGCGGAGCCCAGGGGACAGTGTGGGGCAGAGGACCCTGGGGTGTCTGGAGCCCAGGGGACAGTGCGGGGCAGAGCTACGCTCCTGGGTGTGATTTGGTTGCTGTCAAATACCTGCTCCTAACCCTTACTAGGGGGTGACCTTAGGGAAATCACGTAACCTCCCTAAGCCTGTTTTCTCACCTGAAAAATGGAATAGGTTGATTCTAATATAATTAGAGATGGCTGAATGATTCCTACTGTAAGTAGTAAACACTCATTATATGAATATACACTATATCACTGTCACTGATAACATCTCGAGTTGCACCAATGTCCGTTGTACAGGCATAAAACCATCTATGTATCCAGTCCCTTATAAAGTGATGTGTGGTTTTTGTTTTTTTCTTTGTTTTTGGGGTTTTTTTGGCCATGTAGCATGGCTTGCGGGATCTTAATTCCCCGACCAGGGATCAAACCTGTGCCCCGTGCAGTGGAAGCACCGAGTCCTAACTACTGGACCGCCTGGGAATTCCCCAAAGTGATGTTAAAATGCAGAGAATAAACAGAGGGTCTCTCTTCTCCCTGGCTCCAGTGGTAAACGACCCTCAGGTCCCTGGTTCGTGGGTGGCTCTTCAGGGCCACCACAGCTGGACAGCAGGCTGCCCCAGAGTGAGCAGGGAGAGGCAGAAAGCGCAAGTCCCAGTATCCCGCAGTCTGATCTCAGGAGCGACAACCTGTCACTTCTGCCGTTTTCCACTTGTCTTAAAAAGTCGTTGGGTCCAGTTGCCACGGAAGAGGAGGGTGCGAGTCCCCAGAGGCGCGATCAGTAGGAGGAAATTTAGAAGTTTCCGTATTCACACTTGGAAACTCGAAAAAATAAAACAAAACCAGTTACATGACTGAATATTCCACCTCCGTTGAAGATGCGAGAGGGTCAGATGCTATCCGTTGCGGAGACGTGCCAACATCTCCCTTGATGGTTTTGCACTTGTCTGTTTTCTGGAGAAGCAACGTCAGTTTTTGCTTTATATGTTGAGGATAGATGAGTAGGTACACACTTGGAATTGTTTTGTCTTTTAGTAGAACTCAGCTGTCATTCCTCAGTAAAGCTTTTTTTCTAACGTGCTTTTTTAACAGATATTTCGGTGTTAATGCGGCTACACCAGTTGTTTTGGGGTTTTGGGTTAGTATTTACACAGTATATATTTTCACTTTACCTTCAACTCTTCAGTTGTAGATGTTTGTAAAGAGCATGTACGTATGTCTAGACTTCTTCACACAAGCATTCAGTCTCCCTTCACTTAACATATTAATACTTTGAGCTAAAAGCCATATCAACTATGTTTATTATTTGTCCATTTTCATTATTTTGGATCAATTAAATATTTTCCCACTTTTTCTCTTTGTTGAGAGGATGTGTACATTTTAAAAAGGAGAGGGTTTCCCTGGTGGCGCAGTGGTTGAGAGTCCTCCTGCCGCTGCAGGGGACACGGGTTCGTGCCCCGGTTCGGGAGGATCCCACATGCTGTGGAGCGGCTGGGCCTGTGAGCCATGGCTGCTGAGCCTGCGCGTCCGGAGCCTGTGCTCCGCAACGGGAGAGGCCTGCGTACTGCAAAAAATAAATAAATAAAAATAAAATAAAAAATGGAGAATCCAAATACCATAAAATTAACTATTTTAAAGTGTAATATTCAATGGTTTTTAGTATATTCATAAGGTTGTGCAAAGATCACTAATTTTAGAACGTTTTCACTCCCCAGTTAAAACCCTGTGCTTGCCAGCAGTCACCCCTCTTGCTCTTGCCCCCCCTCGGTCCTTGGCAACTGCCAATCTCCTTTCTGTTTCTATGGACTTGTCTGTTCGGGCATCTCATCTAAATGGAGTCATGCAGCATGTGGCCTCTTGTGTCTGCTTTTTCCACTTAGCATGATGCTTTTGAGGCTCAGCCACCTTGTGGCGTATCAATACTTCTTTCCTTTTTATTGCCAACTAGCTTTCCATTACTTGGCTATACCATATTCTGTTTATCCATTCATCTGTTAATGGATATCTCAGTTGTTTCTACTTTTTGACTGTAATGAATAATGGTGTTAAGAACATTTGTGAACAAGTATTTGAGTATTTGTTTTTAGTTTTCTTTGTTATATAATTGGGAATGGAATTGCAGAATTATATAGTAACTCTGTGTTTAACTTTTTTTGTGGAACTATCGAGCTGTTTTTCCACAGTGGCTGCACCGTTTTACATTTCTGCGAGCAGTATAGGTTTCCAGTTTTTCCACATTTTCATCAATGTTGGGTATTTTCCATTTTTTCCATTACAGCCATCCTAGTATGTTGAAGTGGTATGTGATTATGGTTGTTTTAAAAAATGTTCATTTATTTATTTGGCTGTGCTGGGTCTTTAGTTGCAGCATGCAGGATCTTCAGTTGTGACATGCAGGATCTAGTTTTCTGACCACGGATCGAACTTGGGCCCCCTGCGTTGGGAGAATGGAGTCTTAACTGCTGGACCACCAGGGAAGTCCCTCATTAAGTTTTGATTCGCATTTCCCTAATGATTAATGATATATTGAATATCTTTTCATGTGCTTACTGGCCATTTGTATATCCTTGTAGAAATGTCTATTCAGATCCTTTGCCCATTTTTAAATTGTGTCTTCTCTTTACTGTTGAATTGTAAGAGTTCTTCATATAATCTGGACACTAGACCCTCGTAACATTTATAATTTGCAAAAACTTTCTCTAGTCTGTGAGTTGCCTTTTCTCTTTCTTGGTAGTGTTATTTGAAGTACAAAGTTAAAAAAAATTTTTTTTGACGAAGTCCAACTTATTTTTTTCTTTGGTTTTGCTTTTAGTGTCATACCTAAAAAATTATTGCCTAATCCAAGATCGTGAGATTGATTTTTGTATATTGATCTCGTATCCTGCAACCTTATCTACTCTCTTGGCAACTTACAGATGTACAACATAGCATTAACTATAAGTTGTTGCTGTACATCACATCCCCGTGACTTATTTATTTTATAACTGAAATTCATACCTCTTGATCCCTTTCATCCATTTCACCCACCCCTCCCACCCCCATCTCTGGCAACCACCCATCTGTTTTCTGTATCTGTGAGCTTGGTGGGTTTGTTTTATTTTGAATTTCACACGTAAGTGAGATCATACAGTGTTCGTCTTTCTCTGACTCATCTCACTTAGCATAATGCTCTCAAGGTTTATCCAAATTGTCACAAATGGCAAGATCTCATTGTTTTTTCTGGCTGAGTAATATTCCATTTTTCTTGTGTAATTGTCCTGGCTACAACCTTCAATAAAATGTTGGATAGAAGTAGCAAGAGCAAACATCTTTCTCTTGTTCCTGATTTTCGGGTGGAAGTTTTCACACTGTTAAGTATGATGTTAGCTATGGGTTGTTCATAGATGCCCTTTATCAAGTTAAGGATATCCCTTCTATCCCTGTTGTTTTTTTTTAATTTTATTTTTTTGGCTGTGTTGGGTCTTTGTTGCTGTGCACGGGCTTTCTCTAGTTGCAGCGAGCAGGGGGCTCCTCTTTGTTGTGGTGCACGGGCTTCTCATTGTGGTGGCTTCTCTTGTTTTGGACCACAGGCTCTAATGAGTGGGCTTCAGTAGTTGTGGTACGTGGGCTCAGTAGTTGTGGCTCACGGGCTCTAGAGCGCAGCAGGGTCGGTAGTTGTGGCGCACAGGCTTAGTTGCCCCACGGCATGTGGGATCTTCCCAGACCAGGGCTCGAACCCATGTCCCCTGCATTGGCAAGGAGGATTCTTAACCACTGAGCCACCAGGGAAGTCCCTATCCCTGTTTGCTGAGTGTTCTTTATTGTGATGACTGTCAGATTTTTCAAGTGCTTTCTCTGCATTTGAGATGATCATGTAGTTCTATCCTTCATTTTATCAATATTGTATATCGATTTGTGTGTGTGTGTTGAACTGAGCTTGCATTCATGAAATAAATCACACTTGGTCACGGTGTGTGATTTTTATATGGTGCCAGATAATTTTGTAGAGAATTTTTGCTCTTATATTAATGTTGATTTGTAGTTTCCTTCTCTTGTGATGTCTTTGTGTGATTTTGGTATTAGGATAATATTGGCCTCATAGAATAAGTTAAAAAGTGTTCTATTTCTTGGAAGCATTTACAAAGGAACTGATTCCTCCTTTTTCTTTTATTTTATTTTTTATATAGCAGGTTCTTATTAATCTATTTTATGCATATTAGACAATACATGTCAATCCCAAACTCCCAATTCATCCCACCACCACCCCCCCACACCCCACTTTTCCTCCTTGCTGTCAATACGTTTGTTCTCTACATCTGTGTCTCTATCTCTGCCTTGCAAACCGGTTCATCTGTACCATTTTTCTAGATTCCACATATATATGTTAATGTACGATATTTGTTTTTCTCTTTCTGACTTACCTCACTCTGTATGACAGTCTCTAAATCCATCCACGTCTCTACAAATGACCCAATTTCGTTCCTTTTTATGGCTGAGTAATATTCCATTGTATATATGTGCCACATTTTCTTTATCCATTCATCTGTCGATGGGCATTTAGGCTCTTCCATGACCTGGCTAGTGTAAATAGTGCTGCAGTGAACATTGGGGTGCATGTGTCTTTGAATTGCGGTTTTCTCTGGGTATATGCCCAGTAGTGGGATTGCTGGGTCATATGGTAATTCTATTTTTAGTTTTTTTTTTTCTTTCTTTTTTTTCTTCTGGTATGTGGGCCTCTCACTGTCGTGGCCTCTCCCGTTGCAGAGCACAGGCTCCGGACGTGCAGGCTCAGTGGCCATGGCTCACGGGCCCAGCCGCTCCGCGGCATGTGGGATCTTCCCGGACTGGGGCATGAACCCGTGTCCCCTGCATTGGCAGGCAGACTCTCAACCACTGCGCCACCAGGGAAGCCCTATTTTTAGTTTTTTAAGGAACCTCCATACTGTGCTCCATTGTGGCTGTATCAATTTACATTCCCACCAACAGTGCAAGAGGGTTCCCTTTTCACCACATCCTCTCCAGCATTTGTTGTTGGTAGATTTTCTGATGATGCCCATTCTAACTGGTGTGAGGTGATACCTCATTGTAGTTTTGATTTGCATTTTTCAAATAATTAGTGATGTTGAGTATGTCTTCTTTGGAGAAATGTCTATTTAGGTCTTCTGCCCATTTTTGCATTGGGTTGTTTGTTTCTTTAATATTGAGCTGCATGAGCTTCCTTGTATATTTTGGAGATTAATCCTTTGTCCATTGATTTGTTTGCAAATATTTTCTCCATTCTCAGGGTTGTCTTTTCGTCTTTTTTGTGTTTTCCTTTGCTGTGCGAAAACTTTGAAGTTTCATTAGGTCCCATTTGTTTATTTTTGTTTTTATTTCCATTACTCTAGGAGGTGGATCAAAAAAGATCTTGCTGTGATTTATGTCACAGTGTTCTTCCTATGTTTTCCTCTAAGAGTTTTATAGTGTCCGGTCTTACATTTAGGTCTCGAATCCATTTTGAGTTTATTTTTGTGTATGGTGTTAGGGAGTGTTCTAGATTTCATTCTTTTACATGTAGCTGTCCAGTTTTCCCATCCCAGCACCACTTATTGAAGAGACTGTCTTTTCTCCATTGTATATCCTTGCTTCCTTTGTCATAGATTAGTTGACCATAGGTGCATGGGTTTATCTCTGGGCTTTCTAGCTTGCTCCATTGATCTATGTTTCTGTTTTTGTGCCAGTACCATATTGTCTTGATTACTGTAGCTTTGTAGTATACTCTGAAGTCAGGGAGTCTGATTCCTCCAGCTCTGTTTTTGTCCCTCAAGACTGCTTTGACTCTTTGGGTTCTTTTGTGTCTCCATACAAATTTTAAGATGATTTGTTCTAGTCCCGTAAAAAATGCCATTGGTAATTTGATAGGAATTGCATTGAATCTGTAGATTGCTTTGGGTAGTATAGTCATTTTCACAATATTGATTCTTCCAATCCAAGAACATGGTATATCACTCCATCTGTTTGTATCACCTTTAGTTTCCTTCATCAGTGTCTTATAGTTTTCTGCATACAGGTCTTTTGTTTCCCTAGGTAGGTTTATTCCTAGGTATTTTATTCTTTTTGTTGCAATGGTAAATGGGAGTGTTTCCCTAATTTCTCTATCAGATTTTTCATCATTAGTGTATAGGAATGCAAGAGATTTCTGTGCATTAATTTTGTATCCTGCTACTTTACCAAATTCATTGATTAGCTCTAGTGGTTTTCTGGTAGCATCTTTAGGATTCTCTATGTGTAGTATCATGTCATCTGCAGACAGTGACAATTTTACTTCTTCTTTTCCAATTTGTATTCCTTTTACTTTTTTTTCTCTGATTGCCGTGGCTAGGACTTCCAAAACTATGTTGAATAACAGTGGTGAGAGTGGACATCCTTGTCTTGTTCCTGATCTTAGAGGAAATGCATTCAGTTTTTCACCATTGAGAATGATGTTTGCTGTGGGTTTGTCATATATGGCCTTTATTATGTTGAGGTAGGTTCCCTCTATGCCCACTTTCTGGAGAGTTTTTTTAATCATAAATGGGTGTTGAATTTTGTCAAAAGCTTTTTCTGCATCTGTTGAGATGATCATATGGTTTTTATTCTTCAATTTGTTAATATGGGGTATCACATTGATTTGTGTATGTTGAAGAATCCTTGCATCCCTGGGATAAATCCCACTCGATCGTGGTGTATGATCCTTTTAATGTGTTGTTGGATTTTGTTTGCTAGTATTTTGTTGAGGATTTTTGCATCTATATTTATCAGTGATATTGGTCTGTAATTTTCTTTTTTTGTACTATCTTTGTCTAGCTTTGGTATCAGGGTGATGGTGGCCTTATAGAACGAATTTGGGAGTGTTCCTTCCTCTGCAATTTTTTGGAAGAGTTTGAGAAGGATAGGTGTTAGCTCTTCTCTAAATGTTTGATAGAATTCACCTGTGAAGCCATCTGGTCCTGGACTTGTTTGTTGGAAGATTTTTAATCACACTTTCAATTTCATTACTTGTGATTGGTCTGTTCATATTTTGTTTTTTCCTGGTTTAGTCTGGGAAGGTTATACCTTTTAAGAATTTGTCCATTTCTTCTAGGTTGTCCATTTTATTGGCATAGAGATGCTTGTAGTAGTCTCTTAGGATGCAATTCTACAAATACAAATTCTACAAATACAAATTCTACAAATACAAATTCTACAAATACAAATTCTACAAATACAAATTCTACAAATACAAATTCTACAAATACAAATTCTACAAATTCTACAAATTCTACAAATTCTACAAATTCTACAAATTCTACAAATTCTACAAATTCTACAAATTCTACAAATACAAATTCTACAAATATAAATACAAATTCTACAAATATAAATACAAATTCTACAAATATAAATACAAATTCTACAAATACAAATTCTACAAATACAAATTCTACAAATACAAATTCGGTGGTGTCTGTTGTAACTTCTCCTTTTTCGTTTCTAATTTTATTGATTTGAGTCCTCTCCCTCTTTTTCTTGATGAGTCTGGCTAATGGTTTATCAATTTTGTTAAAGAACCAGCTTTTAGTTTTATTGATCTTTGCTATTGTTTTCTTTGTTTCTCTTTTATTTCTGCTCTGATCTTTAGGATTTCTTTGCTTCTGCTAACCTTGGGTTTTGTTTGTTCTTCTTTCTCTAGTTCCTTTAGGTGTAAGGTTAGATTGTTTACTTGAGATTTTTCTTGTTTCTTGAGGTAGGCTTGTATAGCTATAAACTTCCTTCTTAGAATTGCTTTTGCTGCATCCCATAGGTTTTGGATCATCGTGTTTTCATTGTCATTTGTCTCTAGGTATTTTTGATTTCCTCTGATTTCTTCAGTGATCTCTTGGTTATTTAGTAACATGTTGTTTAGCCTCCATGTGTTTGTGGTTTTTACATTTTTTCCCCCTGTAATCCATTTCTAATCTCATAGCATTGTGGTCAGAAAAGATGCTTGATATGATTTCAATTTTCTTAAATTTACTGAGGCTTGATTTGTCACCCAAGACGTGATCTGTCCTGGAGAATGTTCCGTGCGCACTTGAGAAGAAAGTGTAATCTGCTGTTTTTGGATGGAATGTCCTATCAATATCAATTAAATCTCTGGTCTATTGTGTCATTTAAAGCTTCTGTTTCCTTATTTATTTTCATTTTGGATGATCTGTCCATTGGTGTGAGGTGTTCAAGTCCCTCCCTATTATTGTGTTCTGTCAATTTCCTCTTTTATAGCTGTTAGCAGTTGCTTTATGTATTGAGGTGCTCCTATGTTGGGTGCATATATATTTATAATTGTTATATCTTCTTCTTGGATTGATCCCTTGATCATTATGTAGTGTTCTTCCTTGTCTCTTGTAACATTCTTTATTGGAAAGTCTATTTTATCTGATATGAGTATAGCTACTCCAGCTTTCTTTTGATTTCCATTTGGATAGAATATCTTTTTCCATCCCCTCACTTTCAGTCTGTATGTGTCCCTAGGTCTGAAGTGGGTCTCTTGTAGTCAGCATATATATGGGTCTTGTTTTTGTATCCATTCAGCAAGCCTGTGTCTTTTGGTTGGAGCATTTAATGCATTGACGTTTAAGGTAATTATTGATATGTATGTTCTTATGGCCATTTTCTTAATTGTTTTGGGTTTGTTTTTGTAGGTCCTTTTCTTCTCTTGTGTTTCCCACTTAGAGAAGTTCCTTTAAATTTGTTGTAGAGCTGGTTTGGTAGTGCTGAATTCTCTTAGCTTTTGCTTGTCTGTGAAGCTTTTGATTTCTCCATCGAATCTAAATGAGATCCTTGCTGGGTAGAGTAATCTTGGTTGTAGGTTCTTCCCTTTCATCACTTTAAGTATTATCATGCCACTCCCTCCTGGCTTGTAGAGTTTCTGCTGAGAAATCAGCTGCTTAACATTATGGGGGTTCCCTTGTATGTTATTTGTCATTTTTCCCTTACTGCTTTCAATAATTTTTCTTTCTTTAATTTTTGCCAGTTTGATTACTATGTGTCTCGGCGTATTTCTCCTTGGGTTTATCCTGTATGGGACTCTCTGCGCTTCTTGGACCTGGGTGGCTATTTCCTTTCCCATGTTAGGGAAGTTTTCAACTATAATCTCTTCATATATTTTCTCGGGTTCTTTCTCTCTCTTCTCCTTCTGGGACCCCTATAATATGAATGTTGTTGCGTTTAATGTTGTCCTAGAGGTCTCTTAGTCTGTCTTCATTTCTTTTCATTCTTTTTACTTTAGTCTGTTCCGCAGCAGTAAATTCCACCATTCTGTCTTCCAGGTCACTTATCTGTTCTTCTGCCTCAGTTATTCTGCTATTGATTCCTTCTAGTGTAGTTTCCATTTCAGTTATTGTATTGTTCATCTGTTTGTTCTTTAATTCTTCTTGGTCTTTGTTAAACTTCTTGCAACTTCTTGATCTTTGCCTCCATTCTTTTTCCGAGCTCCTGGCTCATCTTCACTATCATTATTCTGAGTTCTTTTTCTGGAAGGTTGCCTATCTCCACTTCATTAGGTTTTCTGGGGTTTTATCTTGTTCCTTTTTCTGGTCCATAGGTCTCTGCCTTTTCATTTTGTCTGTCTTTCTGTGAATGTGGTACTGATTCCTCCTTAAGTGTTTGATAGAATTCATGAGTGGAGCCATTTGGTCCAGGGCTTTTCTTTGTGGGAAGTTTTTGATTACTGACTCAGTCTCTTTACTTGTTATAGGTGTATTCAAGTTGTCTATTGCTTGAGTCAGTTTCAGTAGTTTGTTTCTTTCTAGCAATTAGCCCGTCTCATGTCACTTATCTAGTTTGTTGGCATACAGTTGCTCATAGTGCTGCCTTATGTTCTTTTTATTTCTGTAAGTTAGGTAGCACCGTTTTCTCTCTCCTGCTATTAGTAATTTGAGTATTTTTTCCTTAATCAGTCTAATTTTTTCTAAGAACTAACATTTGGTTTCCTTGATTTTGCTCTACTATTTTTATATTCTCCATTTTATTTCTGCTCTAATCTTTTTTCATTTCCTTCCTTCTGCTTCCTATGGGTTTAGTATGCTCTTTTTTCTAGTTTCAGCTGTAATGTTATTGACTTAATATCTGTTTACTTTTTAACAGGTGTTATATAATTTATTGAATGTTTTTCACTTTCATTTGTCTCTGAATATTTTCTAATTTCTCTTGTAAAAGTTTATTCTTTAGGAATTTAATCTTTTAATGTCCTCATATATTTTACTTTCCTAAATTTGTTATTGGTATCTAATTTCATTCCATTGTGGTTGAAGGACATAGTTTGTATGACTTCAATCCTTTTAAGTTCAGTTTTAGAATATGACATAAAATTTAGGGAAATAGGAATTAATGTTAAAACTCATTAGACCTTAGCCTTTGTTTAGTACAGGCATTTGTTAAAAAAAAAAGAAAAAGTCACCTAAGGACATGATATGGCTCTAAGATCATAAAGTGAACTTTTAGAACTGTTTAGTCTTTCAATCACAGCAAAAAGTAACTTTTAAACCAATGTTCAAATCATCCACTGCCATTTTTACCAAGCAGATATTTGTCTGCATCTTCAGAGACACCATCATAATGTTCCCTGGAGGACAGGGAGTTTTCTGGAATGTTGTCAGCCCTTCCTCTGTTGCCAAGCAGTGAAGCTGTTTATTTTTTTTTATAGAGGGGTGATTTTTTTAAAAATTAATTTTTTTTTTTTTGGCTGTGTTGGGTCTTTGTTTCTGTGTGTGGTCTTCCTCTAATTGTGACAAGCGGGGGCTACTCTTTGTCACGGTGCGTGGGCTTCTCATTGCAGTGGCTTCTCTCTTTTTTTTAACATCTTTATTGGGGTATAATTGCTTTACAATGGTGTGTTAGTTTCTGCTTTATAACAAAGTGAATCAGTCATACATAAACATATGTTCCCATATGTCTTCCCTCTTGCATCTCCCTCCCTCCCACCCTCCCTATCCCACCCCTCCAGGCTGTCACAAAGCACCGAGCCAATATCCCTCTGCCATGCGGCTGCTTCCCACTAGCTATCTACCTTACTACGTTTGTTAGTGTGTATATGTCCATGACTCTCTCTCGCCCTGTCACAGCTCACCCTTCCCCCTCCCCATATCCTCAAGTCTGTTCTCTAGGAGGTCTGCGTCTTTATTCCTGCCTTACCCCTAGGTACTTCATGACATTTTTTTCTTAAATTCCATATATATGTGTTAGCATACGGTATTTGTCTTTTTCTTTCTGACTGACTTCACTCTGTATGACAGACTCTAGGTCTATCCACCTTATTACAAATAGCTCAATTTCGTTTCTTTTTATGGCTGAGTAATATCCCATTGTATATATGTGCCACATGTTCTTTATCCATTCATCTGATGATGGGCACTTAGGTTGTTTCCATCTCCGGGCTATTGTAAATAGAGCTGCAATGAACATTTTGGTACCTGACTCTTTGAATTTTGGTTTTCTCAGGGTATATGCCCAGTAGTGGGATTGCTGGGTCATATGGTAGTTCTATTTGTAGTTTTTTAAGGAACCTCCATACTGTTCTCCATAATGACTGAACCAAATCACATTCCCACCAGCAGTACAAGAGTGTTCCCTTTTCTCCACAGCCTCTCCAGCATTTATTGTTTCTAGATTTTTTGATGATGGCCATTCTGACTGGTGTGAGATATCTCATTGTAGTTTTGATTTGCATTTCTCTAATGATTAGTGATGTTGAACATTCTTTCATGTGTTTGTTGGCAGTCTGTATATCTTCTTTGGAGAAATGTCTGTTTAGGTCTTCTGCCCATTTTTGGATTGGGTTGTTTGTTTTTTTGTTATTGAGCTGCATGAGCTGCTTGTAAATTTTGGAGATGAGTCCTTTGTCAGTTGCTTCATTTGCAAATATTTTCTCCCAATCTGAGGGTTGTCTTTTCGTCTTGTTTATGGTTTCCTTTGCTGTGCAAAAGCTTTGAAGTTTCATTAGGTCCCATTTGTTTGTTTTTGTTTTTATTTCCATTACTCTAGGAGGTGGGTCAGAAAGGACCTTGCTGTGATTTATGTCATAGAGTGTTCTGCCTATGTTTTCCTCTAAGAGTTTGATAGTTTCTGGCCTTACATTTAGGTCTTTAATCCATTTTGAGCTTATTTTTGTGTATGGTGTTAGGGAGTGATCTAATCTCATACTTTTACATGTACCTGTCCAGTTTTCCTGGCAGCAGTGGCTTCTCTTGTGGAGCACGGGCTCTAGGCACGTGGGCTCAGTAGTTGTGGCTCATGGGCTCTAGAGCGCAGGCTCAGTAGTTGTGGCGCATGGGCTTAGTTGCTTCATGGCATGTGGGATCTTGCCGGACCAGGGCTCGAACCCGTGTCCCCTGCATTGGCAGGTGGATTCTTAACCACGGTGCCACCAGGGAAGCCCCGAGGGGTGATATTTTATTTTCATTTTTTAAATTGAGGTATAGTTGATTTACAGTATTATATAAGTTTCATGTATACGACATAGTTATTCACAAATTTTAAACCTTTAAATAACTTCACTTATAGTTATTATAAAATATTGGCTATATTCCCTGCACTGTACAATATATCCTTGTAGTTTATTTATTTTATCCAGAGTTTGTGCCTCTTAATCCCCTACCCCTATCTTGCCCCTCTCCCCACTGGTAACCACTAGTTCTCTACATGTGTGAGTTTGTTTCTTTTGTTATATTAACTAATTGTTTTATTTTTTAGATTCCACATATAAGTGATATCCTATAGCATTTGTCTTTCTGTCTTATTTCACTAAGCATAATGACCTCCAAGTTGTTGCAAATGGCAAAATTTCATTCTTTTTATGGCTGAGTAGTATTCCATTATATGCTGCTACCACATCTTTGTTTATCCGTTCATCTGTTGATGGACACTTAAGTTGCTTTCATATCTTGGCTATTATAAACAATACTGCTGTGAACATTGGAGTGCATGCGTCTTTTCCAGTTAGTGTTTTCATTTTCTTTGGATCTATACCCAGGAGTGGAATTGCTAGATCATATGGTGGTTCTATTTTTAGTTATTTGAGGAACCTCCATACTTTTTTCTGTGGTGGCTGTACCAATTTACATTCCCACCAGCAGTGTACCAGGGTTCCCTTTTTCCACATCTTCACCAACATTTTTTATTAGTCTTTTTTTATTTTTGGTTGTGCCACGCGGCATATGAGATCTTAGTTCCCCAACCAAGGATTGTGCCCTCTGCAGTGGAAGTGTGGAGTCTTAACCACTGGACTGCCAGGGAAATCCCTTAATGGTCTTTTTGATGATAGCCATTCTGACAGGTGTGAGATAGCTCATTATGGTTTTGATTTGCATTTTTCTGATTAACAATACTGAGCATCTTATGTGCCTGTTGGTCATCTGTATGTCTTTGGAAAAATGTCTACTCAGGTCTTCTGCCTATGTTTTAAGTTGTTCATATATATATATATATATATATATACACATATATATTTTGTGTGTGTGGTACACGGGCCTCTCACTGTTGTGGCCTCTCCCATTGCGGAGCCCAGGCTCCGGACGCGCAGGCTCGGCGGCCATGGCTCACGGGCCCAGCCACTCCGCGGCATGTGGGACCTTCCCGGACCGGGGCACGAACCCGTGTCCTCTGCATCGGCAGGCGGACTCTCAACCACTGTGCCACCAGGGAAGCCCTAAGTTGTTTATATTTTTGATGTTGAGTTGTATGAACTTTTTATGTATTTTGGACATTAACCCTTTATTGATCATATCATTTACAAATAATTTCTCTCATTCCTTTAGGTTGTCTTTTCATTTTGTCAGTGGTTTCCTTTGCTCTGCAAAAGCTTTTAAGTTTATTTAGGTTCCATTTGTTTATTTTTGCTTTTGTTTCCTTTGCCTTAGGAGACAGATCCAAAAAATATATTGCTATGTTTATGTTAGTGTTCTGCCTGTGTTCTCTTCTAAGAGGTTTATGGTTTGTGATCTTACTTTTAGGTCTTCAATCCATTTTGAGTTTATTTTTGTATATGGTGTTAGGAAATGTACTAATTTCGTTCTTTTACGTGTAGCTGTCCAGTTTTCCCTGCACCAGTTATGGAAGAGACTGTCTTTTCTCCACTGTATATTGTCTCCTTTGTCATAGGTTAATTGACTGTAAGTGCATGGGTTTATTTCTGGGCTCTCTATTCTGCTCCATTGATCTAGGTGTCTGTTTCTGTGCCAGTACCATACTGTTTTGATTACTACAGCACTGTATAGTCTTAAGTCTATACAATTCTTCCAATTCTGTTCTTTCTCAAGATCGTTTGGGCTATTCAGGGTCTCTTGTGTTTCTATACAAATTTTAAAATTATTCTAGTTCTGTGAAAAATACCATTGGTATTTTGATAGGGATAGCATTGAATATGTAGATTGCCTTGGGTAATTGGTCATTATAACAATATTAATGCTTTAAATCCATGAATATGATGTATCTTTCCATACGTTTGTGTCATCTCCAGTTTTTTTCATCAGTGTCTTATAGTTTTCCGATTACAGGTCTTTAGCTTCCTTAGGTAGGTTTATTACTAGGTATTTTATTCTTTCCTGATGCAATTGTACATGGAATTGTTTCCTTAATTTCTCTTCCTGAGTGTGTATAGAAATTCAACAGATTTCTGTATATTAATTTTGTATTACAAATTTACTGAATCATTGATGAGGGCTAGTAGTTTTCTGGTGGTGTCCTTAGGATTTTCTGTGTATAGTATCATGTCATCTGCAAACAATGATAATTTAACTCCTTCCTTTCCAATTTGGATTCCTTTTTTTTTCTTGTGTGAGTGCCGTGGCTAGGACTTCCAATACTGTGTTGAATAAAAGTGGCAAGAGTGGGCATCCTTGTCTTGTTCCTGATCTTAGAGAAAATGCTTTCAACATTTTACCACTGAATATAATGTTAGCTGTGGGCTTATCATATATGGCCTTTGTTATGTTGAGGTATGTTCCCTCTATACCCACTTCTGGAGAGTTTTTATCATAAATGGATGTTGAATTGTATCAAGTGCTTTTTCTGCATCTATTGAGATGATCATATGGTTTTTATTCTTTAGCTTAATGTGGTGTATAACATTGATTAATTTGTGGATATCGAAAAATTCTCACATCCCTGGGTTAAATCCCACTTGATCATGGTATGATCCTTTTTTGTGTGTGTGTGTGTGTGGTACGCGGGCCTCTCACTGCTGTGGCCTCTCCCATTGCGAAGCACAGGCTCTGGACGTGCAGGCCCAGCGGCCATGGCTCATGGGCCCAGCGGCTCTGCGGCATGTGGGATCTTCCCGGACCGGGGCACGAACCTGTGTCCCCTGCATCGGCAGGCGGACTCAACCACTGCACCACCAGGGAAGCCCGGTATGATCCTTTTAATGTAGTTGCATTTGGTTTGCTAATATTTTGTTTAGGATTTTTGCATGTATGTTAATCAGTGATATTGGCATGTAATTTTTTTTTGTGGTATCTTTGTCTGGTTTTGGTATCAAGGTGATGCTGGACTCACAGAATGAGTTCAAAAGTGTTCCTTCCTCTGCAGTTGTTTTGGAATAGTGTGAGGAGGATGGGTGTTAAGTGTTTTTCAATGTGTGGAAGAATTCACCTGTGAGGCCATTTGGTCCTGGACTTTTGTTTGGGAGGCTTTTTAAAAGTTACTGATTCAGTTTCATTACTGGTAATTGGTCTCTTCATATTTTCTGTTTCTTCCTGGTTCAGTCTTGGGAGGTTGTACATTTCTAGGAATTTGTCAATTTCCTCAAGGTTGTCCATTTTATTGGGATATAACTATATAGTATAGTATATACTATAGTTTGTAGTAGTCTCTTATCCTTTGTATTGAAGGGCAGCAGGGCTGCCCTTTACGGTGTAGGTTTACGGTTTCTGTTGTAACTTCTTTTTCATATCTGATCTTCTTGATTTGGGCCCTGTATTTTTTTTCTTAATGAGTCTGCCTAAAGGTTTATGAATTTTCTTTTCAAAGAACTAGCTCTTAGTTTCACTGATCTTTTCTATTGTTTTTTTCTGTACTTCATTTATTTTTGCTCTAATCTTTATGATTTCTTTCCTTCTGCTAACTTTGGGTTTTCTTTGTTCTTTTTCTAGTTCCTTTAGGTGTAAGGTTAGGTTGAGATTTCTCGTTTCCTGATGGTAAGGTTGTATTACTGTGAACTTCCCTCTTAGAGCTGTGACCCATAGATTTTTGGATCATTGTTATTATTTTCATTTGCTAGTGGGCAGAACCAGGGCCCAGCTGGTCCCAGGACAGGTGCTGGTCTGCTGGTTGAGGGGCTTTGGATGTCCTGTGGCTGGGTCTGCCTGCCGGTGGGTGGTCCTGAGGCTTGCTGGTGCGCGGGGCTGGGGATTCTGGGGCTGGTACCCACTGATGGGTAGAGATGGGCCGAGATGGGCCTTGGGGTCTCTGGCCACAGGGCCCTGGGTGTCCGTGGTGTAGTGCATGTGTGCTGGTGTGTGGGGCTGGGTCCTGGGCCCTCTGGAGGGGCAGGGCCATGTCCAGGGCTGGCTGTGGGCTCAGGGGGGTTCTTAAGGCAGCTTGTGTGTGAACCCAGTTAGTTGTGTGGCCTGATACACCTCAGTCCTGGTGCCTACAGGCTGGTGTTGAGGGGGAGAGGCTGGGTCCTGAGGCCAGTAAGTTGGAGGGAGATCCAAAGTGTCGCTTGCCGTCACCAGGGTCCTCGTGAGGTTTCGTGTGGTCCGTTAAAAGAGTGAAGTCTATTTCCCGCCCTCTGGGACTCCTGAGAGCCCTGCTGCCCTTCAAAGCCAAATGTCCTGGGGGCTTGTGTTCCTGCCACAGACTCGCAGAGTGAGGAGTCTGATGTGGGGCTCAGACCCTGTATCCTCTGGGAGAATCTCTGCACTTGTAGTGATTCTCACGTCTGTGGGCTGCCCACCTGGGTGATGGGACTCGGCTACGTTGCGACTCTGCCCTTCCTACCCATGTCGCTCGTTCTTTGTATCTTTAGTTGTAGAAGATACTTTCTGGTAGATTCCGGGCTTTTTCATTGACGGTGGTTCTGCAAATAGTTTTGATTTTAGGCCTGCCTGTGAGAGGTGAGCTCAGGGTCTCTCTACTCCACTGTCCTGGCTGACCTCCTTGAGGATGTTTACTTCTGTGTGTTAGCATAGAGATCGCTTGGTGGACTGGTCCAGCTCCTCCAGATGCAGAATAGTTTGTAGACCATCAAGATTATAGGGTGGTAGGTCCAGCCTCTGCTTGAAAAAGCCCTAAATCCCGAGCTGCCAGGCAGCCTCAATCAACCCCCCCCTCCACCCACCACTTCCATGCACAGGACTGTGGGCTCACAGGGTGCAGAATGGACTGGATTCTCCAGGCCACCCTCCGGCCCATCTGCACTCCAGGCATAGAAGAGCCAAGCTACTTGTCCTGGGCCAAATACCCTAGATGTTTGAGTCTCAGCCCTGAGGTGCTGATTTAAATGGTTTTGTGGGCATCCAGAGTGTTCCAGGCTCTCCAGATGATTCTAATATGCAACAAAGTCCGGCAACCACCGCTTTGCACTCCCCGTGGCCAGTTTCTATCTCAGTTTGGTTTTGGTGAGTCAGGGTGCTGGGGGAGGAGCGGTGGCATCTGGGGAGCATTAGCTGCTCCTGGGCCCAGACACTCACAGGCTCTGTGATGATGAGCAGGCCCTTGGCCCCTCTGAGCCTGTTTCCTCACGTATAAAGCTGAACAAGTGGGCTTCCCTGGTGGTGCAGTGGTTGAGAGTCCGCCTGCCAATGCAGGGGACATGGGTTCGAGCCCTGGTCCGGGAAGATCCCACAGGCTGCGGAGCAACTAAGCCCGTGTGCCACAACTACTGAGCCCATGTGTCACAACTACTGAAGCCCATGTGCTTAGAGCCCATGCTCTGCAACAAGGGAAGCCACTGCAATGAGAGGCCCACGCGCTGCAATGAAGACCCAATGCAGCCCAAAATAAATAAATTAAAAAAAAAAAAGCTAAACAGGTACATGCAATGTCGCAGAGTCACGATGTCACTCAAGTTCTGGGCTTTGCTCCAGGGCCTAAAGGCACTTGGAGGACTGTTTAATCTGCCTGGAGTCTCTCCCTTACCGTGGAGGGCAGGGCCCCCCTGGCACGTTCTGGAGGTCACCAGAGCATCTAGGACAGTAAGGGCAGGGCTGGGGAAAGCTGGTTGCGGAAGGGACAGAAAGGTGAGTGACAAGAGGCCACCAGAGGGGCTGAAGCAGATGAGGGCAGTGACAGACCCAGCAGCCAAGAGCCCCATGCCACACATTGTCCCTCTTGTGATGTGTCACTACTTGGTAGAGCCAGTTCTCTAACACAGTTTCCTTCTTTTGCATCCATTTGTTCGTATTAGTATAAGCCAACTGAAGGACGAGGAGGTTGGACCCCTGAGGTGGCCGGGAGGCAAGCCCCTGGCCCTGGCCCTCTGGGCTCCTGCCGGGCCCAGAGGCTTTCCCCTTCTTCCGCTCTCTGGCCAAGAGGGGCAGTGGGGTGGTCCTAGTCGGCTGCCTTCCACCTGCTTCTGGTTACATTGTGGGCGTGGGTTTCCCGTAAGCTGTCAAATGTGATATGCCCGCGTGTATAGTTCACACAAAATGTAAACGTCTCTTGAGGAGCTTCAGAAGTGAAGAATTATCAGAGAAACATTTCGAATGTGTTAAGAAATATTAGTTTTATTTAACCAGTTTTCACAGCTGAATATTTATTCTATAAAAACTTTACAGATTGTACAGTTTATATATAGTTCAAACTACTGAACGAAAAAAGTAGGTCCCACAGATGCAAAAATACTGCACCAGCCAATCCATGGTAAAGGCAGATTTACACGCTGTACAGCTCTCCACGAGGCCGGGAGGTGGTCGGTTCTAAGTATAAACTTCAAAACTGTACAAAAATAAGGTTTTGATTTTATTTCATTCTTCATACATTCAATATGATTGCAAGCTCAGAAGCCTACCGAGTGATAGGCCTCTGGAATCAGGAATCAGTCCTCACTCCTGGCGGGAATGCGGACGTCTATTTACACAGGGCACTCTTGGACAGCATCCTGTACTTGGTATATTGTGTAGACATGAAAGCAGAGACCAAGAACATTAAACGTCGATATAAGGTAGTTCTTTCTCTTAAAAAGGAGTTTCTGCATTTAATAGTGTGCCAAAAGAATTTTAACTTATTAAATAAAATATATTCTAAGTGAACCTAAAAATTACACTTTATAAACATAAAAATACTTTATTTTTGGTGTAATACATCAATCATATCTGCAAATAGAAAACCAAAACTGTATATAAAGGAGTTCTCACCCAGTAACAAGAAGCGCTTACACAGTTATTTTTTCAAATGGGTCAGAAAAATTAATTATAAACCCCTATAACTTAGATCATACTTAGCTATTCAGTGATTCGCTAACACTGCAACATAAGCTTTCCCCTAGAGAGAGAGTGGTTTCTTTCTGTTAACTGGGTAAGAATCGGACATATTTAAGAAAGAGGACAGAATTAACTGATTTCTCAGTGTGAATCCTAGGCGTGTTTTAGTCTGGGGGTATTATTCAGCAGTGGGTGTTTAATCAGAAATACTTATTCTTTTAGGATAAGTCTTCCTTTTGATTGAGAATTTTCCATCTCTGAGGTTTTGTACCTTCCTGGAGACAAGGGCATGCCTCGGATCTTTCCGTATTTCTATTTGGGGTGGGGTGGGGGTGAGGCGGGCTAACACCTCTTTAGATTCTGTTTTCTAGAAGGAAAAAACAAGGAAAACAAACAATATTCCAGACTTTTCTGACACCCAAACCAGGAAAACACACTTCTTTTTTATACAGTACTAGCCAAAGATAACAAAAAGTAGAGCCTCAAAGAGCAGCCCAGAGCTCACAATTTATACTTTTATACTTGTGTGTGTATTAAGTATAAAATAATGACGTTTGGACAAAGGAGCTTTGTAGTTATTTATTTTAAAGTTACAGTACTTAAAAACTCCTTGGTAATAAATAGCTTGGCTGTTTCAAGTCCTGCTCCCAAGCGTGAGCTCCACGTGAACCTGTTTCAGGCTGTGAGGGTGGGTCCGCGCCCCGGGGAGCCCCAGCCGGCCTGCGCGATGCGACTCCAGGGTCGTCTGGGGCAGCCCGGCCGTCAGAACTCGTCGATCTTCCTCTGCAGGTACTTGAGCATGGAGTCCATGCCCTGGGCCGAGCCCCAGATTTTCTTCAGCACCTCGCACTCCCGCTCGTTGGCCTGCTCCAGCTCCAGCTTCATGTTGCAGCGCACCAGGGCCTTGGATTCCTCGAGCACCTGTGCCAGACAATGAGCTGTGATTAGCGGGGACTGTAGCTGCAAGCGCTGGCTCCTCGCTGCCTCCAAGCTTACGGAGGCAGTTAGCAAACCCGACGAGCCACCTGGTAAGAAGGTGACCAGACATCTCACGATACGTGTCAGGCCCGATATAGGTATAATGTGTATCTCATTCACTGTGGATACTGGACAAATTGTTCACTTCAAAGGGCTGTTAAGCTAATTCACAACAGAGCTGTGCTGCTTTCCACACCCTGGTCCTGCCCCAGCGGTGTGACCAGGCTTGGGCCTGAGCTACGGCTGTGGGGCCCCTGCCCCCAGCGTGGACCCTGTCCACGCCTGTGATACTCACTGAGAATGCCCGCCCCGGGAGTTGTCTAACCGGAATTTAATTTCGGTAACGAGTTGTGGGAGGCCTGGGACAGCCTAGATGGGAGTTGTCAGTATGAAATAACATTTCACCCAATGCAATTTTGTTATAAGACTGTTACCCAGCACACTTATCAAACAAAAACCAAAGTCCACTGAGGGAGAAGTAAGTGCGGTTGTGCGAAAAGGGCTTTGGAAACAGTAAAGAACTTTAGAAACGTTGCTTTTTGCAGACTTGTACAGGACACTGAGGTGACTGACTCTCAGCTTGACCTGCACTCCTCGGCTCCCGGGTATCTGCAGAGGGAGGGCAAGGTCAGCAGCGGCCCGAGCCCAGCCTCCGGTGCCCCCTGTGCGTGCCCTGCAGGGAAAGGTCGCGGTGAGAGCACTGACAGGCGGAAGAGAAGGAACTGGACGTACGACCGGGTTACAGGAGGCGAGCTCCTTAATGCGGACCATGACTTCCTGGGTGAAGGTCCCGGGCCAGAACACCTGGGAGACCAGGCCTTTGCCGCACGCCTCCTGCGCCGTCAGCTTCCGTCCACTGAGCAGCATTTCGTTCGCCTGGAAGGAAGAAAGAGCAGAGGGCGCGTGAGACGCGGGAGGGCACGGCAGGGAGGACACAGCCCGAAAACTCAGCCCTGAAATTTCAGACTGTGCGCGAGTAACACACGGGAGATGCCATCAACGGGGGACGCAACTACCGGCCGGAGAGTTTCAAGATGTAAAAGGCTTATTTTGTGACGTAGAACAGAACCAAGGAATCTAAATTAAAGAAGGTCTCTCTGCTATAGATCTGAAGTTACTGGCATGTCCCTCCCTGCCTGCCGCTGCCCAGTGCCAGCCATTCCCACGTGTGGACTCATTCAGCACACGAACCGGTTTCCCAGGCAACAGGCGTAAGCAAGGCTAATGGCAATTGGTGGCTTTAGGGATTTGCACCAGGCACAGAACTGCTGCCCAACGTTTTCTATGTCAGAGGCCAACGGTCAGAGCAAGGTTCTAAGGGCAGGGATGTTTCTGCTGCAGGATAACTCGGCAGCCACGGTTAACATCCACACGGTAAAAATAAACTCTGTGGGACCTGGATGACCACTTAGTCTGCTTAAGAGGGTCTGACCACAGTTACTTCATGGAAGAAGTTCACATCTGCAGATGTTAAAATCAATTTCATACACACTTTTTTTTAAAACTTGGTCCTGGACTTAGGTCACTTTTCAGGTCTCAACACAAGTATGGGTTTTATCTCATTCGAACGACAGGCTCAGGTACTGCAATAAGGAGAAAGGAGAGAATCTATCTGACAAAGAAACCTCACCCTATTCTGCTGTGACAATTTCCTCTCCGTAGTTTATCCTGAAGACTCATGAAGACTTGACAACGAGCTTCTAGGCTCCGGTAAAACAAACTTTTTTCCAAAAGAGGTAAAACCCTTGTTACGAAAGGCCCTGCTGGTGCTGAGACGCCTCAGCTGACAGACTGTGCACCTCCTGGAACCCACCGGTGCGGCTGGAAAGCAGATGCCTGCGCATCTACTGGCCTTTCAGCGTAGGGCGGGGAGCCAGGTCCCGTCTCCCAGCTCGTGTTTCTATGCACTCCACTGCATCGTGCAGACAGGACCACAAGCCAGGCACTGAGCGTGGAGCACGTTCTCAAGACCGACGTGAACGCCAGGGTCTGAGCTCGGATGGTGGACGTAGACACTGCCGGCCCTGGGCTGTCTGGAGTGCGAGTGACGGGGCGGGCGTCCTCAGCCCCTCGCCGTCACTTCCTTGAACATCGTTTTCTGCCACGTGGAGGTCACTTACTGCTCCCCCTACCCCGTCTCTCCTTCCCTTTTCTGGACGCTGAGGCCTGGGGCCGGTGACGGCCAGTCGTGAGCTGTCCTTGCTGCCTGGCTTCCTTCACGAGAACCGGCTCGCCCCTACCTGCTGTTACGGGAAAGCCGGCCCCTACTCGGCCTTCCTACTCCAGGTGGGGGGATGCACAGGGCAACGCGGGGCAGGTCTGCTCAGACCCCAGAAAGTGCAGTGCCTGGCCGTACGCGGCTCCCCCGGGCAGGCCTGGTATGGGGGGGGGGCGGCAGGGGGCATCCACCATGTGAACCTAGTGGCCGGTGCAGCCGCTGTCTCTCTGCAGCTCCAGCCGGACACCAGGGCCAAGCTGGCAGGTCCTGAGGAGCCCAGTCGCTGGCCACGCTGCTCCTCACTCCGGCCTCGGACTGTGCCCTGCCTGCAGGGCCCCGGGGTCCCCGGCCCAGAGACCCTTCCCGTGCCGGCCTGCGGAGCAGCGGGTGGACACGCACCCTGGGAGGACGGGCGCTGGCCTCCGCGTCCCTGTGGGCTGGGAAACAAGGGGCAGAGGCCAGCACGGCCCCGGCAACCCTCCTTCCCCCTGATCCGAAGGGGTGCCGTCTCCCCTCCTCACAGCTCCGGGCGTGGCGGTCCCAGAGGGGCCACAGCTGCCAGCAAGGGTCCCACTGGCCTTCAAGCCACGACTGCTGCCTGGGCAGGCCAGGGGGCCCCCAGAGCCATGCGGTCCTCCCGCCTGACTGCAGCCATCCACGGACCAGGGCAGCAGCTCGGGCCTGGGCACACACAGGGCCCAGCGTCCCCAGCAGGATGGCCACTGAGGGCAGCTGGCGGGGGGCTACAGCAGGAAGGGAGACGAGGGGGAGCGGCCCTGAGACCAGATGTGGCCATGGGTGCTGCGGCTTGTCTCACGTCACTCCTCTTACGTTTCTTTAAACCCTTTAAACGTTCTGTTCGGGAGTGAGTAGACTTACGGAGAGATGATAAAAGCACAGAGAGCTCCTGGGCCCCGTCCCCCAGCTGTCCCTCACGGTAACACCTTACGGAACACCTCGTGATGACCAAAACCAGAAAATCACCATCAACATGATGCTCTTACGACTGAGCCGCGAACTGTCTGCCAATCTTGCCAGGTTTCCCAGCGACGTCCTTTCTCTGACCCAGGCCCCCTGCCCTGAGCCGTCAGGCCCCCTCCAGGCCGCGATGGTTCTTCGGCCTTTCGGTGAGTCGTCTGACCGGGTGCCCTAGAGGGCGCTGTGCGGTGTTTGCGGGCAGTGCCAGCCGCCAGGGCTGCTCCAGTGTTAGCTGGGTGCCCAGGACGCCTACTTCTCTCAACTGCACTTACTCTTTTCCACCATCAATAACGAGCGCGTGCAAACATCCTTTTCCTCGTGAGCTGGGGGCCCCCGCCTGAGGCAGCACCCTCCGTCTCGTTGTCCTCTGTGTCTCCCCCAGGAACGGGTGGGGGGGGGAGTCCTGCACCCAGGTGCGCGGCCCCGCACACGGGCAGGAGGAGGTGGCGCCCACGGGACAAGGGCGACGGCTGGACACGGCTGTGCTGCCCAGATCTAGCTGCCCGGCCGCTGGAGACGGTCAGCACAGACGCCAGGAGCCCTGGGGACCCTCTGCTGTGGGGTGACACCACAGCCCGAGCTGAGACGACAGCCACGGCAGCCAGCCACTCCAGCCCACGGCAGGGTGCGTGTCCCAGGCCACAGGTGCCCCAGGGCTCCCTGCGGGGGCGGGGGTGAAGCGCCACAGGGCCTGCCATACAGCTCGGCTCCTGCCGCCGCGTGCTGGCCTCCCCTTCAGCGTCTGTGCCTGCAGCCCCAGGCCAGGATCCCAGCCCGTACCAGACTACGGCTCAAGGAGTGAGGAACGTCAACGTGAACTTTCTACAACCCACAAGCTGCAACACAAACAGACTCTCGTTACGGGTGGATTTAACAGGTAAGACGAAAGCCCCCCAATCCTGGGGGGAAAGGCCCAGCTTTGCTCCTTCGTGCTTTCCCCTAAAAGGGCAGCTTTCAGGTTATGAGGGCAAGAACCTGTTGATGGCAAACTCTGGTTCGTTTGGGTCACACTGGGTGTTTACTACTCGTGGGTATCGGTGTTAATCACGCAGAGACAGAGATTCCTCATGGCAGGAGGGCCTCTTCCCTAAACAGTCTATGAACCAAACCGTGAAAACCTTCCACGAGCTCCTGAACTAAGAGTGTGATTTCATGATTTAAGAACAAGAACTGAATTACAAGTGCATTTGATGCAAAGTCCCCCCAGAATGACACCTTGTCTGTATTTAGAAAAACACTAACCAAACTAGACTTCCGCAGGACGTTTTCTAAGATGATTTTTTAAAAAGAGGTACTCACAGATGCTCCTCCCATAATCCTGGGAAACATCACGGTGGAACAGCCATCTGGACTCTGTCCGAAGGTAGTGTAGGGTGTTTGGAACCAAGCCTTCTCATTGGCCCAAACCACGTCACAGAGAGGCAGGATGGACGCTCCTAGCCCAATGGCTGGGCCATTTACAGCTACAATAATAGGCTTCTTAAACTGAATGAAAGTATTCACGAAGTTTCTAAAATGGAAAATAAATGAGGGAGTTACTCAAAACACTGCATGGTTGAGCAACAGAAAAATCTACTCCTACGGAATTCAATACACCAAGATGTGATCTCTGGGGGCATCACCGTGACTTGGAATTCGCCGATGGCCTTCTCCCCACTGCCAGGGGCCCTGGCTTTATGTACCGTGTGCTGCAAAGGCTTAATGGTGCCTTGGACACCAGGCCAGGGTGGCTGTCGCCACAGGACCTGTGAATTCTGCGGGAACAACACAGCGGAAGGTGCTCTTGGCTTGGGCTCCAGGGCCAACCTGTCTTCCCGTGACGGCAGGAGGAGCCCAGGAACCACGATAGGCTTCGGAGGACCAGTCCCGCAGCTCTCCCGGAGGAGGCCTGGCGTCACTGCGGTAGCCTGTGCTGGGCAGGGGCCTGGGGTCAGGAACCCCAGGGTTCCAGTCCCCAGGTCTGGACTTGGTCTGTGATTTCAGACGGCTTACTGATTAACTCGAAACACAGAAATTTCCTGAGTTTATATAGAACTAGATGGAATGAGTTGGGGGACGTAGGGACAAGAAGCTCACAGGCTCGTGTGAGATGTGAGACCTGACGAGAGCATCACACTGCTGGGACCTGCTGGAGGGTCAGGCTGGGAAGGCGGGCTGCTCTGCTCTTCGGTTCAGGGCCAGATGGTGCATCTCCCTCCCCTTCACGGTGAAGCTAACGATGATCAGAGGTCGCGTCGTGTGAAGACTTAACGTGGTGAAGAAAAGGACAAACCCACCCAAAATGAATATAAGATAATGCCTTTAAGGCCAGCTATGTTCTAGATCAGAAGTCCAGAACTCCAAATTCTCAACCTGACGCCCCCCAGCTTTGGGGCCAAAAATACCAGTCTGGGTCCTGCTCCCTACAATTCAGCAATTTAAAAATAAGGCAAATTTGTGCAGATCGTCTCTATCATCTAGTCTCCCCTCCTCCCCAAATACTGACAGGAAGGGTCGTGTCTTCTTTGGATGGTGGGGGGGAGGTTTGGAGGGAGGGAGTGTGTGTAGGGTGTGTGTGTGCGTGTGGGGGGGAGGGGACCCTAGAGTTTGGCAGCCTGCAGGCCTCACTCTGGGAACTCTTCTCAAAAGCCCCTGCAGTCGGCACAGACCTCAGCCTGCCCCGGGGTCCCCAAAGGTTGGGGGGATTGAGAATTAGGTCACTCGAATGAGCTGCAGAGACTTTTAAATGAGAGCCTGGGGCACTGTTAGGAAGATCACACTGGGTTTTAAGGACGCAGAGCGCCAGACACCCTTTACAATAGGTCCTTGAAATAATCCTAGACCAGTACGTGAAGCTACTTCAGTTCCGCCACTGTTTGAGGATTCTGGGTCAACGAGTCGTGACGGAAATGCATTTTCTATGCTCAGTTACCAACGACCCTTGAGAAGGTAACTGCTGTCTCCCTGGTTTAAAGCAGACGTTTTCCCCGAGTAGCCCCACATTCATCTGCTCACGTGAACAGGGGCAAAGTGGAAGCTCTTTCAGTGCTGACATCTGGAAACCATGGATGGGATGGTAGCTTAACATGAAAGAGGTGATCAAAACAGTGTAATAAAGGGATTCTATAGAGAAACGGTACAAGGAATGAATCCTTCTCATATGTCAGTATAAAAGAAAAAAAATCTGCTTCTAAAGTACATATTGCAAAATCAGGCTGGAGAAATTGGAACTGAATTTTTCCCCCCTAAGAAGATTTTTATTTTTGCTTGGATTGATCATCTAAACCCGGGGCTCTTTCTGGGCGGAGTATGAATTAACCGACTCCCTCTGGAGTGAAGGCCATCGCCCCTTCTTGGAGGACTCCACCACGCCATCTGATGAGCTCTGAGACGCCAGAGCGAGCACGGTCCACAGAGAAACCCCTCTCGTGTGAAAATTAAAAAAAAACAAAACCCCCCGAAAACCCCCAAAAACCCCCAACAGAAGTTCACAGAACCGCTTTTCTGTTTTGCAGGAACTTCCCCGAGCCAAGAAGGCTTAGCCACACGGCAGCCAGAGGCAGGAGGTGCCTTCGGGTCCCGGGATGGCTCTCGGGGGCCTGGCAGCCAGGGACCGTCTGTCCACTGCTTTGCGGGACGTAAAGTAAGTGTAGTTTAGAACTTACAATGCATGAACGTTCAAATGTGCTCAATGCGACATACTGAATTTAAACTTCGCTTTCCTCTGGATTGCCTATGAATTGAGTGAAAGGCTGTGCTGGGAACAGCAGGGAAGGAAAGAGATCATATTTGCCACAAAAAGACTCTTAAAACCGAAATTCTCTCCATTCTTTTGAAGTACATTTACTACCCCACAGACCTCACCAAGTTAGAAAATCACCTAAGAACAACAGTCCAGGAATTGTTTTGGGGAAACCAAGAACTGACCTGTTAAGGGCCAGTTCACTGCCATTTCTCAACTGATCTCCCCCTTCACGAGAGTGCCTGGAACGGGAGTGAATGCGGAAGAGGTCAGGTTCCAGGGGACGTTTCCTCTCTGGCTTTGCTCCCTCCCCAAATCTCTGCTCCTCTCGCCTCCTTTTGGGGGGAGGGGGCTCCTGGTCCTTCAGACACAAAGCAGCAGCTACTGGTCCCCACAGACTGCAAAAGCCTAACGTTATAAATTGATCCCTAATAACTGTTTTTATCACTAATGTGCTGAGTATTTTTATTACAATTAATCTGCAAACTGGTTACTGCCATCCCAGCAACGGAATTAGCCCCTACAGATACTTAAGAAGCTAACAGTTCAGACCTGACCTTCCTATTTCCCACCTTTCTTTCGGAAACTCGCTGCGATTGATGTTCTTTGCCCAAAGTTTTAAGGAATTTGAGACGAGACACCACAGAAACAAAAGATACACGTAGTAATAGCTTTTACACACATAAACATGAATTTCAATGCAAATGAGCAAAAGTAAAGGTTAAGTCAATCTGGTGGAACTATTTTTGGATCCTGCCTGAGTGCATTCAGAAAAATTCACATTGACAAAAACATATCATTTAAAGAAGAACTGATTTCCTAAAGCAAGATTCGGCTTTCCCCTAGGATACCAATTCGGCCTTTTGTGGGGAGTGAGGAGAGCCTGGAGTTTCTGAAATGGAGCGGGTGGCTGAAGAAAATTAGCATTTAAAATTACCCAGAAGTTCAACACATGAGATAGCGCTTGATCTATCCTTCCTCTACTTTGTCTAATCCCAACAATACGAGCCTTTGCGCCCGTCAAGGGCAAACCCACCCTGGAGAAGCGGCCCAGAACGTTCATTGGTGGAACTCAGGGAACCGTCTACGGGGGAGTGAGCCAGAACCCTGGCTTCTCACTTAGCAGAGCCCCCAGATCACACAGTCAGGTGGAAAGTCAGTGTGATCTTACGGAGAATACACAGTCACCACCTGAGGCATAAGCATCTGTATTTTAAAAATGAACATTAAGTCCCTATAATTCATCCTGAAAGGGTGGGATGGGTCAATAATTAGGAATATCTACAAGTTATCCTAAAGTTACTGATGACTTGTCAAGGAATTACGTGCATTGATCAAGCAGTTTACTTTGAATAACAAGATGGTCCCGTCTAGTACACTGCAAGTTTGAAATTATTTAGGAAGCCAGAAGCAATGCTTAATAAAATCAGATTATAAAATTTTAAACTAGTTTTGGAGAAACAACTACCCTACGATAGCCTAAAAAATAGTAATGTTCGATCAACGAACAGATAATGCCTTGTGTACATGCACACGTGTATAGAGTGTGAGAAAACATTAATTTTGAGAATTATTAAAAATATTCTGAAAGGCCAAGGCAATGCCCGATAGTCCCAAGGTGTGGGGTTCCAGGGCTCCTCTGACGGGCTGTTTGGGGCTGCGCCCATCGGAACCATCTGGGGAGATCTTTTGGAGAGAGATGCCCTGCCTACTCCAGGCCAAGACAGGAAAAAGGCTTCCACCACCCTGCTGTGTGGCTGGAACTCAGGATGAACTTGTGTGTACTGCTTGTACTGAAAAAACCTGCTCGTGTGATGTTACGGAACTAGTGTGTCATAAAGTCCAGCCGATTTAGTTCAGAGTCAAGCAAACGGTAAGTTACCACATGAAAAAGACAGTGTCTTTATCCCAGGGCTGGCGGCAGAGCACACGGAGCGTGGACGGCCGAAGCCCCCGCCACGTGCTACCCTGTGCTCTGCCCCTGGAGTGCCCCCCATCGAGCGTGCTGGGCTCCAGCCAACCTTGACATGCGTCATCTGCTCAAGGCAAGTGGCCCACAGCAGAGACAGAAGGTCCGATCAACTCTGCTACCAGCGAGTCTCAGGGGCGGAGACGCACGCCCTGCTCGCAGGCCCGTCCAGACCCGCCCCACGGGGCCTGGGTCACGCCGGCGTTCACGGCGGACCAGGTGTGCGTACCTGATGGCCTCGGCCATCTTCGTGCTCTCTCTCTTCCGGTCGTCCGTCAGGCGCCGGATGAAGTAGATGAAGTCAAGGCCGCAGCAGAAGACGCTGCCCACGGCGCTGAAGAGCACCAGCTTGCTGTCGTCGGCGGCGGCCGTGCTCAGGGCGCTCTGCACTTCCTTCATCACCTGAAAGGCACCGGGAGTCACGGGCGCGAAGGGAACGCTAAGAGCATCTCTTACTGGACCATCTCGATCCACGCAAAGTGCATTTACAGCCTGATACTGTTGCCTGTACCTACCAAGTAACTCACAAGTTTCTTATTTTGTGAAACCAGGGATTGGGAATAATGGGGACAGAGTCTCATCACATAACAAATTACGAACAGAGTATCATAACTAGAGAGAGGTGTGAATCTGAGTTACTCAACGGTCCCGTCCTTGCGGCTCTCGGTGGGTGAGTTACGTATTATATCCCCTTGACATTTCTACAGTGTGGACAGCAGGTGGCGCGTGCAACCAGTCCAAACAAACTACTAGTCTGGTTTCATTTGACACCAGCCTCCGTCCTTGGGACAGAAACCCCAAGTTTAGTGCGTACGGGTAACGAGTACAAGCACATCAGCATGGAGGCATTTTAGAAGGGCACAAACTACTTAAAATGGTCTCTCTGAAGGACTTACAAATAACCAACGGTCTAACGATGTACCGGGGACCAGCCGCCCTGAGCTGGTCTGTCCCGTGATCCTGGCCAGACACACTAGCTTTCTGTGGTTTTCTCGTCCAGAAAAGGCGTGACCTAGCTGTTCACAAGCAGGAAACAAGAGTGCAGGTTCAAACACTTCCGATTTTAGATACTTCACAGAACTAAGTTTCGAGCCTTTGCGAGCACCAGTCTCCCTCGATCCTGGGAAGCTACCTTTACCGGGTACGATCAGTAACAACTGCACTGGCATCACTGCAAGTTCCACTACGTGGAGTGCTGGGACCGACTGGGAAGGATGGTGAGATATTCAGAAGGCTGGACCTGGGGCTCTTTAATCTTGTCTGAACAGAGAGCTCTGGGACCTGACGAAAGCTACAGGATGGCGTGTGCACACGCTTTACATGTGACTTCAGGGAGGCCCTCCGTCCCCCCCGATGGATGAAGAGCTCCTGGCCGGGAGGTGGAAGCACAGGGGCACCACCGCCACCTCCCTGTTCACAGCCAGAGCCCCGAGCAGGAAGCCGGGTCCTCGCCGGACCACACTGTCCCCACGTATAACGGGGAGCAGGCCTGCCGTGCTGCGCTGGCTTCCACCGTCGGGTGAAACAGCCCGGGGTGGGGATGGGGGATGAGAAAGGGCGCAGGAGAGCAGGGACCGGGCCCCGCAGGCCCAGAGAGACAGGCGGCCCCGAGCAGCCCCAGGGACGGTGCTCACCTCTGGGTTGAGAGAGTTGTTCTCGGACGACTTCGTGGACAGCAGGATGTGGGTGAAGCCGTCCTGCTTCCGGACGACGATATCCCTGTACCTGTAGGCGCTTTCCGTCTGCCTCACGCTGAAACGCAGCCGCTTGTCGAAGGGCTGGTCTCGTCTGTCATCGATGAATTTCCTCTTCCCGGCCGTCACGCCCGTGACTGACGTCTGCAGGTTGGTCGTCCCGTTGGCCGTCAGCGCATCCATGAATGGAGAAGAACCTGCCAGGGGTCCGAAAGCACAGCAGTCGGTGAGGTCTTGCCATCAACTCACCTTTGAATTAGGGAAAAATGCTTGCGACAGACCCAGGATCCAGGATCGACTATGCTAATTTAAGAAGCTTAAAAAGTAGAACCTTTGGAGAGGATAGGCGTTTGTTTGCCTCCCAAGTCTGACGACGAAATCACCCTCGCACTGATCCCGCCTAATAAAACAAGAGATGGGAAGGAACGTGCTGAAAAGAAACTGCGAAATTTGAGACTTTTGAGGAACGGAACTGAACTAGAACGGGTCTCATGAAGAGGACGTATTCCGGGCTTGAGAAGTTGAAAGAAAAATGGAAACTGATTCAAAGAAATGTTATTAGAGCCGAGCTATCTGCCATTTTAGCCGAAATTTCTTCTGGATGAAGAGCCGCTCGCACAGGCTCACGAAGCAGCCCCGCCCCGTTTCTGCGGGTCTGCCACGCCCTCGGGCCACTCTGTTCCCTGGTCCCGGTTCTACTACATTTTCAAACAGCCTTTTCAATGGCTGGAGACGGCGCTCTCTCCTGCCACCAAAAGTTAGTCCCGCTGATTCTCCCTCCTCTGTCGGCTGTTCTGTGTCAGCCTGGCTGCTGTGTTTCACTCAGCCTTAAAGACACGGCCTTCCGAACTTGGTGTTTCTTACTACGATAAAGTCAAGGGTTTGATACTTTGTTAGAGTTACCAGGAAATGTCAGGCTAAGGGTTCAAGTGTTGGGGCAAATAATTTGCTCCTATTGGTGTGAAGTGTCTAAATATTATCTAACCTGGTAATGCATGTATAGAGCCTTTGGGTGGAGGAAGAAAGGGAAAGAGATGCAAGGAACTGGATCAGGCTTTACTAATAAAATGAGCAAGGAGAGGAGTTCCCTGAGAAGAGCTGGATGAATTACGAGTCAGAAATACTTCCTGCAAAGTGAAAGAAGATAAGCTGGAGACGACTTGTGAATGGATGTTTAGAGAAGTCAGATCATCTCCTGGTTAAACAGGTTGACTTTCATTCAGTTAGTAGAACTACTTTGGAGGTTTTTAGAATTGAAAATAAATTCATTTTTGGGAAAATCTGGGAAAGGTTCTAATACATAAGTGGTACAAGACTCTGAGACTATAAAAAGGTACATGGTACAAGGCCTCCCCCATCAGCCCACGACGCCCTGCCCTCCACAGCCACTGTGTCTGGTTTCCAGGTGTCTTACAGAGTGCCCTATGTGTATATCAGCAAATAGGAACCTAAGTGCTTCTCTCTCACCTGCCTTTAACAAACACAAATGGCAGCATGTTAGACACAGCGTTGTGGATTTCTGTCATGCATTTTACCAGCAATTTTTGATACTACAGATGATGCTGCAACGCATAACCTTGGCTTGTGTTGTCCCTTCCAACCTGTAGGATAAGTTTCTAAAGGATCTGTAATGGAAAGAGCTTTTGATGAGCTGTTACCCGTGAGACCGGGCACTGCTGAATCTTTCCGAGGAAGCCAGCAGGGATCCTTTCTGTTTCTTTTAACCTTCAGCCTCTCCTCTACCAGGTCCCCCCACCCTCCCGTCTGTGTTTACAGCCGTTCTCCAACCTCTTCCACCCTCTGCGCTCTGAGCTGCTCTTCCCAGCACTGCCCTCTCTTCTCAGGCCCGTCACAGCCCCGCCTGGGCTGTCCTTGCTGTCCCCACTTCTCCCTCTGCCCATCGTTCCTCCACCCATCTGCCCTGAGGTGCAGGGAGGAACGGGCCATGGATGAGGCTAAACCACTGAGCCTGGTGCCCAGGAGACGGGGCATCTGCAGGGGAGTGTCACAGGGAACTGTGGTTTTCTCCGGTCACTGCTGAAGTGAAGAGTGAAGAGGCTCCGGAGCCCAGAAGCGGGGCCTGTGGTAAGCGGAGTGGGTGTCCAGAAACGACAGCGGAGCTGAGAAGCAGAAGGAGTGGGGGAGCCGCGAGCCTGCCTGGGTGCAGGGAGGGTCACGCGCAGGGCCAGGGGGCTGCCCAAGGGGAGGGAGCGGAGCCACGCGACGAGGCTGTGTCAACAGTGGCGTGTGCCACAGAGAGAAGGAGGGGAATGGAGAGGTCTTGGGGCGGGGGGGTGGGGCACGAGGGGCTGCTCTTAAACCCGGGAAGTTGTCTCACTGGAGGGCAGAAGCCAGAACGGAGAATTCAATGTACGACAGACAAAAACTGTCACATGCAAAAAACATACCTGTTCAAACCAAGAATCTGTTAAAATGCGGTGGTGAGGGCCCCAGAAGAGCAACTGCAGCTGAGCGGGACCGGTATTTACGGGACCGACAATGATGATTCCCCTGCCTAAAAAGAGGTCCCGTCAGAAATAAGCCCACGCAGAGGCAGGCAGGGAGGCCGCCCGCCCCGGGTGAAGGCTCACGGGCGGCCCGGCTGGGGCTCCGGCACATTCCGGAGGAGCAGGTTCTCGGGGAGGCGCTTGCTGGTGTGTCTGGACCTTGATGTTACCAACCCTGAGTGAGTTAACAGGTGCTGTGTCAAAGCGGCAGGAATGACCCTGGTGACACGGGGAAGCCCTCTGCGTGCCGGGTGCCCGCCGCCCACCAGGGCGAAGCCGCTGGCTTCGGATCAGCCCTTCCACCGCGACCTGCTCCTGCTTCGCAGGGTAAGTAAAGCCACACATTCTTCAACGCTCCAGGAGTTTCCCTGGTGGCTTCCTTCCGCAAAGGTTTCTAGGCTATGGGTCCACGTAGCCTTGATACGTGAGCTCTGGAAGCAGCTCAGCATACTGGAGGCAGCGCGTCCCCCGGAGCTCTCCGTGGTTCTGCAAATGTAGCCGTGGATTTCCGTTGCCTCACGCCAACCAGCACTGCTGGCTTTGACCTTCGTGTCCCTGTTAGAGTTCTGCTGATTGCAGAGCCTGTGATCTTGCCAGTGGCTCAACCCCCAAGCCCAATATGAGCCCCACCTGCAGGACCCTGTTCAGGTGGAGAAGTGCTCACGGCAGGGCTGCCCTCAGACTCGCAGGCGCCAGCGCTGGGCCACGCCCCTCGTGACGTGCGTCCCCCTGTTCAGGTCTGTGCTCCCCCAGGGCCTCTGGACTCGCCGTTCCCTCTGCCTAGAACGTTCAGGCCCTAGAGCTCCAGACGGCTGCTTGTTTCTGCTCATCTGAGCGGCAGCTCCTCGGGAAGCCTCGGTCCCCACGCGTGCGGCCCTCCCGGCAGCACCCACGCGGCCCAGTCTGTCTCCCTCGCAGCGAGCCTCACCCGGCTCATCCGGTCTCACCCGACTTTTACTTACGCTCCGCGGCTGGACGTCACCAAGCTCCCCGTCTGTCTCATTCACTGCCGCACCCCCGGTGCTTGGAACACGCGGTCGCCACTGACCAAGCAGATGAGGGGAGGGGACCCCAACGCCCCTTCAGCCCAGCCCCCTGCACCCAGAGGAGGCGGCCTGCAGCCCACCCAGCCTCGTGACAATCGGGGGCAGCAGTGCCACACTTCAGAGCAGAAGCCACTGCTAAGGACTCAACTAAAAGGCAAACACTGAGATTCAGGAAAAGACGTCCTCCACGATGGAAACCATCGTGTGACACGCAGTGTGACCCAGGCGCTGAGGGAAACACAGGAGGCAAAAGCTCCAGGGAACCGGCATGAAATCCAGCTAGGAAAACCTCACTCAGCGTCTCTCCGAAAAACGGTTTTCTTTTAAAACATTCTAAGAGCAAAAAAGATACTCGCAGGGGCCTCCCTGGTGGCGCAGTAGTTAAGAATCGCCTGCCAATGCAGGGGGACACGGGTTCAAGCCCTGGTCCAGGAAGATCCCACATTCTGTGGAGCAACTAAGCCCGTGCGCCACAACTACTGAGCCTGCGCTCTAGAGCCCGCCAGCCACAACTACTGAAGCCCATGTGCCTAGAGCCCGTGCTCCGCAACAAGGGAAGCCACCACAATGAGAAGCCCACACACCACAACGAAGAGTAGCCCCCGCTCGCCACAACTAGAGAAAGCCCGCGCGCAGCAACGAAGACCCAACACAGCCAAAAAAAAAGATACCCTCAAACATGTACTGCTAACCTGTTAAAATTCACGGCTTCAAGGGACTTCCCTGGTGGCACAGTGGTTAAGACTCTGTGCTCCCAATGCAGGGGGCCTGGGTTCGATCCCCGGTCAGGGAACTAGATCCCACATGCATGCCGCCACTAAGAGTTTGCATGCTGCAACTAAGGAGCCTGTGAGCCGCAACTAAGACCCGGTGCAACCAAATAAACAAAGTTTTAAAATTCACTGCTTCAAAAAGCATGTCTCTAACGTGAAATGTGCTTCCAACCATGATAGAGAAACGGTGTCTGGATTTCCTCATTGGCCAGTGAGACCCAGAAAACAGAACAAACCACCACATGACCATTTTAGACACCAGACAACAGGCAGGGCACGACCGTGTTGCCAGCATGAAGGGGGCAGGTGAGCCCAATGACACACTGGGCGTTCTGCCTGGAGGTGACTTCCACGCTGCGGGGAAATGCTGACCTGGGAACGAAGACTGAAGGCGAGGAGGCCCAGGAGGCTGGAAGAAGAAAAGGACCTGGGCCTCCTGGATATTCATGGCCATTACTTTCTTTAGTCTGAAGTCAGAGAGCAAGCACTACAGTGTCTACAGAATTATCCGCCCTCCTTTATGGAGTCTAACGTTTCAAAACGCTGTCATCCACACTCACTGAACCTAATCCTGTTTAATGATATAAAAGCCGACCATTTTATTCAGATTATTTATATAATCTGCAAACTGAATTCATTAACAGAAAACTCTTCAAATGAACGTGGAACTAAAGGTAGGCTTTAAACATTAGCATCCCTTGTTTCCATAACACATTCAATGACTCCTCTGTAAGTCATTACAAAAGTCTCTGCTGCAACTCCTTCAATTACACTTCCCTGTCCACGGGGATCTCTGGACTTAAAGTTTATAGGCTCACTCTTGGCTGTCTCCATAAGAGACATTAACATATCATCGGTGCTCCTATAATGCTTTGCTCCAACACGACTGATACATCAGGAACGATCTGAGCACCTGGGCACGCAGCACCCACTGTGAGAAAGCGTGGGCTGTGCCTCTGGGCCCCAACCCGGACTTGGTCCCCCCCCCTTCACCCCCGCTGAGCCCCCTGGACGCTCGCCACCTTGGGCTGTAAGAGGTGACTCCCCAGAGCAGGAGGGCACCCAGCACTGCCTCTGACACTTGGGATACACCTGACCCAATAAATAAGCCTGAGATTTGAGCCCTCGCCACCTGGTCAGCATGCCTCCTGCTTTCTCAGCAGCATCAGCAGGGTGACCCTCGCTGGCTGGTGCCACCCTGGGAGGTGGGTGGCTGGAGGGGAGAGCAGGCTGCCGGGTCACTGTCCTGACTCTTGGCTTAAGACCTGTGGGGTGGGAGCGGGCAGGCAGACCCGTGATCACTGCCCTGCACGCTCACGTCACGTCCGGTCCCTGGCCCCTCCCTGCTTTCTCCACCGGCCCGCTTTCCAGTCTTTCACCTCTAGCCTGACCTCCATCAGCCTCACTGCTTCTCTGCCTTCTAGTTTTGACAACACACTGGCTGTGACCAAGGCCACAACCACAAGAGCTCTCCTCAAACCTTTCATGAAAGTATTTTCCCTACAAAACAAGAACCAAAAACAACAACAACCCCCCCCCCCCCCAACTTAAATAAAAATGCATCAGGTGAATAACCAAGATTTTCCATAGTTGGGTCTCTTCCATGTCTCTGACATCCCCTCTTGGGAATCAATCAGGTACCACCATCTGCTCCAGGATCCAGGCAGGACCACCTGCGTCCCAGCTTCCTAAGCTGAGCTGGAGCCTCACTGAGCCAGGGCCAGGGCCAGAGCGCTCCACAACCTTGTACCGAGTAGCCACTGGCACAGAATCTGCACTGGGGAAAACACACTGCGAACAACTCATTCTTTAGAGAGCAAAAGAATGCCTAAGGATGGAGGGCGTATAAAAGCCACTTTAGTGCACGGAGCACAGAATTCCTTGCCACCACGGGACAGCTCATGAACGCTAGAAATACATTGAAGGCAGATGAATGGAAAATAGTGAAATGAACTAGTTAACAAATCTAAGAGTACCTAGAATTAGGAAGCATTCTGAAAACTGACCGAAAAAAGGACACAAGCTATGATTTCATTTGAAATTATTCTGTTAAATAACTAAGTTTCCAGAGGGAACCAATCTAGGAATATTAAGTATGAAAAAGCAATGAGGAGACTTAAAAAGAAAAATAGCATTTTGAGATAAAAGTGGCAATTAATGAGACTATGCAATTTTAAATAAAGTTTAGCTAATTAATTATAATTTCCTAAAACCTATATAAGATTAGCCCCCCAATTAAACCAAAGATTATGAACCAAGAGGTATACAGTAGTGTAATATTTGACAGGAGAAGTGCAATGTTCTGCCGTCCACAGATTCTCAAACTGACTCACAACAGCATCACTGAGCAGCTTAAAAACAAATGCTCCTGGGGCTACATTCCCAGCCACCTGGGGTTTCCGGGGTTTCTGGGAGGGGAGCGGGGCCCCTCCCACGTGACTCTGTTGCGCACCGACAGATGCGGCACAACTGCCGTCTGAATAGGACGCTCAGGATTCCCAGAGGGAAAAGCTTAGGTCAGAGGACCAAGACCCGGTCAGCAGGAACAGTTCCTCCCAAGCAGAAGAGGGTCCTTAAAGTCCAAATGACTGAAAGAGACAAATAAGGAAATGAAAAGAAGAGACAGAATACGTGATACAAGAAGTGATGACCACTGGAGAGATGACAGGGAGATGCTAGAACAGTCAATCAGGGTATCAGAAATGCAGAGAAACTCGAAATACTCAAAGACAGTCAACACGATTGCTTTTCTCCATTGACAAATTTAGCGAGTGAATCAAAGGAGACAGCAGGAACGTCCCTGGTGGCGCAGTGGTTAAGACTCCGTGCTCCCAACGCAGGGGACTGGGGTTCGATCCCTGGTTGGGGAACTAGATCCCACATGCATGCCGCAACTAAGGAGCCCACATGCTGCAACTGAGACTCGGCGCGGCCAAATAAATAAATATTTGGCGGGGGGAAAAAAAGAGGAGACAGCAAGGGCTCAAGGTCTGGGAACCTGCAGGGAGTCTGGAAGTTGAGACGGATGAGATCACACCTCTGACCTTGTTAAGAGCTGCATTACATTAGAGAAGACAGGCCCACACGTTCACAGCTAAGTAGCCCAATGGTTGTGTTTATAATTTTGTAACTGTTTGCAGTTAATATCATTAAGGAGAGTAAATACTTCCACATCCTGAAGATTTCCACACCTCCCCTCAGAAGGGCTTCCCATTCAGTGACAACCTTTCCTCAGTTTTTCCCTTATTCTTCCCCAAAAGCAAGGGGGTAGATGCCAGCGAGCAATCATACTAGTTTCTGAGGAGGCGATCAGAGGTTGGGACGCGGAGGCCAAGGCAGGACAACGGACACCACAGGCGCATCGGCACTTGGGGTCCTGGCATCTCACTGAATCTGTTCCACAAGATGAAAGCCGAGGTCCAGAGCTCAGCTGCCCTCCTGGGGTCATGGAGCCCCCAACCAGCAGGCCAGGGGGCCGCTTGCAACTCCCCTCCCCCACCTGCCTGTCCTATGAAAACAAACCACAGAGCTATCTGTCACCTTGTAACTCCTGCCACCAGGCCAGGCATGGGGAAGGGGCAGTCTAGTACCCCCGAAACTGCTTCAGCTTAGCTTTGCTTCACACACACACATGCATGTATTTTGCGGGGGAACAAAAGTCCTAAATAAAACATTAGCAAACAGATTTGGGAACATAATTTTTATTATGGTAAAAACACATAAAACTTGCCATTTTAACCACTTCTAAGTGTCCAGTTCAGTGGCGTTAAGCACATCCACACTGCTGTGCAAACAGCACCACCATCCATCCACAGAGCTTTCCACCTTCCGACCTGCAACGCCGACCCCGTGAAACACCAACTCCTCATTCGCCTGGCAGCCACCCTTCTACTTTCTGTGTCCGTGAATTTGATGACTCTAGCGACCGCATGTAAGTAGAATCATACGACATCTGTCCTTCTGGGTCTGGTTTATTTCATTTAGCGCAATGCCTGAGGTTCACCCATGTTGTGTGTAGCCTGTGCAAGAGCGTCCTTCTTTTTTAAAGGTGAATAATATTCCATCCCAGTATTTTCTTCTAAAAAACACCACTTTTGTTTATCCATTCATTCCCCAATGGAATTTGGGGTGTTTCCACCTTTTGGGTGTTGTGAATAATGCTGTATGGACATTTGTATTCCTATGAGCCTACAAATACCTGAGTCCCTACTTTCAATTCTTTGGATGTATACCTAGAAGTGGAATTGGTAATTCTATGGATTCTATACAAATCTGTACATATACAAGTCTGTATCTGTTGATACAGAAAGGGATCATATGGTAATTCTATGTTTAATTTTTTGAAGTTATATTTAGTATTTTCCCAAATTAGCTAGAATGTGTTTAGTTAGAAATTATAATCAAACTCTTGGAGAAGATCGGAATCATGGCCTGGACTGTGATTACTTCCATCTTCTTGCTAAATTTCTTTGGTTTTCCTGGGATACGGAAGCAGAGGAAACAAATGTTGGATGAGTTCATACAATCAAGACGAATCGCACAAGGATTTGTAGCTGATTCCGAGGCTCTTAGTCTAGAGATAAAATCTTCATCAAACACATTATTTGTTTCTCTTTTTATTGCTGGGAATCACTTTCTCCTGGCCAGTCTTGCAGCTTGAAGATACACGTGAGGCCACAGGCTTCCCCAACGGTGGGACCCAGGCCTCCTCAAGCCTGTGCCTTTGGCCCTGAGAACTAGCCTTTTTTTTTTTTTTTTGGGCTGTGTCTCATGGCATGTGGGATCCTATTTCCCTGACCCGGGATCGAACTCGTGCCCCCTGCAGTGGAAGCAGCGCAGAGTCCCAACCACTGGACCGCCAGGGAATTCCCTAGCCTTGCTTTTACTCAGAGGGTTTCCTGATGACATTTTGACAGGAGGAGAGTAAAAGGAGCTTAAAGATTTTTGTTCTTTGGAATAAAAGCACTCCAATTAGCAACGTCACCATAAACTATGCAAACGTCTACAGTCTGGCACAACCAGAAACCACTGAGAGTCCCTGCCTGTGTTGTGAAGTTTCCTGGTACAAAGGTCATTCCTCCACAGCCCCGTCATGTATAGAAGAACCCTCTGTCAGCTCCAATCTTCACTGCGAGTTGAGCTGAGCTCCTCAGGAAGCACTAATCCCTAAGGGGATTTGGATTCCTAGATCCAGAAAAGCACAGGAGTCCTCAGTGGACTAAAGGAGATTTAAGCGTCATCTTTACTGAGTTCAACAGAATTGGCAGTAAAGCCGGTGCAAAGCTATTGGCACCAACGATTCAGAATCAAAGTTAGGAACACGGAGGAGATGGAAACCCTTACAAGTGAAGTGTATTCTTTGAAGAGGTTAATGGAAAACTTACAAGTGTGACTCAAGACTTAGTTATAGATGCAAATTCAAGCTATTTAGTTTTACTTATGACAAACTAAAATAAAAAGTTACTAGCAATATAAATCCTATCATTCTAAATAAGCATATCAGGATAAGTTCCCAAAGTAAATCTAATAAGACAGGTGATGCTTTAAATGTAGTGCATTTTATTTCCTCACTAACAGCCTTGAAACTAAGTCAAATATTGGAGAGAAAAAAACCTAGCAAAAACCTTTATACTATGTCACTTTAAGAACAAAAAAAAGGAACAGAAAATGATCAGACCCACATTCCTCTTTAGTGCTGAGAAGAAGGATTAACAAAAATATATATATAAGAAGGATAACAATAACTACCTACATGGTATGATTCCTCAGCAGTGGAATCTTATTATTCATCATATCTACAAAAATTTTATTTCCCGCAAAAATGATTCTACCTTATTTGACACAGGACTGAATTCTCTCAACATTTTCCTTTTCCTTTTTTAAAGTAATTTTATTTAATTAATTAAGTTGTTTGGTTATTTTTTTGGCTGTGTTGGGTCTTCGTTGCTACGCACAGGCTTTCTCTAGTTGCGGCGAGCGGGCTTCTCATTGTGGTGGCTTCTCTTGTTGCAGAGCACAGGCTCTAGGCGCGCAGGCTTCAGTAGTTGTAGCACATGGTCTCAGAAGCTGTGGCTCGTGGGCTCCAAGGTGCATGGGCTTCAGCAGTTGTGGTGTGCAGGCTCAGTAGTTGTGGTGCATGGGGTTAGTTGCTCCGCGTCATGTGGGATCTTCCCGGACCGGGGAACAAACCCAATCCCCTGCATTGGCAGAGAGATTCTTAACCACTGCACCACCAGGGAAGTCCCTCAACACTTTTCTTTATAATGCTTATTTTGACTTTTAGAACCAACCAGTTTTTGCAACTATTGCTTTAGTAAGAGAACTAATCAATTACAAGCTGATTTCCCCATTTCATTTTAACAGTGCATGCCCATTAATTTCAAGTCCTCCATATTACAGGAAGACACGCTCGTGGTCAGATACATGTAGAGTACAACCAAACTTCTACTCCAAATAAAATTAATTCACAGTCTATATTTATTGTGCTTAGCATAGTCTAAGCTAAAATGTTCAAGTGCTAATTTCCTAGCGCTGGTGCAGGGGCGCCTCACAGAGAGCAAGACTTCAAACCCCTTCTTGGGATGCACATCATCACCCAGAGTAAGGATAAGTCCAAGGTGTTTGCTGATATTCACAGTGAGGTCTTCTTCGGTCTTCCATCTGCAATGTCAACAGCAACAGGCCAGGGATGAAAACCTGTCATCTATACTTTTAATCTTTTCCACGTGCTCCCAGCATAGTCAGTGTCTTACGTATTCAAACGTCAGAGCACTGCAGAGGAGAGTACTCTTAACTTCTTCATGTGAACCGTCACTGTAAAGCAGCCCTCCTTTCCACGCCTCACCTCATCTCTAAATGAGCGACAGCTTAAACCAGAAGAGCACCTGTGTTCATTCCAACTGTGTTCTCAAATGCTGTCATGACTCTCTAGGTTCGTAGTTCCATACCAGTGTATGTTCTAGACCCTGACTGGCAGGAGAGACCACTAGAGCCACGAAGGCAAGGTCTGCTGGAAGCACACCATTCGCCCTCAACAAGATGAAGCCGAGGTGACAGCACTGCAGGAAAAAGGAGGTCCTGCGGCCGGTCACTAAAAGCGGAATACAGACTTAGTTCTGGCTTTCTGGAGGCCAGAGCAAGGCTGGAAACCCCAGTAAAAGAAGATTCTAAATTAAAAAAACAAACTTACCGCTTAAGACGACAACCTGCTACTTCTAAGACGCAAAAGAAGTTACTCCCTGAGGGTCTTTGAAAGATCAAGAGACCCACATACACAGACACTCAGCCTCCCCAAACCAGAAGCAACAAAAACCAAGAAAGGCAAAGGACAACACACACAGAACAGACTGCAAACTCAGCGGGGTCCCCCAAGTGCATAAAAGCGACGGCTTTCCTAACATTTCCCCACACACGGATTGTTTTCCCTACCTAAACGAAATCTAACATGGAGCCTAAAACGCAAAGCTGATCAAAGCAGAGGTGCTCAGTGGGGAGGGCTGGGGGGCACTCACTGGCCCCTTATCAGCCCTCAGACCAGCCTGTTGCAGACGTGGGGCTGGACGTCCATCCAGACAGCTCACCCAGCAGACGGAGAAACACCAAGCTTCCTTGCATTCAGGAAGCGCCATAAGAAAATGAGAATAAATGATTTTATTTTAAAAGGAAAGAGGCTGCGAGGACTTGAGAGGCGCCTGTCCTCAGAGCTCAGCCGCTGGCCTAGAATGAACCCCCAGAGGAAGGTGAGGTCAGACTGGCGGCAGGAGCAGAGGCTGGCCTGGGGAAAAGAGACGGCCACCTAGAGCTCGCCATCCGCCCTTCCAGACACGCTTTAATTGGACTTTCAGTTAGTTTTCAGACCATGAGAACAAGGTCAAAATTCAACCCAGAGTGAACTTCCAGGAACTGTTCTAAGTATTTGTGATGCTCACTCAGAATTACATTTAGGGGCTTCCCTGGTGGCGCAGTGGTTGAGAGTCCGCCTGCCGATGCAGGGGACGCGGGTTCACGCCCCGGTCCGGGAGGATCCCACATGCCGCGGAGCGGCTGGGCCCGTGAGCCATGGCCGCTGAGCCTGCGCGTCCGGAGCCTGTGCTCCGCAACGGGAGAGGCCACAGCAGTGAGAGGCCCGCATACCGCAAAAAAAAAAAAAAAAAAAAAAAAACTACGTTTAGTTCTTTTTGGTCAAGATTTCTTTATCTCATGACTACTTAAAGGAAATTTACTCACAGGAACATAGAATAGCTTTAAAGTTCAAAAAATCTGGCGTGAAGAATCCTCCGAGAAAAGTATGCAGTTTGTGCTAAAAGGCAGTTACCCCAAACACGTTTGCGGTTTTATTTTCTCAACAGAATTTAAAATTAATGTCCACACATTGGAAGTTTGAAGCAATCAAGTTAAGCATTCTAATATGAAGAGAAACACATGAGACTAACTTCCAAAATAGCAAAACCCCTACCATCAGGCCCACACAAAGCATGTCCTCTTGAGAGCAGAGTGGTAACATGCTTTCTGCAAGGCAGTTTGACGACTTGTATCAAAAACATTAAAACCTCTGATGAACCCAAATCTAGGAATTAATCTTAGAAAAGTAATCATAGATATCCACTAGAATTTGACCAAATGGAAGTTCTTCAAAAAGAAGTAGGGAGTTTGCTGTAATTAAGGACGGTGTGATTATGCCCCATGACACGGAAAGGTACGCGTGACCTATGAGGAACCAGGCCTGGCACACGGAACAGGGAGGTGTGTTCTTACACACCACACGCGGAGCCCATGTACCATCTTCTTGACCTTTCACCTCCTGACCCCTTTCCTGGTCTCCCAGCTACAAGGTCGATCTGCCCTCTTCCCACTCTGGATGCAGTGGTTCAGCTGCCGGGCTTCAGTGCTGCAGGGAAACGCTTCTGCACCTGAGCAGGCGCTGACCGTCCCGGGAAGGTCAGTGGACCACGCGGCTGGTGGTACGGCCCGGCTCGGGCTCAGCACGGGCGGGGCCCTCTGTGGACCTTGCTCTAAGAAAGCACGTCAGAACCCGCTCCCGTTAAGCACCAACTCTGCAAACGCTTTGCTCTATCATAAACAAAAGCCAATGGGGAAAAGAGATCAACAGCTCAGAACGAAGAACGACCTGTCCGCGGCTGAAAGGTTGGTTAAAGAGCTGGACAAACTACACAGTGGCAACTTTCCTTGCGCTCATCAGAGACCTGAGGTCGTAACTGGCAACCAAATACACTGAAATTCTAGGAAAGACAAGCCTGTCAGTGGAAAGATGGGGTGTGCGGGCTGCGTCATTTGCGGCAGGGGAAGGCAGGGCCCCTAGGAACGAGTAAGAAGCCATCAGCTGAAACTCTCAAGAACTGCTGACAGCTGAGCGTGAGCTCGCAGGACAGTACAGCAGCTCATTCGTGAGACAGACCCAGGCGAAGCGGGAGGTCAGACACAGCCTCACTCACAGCAACACAGGCACAGAGCAAGAGGTCTGCCACCCCCAGGGGAAAGGTATGGAGACTGACCTGCCTGCCCTGACCTCTCAGGCTTCTGGAGAGGGGCAGCAAACACTGTGGGCCCTTAGACCTGAGGGAAGGAGAGTGTGGGGAGAAAACCCCTTTTTACCCCTTGGGTAGGAGAAAGAATCCTGAGAAAGCTCCACCCCCAGGGCTGAGGCACACGGGGCCCAAGGCGGAGGTGGCACGGGAACCAAGAGCACCCTGACCCCACTCCCCTTGCAGCTTCCCCACTTCCCACGACCCCAGCCTAGAAAAGAACTGACTAAAAAAATCACCAGCGCTCTGCTCCTAGGGGAGGGGCAACAGCACGTGAGAGAGGTCCTCCCTGACTCAGGCATGGGGACAGCTGAAAGCTGGTGGCAGGGCACACACACTGAGAAGAACCTTCCAGTAACCACAGCAAAGGAAAAGCCAAACCCAGCTCAACCACTGTTGAGCACGACTCAACCTCTGACACCAGCTGCCTGAGAAAAACCACGCCCATTTCTAGGCACAAATATTACTTTTCGACTCTCGTGTTCCATACAAGATGTCTGGCAGTCAATCAAAAATTATGAAATACAGAAAAGATCAAGAAAATAGAATACAACTCATTGTCAAGAAACAAGGCGATCAACGGAATGAGACTCAGAGATGACCCGGGAACGACACTATCATACAGGGATGTTAAAATAACCATGACACATGTAAAAGGAACTAACAGAGAAGGTGACCAACCTGCACTACTAGATGGGGCATTTAAGCAAAGACCCAGAAACTATGAAAAGTCAAATGGTAGAGCTAGAAATAACAAAAAACCCTGGGGAGGGGAAGAATCTGATTTCTAGAGTTGTCACACTTTTCTAAAAAGTCCTGTTTTCAATAACAATAACAAATCAGAAGACACGCAAAGACACAAGAAGGAATGACCCCACACATGGGGGAAAAAGTAGTCAACAAAACTGTCACTGAGGAGGCCCAGACAAGAATGCACTTTACTACGGTCTTTAATCAGCTATTTCATATACGTTCAAGAATTAAAGGAAATAATGTCAAAAGAACTAAAGAGAAGTATGAGAACAATATGCCTCACCAAATACTATCAGGAGAAACAGACTACTTAAAGAAACAGAAGTCTCTGAGTTGAAAAGTGTAATAACTGAAACGAAAAATTCCCTACAGCAGTTCAGCAGCAGACTTGGACTGGCGAAAGAAAGGATCACCAACCATGAAGAGAAGTCAGTTGAAATTATCCAGCCTGAGGAACAGAGAAGGAAGAAAAAAAGTAAAACAGAACTTCAGAAACCTCTGGGCCACCATTAAGAACACCAACACACCGTATGGGAGTCCCAAAAGGAGAGGAGATAAAGGGAGAAGAATATTTGAAGAAATAATGACCAAAAACTTGCAAAATTTGATGGACAACATGAATCTTCATATCCAAGAAGCTCAAGGGACTCCAAACAAAATACATGTAAAGAGAGCCTCATGTAGGCACATCATAAGCAAAATGCTGACAGCCAGACAAAGAGAAGCTTGAAAGCAGCAAGAAGAACCAACACGTCATGTTCCAGGACCCCTGGTAAGATTAACAGCTTATTTCTCAGCAGAAACCGTGGAGGTAAGAAGGCAGCGGAATGAAATATTTAAAGTGCTAAAAGAAAGACTACAGCCAAGAATTCTAAATCCAGCATAACTATCCCTTGACAATGAAGGAGAAATTAAGACATTCCCAAGTCAAACAAACAAAAAACCAGGGAATCGGTGGCCAGTTGACTTACTTTACAATAAATACTAAAGAGAGTCCTTTAGGCTAAAATGAGAGGACACATTAGATAGTAACTTAAGTCCACATGAAGAAATAAAAGACACTGGTAAAGGTAAGTACATAGCTAATTATAAACAACAGAGTAGAGAAGAGGGGAAGATGGCGGAGGAGTAAGACGCAGAGATCACCTTCCTCCCCACAGATACACCAGAAATACATCTACACGTGGAACAACTCCTACAGAACACGCACTGGACGCTGGCAGAAGACCTCAGACCTCCCAAAAGGCAAGAAAGTCCCCACGTACCTGGGTAGGGCAAAAGAAAAAAGAAAAAACAGAGACAAAAGCACAGGGACGGGACCTGCACCAGTGGGAGGGAGCTGTGAAGGAGGAAAGGTTTCCACACACTAGGATCCCCTTCGCGGGCGGAGAGGGCGGGTGGTGGAGGGGGAAGCTTCGGAGCCGCGGAGGAGAGCACAGCCACAGGGGTGCAGAGGGCAAAGCGGAGAGATTCCCGCACAGAGGATCGGTGCCGACCGGCACTCACCAGCCCGAGAGGCTTGTCTGCTCACCCGCCGGGGCGGGCGGGGCTGCGAGAGGAGGCTCGGGCTTCGGTCGGAGCGCAGGGAGAGGACTGGGGTTGGTGGCGTGAACACGGCCTGAAGGCGGTTAGTGCGCCACGGCTGGCCGGGAGGGAGTCCGGGAAAAGGTCTGGAGCTGCCGAAGAGGCAAGAGACTTTTTCTTCCCTCTTTGTTTCCTGGTGCGCGAGGAGAGGGGATTAAGAGCGCCCCTTAAAGGAGCTCCACAGACGGGCGCGAGCCGCGGCTAACAGCGCGGACCCCAGAGACGGGCATGAGACGCTAAGGCTGCTGCCGCCACCAAGACGCCTGTGTGCGAGCACAGGTCACTCTCCACACCTCCCTTCCGGGGAGCCTGTGCAGCCCGCCACCGCCAGGGTCCCGGGATCCAGGGACAACTTCCCGGGGAGAATGCACGGCGCGCCTCAGGCTGGTGCAACGTCACGCCGCCCTCTGCCACCGCAGGCCCGCCCCGCACTCCGTGCCCCTCCCTCCCCCTGGCCTGAGTGAGCCAGAGCCCCTGAATCAGCCGCTCCTTTAACCCCGTCCTGTGTGAGCGAAGAACAGACGCCCTCCTGCGACCTACACGCAGAGGCGGGGCCAAGTCCAAAGCTGAGCCCCGGGAGCTGTGAGAACAAAGAAGAGAAAGGGGAATCTCTCCAGCAGCCTCAGAAGCAGCGGATTAAAGCTCCACAATCAACCTGATGTACCTGCATCTGTGGAATACCTTAACAGACAACCAATCATCCCAAATTGAGGAGGTGGACTTTGAGAGCAAGATTTATTATCTTTCCCTCTTTTCCTCTTTTTGTGAGTGTGTATGTGTATGCTTCTGTGTGAGACACTGTATAGCTTTGCTTCCACCACTTGTCCTAGGGTTCTATCCATCCGTTTTTTTTTCTTAATAATTATTTTTTATTCTAAGAACTTTATTATATTTTATCTTACTTTATTTTACTTTATCTTCTTTCTTTCGTCCTTTCTTTTTTCCTTCCTCCCTCCCTCCTTCCTTCCTTTCTTTCTTCTTCTAAATCTTTCTTTCTACTTTTTCTCCCTTTTATTCTGAGCCGTGTGGATGAAAGGGTCTTGGTGCTGCAGCCAGAAGTCAGTGCTCTGCCTCTGAGCTGGGAGAGCCAACTTCAGGACACTGGTCCACAAGAGACCTCCCAGCTCCACGTAATATCAAACGGCGAAAATCCCCCAGAGGTCCCCATCTCAACACCAGCACCCAGCTTCACTCAACGACCAGCAAGCTACAGTGCTGGACACCCTATGCCAAACAACTAGCAAGACAGGAACACAACCTCACCCATTAGCAGAGAGGCTGCCTAAAATCATAATAAGTCCACAGACACCCCAAAACACACCACCAGACGTGGACCTGCCCATCAGAAAGACAAGATCCAGCCTCATCCACCAGAACACAGGCACTAGTCCCCAACCACCAGGAAGCCTACACAACCCACTGAACCAACCTTAGCCACTGGGGACAGACACCAAAAACAACGGGAACTACAAACCTGCAGCCTGCAAAAAGGAGAACCCGAACACAGTAAGATAAGCAAAATGAGAAGACAGAGAAACACACCGCAGATGAAGGAGCAAGATAAAAACCCACCAGATCTAACAAATGAACAGGAAATAGGCAGTCTACCTGAAAAAGAATTCAGAATGATAGTAAAGATGATCCAAAATCTTGGAAATAAAACAGACAAAATGCAAGAAACATTTAACAAGGATCTAGAAGAACTAAAGATGAAACAAGCCATGATGAACAACACAATAAATGAAATTAAAAATACTCTAGATGGGATCAATAGCAGAATAACTGAGGCAGAAGAACAGATAAGTGACCTGGAAGATAAAATAGTGGAAATAACTACTGCAGAGCAGAATAAAGAAAAAAGAATGAAAAGAACTGAGGACAGTCTCAGAGACCTCTGGGACAACATTAAATGCACCAACATTCGAATTATAGGGGTTCCAGAAGAAGAAGAGAAAAAGAAAGGGACTGAGAAAATATTTGAAGAGATTATAGTTGAAAGCTTCCCTAATATGGAAAAGGAAATAGTTAATCAAGTCCAGGAAGCACAGAGGGTCCCATACAGGATAAATCCACGGAGAAATACGCCAAGATACATATTAATCAAACTGTCAAAAATTAAATACAAAGAAAACATATTAAAAGCAGCAAGGGAAAAACAACAAATAACACACAAGGGAATCCCCATAAGGTTAACAGCTGATCTTTCAGCAGAAACTCTGCAAGCCAGAAGGGACTGGCAGGACATATATAAAGTGATGAAGGAGAAAAACCTGCAACCAAGATTACTCTAACCCAGCAAGGATCTCATTCAGATTGGACGGAGAAATTAAAACCTTTACAGACAAGCAAAAGCTGAGAAATTTCAGCACCACCAAACCAGCATTACAACAAATGCTAAAGGAACTTCTCTAGGCAAGAAACACAAAAGAAGGAAAAGACCTACAATACCAAACCCAAAACAATTAAGAAAATGGGAATAGGAACATACATATCGATAATTACCTTAGATGTAAATGGACTAAATGCTCCCACCAAAAGACACAGATTGGCTGAATGGATACAAAAACAAGACCCATATATATGCTGTCTACAAGAGACCCACTTCAGACCTAGAGACACATACAGACTGAAAGTAAGGGGATGGAAAAAGATATTCCATGCAAATGGAAACCAAAAGAAAGCTGGAGTAGCAATTCTCATATCAGACAAAACAGACTTTAAAATAAAGACTATTACAAGGGACAAAGAAGGACACTACATAATGATCAAGGGATCGATCCAAGAAGAAGCTATAACAATTGTAAATATTTATGCACCCAACATAGGAGAACCTCAATACATAAGGCAAATACTAACAGCCATAAAAGGGGAAATCGACAGTAACACATTCATAGTAGGGGACGTTAACACCCCACTTTCACCAATGGACAGATCATCCAAAATGAAAATAAATAAGGAAACACAAGCTTTAAATGATACATTAAAGAAGATGGACTTAATTGATATTTATAGGACATTCCATCCAAAAACAACAGAATACACATTTTTCTCAAGTGATCATGGAACATTCTGCAGGATAGATCATATCTTGGGTCACAAATCAAGCCTTGGTAAATTTAAGAAATTTGAAATTGTATCAAGTATCTTTTCTCACCACAACGCCATGAGACTAGATATCAATTACAGGAAAAGATCTGTAAAAAATACAAACACATGGAGGCTAAACAATACACTACTCAATAACGAAGTGATCACTGAAGAAATCAAAGAGGAAATTAAAAAATACCTGGAAACAAATGACAATGGAGACACGACGACCCAAAACCTATGGGATGCAGCAAAAGCAGTTCTAAGAGGGAAGTTTACAGCAATACAATCCTAGAGTAAGAAACAGGAAACATCTCGAATAAACAACCTAACCTTGCACCTAAAGCAATTAGAGAAAGAAGAACAAAAAAACCCCCAAAGTTAGCAGAAGGAAAGAAATCATAAAAATCAGATCAGAAACAAATGAAAAAGAAATGAAGGAAAAGATAGCAAAGATCAATAAAACTAAAATCTGGTTCTTCGAGAAGATAAACAAAATTGATAAACCATTAGCCAGACTCATCAAGAAAAAAAGGGAGAAGACTCAAATCAATAGAATCAGAAATGAAAAAGGAGAAGTAACAACTGACACTGCAGAAGTACAGAAGATCAAGAGAGATTACTACAAGCAACTCTATGCCAATAAAATGGACAACCTGGAAGAAATGGACAAATTCTTAGAAATGCACAACCTGCCAAGACAGAATCAGGAAGAAATAGAAAATATGAACAGACCAATCACAAGCACTGAAATTGAAACTGTGATTAAAAATCTTCCAACAAACAAAAGCCCAGGATCAGATGGCCCCACAGGCGAATTCTATCAAACATTTAGAGAAGAGCTAACACCTATCCTTCTCAAACTCTTCCAAAATATAGCAGAGGGAGGAACACTCCCAAACTCATTCTACGAGGCCACCATCACCTTGATACCAAAACCAGACAAGGATGTCACAAAGAAAGAAAACTACAGGCCAATATCACTGATGAACATAGATGCAAAAATCCTCAACAAAATACTAGCAAACAGAATCCAACAGCACATTAAAAGAATCATACACCATGATCAAGTGGGATTTATTCCAGGAATGCAAGGATTCTACAATATATGCAAATCAATCAACGTGATAAACCATCTTAACAAATTGAAGGAGAAAAACCATATGATCATCTCAATAGATGCAGAGAAAGCTTTCAACAAAATTCAACACCCATTTATGATAAAAACCCTGCAGAAAGTAGGCACAGAGGGAACTTTCCTCAACATAATAAAGGACATATATGACAAACCCACAGCCAACATCGTCCTCAATGGTGAAAAACTGAAAGCATTTCCATTAAGATCAGGAACAAGACAAGGTTGCCCACTCTCACCACTCTTATTCAACATAGTTTTGGAAGTTTTAGCCACAGCAATCAGAGAAGAAAAGGAAAGAAAAGGAATCCAAATCGGAAAAGAAGAAGTAAAGCTGTCACTGTTTGCAGATGACATGATACTATACATAGAGAATCCTAAAGATGCTACCAGAAAACTACTAGAGCTAATCAATGAATCTGGTAAAGTAGCAGGATACAAAATTAATGCACAGAAATCTCTGGCATTCCTATACACTAGAGATGAAAAATCTGAAAGTGAAATCAAGAAAACACTCCCATTTACCACTGCAACAAAAAGAATAAAATATCTAGGAATAAACCTACCTAAGGAGACAAAAGACCTGTATGTAGAAAACTATAAGACACTGATGAAAGAAATTAAAGATGATACAAAGAGATGGAGAGATATACCATGTTCTTGGATTGGAAGAATCAACATTGTGAAAATGACTCTACTACCCAAAGCAATCTACAGATTCAGTGCAATCCCTATCAAACTACCACTGGCATTCTTCACAGAACTAGAACAAAAAATTTCACAATTTGTATGGAAACACAAAAGACCCCGAATAGACAAAGCAATCTTGAGAACGAAAAACGGAGCTGGAGGAATCAGGCTCCCTGACTTCAGACTACACTACAAAGCTACAGTAATCAAGACAGTATGGTACTGGCACAAAAACAGAAAGATAGATCAATGGAACAGGACAGAAAGCCCAGAGATAAACCCACGCACATATGGTCACCTTATCTTTGATAAAGGAGGCAGGAATGTACAGTGGAGAAAGGACAGCCTCTTCAATAAGTGGTGCTGGGAAAACTGGACAGGTACATGTAAAAGTATGAGATTAGATCACTCCCTAACACCATACACAAAAATAAGCTCAAAATGGATTAAAGACCTAAATGTAAGGCCAGAAACTATCAAACTCTTAGAGGAAAACATAGGCAGAACACTCTATGACATAAATCACAGCAAGATCCTTTTTGACCCACCTCCTAGAGAAATGGAAATAAAAACAAAAATAAACAAATGGGACCTAATGAAACTTCAAAGCTTTTGCACAGCAAAGGAAACCATAAACAAGACCAAAAGACAACCCTCAGAATGGGAGAAAATATTTGCAAATGAAGCAACTGACAAAGGATTAATCTCCAAAATTTATAAGCAGCTCATGCAGCTCAATAACAAAAAAACAAACAACCCAATCCAAAAATGGGCAGAAGACCTAAATAGACATTTCTCCAAAGAAGATGTACAGACTGCCAACAAACACATGAAAGAATGCTCATCATCATTAATCATTACAGAAATGCAAATCAAAAGTACAATGAGATATCATCTCACACCAGTCAGAATGGCCATCATCAAAAAATTTAGAAACAGTAAATGCTAGAGAGGGTGTGGAGAAAAGGGAACACTCTTGCACTGCCGGTGGGAATGTGAATTGGTACAGCCACTATGGAGAACAGTATGGAGGTTCCTTAAAAAACTACAAATAGAACTACCATATGACCCAGCAATCCCACTACTGGGCATATACCCTGAGAAAACCATAATTCAGAAAGAGTCATGTACCAAAATGTTCATTGTAGCTCTATTTACAATAGCCCGGAGATGGAAACAACCCAAGTGTCCATCATCGGATGAATGGATAAAGCAGATGTGGCACATATATACAATGGAATATTACTCAGCCATAAAAAGAAACGAAATTGAGCTATTTGTAATGAGATGGATAGACCTAGAGTCTGTCATACAGAGTGAAGTCAGTCAGAAAGAGAAAGACAAATACCGTATGCTAACACATATATATGGAACTTAAGAAAAAAAAATTTCATGAAGAACCTAGGGGTAAGACAGGAATAAAGACACAGACCTACTAGAGAATGGACTTGAGGATATGGGGAGGGGGAACGGTAAGCTGTGACAAAGCGAGAGAGAGGCATGGACATATATACACTACCAAACGTAAGGTAGACAGCTAGTGGGAAGCAGCTGCATAGCACAGGGAGATCAGCTCGGTGCTTTGTGACCGCCTGGAGGGGTGGGATAGGGAGGGTGGGCGGGAGGGAGATGCAAGAGGGAAGAGATATGGGAACATATGTATATGTATAACTGGTTCACTTTGTTATAAAGCAGAAACTAACACACCATTGTAAAGCAATTATACTCCAATAAAGCTGTAAGAAAACAAAACAAAAAGAGTAAATTTATTTTGGTTCACAATTCTCTTCTCTTGTCTGATTTTAAAAGATAACTATGCAGTGCAATAATTATAAATCCGTGTTGATGGGTACGTAAAACAAAATGACTGTGTATGACAATAACTGCACAAAGGAGGGGAGGGAATAAAGTTACAGAACAGCAAATTACATAATACTGAACTTAACATTTTCATAGATAAAATGTGAATTGTAATCCCTGGGACAACAACTAAGAGCTAAAATTATACAGCAAAAAGAAACAACAAAGGAATTAAAATGGAACATTAGGAAATACCTATTTAACCTGAATGACAGAAGGCAGTAACAGAGTAATGGAGTGGCTGGGTGGGGGAGGGATAAGGTATCAGTGATTACAAACACTCCGTTTAAAAGGCAGAGATGGGCAGAAGGAATAAAAAGACCTGGTTCAACTGTATTTTGTCTATAAGAGAAACACTTTGGATATAAAGATACGAACAGGGTGAAAGTAAAAGATCAGAAAAGATAGATGGTTCATAAACCACCATCAAAATAGACCTGGAACAGTTACACCATATGAGGCAACACAGACTTCAAAACAAAAGTTACCAAAGAACATTTTATAATAGTAAAAGTGCTAAATCATGAGGAAGACATGACAATTATAAATATACACGTACCTAACAAGACAGCCCTAAAATGAAGCCAATCAGATAGAACTGAAAGGAGAAACAGACAATTCAACAGTAATAGTTGAAGGCTTCAATATCCAACTTCCAATGTGGATGCTGTGCTAGAGCGAATGGATAGGACTAGGCAGAAGATCGGCACCAAGGGAAGCCCTGAACAGCACTGCAAACCAACTAGACCTAAAAGACATCTACAGAACAACCTACTGCACAACACTGTGACCTCTGAACACAGTGGAATGAAATTAGAAATCAATAACAAAAGGAAATCTCACATTAAAAAAGAAGATCTCAAATTATTAGCCTAAGCATCCTCCCTAAGAAACTGGAAATCAAAAAGTAAACTAAACTCAAAGCAAGCAGAAAGAAGGAAACAATAAAAATGAGAGCAAAAAATCAATGAAGTAGAGACTAGGAAAACAATAGCAAAAATCCAAGAAATCAAAAGTTGCTTCTTTGAAAAAATCAACCAACCTTTCAGACTGACCAGGAAAAAAGAGAACAGTCAAATAATTAGGAATGAAAATGGGAACAGCGTCAGTGACCTTACAGAAATGAAAGGACTATAAGGGGATCCTGTGCCGACAAATTAGATAACCTACATGAAATGCACACATTCCTAGAACGATATAAATTCATGAAACTAAACCCCCCCAAAATAAAAGATACAAATAGACTTATGATAAGAGATTAAATTAGTAATCAAAACACTTCCTGCAAAGAAAAGTTGAGGACCAGAGGGCTTCACTGGTGAATTCTCCCGAACATTTAAAGACTTAAAACTAATACTTTAGGGCTTCCCTGGTGGTGCAGTGGTTAAGAATCCACCTGCCAATGCAGGGGACATGGGTTCGAGCCCTGGTCGGGGAAGATCTCACATGCCGCGAAGCAACTAAGCCCGTGCACTACAACTACTGAGCCTGTGCTCTAGAGCCTGCGAGCCACAACTACTGAGCCCGCGCTCTGCAACAAGAGAAGCCACCGCAGTGAGAAGCCTGCTCTCTGCAACTAGAGAAAGCCCACTTGCAGCAACGAAGACCCAACACAGCCAAAAATAAAATAAATAAAATAAATAAATTTATCAAAAAACAAAAAAACTAATACTTTACAAAGTCTTACAACAGAAAGGGAGAAAACACCTCCACACTCATTCTATGAGACTGCTATTATCCTGATACCAAAACCACATAAAGGTATCACAAGAAAACTACAGACCAATATCGCTTATGAATGTAGATCCAAAATTCCTAACAAAATGTTAGCAAAATGAATCCAACAGCATATACAATGGATTTCTAGGCCATGACCAAGTGGGATTTCTCTCAGGAAGGCAAGGCTGGGTTGATATATAAAAATAAATCAACATAATAAACCACATGAAAAGAATGCAGGATAAACCACATAATCATCTCAATCAATACAGAAAATGTATATGATAAAATCCAACAGCCTTTCAGGATAAAAACACTCAAAAACCTAGGAATAGAGGGGAACTTCCTCTATCTGATTTTTCTATGAAAACTCCTCAGCAAGTATCACACTTAATAGCGAAAGACTGAAAACTTTCCCTCTAAGATCAGGAACAAGACAAAGATGTTCACTCTAGTCACTTCTATTCAACACTGATTGCAGGTTCTAGCCAGGGCTATTAGGAAAAAATGAAACAAAACATTAGAAAGGAAGAAGTAAACGATCTATTTGCAGATGACATAACTGCAATTATAGAAAACCTTAAGGAATATCACAAATATAAACACATTAGAATGAATGAATGAGTTCAGCAAGGTTGCAGGATACAAGATCAATATAGAGAAATCAGTTGTATTTCTATAAAGCAGCAACAAGAAACTGAAATGAAATTAAGAAAAGTTACATTTACAATAGCATGAAAAAGAATAAAACATGTAGGAATAAATTTAGCCAAAGTGTAAGCTCTGTACACTGAAAATAACAAAACCTCATTGAAGAAATTAAAGACCTAAATAAATGGAGAGAGAGTCCATGTTCGTGTATCGAAAGACTTAATATTGTTACGGTGGCAGTTTTCTCAAAATTGATTTTCTTTTTAAACATCTTTATTGGAGTATAATTGCTTTACAATGTTGTTAGTTTCTGCTGTATAACAAAGTGAATCAGCTATATGTATACGTATATCCCCATATCCCCTCCCTCTTGCGTCTCCCTCCCACCCTCCCTATCCCACCCCTCTAAGTGGTCACAAAGCACTGAGTTGATCTCCCTGTGCTATGCAGCTGCTTCCCACTAGCTAGTGTATATATGTCAATGCCACTCTCTCACTTTGTCCCAGCTTACCCTTTCCCCTCCCACTGTCCTCAAGTCCATCCTCTACATCTGCGTCTTTATTCCTGTCCTGCCCTTAGGTTCATCAGAACCTTTTTTTCTTTGTTTTTTTTTTTAGATTCCATACATATATGTAAGCATACGGTATTTGTTTTTCTCTTTCTGACTTACCTCACTCTGTATGACAGACTGTAGGTCCATCCGCCTCACTACAAATAACTCAGCTTCGTTTCTTTTTATGGCTGAGTAATATTCCATTGTATATATGTGCCACATCTTCTTTATCCATTCATCTGTCGATGGACACTTAGGTTGCTTCCATGTCCTGGCTATTGTAAATAGAGCTGCAATGAACATTGTGGTACATGACTCTTTTTGAATTATGGCTTTCTCAGGGTATATACCCAGTAGTGGGATTGCTGGGTCGTATGGTAGTTCTATTTGTAGTTTTTTAAGGAACCTCCATACTGTTTTCCATAGTGGCTGTATCAATTTACACTCCCACCAACAGTGCAAGAGGGTTCCCTTTTCTCCACACCCTCTCCAGAATTTACTGTCTGTAGATTTTTTGATGATGGCCATTCTGACTGGTGTGAGGTGATACCTCATTGTGGTTTTGATTTGCGTTTCTCTAATGATTAGTGATGTTGAGCAACTTTTCATGTGTTTGTTGGCAATCTGTATGTCTTCAAATGTCTGTTTAGGTCTTCCGCCCATTTCTGGATTGGGGTGTTTGTTTTTTTGATATTGAGCTGCATGGGCGGCTTGTATATTTTGGAGATTAATCCTCTGTCAGCTGCTTTGTTTGCAAATATTTTCTCCCATCCTGAGGGTTGCCTTTTCGTCTTGTTTATGGTTCCCTTTGCTGTGCAAAAGCTTTCAAGTTTCATTAGGTCCCATTTGTTTATTTTTCCAAAATTGATTAACACAACGTTTATCAGAATCCCAGCTCATGTTTTATAGAAATGGACAAGCTGATACTACAATTCATCTGGAACTGCAAAGAACCCAGACTAGCAAAACCACCTTGAAAAATAAGAACAAAGTAGGACTCACATGTCCTGATTTCAAAACTTACTACAAAGCTTCAGTCATCAAGGCAATGTGGCACTGGCACGTGAAGAGACATAGAGACCAAGGGGAACAGATTCAAGAACCCAGAAATAAACCCATGTCTATGGCAACTGATCTCTGAAAAGGGTACCAAGACCATTCAACGTGGGAAAGACGACTCTTCCATAAATGGTGTTGGGACATCAGGATATCCATATGCAAAAGATTGAAGCTTGATACCTACTGTATACCAGACATAAAAATTAACTCAAAATGGATCAATGACCTAAATGTAAAGGAAAAAACTACAAAATTCTTAGAAGACAGGCAGAAATCTTAGTGACCATGGATTAAGGCATGGGTTTCTTAGTTATGATACTAAGAGCACAATAAACCAAAAATAAATAAATAAATACATTAAATATCATTGAAATTAAAAACTTTTTTGCCTCAAAGGACCCTATCAAGAAGGTAAAAAGACAACCAACAGAATGCGAGGAAATGCTTGCAAATCACGTTTTAGAAGGGTGTAACATCCAAAATATACAATGAGCTCGTACAACTCAACAATAAAAAAATAATGCAACTTAAAAATGGGCAGGGGGCTTCCCTGGTGGCGCAGTGGCTGAGAGTCTGCCTGCCAATGCAGGGGACACGGGTTCGAGCCCTAGTCTGGGAGAATCCCACATGCTGCAGAGCAACTGGGCCCGTGAGCCACAACTACTGAGCCTGCGCGTCTGGAGCCTGTGCTCCGCAACGAGAGGCGGTGACAGTGAGAGGCCTGCGCACCGTGATGAACAGTGGCCCCTGCTCGCCGCATCTGGAGAAAGCCCTCGCACAGAAACGAGGACCCAACACAGCCAAAAATAATAAATTAAAAAAAAGCTGACGCAGCCACAGATAAAATAAAAATAAATTTTAAAAAATGGGCAAAGGATCTGAATAAACGTATCTAGAAAGATATGCAGATGGAAAACAGGCACATGAAAAGATGCTCAACATCATTAGTCATTAGGGAAACACAAGCCAAAACCACAACGAGATACTACTTCACACCCACTACGATGGCAATAATGAAAAGGACAGCCTTAATAACAATGACGAGTGTTGGTGAGAATATGGAGAACCTGGAACGCTCCTACAGTGCTGGTGGGGTACAGAATGGTATAGACGCTTTGGAAAAGCTTTGCAGTTTCTCAAATATTAAACAAAGAGTTACTATATGACCCAGCAATTCCACTCCGAGGGATATAACCAAGAACGCTGAAAACACGTCCACACAAGAGCAGGTACGCAAATGTTCACAGCAGCATTGCTCATAGTAGCTAAATGTGGAAGTAACCCAAACGTCCATCAACTTTGGGATGAATAAATAAAATGTGGTGTATTCATACAATGGAGTATTATTCAGTCATAAAAAGGGATGAAGTACTCATTCATGCTATAACATGGATGAACTTTGAAAACATGCTAAGTAAAAAACATAGACACAAAAGCTGCACATTTATATGAATTTATATGAATTGTTTAGAATAGGCAAATCCATAGAGAAAAGAAGTAAAATTTTTAGTTGCCAGGGGCTGGGAGGAAGGTGGAGAGGAGAGTGACTGCAGTGGGTACAGGGTTTCCTTTGGAAGTGAAGACAATGCTCTGGAATTAAACAAATATAAAATATAAAATCTGAATTGTACAACACTTTCAAAGGGTGAATTTTATGGTATGAGATGTAGATCTCATTTATATTCAATGCAAAAAAAGTACCTACCAAATAATAGAACCTCAGGAGATAGCTGTTGATACAAATAATTAATATAAATGTTTACATTCAAATTATATAAGGTATCACCAGATTAAAAACAGTGAAATTAAAAAAAGTTTTAATAGTCAGATTACTATTACAAGAAGGGAACATTACAGGTCAATGTCTACAGTACGTTAGGCTCTTGTGTCTACAGCACCATTTAGGGAAGCAAGTCCAGCCATGTATAAAAAGCGTAAAACATCGCAAGTAAGTTGGGTGCATTCCAGGAATGCGAGGCTGACTTGGTGTTTGGGGGGAGGGGGTGAGGAAGGAAGAGAACGCAGTGTAACTGAGCTGCTTAAAGAAATAAATAAGAAAGAAAAATCTCAGTAGATGTAAGTAACTCAATATTAACAAATGATAAAATACTTTGCAACACATTAGGAATAGAGTGAAACTCCCTTAACTAGCCATGGTCCTGATTCTTAACTTCTTTGTACCCACACCCTTTGCTGTGGAACTTTACATTTTCCTCCCATTGTGGACTGGCAGACTCTTGCAGCCCTTGAATCCGGAAATAGAGGTTTGAGATGGGCTTTGGACAGGAGCTTGCCCTCTGTGTCCCTGACATCGCTAAAAGAATGCAATCAGACTGGCCGGCTGCAGGAAGAAAGAACCAACCCGAGTCAGTCGGGCTGTTCCAGCTGAGGCCATTCCAGACCCGATGGAGATTTTAAATATTTACCCTCATCTGAAGCACTTACAGGTCAGGCTCCTGAGTCCTTTTCTGGCCCGGCAGCTCACTGGTAGCTACCCCACAGGGCTATCGTGGGGTCAAGTGACTAACGTGTAGAGCACTTACAACAGGTCCGACGTGCCTCGGACACTCGATGGATTCACGCTACAGTTACTACACACACGACATTTCAGCCTGCTCCCTTCAAACCTCCCTTGGAACTGGTGTTATTTCTCATCTTCTCAACTATCTTTCAGTAACAAGTATGTTCGTCTTTTCTAATTCTAGAATTAGAAAAAAGAATAACTTTAAAAAGACTGTTACTGTGGGTTTTTTGTTTGTTTGTTTTGCGGTACGCGGGCCTCTCACGGCTGTGGCCTCTCCCGTTGCGGAGCACAGGCTCCGGACGCACAGGCTCAGCGGCCATGGCTCACGGGCCCAGCCGCTCCGCGGCATGTGGGATCTTCCCAGACCGGGGCACGAACCCGTGTCCCCTGCATCGGCAGGCGGACTCCCAAACACTGAGCCACCAGGGAAGCCCTCTCACCTTTTTGATAAGAGCCCATTCATGAGGTGGTATCTCACTGTGGTTTTAATTTGCATTTCCCTAGTAATTAGTGATGTTGAACATCTTTTCATGTATCACTTTAATTTTTATCCTTGGGTTACACCTTTTAAAATAAGGATCAACCACCCCTGCTAGAGAAATGGAAATAAAAACAAACAGAAAAAAATGGGACCAAATGAAACTTAAAAGCTTTTGCACAGCAAAGGAAACCATAAACAAGACCAAAAGACAACCCTCAGAATGGGAGAAAATATTTGCAAGTGAAGCAACTGACAAAGAATTAATCTCCAAAATATACAAGCAGCTCAATATCAAAAAAACAAACAACCCAAATCCAAAAATGGGCAGAAGACCTAAATAGACATTTCTCCAAAGAAGATATACAGATTGCCAACAAACACATGAAAGAATGCTCAACATCACTAATCATTAGAGAAATGCAAATCAAAACTACAATGAGGTATCACCTCACACCAGTCAGAATGGCCATCATCAAAAAATCTACAAACAATAAATGCTGGAGAGGGTGTGGAGAAAAGGGTACACTCTTGTACTGCTGGTGGGAATGTAAATTGATATAGCCACTATGGAGAACAGTATGGAGGTTCCTTAAAAAACTACAAATAGAACTACCATATGACCCAGCAATCCCACTACTGGGCATATACCCTGAGAAAACCATAATTCAAAAAGAGTCATGTACCACAATGTTCACTGCAGCTCTATGTACAATAGCCAGGAGGTGGAAACCTAAGTGTCCATCAACAGATGAATGGATAAAGAAGATGTGGTACATATATACAATGGAATATTACTCAGCCATAAAAAGAAACGAAATTGAGTTATTTGTAGTGAGGTGGATGGACCGACAGTCTGTCATACAGAGTGAAGTCAGTCAGAAAGAGAAAAACAAATACTGTATGCTAACACATATATATGGAATCTGAAAAAAAAAAAAGGTTCTGATGAACCTAAGGGCAGGACAGGAATAAAGATGCAGGTGTAGAGTATGGACTTGAGGACAGTGGGAGGGGGAAGGGTAAGTTGGGACAAAGCGAGAGAGTGGCATGGACATATATACACTACCAAACCTAAAAGAGATAGCTAGTGGGAAGCAGCTGCATAGCACAGGCAGATCAGCTTGGTGCTCTGTGACCACCTAGAGGGGTGGGATAGGGAAGGTGGAAGGGAGACGCAAGAGGGAGGGGATATGGGGATATACGTATACATATAGCTGATTCACTTTGTTATACAGCAGAAACTAACACACCATTGTAAAGCAATTATACTCCAATAAAGATGCTTAAAAAATAAATAAGGGTCAAATTTAATACTAATATGTCCCTCTATAAAAGAGGTAGGTTCTAAGAGAATAGGTCCCGTGGAAGTGTTCAGTGCTTCACAGACTTGTGGATCTTAGACAGGCAGGCAAACCTAGACCTGGAAGGAAGCCCACTCAAGACCACAACTGCCCACCCAACAACCCCAGATGCGTAAACAATAAATGCTATACGCCACTGAGGTTTTGAGATCGTTTTTTACAGCAGTATGGTGATAATGGATAATTGATATGTCCGATACACAGTATTTTTAAACGCTACAGCAACCATTCTTAATGGTGAAATCTTGAAATTTTTCTTCAGAAGATTAGGACAAAGAGAACAACAAACAGAACGTGAAAACAAAAATTTAAATGATACCAATTATAATTTAAACCCCCAAAGGAATCAACTAATGAAAGACATGCAAGGTCTCTACTCAGAAAATCGTAAAACACATGTACTAACTGTAAAGATGCCAATTTCCCTAAATGGTCAGAGTGAATGCAATCTCAATCCAGATCCCAGTGGGGTTCTGTTCTCCTGGGGAGTGAAAACTGAAAGCTGACTCTATACTCTATGTGGACATGGACGTGCAAAGGGCCAAGGGTAAACGAGGCAACTCCTGAACAAGAACAAGGGGGAGGACCTTCTCTACCAGATACCAGGACTTCAAGTCACTGCAATTAAGACAATGTGTGACTGGCAGGATAACAGAACAGAAACCTGGAGACTGACCTGTATAGAGACAGTCCCTGGGCTTACACCAAAGGCGGCTATGCAGCAGGCGTGGAAGTGGTATAGAACTTGACAGTTACACATCCTCCGAGGCAAATTAGAGATGTCAACATGAAAGCTTCTAGAAGATAACATAAGGGCATGGGGTTGGAGATCAAGAAAAGATTTGTTAAACAGCACAAGAAGCAAAAGCAAGAAAAGATGGATAAATTGGAGTACATTAACAGCTTCTGATCATCAAAACACCATCAGAGAAAAAAAAAAATCAATCACAGATTGGGAAAAGGCCTTTCCAACACCCCCGACAGAGGGACTGTCTCAGGGGCTGTGTACAGAGCACACAGGGCTTGTACGTAGAATACAGAGAGAATTTTTCAAATCACTAAGAATAAGCCATTGGAATATCACTACGTGTCCTGTTCCTACAGATGAGAGACTGCAGGGGAAGTGAGGGCAGGGGTCAGAGGTGAGGGCTCTCGTTCTATGACACCAGACTGCACCCCTCCAGGTGAAGGGGTGGTGAGGACACAGGAGGAAAGGACTTGGCGACCAGCCCACGGGCAAGACCAGGGACCTGCAAACAGTGTCCAAGGGCCAAAATCTGGATCAGAACCCAGCTACAATGCCTGATCCCTGCTGTTGGTGGCAACTTTCATGCTCAACGGTACAGCTGGGCATTGTAGCAGAGACTGTCTGGCCCCAAAGCCTACAATACCATCTGGCTCTTTCCAGAAAAAAATGTGCTGACCCCGAAGCTGGAGTGCCCTCCTCTGTCCCTGTATTCGCCTAGTGAGGAACTGAAGAGAGAATTCCCTGGAAGACTTGAAGGGGATCATTGTTCAGCATCAGGCATATTTCAGAGCCGAGAATTATTTTTCAAAGTGTGAATCTGTTTTGTCAGTTGTGCAACCAGACCTTGTGTTCTCTGTTAAAAGCAAGAAGTATGACAATGCCACAGAATCGCCAAACTACTTAAGACACAGAATCATGGCTTGTGTTTAAAAACTCTTCGCTGCTTGAAAGAAACCACATTTGCTCCGAAACAGATGCCTGTAACTGATCTCTTTTCTTAATCAAAGCAGAGCCAACAAAGTCAGGTGCCGGCAAGGTTGAGGGATGAAGCACCTCCAGCTCGGCAGGTAATTCGGTGGTGCGTACCTTGACGTGATGCTGGCTATACTCTGCACACACGCCTATCTGAGGGCAGGTATAAAGTTCTCGTTAAGAACAGTCCCCAGTCTCCTCCACAGCCCCGCACCAAGGAAGTCATTCCTTCTGACGCCCCCCACCGCTATTCCTCATTCTTTTTTTTAAAAAGAACAATCCAGGCTCCCCTCTGAGTTGTCTCTTTCTTGATTGTATTTGAAACTTCAAAATTAATATCATGATTAAAAACTAATGAAAGCAATGGTAAACTTAGGAGAAAAAAATGTATCTTGAAAACCATGTAATTTTGACTTTGATCATTATCAGTGCCAATACTGGGTCTGCTTATTTTCCACAAACTTAGACAAAAAGAAAAACACAAAACAAACAAACAAAAAACCTGGCTCACGGGCAGCATTACACAGGCAGTTTTCGAAATCAAATACAATTTTGCTGCTTCTCCCCAACAAGATTCTGATGTCTCCTGGGAATGGAATAACTTCTATGCACTCAAATGATGAAAACTAACTTCATACTCCTCAAGAGTCCTATACATCTTCTGGAAAGCTTCTTCTTGTATTTCAGCTTTCTACCCACACTGTATGTATCTTCAGAGTCCTCAGCACCCAGATGTCCATTCCAGCAATCTTACGACACGTCATACCTTCCAAAACACACTGCAGAAGAGCCAGGCTTCCTTTTTGTACACATGGAAGTGAGACAAATCAAATCAGTGATTGCTTACCTCTTGATATTAACAGGCATGTGATCTTTGAAGATACAAAACCACTTCCTGAAAACTGAAACTATGAGTCTGTTTGATGCTTAGAAGAGGCTCTCCCACACTGATTACTAATAAGGACTTCTAAGAAATTAGGTACATGTCAACATACTTTATATAGGTGGCTCTAAAGCCCACTATGACTGGATCCTTTGATGGCAGAGTTCTAAAATCAACAACTTTGATAGATAGACATGGCCACTATGGAAAACCACACGGAGGTTCCTCAAAAATTTTAAAACACAACTACCATATGATCCAGCAATTCCACTTCTAGGTATTTACCTGAAGAAAATAAAAACACTAACTCAAAAAGATACATGCACCCTTGTGTTCACAGCAGCATGGTTTACAATAGCCAAGACAGGGAAACAACCTAAGAGTCTACGGATGAATGGATAAAGAAGATGTGGTACATATATAAAATGGAATACTACTCAGCCATAAAAAGGAGGGAAATCTTGCTGTTTTCAACAACATGGATGGACCTTGAGGGCACTATGCTCACGAAATAAGAGAAGGACAAATACCATACGATCTCTCTTATATGTGGAATCTAAAAATAAACACATACATACATAACCCAGCTCACAGGTACAGAGAACTGATTGGTGGTTACCAGAGACCACGGGTAGAAGGTGGAAGAAATGGGTGAACTGTTTTTGTTTTGTTAAGTTTAAATAAATTGGCTTAAAAAAATACAGCTGACCCTTGAACAACATGGGTTTGAACTGCTCTGGTCCACTTAGATGCAAACTTTTTTTTTTTTTTTTTTGTGGTACGTGGGCCTCTCACTGCTGTGGCCTCTCCCGTTGCGGAGCACAGGCTCCGGACGCGCAGGCTCAGCGGCCACGGCTCACGGCCCCAGCCGCTCAGCGGCATACAGGATCCTCCCGGACCGGGGCACAGACCCGTGTCCCCTGCATCGGCAGGCGGACTCTCAACCACTGGGCCACCAGGGAAGCCCAGATGCAGACTGTTTTCAATAGTAAAGTCTACAGTATTACACTATCTGCAGTGTAATACCGTAGAATTTACTATTGGCAGATACAGAAGAATCGCGAATATGGAGGAACTGTGGACACAGAGGGCCGAGTACAAGCTACACGTGGATTTTCAACTGTGCAGAGGGTCGGCGCCCCTAACCCCCATGTTGTTCAAGGATCAACTGTGAATAAAAATAAATATCAACCACCTTGAGCTACAAATGCGTGTCTGCCACTGTTAGGGTTGAAAAGGTGATTTAAATTTTATGTAAGATGTTTTTACGTTAAGGGCACACATCTGAACAATACCTTTAAAACTAGCCAACTCTAGGCCGAGGAGCACGGCAGGCAGCCACCCAGCATCTGTTACTTGATTCCAAAGCCCCCCAGGTCTCACGGCTCCCTCCCCCACACATTTATTCTCCCCCAATTTCACGCCACGCCACGTTTTTGGAAGGGATTATATCGTTTCTACTTCATGGTTTCCAAAACCCCACCAAGTCCTGTACTAAAGGGAAATACCTGCAGTTGAGCCAACTTTTCATTCATAAAACAGAGCAGCACAGTTAACTTGTCATCCTCCGTGGTAACAGGCATCAGGCATAATGCTAAGAGCTTGGAAACAGGAAAATAAAGATAAGCCTCGCTCCTGCCCCACTTCCCTTCTCCTTTACTCCGTCATGGTTTCGTGAAGGCCAGTGCCAGCTGGACTCCGGTGGTGCCCCACGTGTATAAACGCCGTGTTGACTGTCGCAGTCTGGCCACCCGTGTGTGACATGCTCCCACTTCTTGTATTTCTTGGCTCCCAGGACCAGGGTCTGCTCTGAAACGCGGGCTTCCTGTTTGGGTCGGGGAGGCTCCTGGTGAGCCCCGACCCACCGAGGCAGGCAGACCCCTGCCGTCTTACTCAGAGCGCTTTGGCCCTGGTGGCGGAGGACCTGGCCTCAAGCCTAGTTCTGTCATTTACCAGCTCTGTGACCTCAGACACCTAAGGGGCAGTAGCATTTATAACATTTGCGTCACAGGGAAACAAAGAGTTAAACAACAAAACAAAAGTGATTGAAACCATACAAACGTCAGTAACTATCACCAATATTATTAATAGATGCACTCTTCTACAGAACAAGGCCAAGGGCAGAGACGTGATGACACAGGTCTGCATGGGCACAACGGACCCCAGCCCACGCCGCCCGTCACTCTGCACGCTCCCCACGTGCACAGCATTTCTAGTCCACCTTCCTGTGTGACACAAAGACACTGAAGAGCTGCGTGAGAATCCTTGAAACCATGGACTTACGTACGAACGTGACAATCCGCCGAGAGACACGCTCACTCCTCTTAAAAACCACCCACAGCAACGAACACAAAACCTGCCACCCTGCCGGGCTCAGCTCAGGCTCCTTTGCCACCATGGGAAACTGCTCTGGTTGGGACTTAGGACCTGCTTCTTCCCAACACAGTGACTTTCTTTCGTCACATCAGTGAAATGGAACCTGGGTGCAGCTGTCGCTTGGTTTTTCAAAACGTGAAATCACGAAAAAGGCCGGGCTGGACACCGGCCCTTCGCCCAGGTTCAGGCCAACCTGAAGTGTCCTCAGATCCTCCCAGCAGCGCAGGCGCAGGCGCAGACGCTGACGCGGGCCGCCCCCGCCCCCAGCTGCAGGGCCAGCGCTGCTTCCGTCGCGGCGGGGCTTCATGTCTCGCCGGGGGCTCCCCAGAGGGCGCGGGCTGACCCGGCGTGCACCTGCGCTAAAGCTCAGGGACCTACGGTCTACGTACAGAAAACCCTGGGGGGCGAGGCTCTCTCCTTGGGAAGGCAGACACCGGAGGCACACCACCGCTGAAAGAAGAGAATTCACTTCTCCACCACCCTTCCGCCCAAGACCACAATGACCCTGCAGGGTCTTCTGATGACACAGAATACGGCTGTCAATTTGTATTATTTGCATAATGAACACTGTACTTCTGCATATGTCATCTGTGAGACGTCTTACCTGGCGCTTTGCTCAACAGAAAGCTTCACAAGACGGCACTTGAGAACAGCTCTCAAATAAACAACCTTAATTAACAAATGAGGAAACGTGTCAGGGATTGCAGCCACAGTGAAGAGACTTATTCACTCAGAGGTGTCTGAAGCTCTGGGGGCGACAGGCCTCCAAAGACACGACCAGGGCTCTCCCAAGTCACTCTCGAGGACAGGCAGAAACGTCTTTCCTCTCGGATGGCCCACGACGCCTGTCCCCATGTCCAGCCACCACCGTCAACAGCCCGGGCCCTGCTGGCCCACCTCCTCCGCAGTCACTGTCCTTGGGGCAGTCAGCGATCAAGGTCAAGATGTGAGACAGTCCACAGGCTTCCGCTCCAACCCCCACTGGAAAGGGGAGGATCCAGCCTCCCCGCCCTGCCCGTCAAAGCTGCACCGGATCCAACGTCAGCTCCTCCGCCGGCACCCCCGGTCCCTTTCTGGGTCAGCAGGATGCTACCCGCCCTCCCTCCCAAGCGGAGCTGCAGATGAGAGAAGACCCTCAAGGCCACATGTGGGTGATGACGGCGTGGAGCTGTCTGAACAAACGAGGAGTGGCCCTGCTATCATCTACCCCAGAAAGGAGGGGCTGGATAAAATTCACCCAAACCAAAGCCAACACTTTTTCCTAATGGTCAGGGGAAAAAAAATCTCCAACTTGGAAACAGGATAAAGGATGCCCACGTACCATCCCAAAAGCCACAGTGGAGCTCTGTGGGGTGTACCCGAGGGTGCTGGCACTCATGACCTACTATCCAGCAATGATTGAGTATCTTATCACTCCGTCAGGGCAGATGTCAGCTTTAGAAAACTGAGAGCGACAAAAAGGAACAGCGTTGTGGCTCTACGTACAAATGAGGCCTGTTCAGGACAAGAGGCGACAGTCTCGCGGCCCGGGGGACGTCAACCAGCCTTGTAATTTCCCTTTATTCCGGCGCTCCTCCAGTGCCTCCACGTACTCAATCTCTTGAATGTTCTTTGAACCAACTTGACCATCCTTTGACTGCTTGACTAAGTATCTGACATGTATTCATTCTGTATTTATGATTTTACTTTTTGAAAACGATAACTTGACAGGAGACGTCCTGCAGCACCCACCAGTTTAAAGCTAACAACCCTGCACAGTAAATCACTGCAGCTGGGAAGCTGCTCAGACATCACCCAACACTAAACGGATTCTTCCCTAAGACTGTACTTACGTCTAAGGTGGGCTCTTAGGGGCACCATCCGCTATGACACAGAACTTCGCTGCCTTGAGCTCTCGTGCATCTTATGTGTCCACAATAAATGACCCTCACATTTATCGTGAAGAAGGTGGTATGGAGCGATGTTGTTGACTTAGCCAAAATTAAGGATTTTGATGACAACCCAGGGGAAAATTCCCTTTTATGTCTCATCACTGTGGCTACCTGCCCTTTTACCGGGCAACGTGTGTGTGCGTGTGTGTGTGCGTGTACACGCGTGTGCCGTCACCGTGGATCTGACTCATTGGTTCCTAGGATGTGCTAAGAGCCTGACGCCAACCTTGTGGTCCAGCGGCATCACTGACGTCACGGTGGGCACCCTCTGCATCACCACACCCTTGGCTTCATCAAGCTTCTGTTTCCACGTGTCTTGATGTCTTCACTTGGGAAAAACCAACCCACCAACTCTGTAGTTCCAGACTGTAATCTGCCTCCAGTCCTTTGTCACGTAAGGTCTGAGAGCGTACAACCCATGAGGAACGGTCCGCTGTTGCCTCCTGGACCTCTGCTCTGCTCTTTCCACCCAGACCATCTCCTGCGGCTGCCGAGCCAATCCTGCTAAGCCTTCAGGCCCACGGAGACGCCTTCTCGCTCTTCACAAAACCAGATGTGCTCTCTCCTAGACCCTCCGGGCCCCTGCGCTAAGCCACTCGAGGCACTGCACATCACTGCGCGTTCCAGCTTCTTCTGTAACTGGGTTGTCCTCATCCTGGCAAACACCAGGCCTTGCGGGACGGAGACTAGCCACGTGTGTGTGTCACCGGCTGGACCTCCTGACACTCAGCACACAGTGTGCAGTGTGCTTATCAATCAAATTGAAGGAAGAAAGGATAAAGGTAAATGGTCATTAAATGCCAAGCATCTGTTCATCACTGAGCAGCTCCTCTGACCAGGAGCACAGAGACAGAACCATGGAGTCTGCCCTAAAGGTACTTCATCTGGGAGGAAGATGGAAAGTCAGAAGCACCATTTAACAAACCTGAGTGCAGGTGGCCACAGCCGGGCACTGTCCAGGTGCTGAAGACACAGGGGTGAATAAACATATGCGGTGCCTGACACCCTGCAACTTACATTAATAAACACACTGAGGGTGCAACTAGGCCAGGGCGTGTGCTGGAAAGTCAGAGAACAGACTGTATTTCAGATGGTGGGGGAAGGAGCGGGGAGGAACTGCCATGTAGGCTGAGACCAGGCAGATAAGGAATCAACCAGGTAAAACATAGAAGTACACGTGCAAAACCCTGCGAAAGGAGAGAAGTTGGCAAATGCTAGCAACTGGAAGAACCCCCTGCATCTGAAACAGAGCAACGGAGAGCCGGCCCTGCAGGTCACAGCTAAGAAGTCTGAATCTCATCTCAACCTTCAGAAGGACGGTACTATATGGATTACAACATCTACAAAAACAACCCCGGTAGCCAAGTGAAAATGAACTGAGAAAAGACAATAAAGAACACGTGGGGTGCCTGGTCTAGGTGGTGGCATGGCCAGAGGCTGGGGAGCAGAGGGACACGGGCACACTTCGGAGTGGAATGAAGGGCCTGGCGGCATGCTGGATGGTCAGGGTGAGGGAGGGGCGGGCCCAGACAGCCCTTGGAGGCAACACTCACTGGGGTGGGGAGCCTGGAGCCCCTGCCAGGATGGAGGGGGCGATGATGAACCTGGAGTCTGCAATGCCCATGACGAAAATGACCACTTTAAGAAGTCCAGGGCTTCCCTGGTGGCGCAGTGGTTGAGAATCTGCCTGCCAATGGAGGGGACACGGGTTCGAGCCCTGGTCTGGGAAGATCCCACATGCCGCGGAGCAACTGGGCCCGTGAGCCATGGCCGCTGAGCCTGCATGTCTGGAGCCTGTGCTCCGCAACAAGAGAAGCCGTAGTAGTGAGAGGCCCGCACACTGCGATGAAGGGTGGCCCCGGCTTGCCACAACTAGAGAAAGCCCTGGCACGGAAACGAAGACCCAACACAGCCAAAAATAAATAAATAAAGCAAACTGTCAACAAGTAAAAATAAATAAACACTATTATATTAAAAAAAAAAAAAGTCCAGTCCAAGGACAGAGGCGACGACGTGACAAATGACCTTCTCTCCCACTTGTGCATTCGCGTCCCCGCTTTCTTGGCAGCTTCCTTGAAAAGGTTTCTCTGTCCCACGAAACCACAGCACAAACGTTTTCAGATGGCAGAGGGCACCAGCTCCCGGCTGGGAATCACGAGGAGCGCAGCCTGCGTCTGGGAGGGCGATGCTCCTGCATGCTCGAACCCTGTACCTCTGTGCACGGGCGGGGACACTCAAACCCACATCTAGGCTAAGCACAGAACCTTTTGTACACTAATCAGGGAAGCAGAACCCAGCAAAGAATAGAGCGTCTAGACAGACACGGGATGGGACCACGTGCCCTGAAGGTGACCTCCAGTTAGTACGTGTCACGGTCTTAATTAACGATGCGCAGCACACTTCTACGTGGATGTAAAAAGCTGCTGGTTGGACGATTTATAGTGAGTCAAAATGTCAAAGGACTACGTGTGGGCTACTTGGAGACCGTGATGGGAATTAAAGTTTCATTTTTTCAAGGATTGAGGGGAGAAAATGAGGAAAGACAGTGGTAACCCCACAGGCCAGGCACTGTCATTACAATACGTCTAAGTAGCACAAGGTTTTGTGCTTAAGAAAACACAGCCCAGGGACTTCCCTGGTGGCGCAGTGGTTAAGAATCCGCCTGCCAATGCAGGGGACATGGGTCCTGGTCCGGGAAGATCCCACATGCCGCAGAACAACTAAGCCTGTGCGCCACAACTACTGAGCCCGTGTTCTAGAGCCCACGAGCCACAACTACTGAAGCCCACGCGCCTAGAGCCCTCACGCCACAACTACAGAACCTCGTGCACCACAATTACTGAAGCTCGCGCACCTAGAGCCCGCGCTCTGCAACGAGAAGCCACCACACCGCAACGAAGAGTAGCCCCCGCTCGCCGCAAGCAGAGAAAGCCTGTGCAGCAACAGAGACCCAACGCAGCCAAAAATAAATAAATAAATAAATAAATTTATTAAAAAAAAAAAAAAAAAGGAGGGGCTTCCCTGGTGGTGCAGTGGTTGAGAGTCCGCCTGCCGATGCAGGGGACACGGGTTCGTGCCCCGGTCTGCGAGAATCCCATATGCCGCGGAGCGGCTGGGCCCGTGGGCCATGGCCGCTGAGCCTGCGCGTCCGGAGCCTGTGCTCCGCAGCGGGAGACGCCGCAGCGGTGAGAGGCCCGCGTACCGCAAAAAACAAAAACAAAAAAAAAGAAAAGAAAGAAAACACAGCCCAGATCCTTGGAGAGCCAGGGCTGAAGGCCAGCTGACCCGTCACTCCGGCCTGCCGTTAGCAGACTACCTCGGGGAGAGAAGCCCCAAAGCCGTGTGAGGCTGGGCCACAGGACAGCTGTTGGAGCCCCGGGGCCGGCCCGCAGTCACCGAGCAGCCAGCTTGGGCTGCAGAGCTGCAGGCTGAGCAAGCCAGCATCTCCTAGAGCACGCTTCTAAGGCAAAGATCTAGCTTTGGCCAGGCACCAGATGAGTGCTTCTCAAACTAGGGTCCAAGGCCGCACTATTCAAGTCTATGAGGTGAAAGCCAAGCTGTGAATCCTGTGCTTTCACCCCGGTGACCACCTGCAGGGCCGATGGCCTGCCTGCCGTGGGGCTCACAGGCCCCTTTCCCATCCGGCTGGATCAGGCTGTTGCCAAGGAGCCCCTCTGGCTGCGATGCTTAACCCGCTTCCAGGGCAATGCCGGAGGCGGGACCACACCCACCTTTGCGAGGGACCCAGGTATTCACCGCGCGTGGCTGGGCACGCGTCTGCCCTTTGGAGGGGGCCGCCGGTGCACACTGAAGAGGGCGGCCCAGAGCCCCTGACTGCGGGCAGGCGTGTGCACCTCTTCACTGTGGACCCCCAGGAGGGAGGCCTGGAACACGGAACTCAAGGGCGAGCCAGACTCAGAACTGCGTGCTCACCTTACACAGACCAGAACCACAGGCTGAAAAGCAAGAGATCAAGAGAGAAGGTTTAACCTGACACATCATTTCACAGATGAGGACAAGAGCTACTCAAGGGTCAAGAAGGAAAACTGACCTCAGCACAACAGACTCAAAATACAAAGCAAACACCTGCTCAGTTACATATACACTGTATAAAAAATAACAGCAATTTCAGAATCCAGCTTTGAACATTAAGACTACATACTTCGAAACTGTACCAGGGCCAAACTCCCATAGTCAGCTTTTCTCTCCGTTCTCCCCCGAATCGGGGAAACAGACACCACAACTGCCGTGGCTTGTTCTGCATTTTCCAACGGCTCCTCTTTTTGCAGCAGGACATCTGGGCGACATCCCAGCTCTCGGGCGGCACCCACCTGACCCACTAGAGCCCCGGGTTCTAACGTGGACCGGATACGCGGTCATGGCTGTGGCTCTGAAGACCCTGCCAGCATCTCCCCAGCCGGCCCAGGACCACACAGGGGCAGACCCCAGGACACCCAGAGTCCCCCTGCTCGTGAAACGCACAGCAGGGGCCCCCCGTGAAAACCGGATTACTCTGCAAGCGGGGCATTTACTGGGGTAACTCCTCCTTCCCCACAGGAAGCCAACAAAGCAAAACTCAGACGGAGACTGTTCACGCCACTCCCGCTCGCGGCTGCCGGCAAGCTGGGGCGACTGGGGCCCATCAGGTGAGGCTGGGCTGCAAAAGCGAAGCACGGAAGTCAACCTTCTGACAGGAGGACGGAATGCTTCCACTCTCCCTCTGAAGTCCACAGGCAGTGTGAGCGCCAGGCAACGGAGACGCTGCAGCTGCAGCCACACCCCGCGTAAGACGTCACCCGTCCCAAGGCTGGTGTGGGCTGTGGGCTGTCCTCTTCCTACAACCTTTACACTCGTGCTGTGGCCGGTGAGACCAGAAGCCATGTGAGCAGAGTACTGGCGACACGATAATTAAACAGCATGCGCTTCCGTAATCCCCCGATCGTGTTCACGTTATCATAGGATTCCCTCAAAACCAAGATGTCGTGTAACCTTCAGAGCTAATGCCAAGTACAGGAAACAGCTGTCCAGCTTTGCTGAAAGTGTTGTCCGGAGAAGAAACGCTACCATCAGGATGCTGATTTAACTGTATCAGCAAGATCGCAGTCCAGCGCAAGAGCTTCAGGTGGTAACGTGCTACATTTCATGAAAATCACATCACACGTCCGTGGGACGGGTGGACCCACTGGATGAAAGGCGAAACGTTCACCCCCCGTTACCAACATGAAACTTAATGAAAACTGTGGGCAGGCCTCCTCACGTACCACATCTTGTTACTTTGACTTTAAGATTTAATTAGAACCAGTGACTTTTTTTTAAGGCTCCAACCCCTGTAGAGTTGCAGGAATTGCCACGAGAATGACCTAGACATGGTCCTGTGGGCTGGAGAGGAAAGGTCTCCATCGTAAGGGGCCCAGGACAAGTGAGGGGCTTCCAGACACGAGACGTGGTTCAGGCTCCAGGGTCTTTGCCCCCAACCCAGACGGAGCCAAAGCCTTCACTGATTTAATTCTCGAAAACAAACCTTATGACTCCCTTTATTACCTCCAGATAATACAGCGGTTCACCCTCCCACAGGTGGCTCCCAACTGCACGTGCCCTGGATGAAGCACGTGCTGAGATTCTGTCCTCCTTGGTGACAAATCCTGTTTTTCAAAATCGGCGACCAGTTTAGGAGACAATCCAGCTCGTCTCAGGGGACGGGGGAGGCCAGCACCCACACTGGCATCAGATCCCAAGGACTAAGACCTGGGACCGACCCTGACACACGGGCAGGGAGCTGCCAGAGACCAATCAGGATGGTGCCGTCCAGCAGCAAGGATGCCTCAGTGGGCTTCACATTCCTCGTCTGGTCTTGGGGTTGCAGAGGACAGAGCCCACCACGCAGACTCAGGGTAGTCAACCTCCTAATCATGTGAGCCCAGAGTCAGCGAGACCGGGATGCACCAGCACTTCCACAACTGTCCTCACGGGGGCGCACTATCTGCTTGACCCCGTTTGGCTGCTGGAATTCAGGTGAGGCTGGCGGTGGGCTGGGCTGGGACAGTGGTAAAGCCTTAAAAGTGCAGCTGAGGACGGGGTGGGCCCTGACCTCCTGGTGCAGCGGACGACACAGGGACTGTGAGGTCTGCTGGGGACCCAACGTCTCGCTTCTCGTGTGTGGACTTTGTGATGGTGACCTCAGCACGGAGGCGGGAGAGCTGCGTTTCGCAGTGGCTGACGTGGCCCTAAGACATCTATCTCTTTTCTCCTGACGTAGGAAAGAACTGCCCTCCCCTGGCCCTTCTCGTGTCACCCACACGTAAAAATGAACTTGAACTGCAGACAGAAATGAGAGATGACTGTGACTGAGATAACTGGCCAGAAAGGGGGTTAAGGTATTTTGAGAACTTACTATGTCCCCATTAGAAAATATTTTTAAGCACAAACAATTCTTCACGAATGAAGCGGGAGACAGACGAGACGTTATCATAAAGAAACCTGATTATGACGCGCATCTTCCCAAAGGCGGGGGCTGGAGGCTGGGGGAGTTGTGCCCGGTGAACAGAGGAAGGGGTAGCAAAGCCCCTTGCCTCGAGGAGCACGTACACAGTTCAGAACACAACCTGGAACAAAAAGGTCTTTCCGACGTCTCGGCAGGTCCCGTTTATGGTTCTAGACTGGGAGGCAGTTACATTAGCTCCTTATCGCTAGGGGAGATGGGTATTTGCTATAGGAGGGGAACTGCTTTTTTTCTTTTTTCCTGCGGTACGCGGGCCTCTCACTGTTGCGGCCTCTCCCGTTGCAGAGCACAGGCTCCAGATGTGCAGGCCCAGCGGCCACGGCTCACGGGCCCAGCCGCTCCGCGGCATGTGGGATCCTCCCGGACCGGGGCACGAACCCGTGTCCCCTGCATCGGCAGGCGGACTCTCAACCACTGCACCACCAGGGAAGCCCGGTAACTGCTTTTTAAACAGAGACGGTTTATCTCATTAGGTGTCATCATTTCAGCAAGAGCAGGTCTGCACAAGGGTAAGTTTATTACCATCTCCTTATCGATAGCCTGGTTTACTGCTCTTGCCTTGAGGAACACCGCCTAGACCCCAGGGCTCAACTTTGAACACTGCGGCCTGGCGGTGGCCGTGCTCTGGCTCCATCTGTCCTGGACCAGGGACAGAGCTACTTTCTCTGTCAACCACCGCGCCATTCAACAGAGCCCCGTAGTCAGAAACGAGGGCTCTTTCACCAACAACTGTCCCTCCGGGCTACGCGCCCCTGGAAGTCAGGGGCTGTGTTTTATTGAGCTCTGAACTCCCAGCATCCAGCACGGAGCCTGCGCACAGGAGACGCTCGCCAAGCGTGTGATGAGGACGCACGGAGCTTCCAGGACCCCCCTGCCCCCCGCCCCCGTGTGGAGACAGCTGACCGTCAGCACGGAGCACCTTCAACCAGAAACCATGTCTGAAGCCTAGTGAGACGAACCCAGCACAGCCAGCTCCAGCTTCAGGGCCCACAGCAGCCACGGAGAGGGGGAGGGGCAGGCGAGCCAGGAGCCCCCGGAACCAGGCCCCGGGAGAAAGCACGCAGAAGCCTTCTTCTCCCCAGAGCACCCAGATGATGGCAAGCACTTTACAGCTAGAGGGAGTGCTCTGTCCTCACTGCGTTTGTTTGCTGAAGTTGAATGAATTCTTTAATTAGATTTTTGCCCAGACAAAACAATACTCTATTAATATTCAATAAAATGCTAGTAATGAGAAGCCATGTTAAGATGAACCAGGAAAGAAAATGCTTTTATCCACTCCACACATTCAGCTCCCACCATGAGGCCAGGCAGGTGGTAGAAAAAGTAGGACGGGAGTCTTGGTTCTTACTCCCCAGAAGTCCCCTGTCCACCGGGTACAGCTATGAAGAGGAGGGTGTCACCTCCATTTCAGGGGACCGGAGCTCGGCCTGCTACCTTGGCCCCTGAGTGTGCAGGCAGCAGGGAGTGCCCAGGCATCGGAACCCCAGGCGATGCTCCCAGCACAGCAGCTGCTCCGCGAGGGTCGCCTTGACGGCCCGGCACACCAAACATCCCTCTGCGAACAGGCGCCACGGCGAACAGCCCCGGGGACCGTGCCACTTAAGGGGGGCAGAAGAAGAGCACAGAGGCAACCGAAAAGAGAACGAGAGGTAAAAGGCGAACGGGGAACAGCAGCGCTCCAGAACAAGTATTTTAAAAACAAAGATGCAACAAGCGTTGGCAAGGACGTGGAGAAATGGAAACCCTCGTGCACTGCTGGTGGGATGTCAAATGCTGTGGTCCTCAAAAAATCAAAACCAGAATCACCACGTGATGCGGCAATCCCACCTCTGGGTATTTAGCCAAAAGAATTCAAAGCAGGATCTTGAAGACACGTCTGTACACCCATGTTCATCATAGCATCATTCACAACAGCCAAGAGGTGGAAGCACCCAAGCGTCCATCGACAGATGAATGAAGGAAAAAACACATACATACCATGGAATAGCACGCAGTCTTAAAAAGGAGGAAATTCTGACAGGCTATAACACGGATGAACCTTGAGGACATTACGCTCAGTGAAATAAGGCAGACGCAAAAGGACAAATGCTGTGCGACTGCACCGTATGAGGTCCCTAAAGCAGTCAGTATCATAGAAGCAGACAGTAGGATGGTGTTGCCACAGGCTGGGGGGAGGGGCATCAGTGTTTAGTGGGGACAGAGCGTCACTCTGTAAGAGGAAGAAGTTCTAGAGCTCCGCTGTGTGACAAGGTGAACGCACTTAACGTTTCTGAACTACACGCTTAACGATGTCTCAGATGGTAAACTTAGTGTTTGTTACCACAGCTGAAAATGAAAACAAAACTAAAAGACGTGATAAGCCGTACGAAACATGTCCTCCGCTCCACATAAAACATTAAAAGGCTGGAGCCCCGACTCCGTGGCTGGGGTGGCCAGAGGTCCGGGCGCCGAGAGCCAGACCGAGGGCAGAGGAGGAAAGGAGAGGACCAAGAATGTGGGCCAAGAGGGAAGCGAGGATCAGGGTGGCAACAAGACCGTTTTTAAGAGATCAAACCCCGAGGAAAAGGGGTTGTGAATCCTGACGTTCTCTATCAGTCCAACGCTGGGACAAGTGCCAGCCATTGCGTCGTGAGGCCCAGTGACGGGTGGATGGGATGAAGCGGGGGACTGGCCGCAGAACGCCGGGCCGGTGCTCTCCCGGGGTCAGAAGTGAGATGTCAGGCCGAGTCCTAGGGTGGGAATAAAGGCATCTGAGGGATGCTGGAGCAGCACCGGGAGGTCGGAGCATCAGTCAGTGACAGGGGAGAAGACACAGACCCGGAGGAAGCTGCCTGGCACCGCGGGCCCCAGAGCCTGGGGGTCAGCACCTCCACCCCAGAGCCGAGGGCAGGAGGCCCGGGGGCAGGAAGGCGGGCGGGACATCCCCTCCCAGGAGGTTGAGGACATCGGGGAATCTGACGAGGACACAGCAATGAACGCTGCTAAGCTGGGGGCAGATGAGAAGGGAGAAGCCAGCTCCACGGCGGAAACGCAGAGAACTGAACGCCGAGGTCATTTCCACCTCGAAAGGACCTGGGCCCGAGGCCCGGGACAGGCTCCACTGGTCTGAAGCTCATTCTGGCGACCCGGGGTTCTGGAAGTGGGTGCATCTCGGGAGAGGCCCGAGTCATTACCTATCAAGTTGCCTCCTGCACGCTGTCGTACAAAGTGAGATTATTCACTGGTGTTTTGAAAAAGATGTTCTACACCACATTAGCCTACAGATGTTTCCTTCCGTTTTTCCAGCTCGAAGAATCCCCTCTCACTCCATATTTGCACGCGGGCTCCAAACCTGCCCTGGCTCTTGCTTCCTCGACAATCTCTCCCATCTCCCCTGACAGATCTGCTGTTGCTTTTTCACCCACACTCTTTTTAGAAGACAAACACTAAGGGTGAAAGCAGAAGAGACAAAACTTCCTCCGGCAACTCGTCCACTCACATACAAATGTCCATCAAGCACCTGCTCTAAGTAAACAACCGACCGGACGACACAGAAGGTTCCAGAGGAGGCTGAAATGCTTTCACACCCCACCGTCTACAGTGTTATCGAATTTGTCCACCTGTTCTGGATCTTCCCCACCAGACTTTCCTCTCAGAGATTCCTCTAGGGAATCGGCTCTCCTCCACCCAGTCCAGGTTCCCGGGCCACTGCAGACCTCTCCGCCCACAGCGAGGGCATCCTGGGGAACTCGACTCCTAATAAGGGTCTTCCTTCAAGCGGTGCCTGATAAATTGACTTATGAAAATCACCTTTCCTCATGTGTAATTAAAAAATGTGACTGACTTTTAAAAGGTGACATCAAATTAGGAGGAGATAAACACAGCGGCAGCCCCCAAGACAGGACTGCGAGGGCCACAGCAGGCAGAAGGGCACCCAACTTACGCACAAAGCTAGGAAGTGAAAGGGCAGCTCGGGTCCACTTTCACGGCGAGCAGCTGTGGCGGCCGGCGGGGCGAGGAGGACCATGTCCGCGCGAGAGGGCCACCCAGAGGCCGGAACGGGACAGTCACTGGAGCTGTTATTATTCAATGATCAATATTTAACACACACGATTTTCTGTAACTGAGGAGAGCAGAGTTATATTTTAAATGTACTCAGTAACCTTAAATGTGTCGAGACTCTCGGGGGCTCAAGCCCAGCTCCCATTTCTACTGCTCGTCGGCTGGGGTGTTCCCTGGGGAGCCAGACTCTGGGTGAGCTGTTCTCACCCACTGGAACTTCTGGGAAGGAGGAGACTCTTCTCTGCCCGGTTTGCTGAGAGGGTCGGCACGCCAGCCCTCACCCTCTGAACGAAGCAGAGACAGGCTGTGGCGGGGAGACGGGGTTCTGGGGGTGGCTGGATCCTACTCTGACCCAATGGAGGCATTTTTGTTTGCTTGTTTAAACCGATTTGAGTCATTTCACTCACTGGAGACAGAAAAAATCTCGACTATTACAATACGGTCAGTATTGTGAACCATGCTTATAAAAAGTCCCTTGTCGCCCGTGTGACCCAGAAGAACCAAACAGGAGTCAGGAGCAGGTTCTATCATGGACCCTCCTGTCCCACCAACTCTACCAAATCACTTTCTCTTTCAGAACCAGCCTCGTCTGTAACACAAGATGCTCTGGAAGCAGCAGCAGCAGGTTGGAGAACTTACGACAGAACAAAGGCGACAGAAGGGCAGGCTCGGAGGTGAGGCTGGGTGGGTGTCCACACACAGCTGTGGACAGCTGTCTGTCAAGGATGTCACTGGCGGCATATCCCAGAAGCCCAGCCCCCCGCTGCAGGTGACAGCAATAAGAATACAGGATACAGAAGATGCGTGGGGTTTGGAACAGGTGTTCAGCCCCACTAGTCGGCAGCAACAAGAGCAAAGGTTAAAAAAAAAAAAGAATTTCACCTGAATATGTGGTTGTTCTTCTGCCCGTGTACCACTCAGTTACAAAGTTCAAAAGGAGCAGGAACTGTAGTCAGAAAGGTTCTTTCTTTGCATATGACGACCTAAGGAATCCAAATTCTTTTAAAATTATAAAACTCAACACACTTCGGCATATTCAAACCTGGGCAAGAACCATAAAATTAATGCAAATTAATTTGGGCTGTTCTCTTTAAACTGCTGTAAATATCCCTTAAGGCAGAGACCAGACAGGCCCGTTCACTCCACCCCCTGGCATGGGAGCCAGGAGGACGGGCACACACGGTGGCTCAGACACGAGACGAGTGTGGCCCCCGGGCAAGGGTGACATGCACATTCATGAAGTCGTCACACTTTGGAAGAGCTGAACCGCCCACCCCTCCCTCCACACACCGCCAACACCCCCCCTCCCCGCCCACTGCAAAATAGGCAAAGGCTATAGAAAGGGGACTAAGAAAAATAAATGCAAACCAGCAATTATAACCTGTAAAAACAGAGTTTTCATGTTTTAAAATTAAAACAATGATACCATTTTCTACCTTCTCGTTGGGCAGATTTTTTTTTTTTTTTTTTTTTGCGGTACGCGGGCCTCTCACTGTTGTGGCCTCTCCCGTTGTGGAACACAGGCTCCGGACGCGCAGGCTCAGTGGCCTTGGCTCGCGGGCCCAGCCGCTCCGCAGCATGTGGGATCTTCCCGGACCGGGGCACGAACCCGGTGGACTCTCAACCACTGCACCACCAGGGAAGCCCCTGGGCAGATACTTAAAGGTTGATTAAGAACAGATCGATGGGCACCCAGCCTCCAAGCTTGTTTAGAGAGCAATTTGCTAACATCTGAATCTTAGGTCAGTCGTAGCCCTTGCATTTACTCTTGTTCACAGCAGCAAGCGTGCCGCCTCAAATGATGCAGGATAACAGCAGTGTCTATGCACGCACGTACGTGCGGGTATAAATACACACAGGCACGGGGCGGAGGGGGAGAGAGCAAATGAGGCAAAACGCAGACCATCGGTGAACATGGATACAACGGTAGACGGGTTTTTCTTGTACTGTCCCCCAACTTCTCCGTAAGTTTGAAATAGTATCAAAAAAAAAAAAATCAAGTTTATGACTTCAAAAGAAGTGAGGTAGAGATGTGAGTCTTAAAATACAAAGTTCTCCAAGACAGGATGTCAAATGAAAAAGACAAATCCAAGAACACTTATGGAGTATGATTCCATATCGAAGAGTACAGACACCCAGAAAAACGTCTGAAATGACACACGTCAAACTATTAATGTTCCCTCTGGGGAAGGCAATGGTATTCTGAGGGGAGGTGGCGATGGTCAACTTTCCTGTTTCGCTCGATGTACCTGAAAATTACTTGTGTCAAAAATCACAGTATTTCTGGATGACTTGTGTTTAAGACAGGAGGTACGTTACCATTTCTGCTGCTGTAGCATCTATTAAATTTATTCATTTACGGGGGAAAAACTCACGATGCCTATTGTGGTTCTCACCTAAAGGATGAGGCCAGACACAGGCCCCTGCGGGAACACGACACACGATGCCTGAGGCCACTCTAGCGCCTTAAGGGCAGGACCAGGGACACTAAACCAGGGGAGCACCCAGGCCCAGGCGCCACAGTGCCCCCTGCTGAGAAGCACTGACATGAAGTCACTGAGGCCGTGCGATAAATAACCACGACATCTCTGAAAGAATGGAGGAGGGCTGTTCACGTGCATCTGAAAAGTACATCCAAGATGCATCATAAAAGTAAAAAAGAAACCTAGCTGGTAGAACCACACGACAAGTATGAGCCCACGGATGTACTGAAAAGATGTACATGTTTGTACAATTTCTGGAAGGAAAGAACTGTCAGCAGCAGTTCTCTCTGGGGCGGGCGAGCTTTTCCTTTTCCTTTTGTTCTTTTTCTTTTTTTTTGCGGTACGCGGGGCTCTCACTGCTGCGGCCTCTCCCGTTGCGGAGCACATGCTCCGGATGCGCAGGCCCAGCGGCCATGGCTCACGGGCCCAGCCGCCCCGCGGCATGTGGGATCTTCCCGGACCGGGGCACAAACCTGCGTCCCCTGCATCGGCAGGTGGACTCTCAACCACCGCGCCGCCAGGGAAGTCTTTCTGTTCTTTGAGATGTTTTAATTATTTTATGTTTTCCTGTCATTAAAAATGTTTAATTATTAAAGTATTTATTTAAAAATAATTTACAAATGCCTAAAGACAATTTCAAATCAAGATCTCAAGAGCGAACAGGAACTAAATCTGTCTAACTGTAAGAACGTAAAATACACTACAAACACAAGGATTTAGTAGCAGATAGTTCGTTCCCATCTTGCTCTACAAAACCACAAACTTACAAGGGAACACAGCACAGGATGGCCTGAGAACCACCTGGAGGGTGTGCTGAGAGAGAGTCCGGCTCAAGAGGCGGGATGGGGCCCAGGGGTGTGCGTTCCTAGCAGGTGCCCGGGTGCTGACGCTGCTCTGGGCACCGCACTCCGAGAACCACTGGAATAGGCAGAGACACCAAGAAAGTGGAAACGAAGAGAGAAAATCAAACAGTCACAAGGGCTCTGAAATGGGCTCACTGGGTCAAGGCTGCCCCGAGTCCCAAGCACTCCTGAGCGTCCCTAAAACCTCGCAGAGGAGCGAGGAGGCGAGTCTCCCTGAAGCAGAGGTCGGAGCTCGGCAGTCAGGTTGGGTTCCTCCTGCTGGGACTCGGGCTGGTCCAGAGCTGGCTGGGTGACTCCCTAAAACGTCTTAGGCCCGTTGAATGTGTCATGATCACACTTAGTTCATTTTACACAAGATGGGAGATATGATTACAAACGGTGAGCTGATGCTTCAAAGAGAACAGTGATGCTCTGCAAAGTATACACAGCGTCCGGGTGAAAGGAATGGTCACGTCAGGTGTCAGTGAGAAAGTGGGAAGAAAGAAAAATGCTAGGGCTGTGCACCCAGGCAGACTGCTAAGTACCTAAGATCGTGTCCACTTTAAGGAAATCCGAACTGGAAACAGGAGAAGAGGGTTTAAGGGTGTGCGCCACACAAAACCAGTGGGTCCACGTGTAAAGAAAGAGGCTCGCTCTTCAAACGAGTGGCAAGTGAAAGCCCCCCTGTAAAGGCCTGGGCTCCCCATCGGGGACTGGCAAAGAGCCGCCCATTTATACGTTTTCAAGTAAAATGATGACGGGTCTGTATGTTTTCAGAGACTCCTGGGGGTGACCGACTTCACCCCACAGGCTGCTGCCGCAGGGCAGAAGCCTCTTCTCCGTGGGGCCTTGTGCCTGAGACTCCACTGGAATCTGAAGCACATCCAGATTTGGGGGCCGCCGAGCTCAGCTCAGGAAGGAAACGGGGCGACTGCACCGGTCTGCGGGGCCATCTACCGTGTGCTCAGGGCGGGCAAAGCTGAGTGCCCGCGAGCCGCTGGCGGGTCATCTCCCCCCGGGAGACTACGACAAATGACAAACGCTTGTTGGTTTCAAATGGAACTCCTTCGTGGTGAGCCCTCGTACACACGTTTAACTGACGGTCTGCTACAGTGCGGCTTCAAACGTCCTCTTGTCCAGCGGACACTTCCTGCTGGGGCCCCGCTGACCGGCGACTGCCTCTGGGCACTGGTCTCCTGGCCTCCTAACCTCCCCTGGAGGTAAGTTCCGATGTCAGCGCCTACACAGCAAGGGGCCCCAGGGCTCCTCCTGCAGAGGAGCCCTGGACCGGGATCCCCGGCATCACCTGCTTCATATTCTTACTGGGAGGAACTTATGCTGCAGCTTCTCCAAAGCAGCAGCCAACTTTTCCTGAAAATTTCTCCCGGGAGCTTCCTCCAACTGAAATGCTCACGGGGTGGAAGACGTGTGGTGTGTTAAGGTATTTCCTCCATCATTTTCCTCCTAAATCTGTTAGCTTTGACTTAAAATCCAGCAGCCAACATGATAACACCGATAAGGTTTAGACCTCATTTCAAAAAAACAGTTTGCTACTAGTATTTTCTCAAATGTCATACTTGTGGAATGGTGATCAACTATATATTTGAATTCACGAAAGAACAAAGTAACAATGATACAGTTTTTAAAAGCAATTGCTGCTTTTGTAGGATTAGTTCATCAGGCAATTAAAAGAGCATGAAAACTAACTTATTAATAAAAAAGAGTGGAAACACAGCTGCAGTGCCTACATTTAAAATTTTTTCTATTTCTGAGTGAAGCAATATATCATCTTTTAAACCTCTGTTTCATACTTAAAACAGTCAAAAACCAAACACACATATGGTTAGTCTGTAAAAGTCACTGTGTGTGTGTGTTAAAATTCTCCAGAAACATTTACTCTTTTGGGTAACAGGCATTTAAGTATCTGCCGTGCTTGGTGGCAAAAATATACCCCCTACTCGATTAATGTTTTGAATAGGAGACGGTTCATTTCCCGATGACTCCGCAAGTATCTGCTGCAATTAGTTTTAGAAAAACAAATCAGGGTTCTGGTGCGGCTCTAAAATTACCGTGGAAGGTAGAAACAAACATCTGTGTTAAGAATGTACGAACGTGGACCAACCACCCAAGAGGGCCTCGGTCCTGCTCGTCAGGAAAGAGACACGCTGAAGGCGAGGATGTGGTTTTCCGGAAGGTTCCATGCTCTGGACCACAGACCTTGTCTTTTCAACAGCACCCCCTCTCGTTTAGTGTGACCCAGCGACAGGGCGAAAAGGATGTGTCACACAGCCTCTTCTCCAGCAAGCACTGTCCTACCCATATCACTCCCGCCACACGCAGGCCCTGCTCTGGCCGCGGGGAGGCTCAGCCCTGCAAGACAACATCCCTTCCGAAGCCCACAGTCCAGTGGCAGCAAGAACGAAAGCATCTTCCATGCAGGAGGGTGACAGGAAGCAAAGGCACCCAGTGACCCTGACAAGCGTCTGGGACACCACTGCAAGCCTGGTTCACCACGGCCTTAAAGACATTCCCGAGGGGCTGCCAGACTTGCCGCCATCTAAGTGGCGAGGAGATTCTCGACCTGTATGGGACCGGGGTGGGCAGAAGAGAAGGGCGGTCACAGGGGGCCTTGGAAACGTATGTTACTCTCACCCCAATCAACTACCTCCGCAGAACAAGATAAAATAATTTAAGATTTTACGCTTACACGCCCCCTGTGGTTTTAACCACAGACACCCTTATAGACACCGAAAAAATTCTGAAATGGCTACAAGTGATAAAAAAAAGGAAGTCACCCACTTTTTATTTGAATAGAAGCCACAACCCTCCTTATATACGAAATTGAGGGCTTCTGCTGCGGGCAGCCAACCCTGCAGGACTGTGCTGAGAGCAGAATGTGGGAACCTAAGAGTCAATAGTTTTGAAAATTATGGGTCCCCTCCGGCCAGAAAACGTACGTACACACAAGCTCTGTGGACAATCAAAGGGGAGCCCCAGGACCTGAGGCCCCTGTGCCCCACTCCCAGGACCAAGGCGTCCCAGAGCAGGTAAGCAAACTTCTTCTGTTAAAAGCCAAGCGGCCCACCTTCAGCCTGCAGGCTACAGTCTCGTCACACTGATTCAACTCTGTCCCTGCAGCTGGAAAGCAGCCAGACCGTAGGTGAACGAACGAACGTGCCTGGGTTCCGACAACCCTCTGTAGTATGGCAGCTCGGGCCCAGGCCTCATCTGCAGCACCAGAGCCCAGGCGGCACCTGGCCCGAGTGAGTGTGAAGCAGGAGACGTTTCTTTCCCTGGTGAAGGTGGCCGGCAGTGGCGAGGAGAACACAGGGTGGGAACTAAGAGACGTGCTGATTCCTGCCCGGCCCGAGCATCCAGCCTCTGCGGACCTGACCCCCGTCTGCAGAGTGGAGCCTCCTATCAGCGGGCTGTCGGGCCTCGTCTGCCTCCGAGCCTCTACGCTCCTTCCTCGCGCCGAGGGCAGAGGGCTGTGTCTGTGGGCAAGTCAGCCACACGAGAGGTCAGCTCTGCGGACATGCTCCAGGCGAAGGCCAAAGGCAGGGCAGAGCAGCGGCGTCGGGGCGAAGCGCGTGTCTGGGAAACGCTGGCGAGAGGCCCCTTTACTGTGCGAAGGGGACCCTGACTTCAGTCACATCCCCCCAAGCCTGCGGGACGCACCACAGCAAGACGGCAGAGCGGTGTCTCAGGGGAACATGTCTCTGGAGGAAAAGGGCGCCCCAGACAAACCAACAGCACTTCTCCTCGTTTCGTATTATTCTAAGCGTGGGCTGAGGGAGATGCTCACAGGTACAGAGTCCGTCCCACTCCTGCAACACGGAGGGCGAGGGGGCACGAGTGACAAAGGGACATGGGAGCGGGTGGCTCTTGGACCAGAGGAAGAGCAGTGTCCACGAGGTGGGGAAGGAGCAGGGCAGAGAAGAGCAGGCGCCCCGATGTGGAGAGAGAGCTGGACAGGCAGGGGAGGGCCGCAGAGAGACTGGGGGCTGCCTGCCCACTAGGTACAGCAGCTGGCGACCAGGGATCGCGCCCCCGTCCAAGAATCACAGCGAATGGACGGGAGCCGCCAAGAGGCGGTCGAGTAGGGGGGCCGGTAAGACAGCAGGCAGGTACCGTGAGGTGAGGCATATGTTAGAGAAGATGTAACAGAATATTCTAGAAGAAGTGGCGGCTCGCCAGGCACACGAAAAGGGCAGGGAAGGTAGCTGTCCGTGCTGATCCCCAGGTGTGCTGTCCTGGGGTCGGGGAGGCCACAGGATGACCACCCAAGCTGCAGCGTCCAGGTCAGGAACAGGGTAAAAGCGGAACAGAAAAGAGCACCCACGCTGAACGGCCTCCTGTTCTGAAAAAGGGACCCGAACAGCGGACTGTCTTAGACCAGTCGAGGTCCCGAAGGCTCTTAGGTCATCAATATCCTCCTTGAAAGGCACTTCCGGTTACTTAGATGGGTTAGCACAACAAGAACCATGACTTCTCATCAATACCGGTCACACTAAGAGAATTCAGATGGATTCCTAACATGAGACCCGGTGCCTAAGAGATGCATAAAGTAGAAACTAGCTGCAAAAAACCCACCAACCAACCGACCGAACAAAAAACCCAGCCATCACCTACTCAGAGTGGGACACTGTCTAAATCAAGTCAACGTGGGGGTCCAGTCTGCGGACGGCCAATGAAACAGAGACAGCCAGTGCTGACTTCAGACGTCACTGTCAAAGGCTTCAAGGAAAGAAAGCGGGGGCTGGCGAAACCTCTCCAGGGTTCCCGCAGACAGACATCTGTCAGAAGCGGAGCCCGCAGGAGCCCCCGGGCCCACACCGGACTGCCCTCCGGGGCAGGGACCCCACGCCCCTCCAAGACCATCACTCACCTTTCCCGTTCACGGCCAGCCCCGTGGCCATGGCCGCGGTCACGGGGCCGGACACCTGCGGCACCAGCGGGTGTATCCGGGGCCGGCTCCCCATCCGCGCCCGCTCGGCTCCGGGGCCCAGCAGGGCTCCAACCGGCTTTTCGGCCGCCACCTCCGGCGCCACCGTGTCCTCCTGCCCCTGCTCGACGGGGTCCAGTTTCTCGGGGCTCTCGCTCTGGAAGCCGTCCACCGCGGTCCTGCTCTTGATGGGACTCTTGGGCACGAGGATCTTTATGCCTGACTTGGCCAGGTCCATGTTCTTCCGGTTCGAGAGCGACGGGGCCGGGTTCTTCCTGAACTTCTGGCTGGCGGCAAACAGCGGGCTGGCCTTGGGCTCGTGCTCTTTGCCGACCACTAGCGATTTAGGAGAGGCCTTGGAAAAGCTGCTGTTGGTGGACCTGGAAATCTGCTTCCTAGCGTTGTTCGGGGAGGCCCGGTTGGCCCTGGTGAAGGGCCCCTCCCGCTGCTTCTCGGTGTGGCGCCTGTTGAAGTCGTGGATGTACTCCTCGCAGTTTACCAGGTGCTGCTCCGGTTCCCAGGTGTCGTCCTCGCTGTCGTAGCCCTTCCACCGGACCAAATATTCCGTCTTCCCTTTTTTGTTCTTCCTTTTGTCAACGATTCTTTCAACCTGTTTATAGGGGAAAAGAGAAAAGTATAAATGCACTATCTGAAAAATAAGGTGCAAGCGTAATAATAATGGATCATCGAAAATAATAAAAACCGCAACAGGTGATGTACGCGATCGTCTCTTCCCGAGCCAAACGGTCTGAAAACAGAACAGTAACAGAGCATTCGGGGTTTTAGCGATTTCCTTGAAATTAAGTCAAACAAAACGCTAAAATTTCATGCTCAGAATATATGGACGTGTTAGGTAGCTTATTTTTTTGTGATTCAAGAAGGGCTCTCCTTCTATTTTTTATACTGAACGCCGACCACCTGAGCTGGTTTTCACGGTCACAACTGGACCACAGTGCTGGGCATCTCCAGCCTTCTGCCTGGTCATCCTGTCACCAACAGCAGGCGCCCAAGAAACAGCACGGCTGTGGTCCAGGCCGAGCCCTGAGGGTGGCAGCGGCCCGCGCACCGAGGAAACAGGGTCGGTACCGACAGCGTCACTTAGAAGCACTCGGTTAAAATGAAAAAGGTCAGCAGAGGACTTAACGCTTTATTGGTAATAAAATGGTGTAGAATGGTCAGGTTATTTACCTTTAAAACTTGGTTTTAACTAGTGTGAACCAACATCTTTAAAGGAAGATGCTGTCGGTCTTTGAATTTGATGATCAACACATCCCGTATCAAATTTATGAATTTACACAACCTTGGCATGAAACGTACTGTTATTACCGTGACAAATTCCACTGCCTTAATTGACATCCTAAGCGTAGGTGAGAGAGCGTCTATGACTCGTGGGAACGAACCTGTTGCACATAATGTCCCCCAAGTTATTGGGGAAATACAATCTGTGGCTACCTCTCCAGTCAACACAGAAACCACCAGCCTGCTTCCCCAGTGGCAGCAGGTACCTCGTCCCTCGTACGCAGAGGCCTGGGCCACACGGCAGGCAGCTCTTTAACTAAGGAGACAGGGTCTTCTAGGCCGTTATCAGGGTCTTCAGCAAACTTCTGGCAAAGCTACAGGTTAGGCCAGCTGACACAACGGTGTACCTAGTTCCCTAACATGCCAAAGTAGCAGAAGCCGAGTACAGCTGCAGACACTGGAGGGGAGTGTGGAACACCCTACACCCCAGCATCTGCCCTACTGTCGAAATACCCCCCAAACTCGCCAGTATACCTACCTGGGGTGGAGAGAACGAAAGCCCTGAACTACAGAAGAGCCGAAAGTTAAACGCACATGACTGCCTCTGGGCGACAAGGATTAGGGGAAGGAAAGCCAGGTTTCAGCAGAAGGCGGGTCTCACGCCAGGCGGACCCCGCGTCACAGCGGCGTCAGGCCTGCACGGTGGGCCCTTGTGGCCCAGGCTACAGCGCGGGGAGCTTTCAAAGTGATTTCCTCCCATTCCTCTGCTTGTGAAGAGCTGCGTTTAAGGGTGTGAGTATTTCCATTTAAAACACATGTTTCTGGACAATTCCACGCCACTCAATTTCATGGCGGAAATAACTTAAAAGTTTTAGATACAAGCGGTAAAGAGATTCTCTCTTGACAGCTAACAATGTTTTTTAATAGTTGGTTTCTTTCTAAATCAACTTCCACCCCAGCAGCATGAGGGAGGCTGGACCAGGGCGGCCCATCTTCCTTTCGCCCGTTTCCTTCAAGCTGTACAGGGCTCTGGTCAGGGAGGACAGGTCTCCTCCCCCGACCCCCGTGAACGGCTGGCGCTCCCTGCAGGCCGGCCCCCCACGGGCTGCACCGCGTGTGCACTCGGCGGCCACACTCCGCTCGGACACTGAGAGGGGCGAGGACGAGGCACGCACAGGAGACCGGGGCTTGGAAGGGGCCACGTGGGGCCCGACCACGCCACTGCACCGCTGGGCACGAGAGCAGCCACAGGCGCCACGGAAACAATACTTCCGCGCACTGAAGTGAGGGTTTTGTCATTTTCACGTGTCCTAAAATAGGGATCTTCCGATTTTCTTCAACTATTTAAAACCTGTGGAAACCATTCTTCCAGCTGGCCTGCAGGTCGCAGCTCACAACCCCACAGTAGACGGGGAAGGAGCAGTGGGCACTCGGGGCGCACGTGCTGCTCTAACTCTCGCGGGGACGTGGCTGCAAGCTGACAACACGTGTGGCTGACACAGGGACACAAACACGAAGTGGTGGGTCTACGAGAGCCACACCGGGCATGGGACACACAGCGTGGGAGGTTCAGGCCCCTCACACCAACCTCACACCATTGTACTGGACACCCTAAACTTACAGCGCTAGAGCCACCTACCCTGCTGTACCAAGTCCCCACTCACCTCCCAGGGGAACCACTCAAGGTCCTAACAACCTGCCTGCCTTCTGCCCAAGGGGGCTGTGACCTTCCTCCTTTCACCCTGAGAAACACCGGGCCACGTGCCACCAAACTGGTGAGCACATCCTCCTGCCCAGAGAAGAGTCGGCCATCAAGGGGGGCCGTGTCTGGCAGCTGAGTCCACACAGGACTGCGTGGTGAGCAGTCAGTCTGTAACCATCTCCATTTCTCCTCGTCGCCAGGCCACAAAGCGGGGAACCATTTACTGCCAGGCCCATGAGCTGGTCCACACAGCGAGCCATTGATCTCCACGGATTTTCCTCATATCTCACCAAGCGACCCGTGAGGCTTTCATCCTCTCCTCTGAGAAAACCACATCCTTGTCAGTTTCCCATCATCCTAAGCGAAACTCAAGAGCCGTGACGTGTCTGTGAGTTCACCCCATCTGCAAGCTATCACGCGAGTCTGCACTGTTTCATAGATGTGGCAAAGGCAAGACCCCTGATCACAGACAGAGGACTGTGTTCCTCAGCAGCTGCAGCAGCCAGAGGACCAGCATCTCCTTGCTCCAGTCCCCACAGGATGACACGGACGGCCAGGTGAGACCCATGCACACAATGGGTGATGTTACAGGACAGGAAGCCAGTCTTTTATGATGGGCCGTGAGCACGCCTGCCCCGACCTCTGGCAGGAGAAACTATGGCTGTCTTCTAAACAAACATCCTTGGACAGCCCTGAAAGATGTTCAAGGGCGGGGGAGCGGGGGCAGAGGGAAGGAGCAACTGGATGAAGGTGATCAAAGGGCACAGACTTCCAGTTATAAAATGAGTAAGTTCCGGCGATGTACAGCATGGCAACTGTCGTTAACGCTGCTCTATGGTGTATCCGAAGTTGCTAAGAAAGCAGACACTAAACGTTCTCATCACAAGGAAAAAACCACTGCTCTCTCTCTTTCTCTTTTAGTCGTATGAGATGATGGATGTGAACTCAACTCATTACGGTGATCATTTGGCAACATGTGTTAAGTCAAGTCGTTATACTGTACACCCTAAACTTACATGGTGCTGTGTGTCAATTATATATGATAAAACTTGAAGGAAAAAACGATGTTCATGAATTCAGAGTAAATACTGTTAAAAATGAAAATTTCCCAAATGTATCTATAGATACAAGACAATCCCAATAATCATCCCAGCATGATTTTATGTGGAAACTGCTGAGATCTGATCGTTTACGTGGAAAGGCAACAAACCTGAAGAGCAACCCAGAGCAATCCTGAAGAAGAACTCACTGGAAGACTCAGAGCCGTACTTCAAGACCCTCTCCCAAGAACCAAGAGATTCCCAACAGTGTGGTACTCACACAGGACGTACAAGGGCATCAGTGGAATAGAGGAGACAGCGAGCCCAGAAGTAGACCCTCACTTAAACTGGCCACATGATTGAGTGAGTGAGTGATTTTTGGTGACAAAGGCTTCCAAAGCAATCCACTTGCCTTTTCAATAAATACTGCTGGAATACTGGCTATCCATACGTAAAAAAAGTGAACCACAATCTTATCCCAACCTTTACACACAGAAATTAATTCAAGATGTATTTTAGGCCCAATTATAAAAGTTTTTATATGAAGCTTCCACAGCAAAACACAGGACATCATCTTTGTGACTTAGGGGCAGGCAAAGGTTCTTTAGGTCACAAAAAGCAATAACCATGAAAGAAAGAAAATTAATAAATGAGACTTCATCAAAAAACAATGTCGAGAAAACGTATAAACACACCACAGATTGGGAGATAATATCCATAAAAAATATCTTCAAGGACTGGTCCCTAAGACTGATAAAGAATTCCTAGAATTCAATAATGAAAGGACCAAAATGTAATTTAAAAGCAGGCAAAGGATTTAAGCACACAGTCCCAAAAGAAGATAGACAAACGGCCAGTACACACATTAAAAAGTGATGAACATCATTGCTCAGGAGGAAATAAATACACAATGAGATACTACTACATACCCATTAGAATGGCTAAAATGAAAACACACCAGGGATGTACAACGGGCATATTCATACAGTGTTGGTAGGATTTTCAAATGGTACAGCCATTTTGGTAAAAGGTCTGACAGCATTTCATAAAACTAAACAAATAACTACACTATGATGCAGCAATTCCAACCTCATTACTTACCCAAAAGGAATGAAAACATACATCTACAAAAAGACTTGCACAAAACTATTTATAGCAACTCTGTTCATAATGGACCCAAACTAGAAACAGTCCAAGTTTCTGGGCGACTGGACAAACTGTAGTACGTACATATAGTAATCTCAACAAGAAGTCAACTGGTGATACGTACAAACACATGGGTGAGTCTCAAAACATCACACTGAATGAAAAAGCCCTACTCCAAAGACTACTCATTGTATGATTCTATTTAAATGAAAATTCTTGAACAAGCAAAAAAAAAAAAAAAAAAACCCCACCCCGAACTATTATTGAAAAAATACCCAAAAGCAAAGGTTGGTAGGGAATTAACTGGGAGGGGCATCAGTGAACTTTCTAGCTCAATAAGCCTTTGGGTTGCAAAGGTACATGCTTTTGTTAAGGTTGGCAACCTGTATAGTACTTAAGACCTGTGCAGTGCATCGTTAGAAAATGTTACATCATTAACAAATGATGTATAAACAAACATGGAATTCAAGTTCATGAACTGCATGCTAAATGAAGTTTACTAGGGGGAAGTGTCCTGATGTGGCCACTTACTATAAACTGTGTCAACAAGCGAGATGGATGGATGGATGGCAGGATGACAAACGGAAGAATCTGCGGGGGCCTGTGAATGCTCACTGTAAAATCCTTTCGACTTAGACGTTTAAAATTTTCCATAATTAAAAAATGTTGAGGAAAACTCAATATTTATTCTTGATTTTAAAAACTCAGAAATAAAGGAAGCTACAATAACTACTAGGAAAAATAAGCAAGTTCAGTAAAGTCACAGGATTAATAGTAGTATTAAATAATTAAAATGAAAAATTTTAAATCTCCATTTACAGTATAATCAAAAAGCAAAATATTAGCGATAAATTTAAGCAAAATGTCTAAAACATCTATGCTGAAAATGACAAAACATGGCTGAGAGAAATTAAAGAATACCTATAAACCGAAACACCATGTTTATAAATCGGCGCTCAGTTTTATTTAGTTGTCAATTTTTCCTCAATTGATACATAGATGCAACAGAATCCCAATCAAAAATCCCAAAGCTCTTTTTTATAAATTGACAAATTAACTCTAAGGTTTTGTATGTCAAAGTTAAGAATCTAGAATAGCCAAAACAACACTGAAAGAGAAGCACAAAGTTGGAGGGCTTATATTACCTAACTTTAAGACTTACTATAATGGCTAAAATTCAGACAACAAGAGTAAATGCTGACGAGGATGCAGGACTAGTGGAACTCTCATACACGCTGGTGTAAAACATTACTGAACAGAAACCCCAATTAAATAGAAGACCAGCAGGGGGAGCTCTCACCCCTGTGACAACAGCCAAGCCCAACAGGAAGATGAAAGACTCCCGTTCTTTCCTGCCAGGACTCAGCCAATGAAAAGTCAGGCTCTGTTTACTAAGCCCGCCCCCTCCCCTGTCCCCTCTATAAAAGCGTCTCCTTCCCTTGCAGTGGGGGGACTTGCACATGGTTGCTTCGTATGAGACCCTGAATTGCAATTCTCTGCTGATCCCGAATAAACCCATCTCTGCTGGAGAAAACCTGGCCGTCTATTTGCTTCGGGTCAACACTGGCGAGTATGGAAAATTGTGTGACAGTTCCTTAAACATACACCTACCTCAGCAATTCTACTCCTAGGTATTTACCCAAGAGAACCGGGAACAAACGTCCACAGAAAGACCTGTACGAGAATGTTCACGGCACCTTTACCCTAACGGTCAGAGACTGAGTCGGCCCAGGTGTCCATCAACAGGAAAGCAGATGAACAAGATGAAGTATATTCACACCCTGAACTGCTGCCCACAATGAGACAGCACCAGGACTGACCCCTGCAACATGAGTGAATGTTCATCATCACGGCGCTGAGTCAGTGGAACGAGACACAGACCGTACACTACGTGACTCCACTTGTTGGAGGGCCCACCAGAGGCAAAACCAGCCTGTGGTGAGAAATCAGAGCGGGGAGTCTGTGGATGGGGTTGGGGGGCACAAGGAGACTGAAGCGGTGAAAATGCCCCATCTCTGTCAAGATGGTAGTTACAGCAGTGAACACATCTGTCAAAACTACCGCACACTTAACATCTATGCACTTTCTGTATGTAAGTCACACCTCACTCAGCAAACTCAACAGAAAAACTCCTAAGCAGCTCTGAGGCTGGAATGAACCAGGGGATGAAGAGATGCTCCTGGCAGATGACATCTAAACCGGAGCTGGGTCCTCAGAGACCTGCGTCCTCCCTGAGGGCCAAGCTCCCTGCAGCACACGACCCAGCGGTTCCCCTGGCCACAGTGCTGGGGAGCCGAGTGCCAAAGCCGAGCGAGGTGGGCTGGAATGGAAACACGGAGAACGTGTGATAAATGTAAAAACAGGACCAGCACAAAGGAAGACTGACAAGCTGTGGAAAGTATGGACCAAGAGGCTACTCGTCTTACCACATTAAAACCTCTTTTAAAGGTACAATAGAGCAGGGCAAGAACTGTGAGTAAGCAATTCATGATAGAAAGTACAAGCCACCACCACCCCATGAATAAGGTTTAACTCACCAAAGGGAGACACCACTTTCCATCTGGAAGGCTCACGAGGGTGAGGAAACAGCCTGACTACTGAAGGTGGGAGCTGTGTTATGTTATGGAGGGCGATTCAACAAAGAACATCGAAAGGTTTAAAACACTCTTACTCTGTATTCGAGAATTCAGCTGAGGAATAAACTCAAGGAAATAACCGAGTGGATGCTCAAAGACGGTGGCAGGTGCAAATGGAGAGACGGTGCGGAGAAATCCAGGAGCCTGGAGAAGGCACCCGCTCCACTGCTCGGAGCCTCGCTCCCCCTCACACGCGTAACCACAGGCACAGAGTATCAGTTCTGAATCCCTTCAGTAGTGACTGAATTCTGCCCTATTATATGTTCATCAATTTATTCTTGAAGCAGGCTGGTAAAATGAAAGGATAACAAGTTTCAATGGCCATGTTTTCCAGAGTGTTAAACGCTAAGTGAACTTTCTAACCCAAAACAAAAGAGAAATGTTATGATTTAGGTTATCAGCAAACGTGGATTTCCATCTGCCCCATGAAAAATGCACAGAACGGTACCATCGTTATTCCCGTTTCCTCCTTCCATGAGACCGCCAGCTACTCGAGCAGTGATATGCCTCTCGGTATATAAGCAGGAAGGTAGGGAGACGGTATATATTGTTACTGCCTCCCTTCTCAATATGTGACCAGAAATTCTACATGCATACACATTAAATGGATCCTGTTTGCTAAAAGTCCTAACACTCACCCTCTCCATCCACTTTCTCTTACATGACTTAAACAAGTAAAAATGGATTCAAGCTGTTTAAAGGGTAAAAGGCGCTTAGAAATTTCACCAGTAAGTCACATTTCTGGCATTTCGTTCTGAATAAGAGTAGGATGGTATCTGGTACCAATGAAACCACTTGCTTCTTGCATACTTGACAGACAAATCGCAAACAGTCAAATCTATGTATGTGTATTGTATAAACAAGGGTGAATCAGAACTTTTCCCGCACAGCTGCTACAACTGAAAAACTACAAAAACATATTTCATAACAACTATATTTTTCTTTAGATACCTCAAAATAGAAAAAAGCATTTGTTACTTTTCATTGACAACACAAACCAAAAATGCCAAATAGAGAGCTTGAAGAAATAATAAATTCCTGTTCTGAGTCAGAATGCTTTACTGTCTGGCTTTATTAAATGGATGGAGACAAAGATGGAATTGTTCAGGAAGTGAGAACAGATAAACTAGGATTTCTGACTTTGAGAATTTTCTTTTTAGCTCTATTTTCATAACAAAATAGCAAAGTTAGAAGCTACGGTCCTACAGGCAAGGTTCCATATATCTACAATTATAAAAACTTGGCCAACGTATTCACTTTTAAACCTCAGTGTTCCACAAAGAAAGCCCAACCTAAATACCAAGACACGCCAAAATTAAGTTAAACAAGAACGTACCATACCAGGCGCACACGAAAGACGCGGTAAAGTGACGTTTGTGACAGGCTTCACCGATGCCGTTTGATGAGAATCTTTCTCATGAATGACAAGCTGACTCACGCAGAGAGTACCTTTGTGTGGAAAACCCCCCAATGCTCTGCGAACAGGAATGAGTACATCCACCAGGGGAATAACACCCACTCTGGGGTGAAATGCGGCTGTTCTACAGCCCATGCAAATGCACTTGCACACACAGACTCAGACCGATGGCAAACAAATCATTTAGGAGCCAGGATACAATTGCTTTTGGCCAGAAAATCAAATCTCAGCTCCTGCGTGGAGATGCGGGATTGAGGCCACGAAGGTGATCCTCCACCGTCATCTGTCCCAACTCCACGGAGGGACGCTAGGGGGCAGCGCAGAGGCGGAACGGGAACCCATTTCTTCCATGGAAACAGGAACCTTAGGGACAGTGGGAGCCCGAGCAGCGGTGCAGAGTAGTCTTTGTGGGAAAGCGCCCCTCTCTATCTCCTCCAGATGCCATCTCGGGGAGAACGCTTAGGGCGGAGAGGCACTGCCAAATGCGGTTTCTACACAGAGCCCCGGCGACATGGAGACGGCCATGGAAGTGCTAAGTGGGGTCAGTATGTGCAGACTCTAAGTCTGACGAACCAGCTCGGAGATCTGCCAGGTAGGAAGCTCTGATCGAGACCCTCAGGGTCTGTAAGATGCACCCTGAGAATCCATCTGAAGCAGATGGATGCTAAAACCCAGTTCTGCTAAGCACACTCACCAACTCCACCAATACGTGCCAAGTCCCTGTGACATGTCAGGTCTCTGCTTTTTCGGAGGTTATAGGAAGAAACAAAAACAGTATTGCTTTCCTCTATTTTGGAAGTTATACTCAAGTGAAAGGAGTCAGACAAATTAATAAATGTGAAACACATTAAATATATGTGATTGCTAAGAAGAGAAAAACCCCAGGAAGAGGACAGGGTAACGGCAGAGAGCTTGGTCAGGAGGAGCTGAGCAAGGACACCCAGAAGGACGTCCAGCCAGAGCGCACGGCTGATCCAAACCCAGAGGGCAGGGGTGAGCCTGGAGTGCGAGAGGAACAGGAGGCAGGCGGGGGCTCGAGTGGAGGTGCCAGGGGAAAACGGAAAAGACGAGGTCAAGGAGGCCGGGGGCAGGGGGAGAGTTAAACTGAGTGCCTGTGGCCAAGCTTTATTCGGGGTTTGCTCTCAGTACGACGGAAGCCGGGCAACGGCTCTGGGCACAAGAATGGCGTCTGCTTTGCATTTCAGAATCACAACTCCAGCGACTTTGTGGAATTAAGAACGGGCAGGCGACTGTGACGACCTCAGCAAGAGGAGGTGTGACTTGGACTCTAGGGTGGTGGAGGTGGAAGACATGCTGAGAAGTGGCTGGATTTGGGGTCTATTTTAACGGGGTGCTGATAAGATTTCCTGATGGACTGAATGCAGGATAGGAGAGAAAAATGAAGAATGAAAGCTAACCAAGATATTTGGCCTGAGTAACTGGAAAGATGGAGTTGACATTTACTGGGATGTGAGAAGATACAAGAGTTCAGTTTCAAACACATTAAGAGGAGACGTGGAAGAGGCCATGTGACTCACACATCTGGAATTTGGGCTAAAGATAGAAATTTGGAATTTGTAGGCATTATAAGTGATTAAATCCATGAGATCATGAAGGGAGTTAAGTATGGATAAAGAGAAGGAGTTTGGGGACTGGGCCCTGAGAGACACAAACATTTAGAAGAGGGAACGAACAGGAGAACCCAGCAGAGACTGCAAAGAGCAGGAGTGACACTGGAGGAGGCCTCGGAAGCAGCGCCCAGAAGCCAGGTGCCCTAAAGGGGGCTCAGTCATTACGTCCAATGATCCTACTAGATCAAATTAGACCCGGAAGAGAGGAAAGAAGAGGCTGACAAATCCTTTCCACTGAAAAAACAACTATAAAACTTGGCAAAGTTGAAGAACAACTACTTCAGGGCCCCAGAATTCCGACAAAAGGCAACCAATAGATGGACAAGCATTTACTCGTGAAAACCCACTGAATTCTGAGTAAGAAGAGAGGAAGCTGGTGACCTTGCTGCCCGGGGCTGTCTCCCACCACGGCTCTGACACACTGGTGGCTCTACCGTTGTGGGGCTGGCCTGGAAGCCTGCAGCTTAGCCGTCAAGGGGACTGACTTGATCTGAAGCAGAGGGCAGAAAGCCCATGCCGGGAACGGGCTGCAGCTCTCCCAGCCAGAGGTTGAGGTCTCAGCAGTGGTGACTGACAGTGGAGGAAACAGGCAGAAATTTATAGGGAGAGCCTGGAAATGAGACAGCCATTGAGGGGAGAGATGACCGCTCCACACACCCCACATACAGTGGACACTCAAGGGGGCTAGCACAGAGCAAACCCACTGCAGCCCTGAAAGCTGTCTGAGCTTTGAATGCAACAGAAACACAAACCCAGTGCAGAGACTGGAAGCCTTATGGGCTCAGGGTGTCTGACCATGACCTCTGACCAAAACTTGACTCACAAACTACACAGACACAGGAGTGACCTCTAGCAAGTCAGGCCGAAAATCAAGGTAAAAACTGGGATGGAGGGAGCTGAGCAGAGCAATCCGTGGCCACACACCTAGGGCCACGAGGTTCCTTGGATTACATCCAGGCAAGTGACTTAAAACACGCACACGCTTGCAAAACAAAAGCAACAACAAAAAACTCAGGGAAAAAGTTAAAATTCTGAAATACACATAAAACACCAGGAAAGTATGAGTCATACTCAGGAAATAAAACAATGAAAACTGTCTCTCAGTTTACTCATAGCTTGGATTTAGCAGAAAAAGACTTCAGGTCAACCCTTACAAATACATTCAAAAAAACTGGATAAAAAAAAAAGACTCCATGTTTAAAGAATTCAAGGAAAACATGATGAAAATTATTCAAATAGGAAATAACAAAGAAATAGACCCTACCAAAATAGAACAAAAATTCACTAGATGGACTCAACAGCAGATTCGGGAAGGGAGAAGAATCAGTGAAATTTTCGAGAGACTGATAGACTTTATCCAAACTGAAGAACAGCGAGAAAAAATATTAAGAGGACATATATAATAAAGAGGACATAAAGAGGGAGAAGGCAGAAAAAAAGATACTTTAAGAAATATGGCTGAAAACATTCCAAATATGATGAAAAGCAATTATTGACAGATTCAAGAAGCTCGACAAAGCCCAATTAATATAAATCCAAGGAGATCCTTAGAGATACAGTTGTTAAACCTTTGGAAGCTAAAGACAGAGAAAATCTTGAAACCAGTAGAAAAATAACAAGTTAACATATACAGGGGAACAACAATACAATTAATGGTTGCCTTTTCATCAGAAACAATGGAAAGTAAAAAGCAGGAGAATGACATATTCAAAGCACTGAAAGAAAACCATCCAAGAATTCTATATCCAGCTAAACTATCCTTTAAAAATGAAGGTAAAATAAAAACATTCCCAAATAAATGATACTGAGAAAACACATGGCCAGCAAAGCTGCCCGATAAAAAACACCAAAGGAAGTTCTCAAGTTAAAAGAAAGTGATTCCAGGCAGTAAATGCAAAAGCAGGGGAAGAAAGGAAGAGCAGTGGGGGCAGTAAATATGTGGGTACACATAAAGACTGGTTGAATATTGTTTCTTTTTCCTTCTCAATTTCTTAAATGAAACAAGATTATACACAGCAAAAATTATAGCACTGTACATGCTTGACAATTTAGATATAATGTGTATAACTATATCACAAAGGAAGGGGGAGAAAAGAGAGATATACTGGAGTAAAGGTGATACATTGACTTGAATTAAGGTAATATTAACCTGAAGTACCTTGTGATAAATTAAAATGCCTATCATAATCCTTAGAGCAATCACTAAGAAAATAATTCAAATATATCATTTTAAAAAATCACAGAAATTAATACGATAAAGGCAAAAAATGTTTAACATAAAAGAAAGCAGGAAAGAAGAAACAAGAACACAAACAATGAGATAAACAGAAAACAACTAGCAAACTGACAAAGCAAAACTATTCCAATAATTACATGAGAAATGAAAGAACTGAATACTCCCAACAAAGGGCAGAAAGTGGCAGAACAGATTTAACAAAGCAGCTATATGCTCTGCAAGAGACTCAAGTTTAGATTCAAAGATACAAACAGAATAAGAGTAGAAGGACAGAAAAGATATACCATGCCCAGAGTAGCCACTTGAGAGTGACTATATTCATATTAGACAAGACAGACTTTCAGCCAAGAAATATCATTAGAGACAGAGAGGAACACTCCATAATGATAAAAAGGTCACGATACAATGACTATAAATGTATGCATATACCTAAAAGAGTCCCAATATATGAAGCAAAACCTGACAGAAATGAAAGGTGAAAGAGACAAGCCTACATTTACAGTTGAAGATTTCAAAACAATACTATCAATAACTGATAGAATAAAACAGAAAATCAGCAATGATATAGAAAACTTGATGGCTATCATCCAACTCACCCTCCCTGACATTTACAGAACACTCCATCCTGTAACAGCAGAATACACATTCTTTTCAAGTGTACACACAACATTTACCACCACAGACCATATTCTAGGCCATAAAACAAGTTTCAGTTAATTTGAAAGGATTCAAGACATACAAAGAGATCCTGACCTAGACACATCATAGTCAAACTATCAAAACCTGAAGACAAAGAGAAAACTTGTTCAATGACCACAAGGAATTAAATTAGAAACCGACAATTTTGAAAAATTTCCAAAACTTGCCATTAAACAACACACTTCTAAGTATTTCCCACTGGAATTCCCTGGAGGTCCAGTGGTTAAGACTCCACGCTTCCACTGCAGGGGGCACGGGCTCGATCCCTGATCAGGGAAGTTCGGCATGCCGTGTGGTTTGACAAAAAAAAAAGTTAAATATTTCCCATTGGTCAAAGAAAAAAAGTACAGGAGAAATTAGAAAGCATTTGGAAGTAAATGAAAATGAAAACGTATCAAAATTTACGGGATGCAGTCGAAGTGGTGCTTAGAGGAAATTTTATAGCATTGAACACGTATTCAGAAAAGAAGTAAAGAAGTTAAAAAAAAATCAATAATCTAAGCTTTCCACCTTGGGAAACAAGAACATAAGAGCAAATTAAACCCAAAGCAAGCAGAAGGTAGTAAGTAATGAAGATCTGAGCAGAAATCAATGCAACAGCAAAACAACAAAACCACCCAGAAAAATAATAAAACCAAAAGTTGGTTCTTTGAAAAGATCAACAAACCTGATAAACCGTTAGCTAGCCTGACCACAAAAAGAAGAGAGCACACAAATTATCAACGACAGAAATCAAAGGGGGACATCGCTATCCACGTGGCAGAAATGTAAAGGACAAGGAAGCGGTACGTAACATGAACAACCCTATGCTAACAAATCAGGCAACTCTGATGAAATGGAGACATGCCTAGGAAAATATCAGTTATCACAATGGACCCCAGAAGAAATGGAAAATCTATACAGATTTACAAGTAAACAAATACACTCGGTCATTTAAAGTCCTCCCACAAAGAAAAGTACAGGCTCAGATGGCTTCACTCATGAAACATACAAAATACTTAATGAAGAAAAAAACAATACTATACAAACACTGTCAGAGAATAGGAAAGACCACTTCTCAAATCATTCTGTGAGGCCACTATTACTCTGACAGCAAAGCCAAACAAGGACATCCTAAAAACAAAAGTAAATTTTAAAAAACCCTACAGAACAGTATTTCCCATAAGCACAGACACAAAAATCCCAAGCCAAATTCACCAACATGTAAGTAGGGTTATACCCCGTGTCCAAGTAGGATCTCTCCCAAAAATGCAAGGTCGGTGTCACATCTGAAAATCAATTAATGTAACACCTTATTAATATAGACTAAAAGCTACACGACCATCTTGATGGTCACAGATAAAGCATTTGACAAAATATAAATTTATGACCAAAACTCTTAAACTAGAAACAGAAACTTTCTCAACTGGATAAGGAAACCTACAAAACCCTACAGCTACTATCACACTTAGTGTGAAAGGCTGTTCCCCTAAGTATCCTAGAAACTATAAGCAAGATGTTAGTTCTCAGCACCCCTACTGACCATCACACTATAGGTTCTACATAGCCCCAAAAGGCAAACACATATAGATCGGAAAGAAAGAAAAACTGTCTTTATTTGCAAATGATATGATGCAGGGAAAAAGTAAGGAATCTACAAAGTAACTGTGAGAACTAATAGGTGGGTTTAGCTAGCTTGAAAGATACAAGACCAACATATAAAAATCTTGTATTTCCAAAAGTGAAAATAAGAAATAAGAAAGCAATTCCATTCAACATATCAAAAAGAATAACATACTTGGGAATCAACTTAATGAAAGAAGTTCAAGAGTTTTACACTGAAAACTTCAAAATGTTACTGGATGAAATTAAAGCTCTAAATAAATACGGCCCGTGGGCTTCTGTTTGCAGGAACTGGGTAGATCTGTGAAGTGGTGGGTCCTGACATGCCTGGTTGGGGAGACAACTGGTACTCAGGGTGTGTCCCCACAGGGTAGGCGCTGGGAGAGGAGAGTTTAAGGCTGGGGATTAAGGTGATATGAAAGACTCTCTAATACTTCATAGGCACATACAACGTGGTGTGGGGTTATGGTGCTGCTTGAAATGTGTGACTAGTTGCTAAGTGCAGGGCTACTGATTCTGGAAGAGCAAGCCATGGTGCTCTGCGTCCTTAAATGTTTCTTCAGACCCTTTGTCTCCAGGTGTCTTCTCACGGATCAGATCCACAAGTAACACTCTGCGGCAGAAGAACGCCCCACATCAGTACCAACAGTTAGGGTCACTCAGAAGACAAGCATAAAGCACGCAAGCACAAGTCTGGCAGTAAAACTGGGGAATAACGTCATTCGATTTTATAAAACCAGCATGTTGACACAGGCGCAGAACTTGTCCATTCACCAGCCTTAAATTTTCTCTTTGAGGTGAATTCATCTGAGTTTGCTTACTTAGTTTGCCAACTTCAGGACCAAAGCCAACAGCACCGTAAGACTGGCTCTTGCTCTAATAGCACAGAGGATATATTCTCAAAGGGACCAAAAGAGAGTCCGAGTATTTTCATTTTCGCTTACGTCCAGGAACCATTCCTGGCTGTGGAACCCTGCTTTCCCATTATCCGCCCCTTAGCCCTCGTACCGACGACGTACTGGCGTATAGCTTTCCGGTTGCAAACAGACTTATACACCCAGCGCTTGCTTTTCAATAATGTTTTAAAGTCTGTATTTCATAAGGAGTATTTTCTACCAGAGAGACTGTCCTTGCTTCATGTGAAAGAAATGCTTTCTCTGGCCTCCCCAACAGAAACATTTCAATTACACAAAAAAGTAGGGGAAAAAAGAGAGAATTATCTGTATTCTGCTTGACCACCTAGCTAATCAACCCTAACATATTGCCGTAACTGATTTGGGTATTTCTAAATAAAAAAGCAGTAAGATACCGTTGAAACCCACTGAGTACCCCCAGTCTTCAGAGGTAACCACTACTCCAAATGTGATGTTTATCATTCTCACATGTCTTTGAAAAAGTGTACTACCTAACATGTGTGTATAGCTAAGTAACACAGAGTATCATCTCGCATGGTTTCAAACTCTGTAAATTTTCATCAATGTTTTTGAAAGAAATCCATCTTCATACATGTAGATCTAGCTCACTCATTTTAAAGGCTATATAATATTCCACAGCATAAATGATACACTCATCCACTTATCCATTCTCATGCTGATGGACATGAGTTGCTCCCAATTTTTCTCTATTAGAAACAATAATGCTGCAAATATCCTTGTTACTTTGGCTAAATTCAATTTTTTTCTTTATGGCTTTTGGTCTTAATGTCTTGCTTTAAAAAAATCATTCCCTTCCCCAGAATCATATAGTCTTTTACTACACATGGAAATGACTTCTGTACAGTGTGTGGTAGGGAATTTGTTTCTTTCTCACATGGATAACCAAATATCCTAACACCATGACCTAAAGAGCCAATCCTTTCCGTACTAATTTGTAACCTTAATTGTCAATGAACAAGTTTCTACATATGACTCACACTTTTATGTTCTATTTGCTCCCAACAGCAATATCATACTGTCTATAATTGTTGGCACACAACTGTCTGTAGTTTTCTTATTTTTAAAACACTTTTTGTACCTGTAGATAAGCCATCCTGTTCACTCCAGCTGCTATTGGTCTTAATCATCTTTTCTCATTCTTCATAAATTCTGCCACATTTTGTGTCTTTTCAAAGGATTAACCTTGGGACTTGCATCCTTGCTGGGGGGTTACTTTCTACTCTTGTCTTTATCATCCCTTGTTTCTCTTTGACTTGATTCTGCTGCTTTTAACTTCTACGTTGGGTACTTCACTCGTTCCAAAATTTTTGATAACCATTCATTTCTAGGTGCTCTCTTAATTCCATTATGATTCCTTCATTAAACTATAAGTTATTTAGAAATTTTTCAAATTTTCAAAAAGCACAAAATCAGGAATTCAGCTTCTAATTTAATAAGTTATGATCATAGTAATGACATACCAACAACACCAAGTTATTTGCTGCTTTGCGGCTTACAGTGTGGGTAGTGCTGAACTACGCCTCTTATGTTTCAGAAGAACATATCTTCTTATTAAAGGCAGGGTTTTTAAAGTTCGTGGGCTCAGATAAAACTCTAGCTATGCAAATCTTACCTTCTAATTTATCTTTGTTCAATCTACTAGTTACTTACGGAGGAGTCATTTGACAGTTCTCACTGCCTCTAGACCTGAAATTACATCAGCTTTGTCTTACATATTTTGAAGCTATGTTACCAAAAGCAAACAAGTTTAAGATTACTTTAACTTCACGGAGAATTGTTCTTTTTATCACTATATAATGACCATATTTTGCCTTAAAATTATATATGTATTCAATCTGACAATCTCTGACTTTTAACTGACACATAATCCTTTTTTAATTTATCGTGATTGCAAATATATTTGTACTTACATTTATTTTGACCATGTCATTCTATTTACCCTTGCTTTTTCTTGCTTGTTCTTTTCCCCTTCTCTGATAATTTGTGTATTTTAGTGGTTACCCTTACAGCTTTAACATGCTTACCTGTCTTATTAAAATCTAAAGTGATTTCCTCCCTCCCCAAAAATAAAAGGACAGAAGAAACCATTACTCCCGATCACCTATCTTCTTGTTGTCGCTACGGATTTTAGGTGTATGTAATTTATTATGACCAAATTTCTCAACATGACTATTACTGCTTTATACAACGGACATGTGTTTACCCATTTCCAGTTTCTTTGCTGACCAATCTTTTTTACTTCATGTCTTTCTGGGTTCAACGTCTTTTTGAAGAGTTTTTTTTTTTTTTTTTTTTTGCGGTACGCAGGCCTCTCACTGTTGTGGCCTCTCCCGTTGTGGAGCACAGGCTCCGGACGCGCAGGCTCAGCGGCCATGGCTCACGGGCCCAGCCGCTCTGCGGCGTGTGGGATCTTCCCGGACCGGGGCACGAACCCGCATCCCCTGCATCGGCAGGCGGACTCTCAACCACTGCGCCCCCAGGGAAGCCCTGAAGAGCTCCTTTTGATGGACCTTAGCAACAGTCTCCCATTGGTAAGCATCTCAGCTCCTGTCTGTCTGAAAGCGGCCATTTCGCTTCGTCTCTTGAACGCGATTTCGCATAAGGAGAGATTCGAGGTTGGCAGCCACTTCCTCAGCTCCGTCTCCTGCCTTCAGTGACACTGCCAGAGCCAGCTGTCGGTGTCACCACGGGGCTGTCTTAGGTCACCTGTCTTTGTCCCACTGTGCTTTTAAGACCTTCTCCTTGGCCTTCACTGTTCCACAGTTTATTTCTATGTCTGGACTCAGTTTCGCTCAGGTTTTAGTGAGCTTCGATCTGGGGACTTTTTTAAAATCAATAATGATACTCTCTAGCCATTAGCTTTTCCAATACTCCTTTCTCCAGTCTCTCTGTTCTATCTTCTGACTTAAGTTGGACCTTCTCCGGCGGGAGACAAAGCCTCGGGGGCCCACATGAGGCAATGTCCCAACACACACATTAAAAACCAAGTCAGTCTGAGCTCAGCTTCTGCATTAAACATTTGTTTTACATACCCATAACAACTTGCAAAAGCATACTGTTCTCCTGACTAATTCACGGGTTTGTGACACAAAACGGCTTTCTGGGAACGGCTCTGCTTAACCTCACACCCGTGGGAAATACCACTTGCATCAGGAAAGGGCCTCACGAAAGCCGGGCTCACCTGTGGAAGTTGCCACTAAAAGGAACATCGAGCCATGCCCGGTGCTGCTACGTCCCCTGGGAAGCTCATCTTGGTGAGTGTGAAGCTGAGTGACGTTTGCTAATTCAAAAACAACGAGGAAGCGCTTGGCTCTGCTCTTCCTATTTTTGCCAATAAGTAGGGGAAGATGTTCTTAATAAAGCAGTCCATCTGAAAAGATCTCGTGCTCAAACCATCAGCTGCTGATGAGCTGGGAGGAGCTGCCAGGTCTTTAGCACCAAGTCAAACCAGAGAGCTGCCACAGATGATCTCAAAAATTACTGCTGCAGAATTTCTCTTTGAAGCTATAAATGATGAAATGGTCTAGGAATTATAAACTAAGGATGAGCACATTAAACAACTGTCCTGAAGGGAAAACTCTGCATACGGAGCGTGCTGCGGGATGGCAGACACTCGAATGTATTAACAGAATGCCTGGGGGGCAGGGTAGGAGACACTTTGGGATCCTTGTTCATTAGACCATGTTTACAGCTCTAAGCTGACTTTGTTGCACGGCATACTGTTTTAATGGATATAACACTTATTATTTACTGTGGTTTTTTTTTTTTTTTCCTTTTTGCGGTACGCAGGCCTCTCACTGCTGCGGCCTCTCCCGTTGCGGAGCACAGGCTCTGGACGTGCAGGCTCAGCGGCCATGGCTCACGGGCCCAGCCGCTCCGCGGCATGTGGGATCCTCCCAGACCGGGGCACGAACCCGTGTCCCCTGCATCGGCAGGCGGACTCTCAACCACTGCGCCACCAGGGAAGCCCTTACTGTGGGTTTTATGTTTATGTGGCTATAGAGTAAAATAATTAGGGTGAGCTGTCACCAGGAGGAGCTGGTGTCTTATTCATGGACCGGCTTAAGGCCTGCTGTACAGGCTTAAATCAAAATCAGAGTCAACTCCTCCTCAAAAGCCCCAACACATCAACACTTAACATTTCTTTCAAAGCTGGTACATACGGACCGTACCAGTGGATCAGATGTAATTACAGAGAAGGGGGACTTTCTACTTTTCACCCTGTACTGCTTTGTTTGTTTAACACGAGATGTTGGGCTTCCCTGGTGGCGCAGTGGTTAAGAGTCCGCCTGCCAAGGCAGGGGACACGGGTTCGAGCCCTGGTGCGGGAAGATCCCACATGCCATGGAGCAACGAAGCCCCTGCGCCACAACTACTGAGCCTGCGCTCTACAGCCCACGAGCCACAACTACTGAAGCCCGCGCGCCTAGAGCCCGTGTTCCGCAACGAGAGAAGCCACCGCAGTGAGAAGCCCCTGCTCACCGCAACTAGAGAAAGCCCGTGCACGGCAACAAAGACCCAACACAGCCAGAAAAAAAAAAAAAAAAATTAAAATAAACATGAGATGCTAAAACAACAAAAGACCAGGCACACACAGACCTGCTTGGTAACTCACTGAGGGCTGGCGACACACCAACCCTCAATAAGGAGTTCTGGGCCACCTCCTCCCCAGCACTAGCCTGGCCCTGAGACAACTACACCAGGCCAGCCCCATGTGCACCTCTGTGCCTCACTGAGGGCTGGCTATCCAGCACTCTGATCATTTCTTGCTCCTGGTTACTTTCTTGTTTATTACCAGGGCTCTGAATTTCTAAGAATGCTGTTGTGATTTAACAGCGAATATATACTTTGTGTTGGCTGCTGGATTTGAAGGAGATGGTCAAGATAACCAGATTCGCAGGGCCTTGCGACCCAGGTGCTTAAAGGTTTGTAAGTACAGAAGTAGAACTGCTTGGGGATGAATCAGCACCAGGGAGCCACTCTGTGCTCAGCAGATCAAACCCAACTTCACAGTTCTCGAGGACACCAAGTTTTCAAGAAGCACCCCTATAAAATTTAAAATACCTTCATAATATATTAATATAATTTAAAATACCTTCAACACAATATAGCAGTAGGTCTACTAATGAAAACATATCTTTAGACATCACATTACACAAAGCATGGGCTACGTCTTAAGGTGTAGGTGTCCACTTCCTACCCTCCAAGTCTCCTCCCATGACTCGAGAAGAGCTAGGCCTGATGCACTGGTCCTCGAAGGCATCTGAAGTAGGGGAGAAGAGCTCAGCTCCGTTACACGGGTGACCACAAAACCCACCTAGGGCTGGGCCACGCACCAACCCTCAGTAAGGAGTTCTGGGGCCGCCTCCTCCCCCCGGCACAGCCTGGCCTGAGACAACTAGGCCAGCGCCACGTGCACCTCTGTGCCTCTCAGGCCCAGCGCACACCTTGAGGATGCCCATCAACGTATCACTGGACAAGCTGTAAACAGAACTAGAAGGAATACGCACGTGCTCCCAGAACACTTCGCTAACAGCGCTGCATTTTCCACGAGTACTTGTATGTTTTAAGTTGTTTTATATTTTTAGATCCTCTGCATCAGAGAAACAAAAAACTGCTGTTAATGAATCAGTCCCCCTCTCTCTACTATTCCGATTCTCGGTAACAAGCTCCTAGCTGGAAACTCAGGACCCACATGCTAACACCTGCATGCTACAGTACCATGAGCCACTAACACAGGCCCCAACACAGCACTGGGGGGGGGGCGGGGGCGGAAGAGGGAGGTCAAGAGAGGCGATGAAAATCGTAAGCCATCACACACGAAAGCTGTGGTCCCAAAGAAGAAGAAACAGGAAGCGTGAACTTGTTTATGAAGCTTCTTATAAATTATGTCTGTGCCCACAGAAGTTCTCCCGTCAGCCTGGCCCCGAGCCGGCCATCCAGAACTTGTTTGCTACCCACAGTCAGCGTGCGGTGTTGAGAGGAACAGGGAAGCCGGACACGGAAGGAGTGGTGCTCACGGCGGTCACTCTTATTCAGCAAACTTACGTTTTAAAAGCTCTGGAACTGGGGGGCAGCTAACAAAACTCTCTCCTGAACAAGGCGAGAGGCGGAGAGGCCCTAAAGTGCAAGTTTGCAGAACCAGCGCTAATCAAAGTAACCTTATTATCTGATAGCGACATCCACAGTAAAACTGTCCTTTTTGTAATAATCCCAGAACAGGCGGCCACCATGAAATCAAGCTCCCCTTCCAGGAAGCATGAGTGTGGTAAAGGGGCAGGAGAGCTCTGGCGACCAGCACCGGCTCTGCCAGGGACGGTGGCAGGTACGTGACCCCACCCGTGTCCTCATCTGCAACGCGACTGAGGGGCTGAGAAGGGTAAACCGAGTGTATCCCACAGCGAGCAAGGCGCCCAGAGCACCGCAGACCTGCGATACACGACAGCCAGGGACCCAGGGGGACCAGAACCCGGGAAAGACTAAAGTGGAAGCACTCAGCTCACAGGACTGAGCTCACATCTGCAAGAGAATCACTCTGACATCATAAAAGGGAATAGGTTTGCTCCAGAAACAGACTCACAGACACAGAAAACAAAATTATGGGTACCAAAGGGGAGGGGTGGGGGCAGGGTAAATGAGGACTTTGGGATTAACAGATACACACTATTGTACATAAAACGGATACTCAACAAGGACCTACCGTACAGCACAGGGAACTATATTTAATGTCTTGTAGTAACCTTTAACGGAAAGGAATCTGAAAAAATACATGTATGTATAACTGACTCACTTTGCTGTACGCCTGAAACTAACCTTGTAAATCAACAATACTTCAACTAAAAAAAAAAAGTTTGTTCCACTGAACACGCTTTCTACTGTGAGACTCACTGCAAACATCATGAAACGGACACCATTAAAAGTATAACAAGACACTACAGCAGCCATCAAACCAAACAAAAACCTTACCACAAACGACGCTTGAGGAGACGCTTGAGGAAACAACGTTATCAGTAAAGTGTGTACAAATGGACTCTAACTGGAGGACTGCTCTGAAGGTCCTGTAACAGATGATGACTCGGGAACATGCCCAGAAGGGTCTAAGGACAGCAAGTAACTGACAGGTAACACACTATTAATACATAGTTGGGAATTAGCACGTGCCCAGTGCTTCTTTGGCAATGGCTATTCAAGTTCTTTACACGTATTAACTCATTTAAGTCTTCCAAAATGCTGCAGGATAAATCGTATCTATTACCCCTTTTTACAGAGGCAGTGAGCAATCCTAATTCAAACCCAGGCAGCCAGTCTAAACTCCCCACCTTCATGCTGACTTCAGTCTATATATAAACGCTGAGAGAATTACAGCATATCCTTGAATTTAAAACAAAAAAAAGCAGGTCACAGAAAAACATGCATGTTTACACACTCCAACAAGGGGGGTGGTCCACAGATGGTGGCGTGCACCCCTTGGGCTCCAGGTGGTCTTGGCGGCCTACTCGGTCCTCAGGCTCAGCAGGGTAGCTGGCAACAGTGGCACCTGCCCCCAAGGGTCGCTGAGAGAGGGAACTGATGTGCGTGGGTATGAAGCATGTTGGTGCCTAGACTTATATTAGCCATTATTACATACAAAAGGAGATAATAGGGAAGAAGGATCGATGAAACAAACAGTGGTTTGGGTCTGACTCAGGTTTTATTTGAGTTTCCCATCCTCAATGTAACTTACTCACTGCTTGAATTTCCTATGTAAGCATGGTTTTTCTTTTTCTGTTTATTTACTTTATTTTATTTTATTTGGTTGCACTGGGCCTTAGCTGCAGCTTGCTGGCTCCTTAGTTACAGCACGTGGGCTCCTTAGTTGTGGCTCACCAGCTCCTTAGTTGTGGCATGAGAACTCTTAGTTGCGGCATGCATGTGGGATCTAGTTCCCTGACCAGGGATCCCCTGCATTGGGAGCTCGGAGTCTTACCCACTGCGCCACCAGGGAAGTCCCAAGCATGGTTTTCTTAAATACAAAAATCAAAGCTATTTCTATCTGAGGGAAGAATAAAGTCTCACTTTGGACAAGAAGCTTATTTTGAGATAACAGGAGTCAGCAAAGACAGTGAAGGAGGGTCCCAGTTGAAATTTTTGCACTAAAAATCAGCACAATTTAGACGGTCAGGAAGAGCAGTGAAAGATGCAAGGAACCTTGACCTGGTGCAAAATGCACGAGAGTTAAGTAGTCGGGACGAGATGATTCGGGAAGTGGACAAAGCTCTGGAGTGGATGGATACAAATCCACATCTTTGGATCACACTGCTTCACCGGACAGGTGGGCTCTCTTCTAAACAGGCATGATGAGAAGTATCGACAGAAGCCAACTGACTCTCTTCGGAGAGATTCAAGTTCAAGGGGAAGCAGCAACTCAGACTTGCCGTGAAGTCAGAGGAAGGGCTCGGGACAACCTCAATTCAACAGGACTTTCTGAGAAGCAAATGGCAAGAAAGAAAATTCTTGAATCCAATGACAGATTTTACTGAAATGGATGGAAGGCATCAATAAATAAGTGAAATTTGGCACACAAGTCACCCCCCAGGATTTACCAATCATGAGACTTTGAGAGCATTCGTCCATATCAAATGGGCAACACAAAATGTCTGAACGTGCTGCCCTGTTTTAAAGGAACTTCAAGGGCCAACAATGCTGCAGAGAAGGTCTAAGGTTTGCTAAAGGGAGAGTTAGCAGGGAAGGGTGGGGACCAGAAAGAGTTAAAAGTCCACTGGACCTGTTTTTCAAGCATCTTTAGCCCAAGTAAATAAGTCCTCCCCGGAGTAAGGTTTACAACAGCTTTTAAATTAAGTATCTAGATTCATATATGTGTAACTACTTTATACATACAAAATTTTACCATGATAAATTTGAATACTTCTTAGATACTACTGGGGAGAAGAATGTTTCTTTTTGAGTATGAAATTTTACTTTTCTAAAGTTCTGGAGATGGATGGTAGCGATGGCTGCATAACAACGTGAATGTACTTAAGGTCACTGAACCGTACGCTTAAAAATGGTCAAGATGGGGCTTCCCTGGTGGCGCAGTGGTTGAGAGTCCGCCTGCCGATGCATGGGACGCGGGTTCGTGCCCCGGTCCAGGAAGATCCCACATGCCGCGGAGCGGCTGGGCCCGTGAGCCATGGCCGCTGAGCCTGCGCGTCCCGAGCCTGTGCTCTGCAACGGGAGAGGCCACAGCAGTGAGAGGCCCGCGTACCGCAAAAAAAAAAAAAAAAAAAAAAACCAACTATGTCTGAACAGGACACACTCCAATACTGAACCTGACCACGATAAAGCAAGCGTTCTAAATCCTGGCGACTCTGCACGCTGGGAGTTCTATTTTTTTAATTGCAGGTGGAGACTCGTTACTGCGTCGTAAAGTCAATTCCGCTAGATGACCTTCTATAACATAAAACAGAACAGACGGTATTGCCTATAGTAGGGTTAATGTTCTTTGAAACTTTATGTTTTATATACTTATATATGTGGAAGTAGGTTGTAACGTAAAATATATTTCTACTAACTCTGGATTGTGGTCAAGAAAACCTTTGAGAAAAAGGGTCCACAAAGAGCTTTCAGGAGGCTCTGTGACGTCCCTGGCCCTCCCCCTGCCCCAAGGGAAAAGAAGCTTTGTGGAGAAATTCTGGGGGCACACGTGTATAATCTTCTCGGTGGAGAGCCCATGGCTTTTTGGTAGATTCCAGAAGGGATCCATGGCTTAAATAGGTTAAAAACTGCTGACATAAGAGGGCACTGATAGAGAAAAAAGTAAATTCTCTTTTACTTTACATCAAAGGGTTCGATTTTGGGCTTTCAGTGGTACTTTCTTGAGAATCCATTATGAATCAATTAATTTATATAAACCATTCTTCAATCTGTGTAGTTAATCCAAAATCCTAAGCTTCATATCCATGAAATCATTACTTTCTTTCATTTAATCTTAAACCAACCTTGCCTGGACACAGACTAGGTCTAGAATTCCAGTATTTGGTCAGTAAGCTCCCATTTACCCTCTCTACGTATTTTATGGTTGCCACCAGGTCTGGTCAAGTTCCTGTCCATTACCGAGGGCCTCACTGAACTTACCCGTCCCTTAATCTTCGCTAGCTCTTAAGACAAGGGACCAAGAGTATGGGCCAAACGTAAGTCAGTGTAGGGGAGCTTCAGGCTTACATCCCTCCCTGCTCCCGACACCCGGAGGCCATGCGACGGCGCAGAACTTCAGTGCGTAAATGCTACAGGGGACAAGCCCCCACCTGCCGGTCCTGGAACCTCTTTCTACTCACAGCCGGCCATGAGACTATCCAGCCTTTTAGCCCCGTTGCTTAGCCGCTCACCGTTAGACAACACTGACCACATCGGAAGACGTGGCAGACTTATTCCGCCTCCATCAATGCTTCTAAAATGACAGCACGTGCGGGCAACTCCCAGCCAAGGGCCCCCGCACCCACCTTCACCAGCTGAAACGATTCATTAGGGGCCTACAGGGCGCGCAGCTCTTTGTATCAGGAAGAACCTTCGAGTTAAAACTATGAGATCTGGTGGAGTAAATAGACAAGCAGCAAAGCTATAGAAAATCACATAAATAGGATGAGGGAACCGGGGATGCCGACTTTTTAGGAAAACTGGGATGACAAAGAAAACTGGCTTGAAGATGAGCCCTGAGCTATGCCCTGCAGGATGGCCATCACCTGAACTGAATCAGAGCCCAAGCGACCACCCCAGTGAGGAGAACCAGAGATTAATGTGCTCACGCCTGTGTCGAGGGCCTTATGTGCGGAGCACCGGTGCTGGGGGTGAATAACACCTTATTTGCTGGTTGGAAGAACTGGGCCACAGAGACGGGCTTCAGCCTGGGGGATACTTCAGGCGTCAGGGACACCTTGCACCGGGAACCAGGAACCAGTCCCAGGAGATGCCCATCTGTGCAGAGTTTAAAAAAAATAAAAACAAAAGTGGGAGGGGGATTCCAGGGAACGGAAACAAGGCACGCGAGTGCGTGTCACACGGGGGCTCTGAGCACTGCTGGCTGTTCGGTTCTGCACCCACAGAGCTGGGGTCGGGGGAGGCCGAGGGCCGGCTCGTGGGACAAACCTTGAAGGGCCAGCATGACATGCACAAGGGGCTGGACTTCACCCTGTACGCAACAGTGATATTTACCTCTTTTTCTCTCTCCCCCTCCCTCTCCCCTCTCCCTCTCTTATTCAGGAAAGATCCCTCAGGCAGGAACACGGATCCTGGAAAGAGAAAGGCAGGAGGCAGAGTCAACGCAGCAGCAGCAGCAGCGTAGAAGGGCCTGGAGCAAGGAGGTGGTCAGCTGATCAGAAACCCGGCTCAAGGGACACTGCAGAGCCTTCCCTGGTGCGCCGGGTGGGGCGGGCACACCGACCGACTCCATTAGTCACACGCGCTCCAGCGCTGGAAGCCTGCATTCCGACGCAGGCTCTGTCATGTACCAGGGGCTCTGGAGAAGGCACGTTACCGTCTATTAACCTCTCTCAGCTTTGGTGCTCATTCCACAGAGGAAAATGAAGGTACCCATCCTCGGGGCTGGGTGAAGTTTGGATGTGGTAACACTTTTAAAGTACGAAGCAGCATCTGTCAGTAAGGGCGCAGTGATGCTCGTCCATACGTAGTACTGCCGTCAGTTATACGGGGAAGGACAGGGTGGGCCTGGGCCACCTTACTGAGCCAAAGTGCAAAGAACTCAAATGCGGGGGTGTGGGCAGATGTCAAAGGAACAACGGAACCCGCCAGGAATGTGCCCACTGGCTAAAAACTGAACAATCCAAACAAAAAGAATGACTGCCTTGGAATCGTTCAGTAGGAAATCAAAAGCCCACAACGATACACACAAAAACATATAAAACCCTCACTTGTCATCAAGGAAAGTAACCTTTATACCAAACCTAAACTTTGAAAATTGCTGCGAAGAATTAAGCCCTGCCTCTCTAGGAGGAACTGTAGTTCACCCCAGTTGATGAGAGCAAGCTCTTCTTTACAAAATAATTCAACTTACTAAATATGGAAGAAATGACAGAAAAATCATCATATTGCAACGCCCGCTGAAGATTCAGCAAGGACCATCAGTGAACGCTGAATTCTCATGTTGAAACATGGAAACAGGATTTCCGCGTGTGCCGTGTCGCCCGCCAGGTTCCCTACTAAGAGAGGGGAATGCATCATCCCTTCACGGCGAAGACACCACAAGCCACGCCGTGCAGCTCAGCACCACCAGTGGGACCACCTGCCACCGGGGGCCGGTGACAGGACGCAAGACCACAGAGCAGCGAGCCTTCAACCCAAACCTCCAACCCCCAGGAAGTGCAAGGAACGATTAGATTAATCCAGGATGTGAGACATTCAACAAGACATTGGGCCGGTCACTTCGAAACATCGAATTAGGATGCATAGAGTAGGGGCTCTCGAGGGAAGGGCATCAGACAGCACCTGGTGACCATCAGAGTCAGTGTCACCATCGCCAGAGCTCAGAAGTCCAAGCTCATCTCAGTCACTGGCGCTTTCAGACCCTCTGCCCTGGAGTCGGATCATTCCCCGCCCCCCGCCCCCCAGCCATTTGACTGTTGGTCTCTCGTGGTTAAATATAAAGAATGACGGCCACAGGCTTGTGTTGAAACAAGGCTGAGGAGGCCTGACTACGGGCAGAAACACATCCGCAGGCCTGTCGGTACCAGCGACACCCAGAGGGTCTTTCACCGAGAGGCGGGCGGGTGCACATCTGTGAAGGCAGCGAAGAGTTACAGGGGACCGCTGCCCCCTGCTGGGCCCTAGGGGCGGGTGTGCACACGATCTCTGTGCTCCTACCACCCCAAAGACCCTTAACCAAAGATGACCCCCCAGACCCTAGCTTCTTGCGCCCACCAAGCAGGAGGAAGTGCATGGGTCTTAGCGGCCACAGTGAAGACAGTGCGAGGGCCTACTCCTCCCACCTCACCCCACCCCAGGGAGAACCAAACCTTCCCAGAGCAGGGACTCTCCAGTACAGTAAAGTGCTTGTGCGTCGTCTTAAGAAACCTTCAGCTAATTCATCCACGTCAGTGACGACAGCTAATGATAACCAGGCCCTGCAGGTGTCTGTGTGCCGAGCAATGGGTTAGGTCTTCACATCAGTCACCTCACTTGAGCCCCACACCCCACACTATGATACCCATTTCACAGATGAGAAAAGTAAAGGCACCTGGAACCGAGCGACTTGCCCAAGGTTATGGAATTAGCAGCAGAGCTCGCAGCGCGGGGGCCCACATCACGTTCCAACAAGGACGATGTCCTCTGTTTCAAGTCACCCTGCAAGAGCTGTGCCCACCCAAGTGGGTGCCGTCACTGTCCCCACGGGTGACCTCCTCAAACGGAAGGTCAACATTAGCTTGTGTCAGTGAGTGGACAGCGCCTGTGGCCCAAAGATGAAACCACAAACCCCAGTCACTCTTAACCAGCCACAGACCCCAGGACTCAGTTTAACTAGTCATGGTGACAACGCTTGAGACAAATTACTTTCCCCCAATAATCAGAAGCTTTTGTTTTCTAAATCTGCAGGATTTTCTGCTCATTAGTTCAATTAAGAACTCTGCACTGCTTATTAATGCAAATTACTCCTTTTTTTCAAATAATACTTTAACCCCCGAAAATTTTTATTAAATATCCAAATATTGGTATCCCTCTCACTCCACGCTCCCAAACGGAGGACCACGCACCTCATTCACCAGTCAGCATTCCCCCAACTTAGCTAAACCCCAGTGTGTGGTTTTCACAGTCTAACTGCTCTCAGTTATCAAATGACATGTTTCTATTTCCGGATCTGTACAGTCGTCGCAAAATTTATTGTATTCAGTGGTCTCACTGAACACCATTATAAATTTAGAGCTACAGAATTTTTATAAGGAATTCCACGGATACTTTAAGAACTGATACAGGGCAAAAGAAACGACTATTTCCAGTGGTCCTGAGACCACTAATGAGAAAATCAAACCACACTGAGTTTCCTATCACAACCTTTACTAAAACACAAACTTTCTTACTAAAATACAAACCTTTCTGGTTAACTGACCAAAGGCCACCAAACTCAGTTTTTAAATAAAACATACAGCACTTGTAAGAGGTACTGAGCTACATCTTCAATTACACCGCGACCAGGAGGGCAGAGCTGGTTCTGTTTAAAACCCAGATACCTCCCTCGGGCCCAGCACGACACGTTCAGTAAGTGTCTCCTGAGTTCATCGAGGCACAGCTCAAAATGATGGCATTCAGCTGCAGCCTGATTGTGAAGGTTCAAGGAGCTAAAACTAAAAAAAGCTAATACTCATCACTGTATGCACTACTTATAAGGCCTTTTTACTAGTAATATTCCTGTTACCCACACAACCCTGTGAAGCAGTCTGAACGTGTGTTACGTTCACCAACTTATTCATGAGAACACAGGTTCCAGAATTAAACCACTGACCTGAAGTCACCCAGCTGACATGCTCCGTGCAGCGGCCGAGCTGGGACAGGCCCTGTCTCCCCACCTCCCAGTCCTGGGCCCTCTCCCTGCTCCTGTTCTCTCCTGCGCCCGCAGCACCGGCTCCCGCCCGTCGTGCCATGTTTTTTTCCTTCTTGATCTTGTTGAGTCTACACGTGAGCTTCACCAGGGCGAGGAGTTCATGTGTTTTGTTTCCTGCTGCATCTGCTGAACCGTTCAGGCCTGGCACACAGCAAGTACAAAATAAATAGGAATTATCTAACCACTTAAACTTGGCGGGGGGAGGGACTCTGTTCTGACATGACTAATTTTACCACTTCGGGGAAATTTTATATGAAAAATAAAAAATAAATTAAATGGACGAAGTCCTTTGAACAGTGAAGTTTACGTTCAGAAGCACTGAAGGGAGAAAGAAAATAAGATCCCTTAAGAAGAAAAAATAACAGTTATTTAAATGATTGCCACAAATCAACTAATAAGTAACATACCAAGCAGAGAGCACTTAAGATTAAGAATCTTTGAAAAAAACATACTACATAAATATTATGCTGTTTAGTACTGACCTTACTTTCTGTAACTTCTGTTTATAATTCTGTTAACCTCAAAAAGCACCTGGCAGATAATCACTAATGTATGCTTCCATAAAGACTCGTTTTGCCAAAAATTAGTATTAACCTGTTTTAGTAACTGGCCAGTCACTACACACTTTTAACAAGCTTCAATACCATGACGAAGCCCCCTTGCCCACAACTGTTGTTTCTAAGAAACACTAACACTTGACTACGGGAATTTAAAGGACAGATTGTGGACTAAAGCAAAAAGTTTTATACAGATGTCCCCAAATAATCAGGACACTCTTAAATAAGACCGATTTTCTAAGGGAAACATGATTAAATCTAAAATTTATTAATAAAAAGTACTGACGCAAATTAATGACAACTGGAGCCTGATAAAGTACTGACTTTTAAAATCTTTGCTATTACACAAGAAATGTTTAGGAAAATTAGTCAAATATTATTAACAAAGTAAACAATAAGCTTCAAATATCCTATATATGCAATCATCTTCTGCCCTTTGCCTCTATCACCTTCAAAAAGAACAGACCATCGCAGTTCTGGGCACATATCCTGAGAAACTTCGAATATGAAAGCACCCCAATGTTCATATCAGCACTATTTACAATAGCAAGACATGGATACAACCTAAATGTCCATCAACAGATGAATGGATAAAGATGCAGTTTATACAAACAATGGAATATTATTCAGCCATAAAAAAGAATGAAATAATGCCATTTTTAGCAACATGCATGGACCCAGAGATAGTCATACGAAGTAAGTCAGACAGAGAAAGACAAATACTACATGATATGACTTACATGTGGAATCTAAAATATGACACAAATGAACTTACCTATGAAACAGAAACCAACTCACAGACATAGAGAACAGACTTATGGCTGCCAAGGGGGAGGGGTGGGGAGAAATGGATTGAGAGTTGGGGATGAGCAGATGTAAACTATTATATATAGGACAGATAAACAAGGTCCTACTGTATAGCGCAGAGAACTATATTCAATACCCTGTAATAAATCATAATGGAAAGGAATATGAAAAAGAATATATACGTATAAATGAATCACTATCCTGTACAGCAGACAGTAATACATTGTAAATCAACTATATTTCAGCAGGATAAATTAAAAAAAAAAAAACAGACCGACCTGCACCGGTGACCTAAGGGGCTTCACAGGGAAGCCTTAAAGAGACCATCTCAAACTGTCATCCATGCAGTTAAGGCTTAAGACCCTCAACACTGAGCACATCCTAAAGAATCAAGTAAAGACTAAGACACACATCCCATCGGGAAGCTATAAACAGCCACACAACTAAAACTGTCCTGTTCTATGACTTCTCCAAGAATTCTTTTCCTGATCAAAACATCTGCTTTTTCACTGAATTCAAAGAAAAATGCAGGTCAGCTGCTCACGATGTAGATTCCTTCCTGCCTGTAAGACCTTCACTGTCATCATTTTAAACAAGAAAGCGGTGATTTGTTCTTACATGCTTGCTCATTCATGTATCTGTCAAAACCAGAACATTTCCAGATCCTAACAGGGGGCATAAATCTGGCTCTGGGTACTAGCAACCGATTTGAAATTGACTGTCTGGTAAAGGATATCAAAGGTAATTCTGACTATGTTAAAGTTATCACAAACGCTCCAATTTCTGTAAAAATCTGTTACAGGAAAAATGTAAAGCATCAAAGAACCAATCTGCTGTACTTGAGCTTCACCCTAAAGTTCACTCATTCATTCATTAAACGAACACTGAGGGCCTACTATTTGTCAGGCACTGTTCTAGCCTTGGGGGTGTTACATGTGGGCTCCCCTGCCCCCCACCCCCCAAATCCTACCTTACAGAGGTTACTTTCTTCTGGAAAAAGCCTGCCAAATTTCAAAGAATCATAGGTGATTACAGTTAAATTTTACTAAACTTCATTATTTATAAACAAAAGAATTAAACAAGTAACAGAATTTTTAACACTGGCCATTAACCAGACCTCTCCCAGGTCTTAAAGTGTGAGGCATGTCCACAGGCAAGAACTCTCAGAAAAGCTTTAGCAGATCTTTCTAAACATCCTTACAGCAATCCCGACCTGCAGAAAAAACCTGAGAACTCCTGCCGACAGTTCCCGATTCCACCCCCAGAGAGCTGGAGGTTCCCGTATCTTCCAGGTTATAGAAAGATACAGTTACTATTTTATTCTACCGGAGTAAAATTGCTTTACAACGTTGTGTTAGTTTCTGCTGTACAATGAAGTGAATCAGCTATATGTACACCTATATCCCCTCCCTCTTGGACCTCCCTCCCACCTCCCCAATCCCACACATCTGGGTCATCACAGAGCACCGAGCTGCACTCCCTGTGCTATACAGCAGGTTCCCACTAGCTATCTATTTGACACATGGTAGTGTATCTATGTCAAACCTAATCCCAACTCGTCCCACCCTCCCCTTCCCCCCAAGTCCACATATCCGTTCTCTACATCTACGTTCCTGCCCTACAACTAGGTTCATCTCTACCATTTTTCTAGATTCCACGTATATACGTTAACATACGGTATTTGTTTTTCTCTTCCTACCTTACTTCACTCTGTATGACAGACTCTAGGTCCATCCACACTCTCTATAAATGACCCAATTTCGTTCCTTATATAGCCGAGTAATGTTCCACTGTATATATGTACCACATCTTCTTTATCTATTCATCTATCATTGGAAATTTAGGTTGTTTCCACTCCCTGGCTATTGTAAATAGTGCTGCAATGAACACTGGGGTACACGTGTCCTTATGAACTATGGCTTTCTCAGGGTATATGCCCAGTAGTGGGATTGCTGGGTCATATGGTAGGTTCTATTTTTAGTTTTTTAAGGAACCTCCATACTGTTCTCCATAGTGGCTATATCAATTTACATTCCCACCAGCAGTGCAAGAGGGTTCCCTTTTCTCCACACCCCCTACAGCATTTATTGTTTGTAGATTTTTTGATGACGGACATTCTGACTGGTGTGAGGTGATACCTCACTGTAGTTTTGATTTGCATTTCTCTAATGATTAGTGATGTTGAGCATCCTTTCATGTGTTTGTTGGCAGTCTGTACATCTTCTTTGGAGAAATGTCTATTTAGGTCTTCTGCCCATTTTTGGATTGGGTTGTTTGTTTTATTGATATTGAGCTGCATGAGCTGCTTGTAAATTTTGGAGATTAATTCTTCGTCAGTTGCTTTGTTTGCAAATATTTTCTCCCATTCTGAGGTTTGTCTTTTCGTCTTGTTTATAGTTTCCTTTGCTGGGCAAAAGCTTTTAAGTTTCATTAGGACCCATTTGTTTATTTTTATTTCCATTCCTCTAGGAGGTGGGTCAAAAAGGATCTTGCTGTGATTTATGTCATAGAGTGTTCTGCCTATGTTTTCCTCTAAGAGTTTTATAGTGTCCAGTCTTACATTTAGGTCTTTAATCCATTTTGAGTTTATTTTTGTGTATGGTGTTAGGGAGTGTTCTAATTTCATTCTTTTACATGTAGCTGTCCAGTTTTCCCAGCATCACTTATTGAAGAGGCTGTCTTTTGTCCATTGTATATTCTTGCCTCCTTTATCAAAGATAAGGTGACCATATGTGCGTGGGTCTATCTCTGGGCTTTCTATCCTGTTCCGTTGATCTATATTTCTGTTTCTGTGCCAGGACCATACTGTCTTGATTACTGTAGCTTTGTAGTATGGTTTGAAGTCGGGGAGCCTGTTTCCTCCAGCTCTGTTTTTCTTTCTCAAGATTGCTTTGTCTATTTGGGGTCTTTTGTGTTTCCTGCCACTCTTATTCAACATAGTTGAGCTATTCAACATAGTTTTGGAAGTTCTAGCCACGGCTACTGTATTTTAAAATAAAGCAGTGGCTGTGAATGTTTAAGGGGGTGTTTTTTGGTCTGCTCTAAAGCACAATTTTTAAGACTGAAATTAAAAATCACCACACTGATTAATCTTGGGGAAAAGAAGTTTTAAAGGCAGAACTTGATGTATACAATGAACTTCATATAGTGACCACACAAATCCCACTTTCACTCTTAACTTTTTCAGCTCATGACAAGAGGAAAATGGAAAGATCCTTACCTTGAATTTTCTACCTATAAGCATCACTAAACAGTCGCCATGAGTTTCAGGTGTCAGGTTAAGAACACAAAAGTGATTTGAGACCTAGACCCCACTATCACAAGATGCTCAGTCTATAACAGCCTCTTGGCTGATGGAAAAATGTGGAAAAAAGACATTCTGGTCCACTCAACAGGACGTGCAAAAGCTGGGTGGCATCAGACTGTGAAACTGGAGAGGGAATGGTACCTAATGAACTAATGAGATGGGTATTTCCATGTGCTAGTGTCTTCCCAAGACTTACTGACTCTCCATCTCTGGGACAGGAACCAGAAATCTGCAACTGCCCTCACACACACAGGATGCTGGTGCACACGGTCACTGAAGGACCACTAGTGATTCATGGGTAGTCAAGGCTGGGTTTCAAGCACGGGATGGATGTGACAGACTAGGGTCTTATCAGCTCGCCAGGCAGGGTTGTGTACAAGTAGAGCGGGGAGTGGAAATGAGGAGAGGAACCTACGTGGATGTGAGCCGTGGCTAAAACCTATTAGGAAGCTACTCTGCTGACCAAACTGGGAAATGGAAAGGGAAGTTACAGAAAAGCTTAATTTTATGGATTTAAGGGGATAAGCACTGTCCTGGTTTGCCTAAGACAGTCTTGACTCACACCTGCTGTCTCAGTGTCCAATCTGGTCTCACACGCGTCCTTTTCTCATTTTTTTTTGTTTGTTTTGTTTTGTTTTTTTTGCGTACGTGGGCCTCTCACTGCTGTGGCCTCTCCCGTTGCGGAGCACAGGCTCCGGACGCGCAGGCTCAGCGGCCATGGCTCACGGGCCCAGCCGCTCCGCGGCATGTGGGATCTTCCCGGACCGGGGCACGAACCCACGTCCCCTGCATCGGCAGGCGGACTCTCAACCACTGCACCACCAGGGAAGCCTCCCTTTTCTCATTTTTAACTAAGTATTATGGTTCACCATCACATTAACATAAGCCAGTTTCAGTTTGATAAACCTCTACTTTGTATATCTTGCTTCTGCCACAATTCACTGTCATGTGCAAGACACACGTGCAGTGAACAGAGTTCTCGTTTTAACCGTGTGGTTAAAGCGGAAAGTCAACCAGCAATAAACCACCAATTTTCCAGACCCTTTCCATTGCTGAATTCTATCAAACATTAAAAGTAGAATTTGCAGGACTTGCCTGGTGGTGCAGTGGTTAAGAATCCACCTCCCAATGCAGGGGACATGGGTTTGAGCCCTGGTCCAGGAAGATCCCACATGACACGGAGCAACTAAGCCCGTGTGTCACAACTACTGAGTCTGCACTCTAGAGCCTGTGAGCCACAACTACTGAGCCCATGTGCCACAACTACTGAGCCTGCACTCTAGAGCCCTCGAGCCACAACTACTGAGCCCACGTGCTGCAACTACTGAAGCCTGTGCACCTAGAGCCCGTGCTCTGCAACGAGAGAAGCCACCGCAATGAGAAGCCCGCGCACCGCAACGAAGAGCAGCCCCTGCTCACTGCCACCAGAGAAAGCCCGCACGTAGCAACGGAGACCCAACGCAGCCAAAAATCAATCAATCAATTTATATATATATATATATATATATATATATATATAAAAGAAAAGTAGAATTAGCTCCAAACCTTCTCCAATTCTTCCCCCAAACATAAGAGGAATACTTCCTAATTCATTCTGTGAGGCATGAGCTATCAAAGCCAGATAAAGACGTCACAACAGAACTACCCACCTGTATCTCTTACAAATACTGAAGCAAAAATCCTCAACAAAATACAGTAGATTCTCAACAATCACAGCAGCTATGTTTTGCAGAGGTGCTGTAAATACTGAGTGAGTGAGTTCTGAACCACTGCCCTACAGGAAGCATATGCACACCCCCCCACCCCTCACAGAGATTACAGTGTGCAATCCTAAAACAACCTATCCTGATAGATTTTGTTCTCTTTATAACGGAGGCAGTGGGGTCCAGAAGTGTTAGGGACTTGCCCGAAACGACCCCACCAAGTGCCAGAGTTGAGATGCGAAGCGGCTCCGCAGTCCCAGCTTCCTGCACAGTGTTGCGCTGGCCCCTGCGTTTCCACCCTTGGTCATCTCTGCGTGAGCGCTGAAACGAGAAGGCAGCGTCTCCTGGGTCGACTTCAGCTGGGAAGGTGCGTGTCAGGTGACACCACTCTCAGCACGTCCATGAATAACCATGAAAGCACCACAGTGTTCACTTGGGGGTTACAGATAAATTTCAGCATGTAGGACAATTCACAAACATGGAATCCACAAATGAGGATCAACTGTGATACCAAACTGAACCCAGCAGCATATTAAAGGGATTGCGTATCATGACCAAGCATGATTTATCCCAGAAACGCAAGGGTGGTTCCACATAAGAAAATCAATGTAAAAACAGAACTACCATATGATCCAGCAATCCCACTCCTGAGCATATATCCAGAGAAAACCATAATCTGAAAAGACACGTGCACCACAATGTTCACTGCAGCACTATTTACAACAGCCAAGACACGGAAGCAACCTAAGTGTCCATCGACAGAGGAATGGATAAAGAAGATGTGGTACATATATATACAATGGAATATTACTCAGCCATAAAAAAGAATGAAATAATGCCATTTACAGCAACATGGATGGACCCAGAGATTATCATACTAACTGAAGTCAGTCAAACAGAGAAAGACAAATATCAAGATATCACTCATATGTGGGATCTAAGTTTTGAAAAATGATGCAAATGAACTTATTTACAAAACAGAAACAGACTTACAGATATCAAAAACAAACTTATGGTTACCAAAGGGGAAACGTGGAGGGGAGGGACAAATCAGGAACTTGGGATGAACATACACACACTACTATGTATAAGATAGATAACCAACAAGGACCGACAGTATAGAGCAGGGAACGCTCCTCAATATTGTGATAACCTATATGAGAAAAGAATCTAAAAAAGAATGAACATATGTATATGTATAACCAAATCACTCTGCTATACACCTGAAACTAACACAACATTGTAAATCAACTATACGCCCATAAAATTAAACAGGCACAAAAAGAAAATCAATGTAATACACCACACTAACAAAACAAAGGAAAAACAAGATCATCTCAATCAGCGCAGAAAAGGCACTGATAAAATCCAATACCCTTTCATGATGAAAACACTGAACAAACTAGGAACAGAACTTCCGCAACACGATACAAGGCATTTATGAAAAACCCACAGTTAGCATCATACTTAATGGTGAAAGACGGAAGGTTTCAGGGACGAGACAAGGATGCCCCACTTTCAGCACTGCTATTCAACGTTGCGCTGAAGTTCTAGCCAGAACAGCTGGACAATAAAAATAAATAAAAAGCATCCAAATTAAAAGGAATTAGTAAAGCTAACACTATTCACAGATGACATGATCTTGTATATAGAAAATATATCTAAAGAATTCACAAGAAAGCTACTAATGCAAACAAATTCAACAAAGTTTCAGGACAAAGGATAAACACACAAATATCAGTGTGTTTCTATACACCCAGCAATGGATACTAGCCAAACTGCATTAATCTACAGATTCAATGTAATCTCTATCAAAATTCTAAAAGCACTTTTTGCGGAAATGGAAAAGCTGATTCTCAAATTCATGTGGAATTGCAAGGGCCCCGAGAGAGTCAAAACAATCTTGAAATAGAACAAAGTTAGAAGGCTCATGCTTCCCAATTTCAAAACTTAATACAATGCTGTGATAATCAAAACGCTGTGGTACTGGCCTAAGGGTAAACATACAGACCAACAGAGTCCAACTGAGACTCCAGAAATAAACCTATATGTCTATGACCAACTGATTTTTGACAAAGATGCCCAAGTCCAATCAATGGGGAAAGAACAGTCTCTTCAACAAATGGTTCTGGGACAGCTGGATATCCACAAGAAAAAGAATGAAATTGGAAACTCATCTCACACCATATACAAAACTCAACTCAAAATGGATCAACAATCAATATAAGAATGAAAACCATAAAACTCTTAAAAGAAAACCTAGGAATAAATCTTTCTGACATTGGACTCAGTAAAGGATTTTTAGCCATGACACCAAACACACAGGCACCAGAAGAAAAAAATGATAAACTGGACTTCAATTTTACAACTGTCTTTCAAAGGACACCGTCAAGAGAATGAAAAGACAGCCTACAGAACAGGAGAAAGTATCTGCAAATCATGTATGTGATAAGGGTTTAATATCCAGAATACATAAAGAACGCTTACAACTCAACAACAGCCCAATGGAAAAAAATGGGCAAAGGACTAGACGTTTCTCCAAAAATATACAAATGGCTAATAAACACATGAAGAGATGCTTAACATCATTAGTCATTAAGAAAATGCAAATCAAAACCACAGGATACCACTTCACACCTGCGAGGATGACTATGCTTTAAAAAAAAAAAAAGGGAAAGTAAGTGTTGGTGAATGTTGCTGACTGGAATGTAAAATGGAGTAACTTCTATGTAAAACAGTTTGGTGGTTAAACATAGTTAAACACAGAAGTACCATATGACCCAACAACGGCCCACCTTACAATCCGTACCATCCACTCCTAGATATACAGGTTCCCCCCGCTCTCCGAAAACAGAGCATTCCTAGGAAACCCTTCATAAGCTGAAATGGTGTAAGGTGAAGAAGCAATTGTCTTAGGATACGTCTTGCTAACAGATGCACAAAATAAATCGAGATGAAGCACAGATGCTCAAAGACACAGTCCAAAGCTTTGGTGGTCTGACGCTGAGTGCAGTTCTGGGGGAAGGAGTTTGCGGGGCCACTCCTGCTGCTGGGGTGCCCACTGCCTCTATGGCAGCTCGCTGCAAGACACACACGCGGAACACCTTGCTTTTCACCTTTTTTCAGAAAAGCAAAAATCCTCTTCCAATTTCTCTCAGCTAGTGAAAACAGATACTAACGTAGGTCTTTTGTAAAAGCAAACAGGCGTAAGGGAAACTTTTGAAAAGTGGGGGATGGCTGTATACCCAAAATAATTGAAAAGAGGGACTCACACAGACCCTTATATGTTAATGTTCACCGTGGCATTATTTACAGTAGCCAAAATGTGGAAATAACCCACATGCCCACTAACAGACGAATGGATGAATAAAGTATACGCTGGAGTATTATTCAGCCCTGAAAAGGAACACAGTTCTTACACACACCACAACGTGGATAAACCTTGGAAACTATGCTAAGAGAAGGAAGTCAGACACAAAAGGACAAAGATTATATGATTCCACTTATATAAATACCCAGAATAGGAAAAGTCAGAGACAAAAAGTAGAACAGTGGTTTCCGGGGGCTGGGGGAAGACAAGAATGAGGCGTTATTCTTAACCATTACAGAGTTTCTGTTTGGGGTGATGAAGAGTTTTGGTAATAGACAGTGGTGACGGTTGTACAACACTGAATTCACGCCACTGAGCTGCACACTCAAAATGGCTGTAAGAGCAAACTTTATGTTCTACGTATTTTATCAGTATAAAGAAAAAAAAGTATAGACAGACTGGATACGACGCCCAATCAAGATTCCTGAACCTGGAATCTCCACGCTCTCAGTGCACTCTCAGCAGCGACAGACCAAAAGTTACTCCTAGAAGTTGGCAGCATACATGCGCTATGTACATATACGTATTATGTACGAGTATACATAACTGGGAAGTGGCATTGGGACTGCTCTCTGAATATTCTTTCTGTTAAACTTATCACGGATAAGATTAAGTGATTAAGAATCTTAAAGGTAAAGGTCATCATACAAATATGAATACTAGTGGGAACTTATGAAATCTACTCTGTTTATACAGAAGAGTAAACTCAAAATGTTAACATTTATTAAGGACAGATGCCGAATCCTTCTGTCTCTACTTTCTACAGAGATGGGGAAGGACTCCAGCTGTCCATAATCCTGAAACTCCAAAGCCTACACTGTCATCTTCATTGCAGGAAGAGCTTCTCACATGTGAACACAGACGTCCACGTCAGGGCACGGGCACGGTGAGGCACAGCTTCATGGACTGTCATGTTCTGCAAGGACATTGGCTCGTTTAAGCCATCCAGGTTCATCCTTCCACTGCAGCTTTCCACAGGTAAGACGAAACGAACTCCCTCGAGTGCACAAAAGTAGAGCTTTGGGGCTACAGATCGGTAAAAGTATGTGGGAGTCTTTTTGTTATCTGCGTGATCTGGATATCATTTGAAAGATGAAAATATTTTTGCACATGAAGAGAACTTGAACGACATGAAACAGGTTTTGTTTTCCACACTGGACAGCAGCAATGAGCAGCTAAGGGACGCCCCGCACTGTCTGAATACCACCCAAATAACTGGACACGTTCTGAACAGTTTGTGGAGAAGGGCTTCTGGTGCTTCCTTGAAACCGAAGTCACTTTCATCACCTAAACTAGGAATTCCTGACATTCAACCTTATCAAGTGAAATGGTGAAATATATCTTTTCCACTTTCAACTATGTGCATGTGAACTGACTCTGTTCACATAAAATTATAAGACTATTAATCAACCACCCAACCAACCAATCAATCAGTAGTGTTACTGGCACAAACTCATTCTAGCTCACTAAGGAGCATAAAGCATCCTTATCCCTTTATTACTGACTGATTAGAAACAACTATATTCCCACTGACGAACATTCAGGTATACATTTTTGTAAATCAATTTGCTACAGTTATTGCATTCTTTTCCCCAAACTAATACTGTTGCTATACTGTTTAAGCTAAACGAGCCTTCCATTTATGGCAGTAATAGTTTACTTTTAAAAGAGAAGGTAAGCTAATTTAAAGAAAACATTAACAGTATGGGCGATACTGTTCTTGATATTGCAAAAATCAAGAACTTAAGTTTGGGAATTTATGGTATGGCAGTGATTACCTAATAGAAAAGGGAGATGCGTATTTTAATCTATATAATCCCAAAGGAGTGTGCTTTATTAAGTTTTGTAAAATTTTAAGAACACATGGAACCCCAAGGAATGCTTTTACATAAAGAATTCCTCTGTGACAGTGTTCATCACCTCCCCTCCGATGTGCACGCTGCACTTCCGGAACCTTCACTCGGCGCATGGAGGCACCAGAACCCACTGGATGAAAAGGTGAGACGGAGGTCAACAGTGATAAAGAAATGAGAATCTACATGACATCGTTAATGAGATAAGAAAAATCGAAAGTGAGATGAGAACAAATGAACTTATTTACAAAAGCAGAAACACTCTCAGACATAGAAAGCAAATTTATGGTTACCAAAGGGGAAAGGGGGGAGGGATAAATTAGGAGTTTGGGATTAACAGGTGCACACTACCATGTATAAAATAGATAAACAACAAGGACCTACCGTTTAGCATAGGGAACTATATTCATTATCTTGTAACAACCTATAAGGGAAGAGAATATGAAGAAGGATATATATAACTGAATCACTTTGCTGTACACCTGAAACTAACACAACGTTGTAAATCAACTATACTTCAATAAAATAATTTTTAGATTGTTTTAAAAGTGAGATAAGAAAATTTAAAAACTGCTTCTACTGCTATTGATACTACTCTGTGCTAAGAGCTGAAGAAGATGTATATAAAACAGTTCTCAGGGACTTCCCTGGTGGTGCAACGGTTAAGACTGCGCTCCCAATGCAGGGGGCCCGGGTTTGATCCCTGGTCAGGAAACTGGATCCCACATGCATGCCGCAACTAAGAGTTCTCATGCCACAACTAAGGAGCCCGTGAGCCGCAACTAAGGAGCCCGCCTGCTGCAAATAAGACCCGGCACTACCAAATAAATAAACATTAAAACAAAACAAACAAACAAGACAGTTCTCACTGTGGGCTTCACATTCCAGCAGTGAGGCAAGGCCTTGCGGATTATTTATTTACTTCTACAGATTTCAAGCTGTTCTGTTACTCCAGTTCCTCAGTATATTCCAAGCCTGCCTCTGTATCCTACTGTTTACCAAACTTTTATGCTCACAGGTGTCTGGAGGACGGTTTCCATCCATGGAGGTAAGGTACGCAGCCATCCCGTGGACCTGGGTCCCAGTCCCTGCCAATGCCACCCCGCCACCCCAGGAACTGGTGGTTTAACTGATCTTGTCTTCCTGCATGTAGCTCCTCAAAGCTTCCCTGCCTACGCAGCCTCTCCTTAAACACGGCCTGATGGGGGAGAACAGAATGCACGTGCTCGAGAGGGGATGGCAACGAAGGTCAGATTCCCTCCTTTCCCTCACCAGCTGAACCTCAGGACCCGGGAAGGCTGATGCCACCAGAGAGGGTTCAGCAGAGCACACCCGCCAGAGGAACCTGTCACCCGGGGCGCAGGCTGGGTGTAGAACACTGACTTAGTAACTGAATCACAGCCAAGTCACAGGGCTCTGAGAAGGGAACACCTCGGCTTTGGGGTCGTCCTCTGGTGATACTCCGTCCTTAACATCTTCTGTTTGACCCTCCAAAGAGTAAACTGGGTAAATTTAGTCATCACTTTCAAGTCATGGAGCTGTACTCAGGGCCCTGAAACTGCAGGGAAAGTGCTACGGCTTGGTAACTTCTGACCTACCGATACTTGTTGGGAGTGTTTCCGCACTGCTAGGGAAAACCTACTATAGGGTCTTTACACGGACCGTGGGGCTCCAAGAGCTTTCTGAGCACCTGTACGACTGCAAGGACCAACCACCAGGGGGCGCAAGAGGGGAGTGGATTGTGATCAGTCTACCCCCCACCCCCAACTCTTCATCTAGGCAGCCCCTTCCTCCCCCGTCTCTTTGCTGCTCAGCCTTCCTTAATGCCCCGGTCCTGCCCAATCACCACCACACCTTCCCCCACCAGCAGCTGGTCCTTTCCCGTAACCTGGGTTTCTCAACTGTAGCACTGTTGGCTTCTTGGGCTGGAGGACTCGTCACGTGGTGATGCCCGTCCTGGCCACTGCAGGACGTTTAGCAGCATCTCTGGCTTCCACCCACGAGATGCCGGGAGCACAGCCCCCAACCCGGGCACGACAATCAACAGTGTCTCCATACGTTACCAAATGTCCCCTGGAGAGCAAACCTGATCCACCTCCCTCCCGGAAAACCACTGCCTTAAATACCCGACACCCGATTATAAGGCAAAAAGAGAAATAAGCAGCAGAGATCAAGGAAGAAACGGCATCAGAAGTAAATTCTGACACGCAGGTTGTTATCTGTAAGTTTCAGCCACCTCAACCCCTCGTGACGTCGTCGGGAAGATACCTGTAAAGTGATGAACCAGGTCCAGCAAACAGCAAGTTCCCACCACCTGCAGGTTATTGATAAATCAGAGAGAAATGGGGCAGAAGCCACAACCATCTGCTAGACACCTTGGTTAAGTGGACGTCCCAGGAGCTGGGCTCGGGTCCCCGCCTGACCAGCGTGACTCTGGGCAAACCCCTCGACCTCCCTGCTTCAGAGTCAGCCATGTGTCCGACGGTGAACAGGGAGAAGATGAGGTCATCTTCCAGCCTGCACACTGAGGTTGTCTAAAGTCATCTTTGCAAAGGATGCTCTAGGTGATTAAAAGTTGTAAGTACTTCTATGTATTTCTATGACTCGACTATAAACAAAGCACTACCAAATCTCAAAATACGACTGAGATTTACTGTAAAACACTAAATCCAACACACACAAATAACACCTCTGCTAAACAAAATTCTGTAGAGCTATACACAAAAAAACCAGAAAACCCTAAAAAAATCATCCAGGTAGTACTTGATTATCAAGGTATACATAGATTTAGATTTAAGGACAACACTCAAACTCCCAGCACTCCTTTTCCTGGCGGTTTGGGGGAAGCGTTCCCAATTCGTAGGGACCGACACAGAGAATGCGGCAGCCACACAGCACGCTCGGTAACCGTCACCACAATGTGGGACTTAAAGGCAGGAGGAGATCAGTCCCTTGGGAAAAATAAAAATAAAAACAAACATAGTCCCTGAGCCTCTGTTCCCGCCACCTGGTGAGAGGATGACAGTCAAGGTAACATGGTTTTCAAACCTGTGATTGCAATGCTAACAGCCTGTGGTAAGAGTTGGCTCTGATACCTTCCCAGCTAAGTGTTTTTACTAAGGACTACAAGTCCTTCAGGAGGAAGAAGGAAAGTGAGTGTGGCGATAAAAGTCCCCAGATAAAGTAGGAGAAACAGGGAGCCGGTGAAAGAAAGATCCGCTTACTCATGGAAGACAAACAAATTAGTGCTCAGGGTCCGTAAACCCGCTGGGTCTCGCAAACATGCCTCCAACCTTCAGTTTATGCTGGAGAAAGAGAGATTCCCCCACCAGAGCCCCGCAAGGACAGACACGGCCGCCCAGCTCAGATGCACACCGTACACACATCAATACGGTGCACAGGAGCATGGTCTCACACCTCCTTCAAAGGCTTCAGAAATCCCTCCATTCCTAGGAACAAATGATCTTTCTTAGAAAGGTTTATCGATATCATTTATATCACCCCCTCCTTTTCTTGATGTTTTCTATTTTAAATGTGAATTTTTAGCTACTACACTACTCAAGGAGATAAAGGCTGAGAAAATGGAACTTCAGGAGTAGGCTTCAAGTTACCAATACTTAAATAAACATTGTTAATATAAAGAAGATACTCTTTCAAAGTTCCTTTCGAGGAACGCTTTGTCCCAGGAAATGGGACACAGATAAATCCGCCTCGGGTTGGTTTAGCACAGCGGTCCAGAAGAGACCCTAGTACACACGGTCCAGAAGAGACCCTGGTACGCACGGAAATTTAAACTTCGGTAAATGGGCACGACGAGTCATAAATAATCCTGGAAATACCGCCTAACTGACTGTGAGATTCAGACTGTGAAGAAACAACACAGGGCAAAATAATTCCCCACACATAAATTATACATTTAAAGGCTTAAAATGATAAAAATGCTAACTCTGTATTTGGGAATGCACTGTTCAAATTGTAAAGAGAAAAGACCAACGGACCCGATTACATTTTAAAAAGTAAAACTCAGATAAATAAAAAGCACAGAGGTACAAAGAAAATAAACAAAGAAATAAATAAATACATTTGCCACAAAGGGTGAAAATACATTTGCCACGTTAATATAAAGAGTTTAAAAAGAGTTAACAGAAAGTGATTTTTTGAAATCTAACTACAACAGGGCTAACAAACATTTCAAAGCCACTTAGCTACGAAACTCAAATTAAAAGATAACACTTTTCCATCTGTGAGCTATGTTTCTAATTTTCTTTGGTGTATAACACCCCATGCAGGGAAGGAAACACTGGGGTGACCTTGGTGGGAGTGAATAGTTGACTCCAATAAAAGCTAAATTGTTCATTGCTTCTGATCCAGTAATTTCACCGTATATAAAAGTTTTTAAAAAACCCTCTTAATAGGGGGAGGGTGATCAGAGAGTGGGTCATGATATTATTATAACTGTGTAACTGTAATTAGATATCTTTAGGGAAAGAGCACACAGTTCTATGCTTGAGTATTAGAAAGGTTCTTATCTTGTAATAACCTATAATGGAAAAGCATCAACAAAAAGGAATAGAGATGTATACATATATATATATGTATACATGTAAAACCGAATCACTGTGCTGTACACCTGAAACTAACACGGTATTGTAAATCACCTATACTTCAGTTAAAAAAAAAAGGCTCTAGTTGAAACTGGGTGGTTCTCATGGACTCCTGGTTACACCATATGTGACATCCTCTTTTTTATGTACCGCTACGCCCGTGGTTTGTAAAAAGCAGGACACAAATCTGTAACGCCAGCCATACTGAACGTGGATGTATGCGACCTGGGTGTGGGCACGGCGAGGATGAATGCCACCTGGGTGTGCGCGTGTCGCGTGGTGGGAACCCTGAGCGGTCCATCCCAGATCTACGCTGTCTCTGCTGGTTACTGCTTTCTCACCACAGTCATGCGGGCAGGCTAATTTTTTGCTCACTGAGAAATGAAGGTGTAACTGCTTCTCCCGTAACAATATTTGCAAAGCACTTGAAACAGTAAGTAGCACACGAAATAATAAATCTTGGGTAAGTATTAATTTCTCAGGGATCTTCATATTTTTACCTTTGTGAAATGTAAAACACAGCCCCTTTACTACGTACAAAATCCAAAATAAAACTCTTAAAAGGAACCGACATACCCAAAAATACCCAAGAGAATTTAGACCGAAAAGAACCAAGTTGAGAGAGACCTGCCCACCAGATTATCACGACATACCACACCTCGATCATCATGAAAACCCTGTGATGCTGCTGCAGAACAGATCAAGTATTCAGTGGAGCTCAACAGAAAGTTCAGAAATTTATGGAAATTTTCTATATGCTACTTGGTAGCATTTTCAAGTGGGAAATTCAATAGTGTTGGGACAACCGGCTATTTCATAGGAAAAAAATTTCAAGTTCAATCTCTACGTCCCCAATCTGTAAACAATAATATTCCTGGCTATTTCACAAGAAAAAAATTTCAAGTTCAATCTCTACGTCCCCAATCTGTAAACGATAATATTCCCCAATAGGATAAACTAAATAAAACGATGAAATTTCTAGAAAAAAATACAGGAGGGTGTTTATAATGTCAACGTACAAAAGGACTTCTTAACCAAGACACAGAAGTCAGCAGTCATTAAAAAAAAATAAGAGAGAGAGAGAGAGAGCTATCAAAATAAAAACATCCTGTAGAGCAAAAGATACGTATTTTTAAAAGTTACAACTGGTAGCAGACAAGGGCAAAGCACTGTTAACACAGGACTGCTGCTTACAGCACGAAGAGCGCCTACGGACTGATAAAACATTAGCATGAGCATGCCTCGAAAAGAAAAAGAATTAAAATGACCAAAGAAAGAAGAAAAACACAGGCGATCTCACTATGAAGACAAGTGTGTACCAATTTTCGTCCGTTAGATTAGCAAAACTGAAAGGCTGATAATGACCAGTGTCGATACAAATACAGGAACACAGACATTCCATCCGAGTGCAAACAAGCAGATTATCTGGAAGGCAGTCTAGTCATGCACACGAGTGTTAAATGTGTAAACTTTCTGCCCCAGTAGTCTACCTGCAAAACTGTAAATAACCTAAATGTCCACAAAGAAACGGCTAAATAAGTTACAGTCTATCCATACTAAGGACTAAAAACCAGACGCTCTCAAGAGATCGGGCAGGTGACCACGTAACCATACATAAAACACAGCCAGATTTATATGAACTTCTAGTGAACATTTAAAAGTCCTATCTCTCAATACATACAGACGCACATACGTGTGCACGTATGTTCCGAAAGGTCACGTGGAGGCTGAAGAAACAAGAGCCCCTCTTTCCCAGGTGTGATTATGCGTTATTACTGGGATCTCAGTGGGCACTACCGAAACTCGAGTCCCTCCTGACAGGCTACAAACTGACCTTGAGATTGAGGACGCGGTGCGCCGCGTCACAGGCAGGAAAACTGGGAACGCTGGTGACGCGCGGGGCTGAGAGCGGCCACCAAGCCTGGCTGGATCCCTTCTCCACACGCGTTCATGCCAACTCCACACGCCGACAGGAGCCCGCAGGGCTGACCTGTGGGCCCTCTTCTCAACCCCAAATCTGTCTGTTTACTCTTACAACTGTAAACCCTCGCAGCTATCTGAGCTAGAAGCTCCTCAAGTTACAAGTTCCTGTGCCTACCTTGGTTAGCTGTGCACACAGCAACACGGCAGTCAAGCCTCCGTCCAGTTTCCTTTTCTGAGAGGTCCAAGTCATTTACTTAAAGCTTGTTTCTTCCCTCAGGATTTCGACTCTAAAATAATTTACTAAATATAAAAACAATTGTTTACACAAAGTTTAAGAAAACTTATTACTCCAACATTTTCGGGAAATATGTTTTGTTCCCAAAAGTTTGCTAAGAATAATTTTAACTAAAAGTGGAAATGAAAATAATGTGAGTGCTGCACAGACCTGCCAGAAGTTACTGCTCATTGCTATTAGAAATAAAAAATACATCACAGGGTTTCCCTGGTGGCGCAGTGGTTGGGAGTCCGCCTGCCGATGCAGGGGACACGGGTTCGTGCCCCGGTCCGGGAGGATCCCACATGCCGCGGAGCGGCTGGGCCCGTGAGCCATGGCCGCTGAGCCTGCGCGTCTGGAGCCTGTGCTCCGCAACAGGAGAGGCCACAGCAGTGAGAGGCCCGCGTACCGCAAAAAAAAAAATACATCACAGCACCAACAATTCTGAGAGGGAAACTTTAAGACAAACTCCACCAACAAAAAATCAAGAAACAAATAAATACATTCTAAAAACAACTGATACCCAAACCAAACCAGAACAGCCCAAAGCGGGTGGGGGGAAAGGTGGGTTAATCTCACTTACAGAAGAGATTTACACTTCCTTAACAAATAAGGGAGCAAACTGAATCCATCAGGGGCAGAAGAATAAGGGTGACCAAGGGGAGAGGGGTGTCCCAAGAGCAGCAGGAGAACTTGGTATGAGAACATCCGTCCCTGCCATCAGATACAGGAGAAGCAGGACGATATGACAGATGCTGGAAAAGCACGCCAGCAAATTAGAGCTCGTTCACGATTTTAGCGAGTAATAAAGACCTCTTAGCCTAAAAAATTGCACAGGAGAATATCTACTGCAAGGTATTTCCATAAACCATCATACTCTAACAGCGACGTATTAGAAGCACTCCCGGTGAGCAAAGAGGACGACAGCAGTGTTACCTGTCCCGCTGCCACTACTCAGCACTGCCCAGGAAGCCCTCAGCCCACCTTAGATGAGAAAATGAAATCCATGTATAAATACTGGGGGGGGGGGGAGTATAAAAGCGTAATTACTCAGAAAATCCGGGTGATCTGATAATTAAAACGATTGGTGTCTAGCAAAAGAGCCAGGTACAAGATTAACATACCAAGGAACGCCGGTGATTCTCCTACAGGCTGTCCATCGACGAAAAAACAACGTTTTAAGACATCCCATTCATATTAGCAAGAAACATGACCTAAGAATAAGCCTAACAGAAAATAAACAAAACCACCACACACACATAAATGCACGTACACGAACAACTGTAAAGCTTTACTGAAGGACTTATGGCTAAAATAAAGAGAAACACCATGTTCAGGAATAGACAGCAGAAGACTCCAACTTCTAATCCAAATTAATCTAGGCGCTCAATACAATCTCCCGCCATGAAAACTCCAACAGAACTTTTCACAAAACTCGACAGGCTGACTTTCAATTTCCTATAGAAGACAAGTGTGAAATTTCTTCAAAAGCCATTGTAATTTTGAATCCCAAGAAAGATGGGACTTGAGGTGAAAACATATCAAGCTGCAGTAATTAAAACAATGTTACAAAAAATAAAGGACATGCAAACTGGCCCCCAAAACAACATCAAATTGATACGACTACTCTGCAGGGCAATTTTAAATTAAAAATGCGCACACCCTTCCATCCAGTTATTTCCCAGGTGCGCGTACGTACGACATGGCACCCTGGGGAGTTCACTGCGAAGCCGGGTGTCTCAGAAGAACGAAGGGCTGCAAACAAGCTCAGGGCTCCTCAAGGAGGAAACGATGGGTGACCCGAAGGGCGGCAGAGAGGGAAGGTCAGGGAGACGGGCCTACCGGACACCACGGCAGAGAGACCGTTCGGAGCTTCTAGGGCATCTTGTTGATGGACAGAAGTGACAGCATCAGACCCCTGGTGCAAATGTTAAGCACACACTGGCAGCGTTTTCTACCTCATCATCGTTACATATACAAAATCGCATGGTACAGAAACCTGAGGGTCCTGTTAAAAGGCAGGTTCTGGCTCCAGGGTCGAGGTGCCTGCATCTCTAACGGGCTCCACGAGATGCTGACGCTGTGAGTCCGTGGACCACTGAGCGGAGCGAGGGCACACGGATGCTCTGAACGTTCCCGAGGACGCTGATGCCAGGGGTTACTGAGCTGGGAAGGGGGCGGGGATGGGGAACCAGGAACGAGATTGTGAGCAGGGGTAAAAGGGGGCTTCGGCCTTATTTATAATGTGGTCATTTACTGTCTGAGAACAATGAGGTTAAGTGCTGTGTAATTAAAAGCTGGGTTTAAAACACCCACACAGACCACTTCAGCGTGTACAGTTACTGGATCCTAGGGACCTCGCGGTGGTAAGTTCACAGGGCAGGTCAACACCGGCCGCTCTGCTCCTCGGACGATGCTCGTAACTGGCCAGATGAGCAGCCGGCGAGGGAAGTTAACTGTTAAGCGGATGGTGACAGCCCATCCCTACCGCAGAGGCGCTCCTCCAAACGTTATTGTAAATCAGGTGTTCTGTAGTGAGGTGGATGGACCTAGAGTCTGTCATACAGAGTGAAGTAAGTCAGACAGAGAAAGACAAATACCGTACGCTAACACATATATATGAATTTAAGAAAAAACAAATGGTCATGGAGGACCTAGGGGTAAGACAGCAATAAAGACGCAGACCCACTAGAGAATGGACTTGAGGACATGGGGAGGGGGAAGGGTAAGCTGGGACGAAGTGAGAGAGTGGCATGGACATATACACACTACCAAACGTAAAACAGATAGCTAGTGGGAAGCAGCCGCATAGCACAGGGAGATCAGCTCGGTGCTCTGTGACCACCTAGAGGGGTGGGATAGGGAGGGTGGGAGGGAGGGAGACGTAAGAGGGGAGAGATATGGGGACATATGTATATGTATAACTGATTCACTTTGTTATGAAGCAGAAACTAACACACCATTGTAAAGCAATTATACTCCAGTCAAGATGTTAAAAAGATAAATAAATCAGGTGTTCTGTTTCTTTTGAAATTTTTTTAAGTCTAGTCAGCTTATTAAAAATAAACAACTGCTATTTTTATCTGAAGTAGCATCTACGCAACATAAGTCAGGCGTTTTTCGCATGGCCTACCGTCCTTCGTCTCTACTGAATATTCCTGCTCCTTAATCCTTCCAGAGGAAATCCTCCGTAACTACGGAAGAGTTAACGAGCACGCAGCAAGGCCCCTTCTATAATGACAACAGGAAAATGTCTCCAGGCCCGGCCCTGGCAAGTGAGGGGACCTGAACCCGAAGCTCCACGAACGGCAGGTAAACCGGCCTCTCCGGCCGGCCTCTCGGGAGACGGTGTGGGGCAGCCGCCGCCCCACTGTGCGCCGAGGAGCCACCTCACTGCTCACTGGAGGAGCTCTCTGCACAACCAGAGGTACGCAAGTGGCCACTCAGGTTAGCACTGGGACTTGTCGATTTCATTCCACACTAGGGCCAAGAGAGACTTTGGTGGAAATGCATTCGTGAACTCGTAATAAATTAACTGGGGAAGAAGTCTCAAGTCTAGTGGTGAATCACCCTGTACAGACACGGCAATGATGAAATCTGAAAGAAACTCTGACTTACTCAACTGGTCCTGGTCGCAGTCACAGTCATTAAAGGGTGCTATGAGGATCGAACTTCAAAAGCAGCACCTCTGAAAAGGCAGAAGATACTTTCTTTCTTTAAACTTACTCATCCTAGCAGAGAAATCATCTGGGAACTGACCCTTGAGCTGAGCGTTGCTGAGTAGTTGTTAGAAAGTGTTCACTGCCAACAGGGTACGGCAGAGGGTGAGCAACTGTGTGTGTGTGTGAGAGAGAATGAGAGCATCAGCCCAGGGGGCAAGAGGGAGTCATGAAGCAGAAACAAACCCCACAAAGTCAAGACAGGGAGGGGGGCATGCAACAAAGTATCACCGGGGATGACAGCCCTACCCCACAAAAAAACTCTTAAAAATTGAAGGACATAGAACCAAAATCTGATAGAAAAGTGGGAAAAGTAATCTGAACAGGCAATTCACACAAAAAGATATAAAAATATCAAGATGTCACGAAAAGGCACAAAACAGATCAAACATACGAAAACATACTGAAACTCACTATTAGAGAAATTCAAGTTAAAAACAGAGATAACATCTATCAAACTAGGGGAAAGGATGACAACAGGTACACTCAGTTGGTGAGACTGTGGGGAATCGGCCATTCTCATACCCTGACCCTGGGGGTGCAAACTGGGACAACCTTCCTGAGAGTCCGGCCAGAGCTGACGAAACTACGCCTGCGCTCCTGAGCCAGCAACACCCCACCTCCAGGGGCCCCCCGCTGAAGGCAGACCCCGAACAGCATAAACCCACACACGCGCGTGGTTACTCGCTGCAGCACTGACTTTGGGTGCGAAATGCTGGACGCATTCTAAACGCCACACAGGACAGTGGTTTTATAAACTATGGTGCACCCACAGTGTTGCTCCCGTGCAGCTATTTCTAAAACGAGGATGACCTGTATGATTCGCGGTGATTCCCTAGACTGACTGGTAAGTGAAAAACGCAAGGCAGAGCGTGGATAACATGCTAGTCTTCTGGCAAGAAAGAAAAGGATGCAGGAAAATACACAGGTATCTGATTTGTACCAAAAACAAAAAAAAACCCTGAAGGACAAACCAGAAACTAAAGAGACTGGCCACCCACAGAGGGTGGGGGGAAAGGAGTGGAGAGCATGATGTGGGAACGGGGCAGTGGGGATGAGGTGCGACGGGCGCTGTGTGGGCACCTCTCTGTACAGCCCTCACTGCTAGAGCCTAATGTTTTACACGTCCCCCAAACAGACAATGAACTACTGATGGGATGTGGGGTAACCCAAATGGAACACAAGCTGTAACAAGTGAACCTACCTGTACTACAAATGATCAACCACCCAGGCGGAGGCGGAAGGAAAAGGTAACTTTGGAACACACTGTTTTACTGGGACTCCGAACGGCGAAAGACAAAAAGAACCGTACACAAAAACTACGGAGTCTAGGAGTCGGCAAACTACTTCTACAAAGGGCCAGACAGTCAATATCTTCAGCTCTGCTGGCCATATGGTCTCTGTTGCAACTACTGAAGTCTGCCACTGAACTGAGCAAGGACCACAGGCAACACAGAAACAAATGGGCAGGTGTGTTCCAATAAAACTTTATTCACAAAAACAGGAAGTGGGCCAGATTTGGCCCGTAGGCCAGAGTCCACTGGTGCCTGACCTGGTTTAGTAAAGCTGTTCTCAGAGGGTTCCCGTTAGCAATTCTGAAACCACACGTATGTGCACACAAGAGTTGAGCAGACGTGTAACAGACAATGAGGACCAGATTTCTCACCGTTGGAGACAGAAGTTGCAAATAAGGAAAGAAGCACAGTTAGAACGAATAGCATGCTGTTGGGCTGGAAATGGAGGTTATCACATGAACCCTTGTTCTGTCAGTACAGACACAGAACGACATAAAGATGTGTAGGTATGCGCGGGCAAGTACACGAACACACATGTATTTCCACAGCTGTCCACGAGGAGGGTCCAGATGCAATGACACGTCGGTGGCAATGAGCACGCCCAGTGGCCAGATCTGGGCTTCTAACTGCCATGCTCCAATGACACTAAGCGGGGCTCTTTGGAGAGGTGGCTGATTCCACGGCTGGGGCAGGGAAAATTCAAGATGAGCCCTGAGCCTGCTGTGGTGGCTGAAAATAAAGACATGCTCCAAAGAGGGGGTGGGGAACTTCACAAAAGGACACGGGAGTTTCCAGTGGCCAAAGCTAGAGCCACCTGATTAACAAAATAAGGGTATGAGATTATAACCCACTGAATTTTCTTAAACTGTGATTCCATAAAGATATAAATCACTGAATGAGTGAATATACAGGGAAGAAGCGACAGCTCTTCCTTACAGAAAAACTCCAATAAAGAAATGGAAGAAAAGGAGAAGCCACTATCAGGTAAACTCCTGCAGACAAGACTCACCAATGGAATGTTAGAGTGACTGGGAGAAAGCTGAAGGAGAAAAAATGTATTTGGATTGTCTAAAAGTCATCTCCCCCGAGATACATATTAATTACAAAGCGGGGAAACCCGGCAGACACGGCTTCAACCAAGTGATGGAGATTACGTCAGCAACAGTGAGGTAACATCCCACACCCCTCCTCCTGGTGTGATGCCTTGAGAAGGTGTTACGGGCTGAACTGCGTCCTCCAAAACCCGTATGTTGAAGTCCTAAGCCCCAACACCTCAGAAAGTGACTGTATTTGGAAACGGGGCCTTTAAAGACGTAATTAAGTTAAAATGAGGGTGTTGGAGTGGTCCTGATGCAATGTGACTGGGGTCATTACAGGAGGAGGAAATCTGGACAGACACCGGGATGTGCGTGCACAGAGGGATGACCCCGTGAGGACACAGGGTGGAGGCGGCACCTACCGGCCAAGGAGAGAGGCCTCGGGAGAACCAGCCCTGCCGCCATCTTGATCTTGGACATCCAGCCTCCAGGCTGGGAGGGAATAAAGGTCTGCAGCACTCTTGTTACGGCGGTCCTGGCAGATTAACACAGAAGGCCACTGCATCACTTCCATGGAATTCTTGCCCAAAGGGGTACTAACCTGAATCTCATCATGAAAAAACACAGGAAAGTCCAACTTAGGGCCATTCTAGAAAACAACTCACAGATGCTCTTCAGAAGTGTCTGGGTGATACAAGGAAAAGACGGAGGATCTGTCACAGATCAGAGGAGACGCCGGCGACGTGACCACTGAATGCAGCGCTGCACCCTGAACAGAAAAGGACATGAGTGGGGACACGTACGGCCTGAGGAGGGTCTGCACTTTGTCCCCACGGTAATTCCCTGATGTTGACAACAGTGCTGCGGTGACAAAGTCGGGTGGAGGGCAAACAAGAACTCTTTCCCATTTCTGCAACTTTCCTGTATCATTTCCTTTATTCTTCCCAAATAAAAAAGTTAAAAGCTTTGGTGTTTTAATTGTGACAGCCACTGAGCTATTTCAGTAGGGGAACGCTGGAACAGTTTTAAATTTTACAACGATCACCCTGGGAGCAACACGAACTGTCTCTCAGTTACAAACGACTTGGTCCCCTTTTGTGACCCTAGAGCTGGACCACCGCCCTACCCCGGCCGACCTGAGGTCAGGCTTTGCCAGCAGAGGGCGCTGGAGGGTCGCCGCCAGGAGCGTTCCTTCCTTCTCCCTCCTCCTGGAGTGTGGCCGGGTCAGCGTGCCCGGCAGGTCGGCCCCACCTCTTGTCCCTCCCGTGCAACCTGAGGGCTGGTGTGTGCAGCTGCTGCTTTGTGTGCAGGAGTCTTCGCTGAGCCCACCAGCTCGCACTTCCTGACACCTCTTGATGTGAAACGCCCCCGGCCCCCAACAACCGGCGGGTGGCTCTTCGCGGCACAGTAACCCAGCCCGACGCACACACGTCCCGCCTCGCCTTCCTGGCTGGTCACACCCACCACCGTCCAGTCGCCTTTAACCAACCAGACACCGTCACTGCCAAGAGAGCGAGATGAACACGAGCTATTACGCTCAGGGTGGGGAATTTCCAAAAGTAAAGCAAACTTTACTCATCAGGTTAGAGGAAAAGAAGCTAATTCACTCGCTGATTATTCCCATTCAAAAGCACCGTCTAGTCTAGCCTAATTTTTTGTCCAGTGTGCAAATTTAATTTAACCCTTATTCTAGCATTGTTAACCGTGGAGCTCCTAGGAACAATTCCTCCCTCTTTTATCGGATTCAAAACAAATGTAACTAAACTCAATGCGCAAAACTGTGTCAGATGTGCAGAAACTAACTGCAGAATGAAGAGGAAACAAGGGGAAAAAAGTAGAAAAAGTACAAGAATGGAGAGTAACCTGGAATACACAAGATAAAGGTACAGAAATGCAACAAATATTTATACTAAACGGGCCAACAGTTCTACAGAATTTTCTGATTTTGTGTTTTCATTTAAGTGATGAACTAAAAAAAATAATCCAATCATTAAGTCTAATTACTACTCTTCTTAAGGGTTAATTTGCCACTGAAAGACATCGTCTACAACTGGTGTGGGATGGAGAATGTATTTAGGGAGGAGCCGAAGATCTTTCCCCCTTTCAACAGCCACTTGTGTGAGTGTCAAGTCTAAGAAACACGCTAGAAAAAGACCAGAGGGAGGGCTATTTTGCTGTTCACAGGGGCGGGGAGAGAGTAACGCTAAGACTAATCATGGAGAAAACATAAAAATCTGAGCAGATGCAACAGCCTGAGCCATCGCTTCCTCCCGGGAGGGGGCGGCAGGTGTCAGGGACCAGAGCCCTCGGACCGCTGACCAGGAGAAGCATGGCGGGGTGACCAAGGTCTGTGTTTGCAACACGAATTGCTCTTAAAGGGGGTGATTACCACCCGCCTTGCAGGGATGGGAGGAGAGCTGAGCGAAGGTCCTAGAGTCTTGCACTTCGTCATAATTCAACAGTAGCCTCTCTTAGTCTCACCTACTGTATCCTCGTGTGTAGAATCGGAAGAGGGTGGATCAGGCAATATTACTGCCCAGGACCTTTCTCGCTGTAATAGTCTATGAGTCTATGAAATGTAGGGAGCGACCTGTGTTCTCCTAGGACTAACAACACGAGTGTTACACTGTTTTCTCTCCCCTTTATCTAAACCTGACAGTCTCTAAGTGACTGAAAACCCAAGCTCCACAAAAATTATGCGGCTTACTTATGCTGGTTTCCTAAGGAGATGATGGCAAACTCTTAGAACATGCACAGAGAACAAAGGCATTTCAAACACCAAAAAGGTTAAGAGAGCAAAGAAAGCATGCTAAGCAACAAGAAAGACAAGTCATGGAAAAAGAGACAAGTTTCAAGAAAAAGAAATGAAATTTTCATTTTCACCAGTATGGTGGACAAAATACAGTAACAAGTCCTTCTAGTACAATAAACATAGAAACACAAAGCTAAGTTAAGATATTTTTAAAATACTTTTTAAAATGCATCACTCACAAGCTGGCAAGTAGGAAAATCTTTAAGAATATAAAGATGAAAACTCAACAACGGAGCAAGAGAAGCACCATCTGAAGCCAGATGATGCCCTACTGATGCTCTCAAGGTCAGGGGACAAAGCCCGTGAGGTGGGACGTGAGGACAGAGACCCACACGTACGGACGAGATGCCAGGCTTCACTCTCAAGCAGAGGGGTGACCAGGGAACAGAGTAAGGATACGCGTCTGTCTTCACTGACCTTGGCTGTAGGAGGGAGCTGGTGAGAGAATGGGAGAGAATCCTCACCCACATTCCAGCCTTAGAAGCAGAATAAAGGCCCTGCCTCCTCTCAAGACCAGAGGAACTAAGGGAGCACAGGGACAGCAGGAGGTTGTCAACTTCCCCAATGCCCTAAAAATATCAGAATCTTCAGCAGGAGCCAAGAAACCCCAAACCACAGGAAAAGTCACCAAAAGCCGCAAGACTCAGATGTACCAGGATCTGTGCAGGAGGGAAGCCACGGGGCATCTGACGGATGGAAGCAGGAGAACGCCAACACCATCGGCGGGTCCCACCGGAGAACAGAGCAGGCCCGCGAGAGCGTCTGCCAGAAGCAGCAGGAACCTCTGCACACTCAACCCACAGGTGAGCATGGAGTCCAGAGTCGGGTCTCAGTGGTCTGGAGCTGTCTAGGCCTTAAGAGTTCTTGAGACCAACCAGGCAAAGCTCCTTTCCGCTCACGAAAAATGCTGGAAATAGACTACAAATTGAGCAGGAGAGGACAGCTGGGGCAATGGACAGAGGAGCTTTCAGCCAGGTGAAAGCTGAAGGGTGAGGATGGCAGGACAGAGCCACGAAGGACAAGGCCATGTGTCAAAACGACAGAAGAGGGAGCTCTGGAGCTGTGCCCTGAGAAAACCTCTCCTGACCCGCCCCCTTCCTAATGAACAGAGACTAATTTCAGATAAAAACGAACAACAGAAAAAGGATGGTGGTTGAATCTCATACAAACGTATTGCAAGCAAAAAAAAAAAAGGTGAATAGGACGATCCTACAAGCAATGAAAGCACACAGGAAGACAGGAAGACATGCTCTTGAAACAGATAAGCTGCTCCCTAATACTTCAAAACACAAACCAAGAGTCAATTCTCTGTAATGGCGGGAAGACTGAACGGGTCATGAGAACACACACAGATAACATCTATGAAAAATCAACTGAAAAAAAAAAACAAACGAACTACCTAAACACAGCGCTTACAAAAGCCAGGGAAAGGGTTAAATCTCACAAACTACAACCCTAAGGTGTAAGAACTGCTTCCTGGCTTGAGGGCACTGCCCAACCCCCAAAGCTATGGCTGCAAAATTAGTGGCTGGAAAAAACAGAGCCTTACCAGCTAAAGGTGCCGGGTATCAGAGTTCAGAGCTGGGGAAGCAACCAGAAATTTAGAGTTTTCAGACAGCACCAGAACTGCAGAAGAAGCGACACTCCAATTCAGAGCACAAAATGCTGATACCCCTGGCTGACAGCTGAACCACATATGCTCAAAGGAAACCACCAGCGGCCTGGGGAAAACGCAGTCAGTGAGAAATCTTTTGAAAGAGGAACATGAAGCCAAATCTATGAATGTGATGCCCTTTCGCAGCTGTGCTCGGGACGCACAGGGACGCAGAAGGCTCTAAACATCAGAGTGCAAAGCCCAACGCTGGCAGATCAGCTAGAACCCAGAGAAATCCTCAGAAGAGACAAGAACAGGGAGAAGGAAAGTCCATTTCTACTGAGATGCTTGGCCAACTTCCAAATCTTACAGGCACAGGGCGCCAGAGTAAAGAAACATCAGTGGAAAGACAAAAGAACAGAGCAGATATATATAAGCAGACACCTATCACAGTAAAAACGAAATTTATAGTTTGACTCCAAGCATTTAACTGTCTGCTACAATAAAACCCCAATAATCCTCAGAAGAACACAAGAGTCCAGGGTCATCACAACATGTCCAGTTTTCAACCAGACAAGCAAAACCACAGTAAAGTCTGACCCGTACGCAAGTAAGAAGACAGTCAACAGAAGCTGACTCCAGGTGAGCTCGGATGCTGGATTTAAGAGACTTCAAAGCAGCCAACAAACAGTTCAACGAATTTGGAAAATATGCTCAAACGATTGAAAGAAAATATGATAGCAGTGAGTAAACAAATACAGCAATGTCAACAGAGAAACAAATGAACAAACAGTAAAATGAACTCAGTAGATTAGCTAAACAACAAATTGATGCTTTCTTCTAACAGCTGTAATGAACTTGAATATAGAAGAATCTGAAAAAAAGAAAGAAAAAGAGACGGTCGAAAGATGAATAGAATTTTCAATGATGTGTGACAACAGGAAGCAGCACACTAACTGGAATCCCAGAAGAGAAAGGAAAAAATTTTCTGAAGACACAACATCTGAAAAATCCCCCAATGCTCAACATACCTTAAGCAGAATAAAAACAAATAAAACGACTAAGACACATCTTAGTCACACTGCTAAAAGCCAAAGATAAAATCTTGAAATCAGCCAAAGAAAAATGATGTATTATACACAGGAAAACAAAAACAATAATGATAAGAACATAAACTGACTTCTCATTAAGAAACTATGGAAGTCTGAAGACACTGGGACCAAATATTCAAATTGCTGAAGAAGGAAAACAAAACAAAACAAAAACCCTGTCAACCAAGAATTCTAGTATCCAGCAAAACTATTCTTTAAAATTGAGGGTGAAATGAGGACATTTTCAAATAGAAAACCATTTATCTATCACCAGCGGATCTGACTACAGGAAATGCTAAAGAAAGTTCTTGAGTCTGAATGGAAATCACACGACATGGCAACTTAAGTTTACAGGAAGAAATAAAGCCAGAAACAGTCATTATGTAGGTACAGTAGGTCCTCTGTATTCGCAGGTTCCACATCCATGGATTCAACCAACAGTGGATTGAAAATATTCAGGGAAAAAAGTTTCCAGAAAGTTCCAAAAGGTAAAACTTAAATTTGCCACACACTGGCCACCATTTACATAGCATTTACACTGTATTAGATATAAGTCATCTAAGAGATGATTTAAAGAGGATGCGCACAGGTTATATGCAAGTACGACACCATTTTATATGAGAAACTTGAGCATATGCAGATTTGGGTATCCACATGGGGTCCTGCAACCAATCCCATGTGGATACTAAGGGATGACTACATACGTAATACACAATTTCTTAGCCATTATAAAAGATGACAGCTTAAAGCAAAAATTACAACACTACTGATGAGTTTACAAGGTATATCAATGTAAAACTGAAGATAAGAGAGAGAAATGAAAATATACTACAGAACAAACTATTTAGATGAAATACATATGACAATACTACTAAAGGTAAAAGGCGGGAAACTGAAATATACTATTGAAGAAATTCTGGGTTTTACCTGAGGTGATTCAATACCAATGCTAAGTAGATTGGGATAAAGCTAAAATGCATCTTGCAATTCCTAGAGAGCAACCGCCCTCCCCCTGCCCCCCAAAAAGCAAAGCAATATAGCTAGAAAACCAACATCAAAATTAAAGTGAGAATTTTAAACTTTGACTAACATGAAAACCAAAATAAGGAAGAATAAAGACAAACAAAAATCTCTTCCTAAAAAAGTGCAAAATGGTAGACCTAAAATACAACCATACCAATAATTACTTGAAATGTAAACAGACTAAACGTTCTAATCAAAAGGCAAAGACTGGTAATTTTTTTTTTTTTTAAGCAAGAACCAACTACATTCTAGTTTCAAAAGCAGCACTTTATAAAGACAGAAACAAACTAAAAGGCTGAATAAATACATACCAAGGCTGGAATGGATATATTAATATAAAACAAAATAGACTTCAAGAAGTATTACTACAGACAAAAAGGGACATTTCACAATGATGTTAAAAGATCAACAGAACACTATATTGGTATACTTATACCAATATAATAAATACACACACGTAATGACAGTGCATCAAAATGTGTGAAACAAAAACAGAAGAGAGACAAATGCATTTTCATAGTTGGATATCCTAACATACCCCTCAATAATCGTTCAAACCAGATTTTTAGAAACAGTACAAATACAGGAGACCCAAATAACAGCATTAACCCTAACTTAGCTGATATTTATGAAACATTCCACTGATAACTGAAGAATTATATAAACTTTTTAAGTGCACAGAGAACATTCACCAAGATGCATCAAATACTGTGCCACAAAACATGTCTAAAGAGATTCCAAAAAAAATAAATCTAGAGAAAATGTTTTGACTACAATGGAATTTAAAGATCAAAATTAAAACATCTAGTGAAACCTAACATACCTGAAAATTAAACAACCTAATTCTAAACAACCCATGGGTCAAAGAAATCACAAGGGAAATTAAAAAATATTTTGAACTAGATTAAAATGAAAGCATATCGGGCTTCCCTGGTGGCGCAGTGGTTGAGAGTCCGCCTGCCGATGCAGGGGACACGGGTTCGTGCCCCCGTCCGGGAAGATCCCACATGCCGTAGAGCGGCTGGGCCCGTGAGCCATGGCCGCTGAGCCTGCACGTCCGGAGCCTGTGCTCCGCAACAGGAGAGGCCACAGCAGTGAGAGGCCCGCGTACTGCAAAAAAATAAAAAATAAATAAAATGAAAGCATATCAAATTTTGCAGGATATACCAAAGAAGGGCTTGAAGGAAATTTATAGCATTACATGTTCTTATTAGGAAGCAAGAAAACTCTTAAATCAATGACCTAAACTTCCACCTTATAAAACTAAAAAGAAAAGCAAATTAAATCAAAATGAGATGAATAATAAACAATTATCTGCCAATGAATCCAACACTTTAAAGTAAATTCCTTTAAAGACACAACACCAAAACTCAAGAAGAAATACCAATTCTGAATAACTTCATATCCATTAAAGATAGTGAATTCATAACCTAACTCAACAGAAGAAAATTTCAGTACCAGATGGCTTCACTGATAAATTCTAGTAAACATTCATGAAGGAATCAAAACCAATTTCAGAAAGTGAGAGAGGGGAATGCTTCCTAACTCCTTTATGAGACCAGCATAATTCTTGACAGGAAACAGAAGAGAAAATTATAGACCCATTTACCTTATGAACACAGAGACAACAATTCCTCAAGGCATTAACATAGATTAAAAGGACCAAACATCCTCAGATCAAAAGTACATCATATCCACACTTAGACCCACTGTAGTAAAACTGCAGAACTGTCAAGGGTAAGAAATCTTAAACTACCAGAAACTCAGATGACTTATAAAGAGGGGCGGATTTTTTTCATCAGCTGCAAAGCTAATAAATCTTAATTGTCAACCAATAAAATGTATACCCAGCTAAAAAGCCATTAACAATATAATAGTAAGATTACCTTTAGACATATAAATATCAAGAATTTATTATCTCAAATCCTAACTAAAATAATCAAAGATGTAATGAAATCTACTCCTAAATATATACTCAAGAGAATTGAAAGTATATGCACACATAAACACTTCTGTATAAATGTTCTATATAAATGTCCTATAAATGTTCTATATAAATGCAACATTACTCATAACACACACCAAAATAGAAACAACTCAAATATCCATCAATCAATGAATAGCCAAAATGTGGTCTAGTCACAAAATGGAATATTATTCAGCCATAAAAAGAAGTAATGCACTGACACACTCTACAACGTGGATGATCCCTGAAAACAGGCTAAATTATTAGCATATCAGAAAAGAAGTCAGACACAAAGACCACATACTGTATAATTCCATGTAAGTGAAATGTGCAGTACAGACAAATTCATAGAGAAAGTAGATTTAGTGCTTGCCAGGGGTGCAGGGTTACAGGGGCGGGGACTGACAGTCAATGGGTAAGGAGTTTCTTTCTGAGGTGCGGAAATGTTCCAAAATTAGATAACGGTAAAAGTACAATTTTGTAAACATATTAAAAACCACGGAACTGTATCCTTTAAAAAGAGGAATTCTAGGCCTTCCCTGGTGGCGCAGTGGTTGAGAGTCCGCCTGCCGATGCAGGGGACACGGGGTCGTGCCCCGGTCTGGGAAGATCCCACGTGCCGCGGAGCGGCTGGGCCTGTGAGCCATGGCCACTGAGCCTGCGCGTCCGGAGCCTGTGCTCCGCAACGGGAGAGGCCACAGCAGTGAGAGGCCCGCGTACCGCAAAAAAAAAAAAAAAAAAAAAGAGGAATTCTATGGTATCCAAATCATATCTCAAAAAAGAAAATAGAAAAGCAAAGAAAGTAAGGTGCAATTCAGGAGCAAAAGTCAGCCCACATAGAATGAAAGGGATAAGTGAAATGGCGTTCAAATGTAAAGTTAGAAAATTTAAATAACCTGTGATTTAAAAAAAAATTGTTGGTTTATTTCTGAAAGATAAAACAAATACTAGAAAATAATCTTGACCTAGTGGAGGTGAGGTTGGAGATTTCAGTGAAGAATTAATAGTGACTATGCCCTTGTTATGTCCTCAAGGAAGACATATAAAAATTAACTATTAAATACATATCCCATTTCTGGTACATTAAAAAGAATAGAAATATTCTCAATGAGCATAAGACACAGGGAGTAGATACACTCAAAAGGTAAATAACACATACGTCCCTGTCACATTTCAGAAGAAATCACTGAATGATTTGATCACTCAGATTAATAGTTAAGCAGAATCTAAAGAAATTAATGGCAACCACAAGGTCAGACAAAGAATCTATATCATCCAACCAGCAAAAGAATACCCAATCCATACAGAAAAATCTCTCAGACCAACAGACAATTGAAAAATAAATAAGAAAAGGATAAACAGCAAAGATGAACTCTAAATCCAAAAATAAACCCTTTTACAAGATCACAAGAGAAAACCTCCAGAATTAAGGTTTCATGAAGACCATTCTCTGGCCATGGGATAACTCAATTAGAAGATACATAGTAAAGAAAAAGATTTTCACCTTAAAAATATTTAAATTTAAGTACTCAAAAACAAAAAGACAAAATCCTTGTGGCTGTAATTTTTTTTAATACATTTTGGATTTTAAAACATATGAATAAATATCCTAAACAAAAAAATAAGTGAATTTATTTTTAATAAGCAGAGAAAAATCTAAAGATAGTTTTAAAAAATAAAGCAAACGTATACGATGTGGCTAAAGCTGTACTTACAAGGTAATTGTACAGCCTTCACTAAAGAACAAGATGAGCTGTTCAACTCAGTAAGCTCGGAAAAGAGCCAGATAACGTCAAGAGGGCGGAAGGAAATAAAGAGCAAGAAATAAAGTAGAAAGCAAAGATATAAAGCATCAGTAAAATAAAAAACTGATTCTGACAAAGAATCAAATGAGATAAAATATCTGTAAGGAAAAAGGCACAAAAAACCAAAAGGCGGGCTTCCCTGGTGGCGCAGTGGATGAGAGTCCGCCTGCCGATGCAGGGGACACGGGTTCGTGCCCCAGTCCGGGAAGATCCCACATGCCGTGGAGCGGCTGGGCCCGTGAGCCATGGCCGCTGAGCCTGCGCGTCCAGAGCCTGTTGCTCTGCAAGGGGAGAGGCCACAGCGGTGAGAGGCCCACGTACCGCAAAAAAAAAAAAAAAAAAGAAAACCAAAAGGCATGTTAAAGGTATATAATCATAGATCCAGTACAGGTTTTTAAATATCCTAAAATACTCTAATATAAAAAACTTTAGGCCACAATTGACTTAAGAAATAGAAAACACCGATAAAGAAACACAAGGTAATTCTCTAATGAATAATCAAATAGCTCCTCTCCTATCTTAAAAGGAAACAGAAGTCCAGAAGATTTTATAGGCAGGTGAAACAAAATCTTCAAAAACAGAAAATCAAAACACAGAAAATCCAGGGATTCTGCAACTGTTCCAGAGTAGGAAAAAATATTAAGTTGGTTACCTTTTCAAGTGACTATTATAAGCCTGATTATGAAAAGAATTTAACAATGTACGTAATAACACACTGTGACTAAGTAGGGTTTATCCCAGAAATGCAAGGATGGCTTAACATCAGATGATATATTAATATACTACATTAAAATATTAAAAGGAAAGAGGGGGTCAAATGACAATCTCTAATGAATGCAGAAAGCACATCCCATACAATTCGTTAACCGTTCAGGATTAAGAACTCCTCACATGCTAGAAATAAGAGAACTTTAACCAGAAATAACAGAACTTTAACTTTAAAACAGTATCTTAGCAGGACTTCCCTGGTGGTCCAGTGGGTAAGACTCTGCGCTCCCAATGCAGGGGCCCAGGTTCGATCCCTGGTCAGGGAACTAGGTCCCACATGCTGCAACTAAGGCGTGGCACAGCCAAAAATAAATATTTTTTAAACAAAGGTACTTTAGCAACTATCTACAACTTTTACTTAATAATAAAATTTTATAGAACTTTCAGAATTAAAAATAAAATAAGAATGCCTGGGGGCTTCCCTGGTGGCGCAGTGGTTAAGAACCCGCCTGCCAATGCAGGAGACATGGGTTCGAGCCCTGGTCCGCGAAGATCCCACATGCCGCGGAGCAGCTAAGCCCGTGTGCCACAACTACTGAGCCTGCGCTCTGGAGCCCGCGAGCCACAACTACTGAGCCCGTGTGCCACAACTACTGAAGCCTGCGCGCCTATAGTCCGTGCTCCACAACAAGAGAAGCCACCACAACGAAGAGGAGCCCTCGCTCGCCACAACTACGGAAAACCCGCGCACAGCAACGAAGACCTAACGTAGCCAAAAAATAGATAAAATAAATACATTTTTTAAAAAAATCCTTGTTGTTAGTAACTGATATTCAACATCGTACCAAATGGTCCCAGCCAAAGTGATAAAGTAACAGGTACGAATTTGAAGAGGAAGAAAAACATAATCTCCCCTATTTGCACAAGATATAGTTATCTACATATAAACCCAAAAGAATCTATGAATTTTCAACCAAGATAGTTTGACAAGGTTGCTAGATATAGACATGAAGCATAAACAGCCTTCCTGTGCACAAGTATTAACTAGTTAGAAAATATAACTTTAAAGAGATCTCTCTAACAAGAGCAACAAGAAACTATAGTTTCTAGGAATAAATCTAAGAAAGACTGAAAAACTTTAAAAAAGTGCGTAGCAAAACATACCGAAGAACCAAAAGGTGGGGAGAGGGGGAGAGGATCCCATTCGAGCTCCTGCCCGGCCTCCCTCTCTCTCCTGATTCATTAATTTCCCCTTCCTATTAGCTTTCTCCCAGCGTCACACAACATACTATAATTTCCCCTATCTTAAAGCAAACAAACTTTAGAGCCTACCTCGCCCTCCTGGTTCCCTTTTCGAAAAAACCGGTCCTGGGAACTGCCTACAGTCATCACCCCCAATTCCTCTTTTCCCATGCTCTCACGAGCCCACGTCCGGTGGAGCCCCTGGACGCCCCCAAGCAGCTGCTGCCGTATCTAGTGGTCAATTGTAGGTCCCCACGACAGCACCGAACACTGAGTCGTTCCCCCCTTGAAATGTTCTTCACCTGCTTCCAGCGCACCACTCTCCCTTGCTATTTTCCTGGCCACGCCTCTTCTTTTACTGCATCTTCATCTCAGGTTCTATATAAGAACGTCCCCACGATCTAACCTTCACATCTCTTCTCTACCTACACTCAGTCCCTGGATGACTCCCTCCTTCCCCGGCTTTAGAAACCATGCACATACAGACATCTCCTGCCGAAGCATATGCCCTAAACTCTGAACTTTTAGACCCTGCCTGCCCACACCGCCACCTGATGTCTAAAAGGCATCTCGAACTTAACACGTCTAAAGCCCAACTCCTACTTATCCACCCCCCCCAGCCCTCCCCCGCGATAAAAACCAAAGCTGAGCCCTAAGCAGTTACACCTGTCTGAATAATTGGCCAATCCCATTCTTCTAGTGACTCGAGCCTGAAAACCCCACGTTCTTTCCATTTCTTCTCCTTCCGTCACATCCAATATCCAATCTACACGTAAATCCTGCCCAGCCCCACCTTCAAAACAGACCCCAAGTGCAGTCACTCCTCACTACTCCATCATCCCGCCACCCGGGGTTTCAAACACCAACACCTTTTGCCCGAGTCATTCTGCCAGCCTCCTGACCAATCTCCCAGCTTCCTTCCTAGTCCTGCCACGGTTTGTTCTCCATATAGCATCCAGCACAACCCTTTAAAAATTTTAATTTGATTATGTCACTCCTCCAATGGCTTTCCATCTCAGTAAAAATACAACTCAGAGTATTCAGCACATCTACAAAGGGCCTGCCTAGATCCCACTACCACCCTGACCTCAGGTGCCATCCCTCTCTGTTTCCAGATGCACCAGCCTCCTTGCTGCTGCCCGAACTCGCTAAGAACATGCCAACCTCTGGGGGCATCCTTTGCTTTCAAGTCCCAAATGTCACCTTAGCAATGAGGCTTTCTCTGACAATTTATATAAAACTAACCCACACCCCAAGCCACTAGCTGTATCCCACTTAGCCTGCTGCCACCGCTAGAATCTAAGCTCCTTGGGCAGGACTTTTATCGGTCAGCTCCACTGCTGCATCTCCAGTGCCCCAGAGTAACCCATGCATGCAATACAGCATCACCCCAAGCCCAGTGTGGAAGCAGAGGAACGCACCCCCAAGAACAGCTGAGCCATCTTTCAGAAAAAGAGAACAAGATCGAGATACCTGGCAGGGCACTTATTACAAAGCCATACTGATGACAACAGTGTGCGCTGCGTGACCAAGAAAAGACAAACAGACAAACACCAGGTGAGAAGAAGAAACTGACCCACACGCGTAAACGAAAACTTCACGTATGGCAGAGGGGCAAACGGGAAGGGGAGAGGGCGACTAGTTTAATAAATGGTGACGGCAGATTATCCAGTGGAAAAACAAGTCAGATCCCAACTTCATACCAGAGAAACAAACGGCAGGTTTTTGCTACCATTAGAAGCAAAACTTTTGGATGAAAAGATAGAAGATAATGATCTTGGTGTAGGAAGGACTTCCTCAACGAGAAACAAAATGAGGAAAATAAGACTGCACTAGGGCTTCCCTGGTGGCGCAGTGGTTGAGAGTCCGCCTGCCGATGCAGGGACACGGGTTCGTGCCCCGGTTTGGGAAGATCCCACATGCCGCGGAGCGGCTGGGCCCGTGAGCCATGGCCGCTGAGCCTGCACGTCCGGAGCCTGTGCTCCGCAGCGGGAGAGGCCACAACAGTGAGAGGCCCGCGTACCACAAAAAAAAAAAAAAAAATAAGACTGCACTAAAAGGTAAATTTTCATTAATTTGGTGGGTGAAATATGTAATTGTGTTACAGATTTTAAAATCTTTAATGAAGAATGAGGACACCACACAGATGAGAGAACATTTGCAAGATGAATAACAAAGATTAGCATCGATTACAAAGAACTCCAAAAATCAAGAAAAAAAGCAAAAGAAAAATGGACCAATAAATAAAAAAGGTTTTTATAGGACACTCCACAATTCCTTCAGTGCTAACTTCTATGTGTCTTCTGTGAAACAGCATGGATATAATTCTATTTTTATGAAATAACTGTGAGCTGTATAATCCACTCTTCTACCATTATTTATGCACAAAGCTGTCCCGAATGATGGGCCTTGGCTTGTGGTGGCTAATCTGGGTGCTAGAGCAGTGGATGACTTCTTGTTCTTTTCTGACTTCCATTTTCTTTCCTCGATAAACATGCATGTAGGGCCTTTACATACAAAACGCGAGTAAGGTGATGAGACCATGAAATTCAAAGCACTTGCCTGCCAAGCGGATGTCAGCTGGTTCAAGGAGTGACATTAAAAGGCTGAACTCTTTATTCAAAGAGGCTGCTGAAAACAAAACATTCTCAGAACTTTCTCCTCTCTCAGGATTGCGCGCACAGTCTTTTTTTGAATATCCCCCATGGTGCCAAAAATTCACAAAAATGAATTTGGGAATGAACCAGGGTAATTCAAAACTATACAGTCTAGTGAGTTGATGATACGGTTGTACATCAAATATGGTTTCCCACAAACAAAACGAAGTGTCCTGATAAAGAGCCCATCAACAGGCCTCGGGTTTGCTCCCTCTGCATCTCACTGATTCTCAAACTTCCTACTTTCTACTTGCTAAATCTACTCGACCCTGAGAAATCAGTTATATGATGAACGATGCTACTGGTGACAACAACAACAGGCTGGTTTCTTTGACACTGACGTTTCCTTGGTTCTTTAGAATGGTAATGCTGGCTACTGCAAGTCAGACTTTTAATGTTTGTACTGGACACGTCTTTCCCTTTAATATATTCTCCAAACATGTTTTTTTTGGTTTTATTTTTGGTTTTTATTTATTTTTGGCTGTGTGGGGTCTTCGTTGCTGCGCGCTGGCTGTCTCTAGTTGCAGCGAGCGCGGGGCTACTCTTCGTTGCGGTGCGCGGGCTTCTCGTTGCGGTGGGCGGGCTTCTCGTTGCGGTGGCTTCTCTTGTTGCGAAGCACAGGCTGTAGGCGTGCGGGCTTCAGTAGTTGTGGCACACGGGCTCAGTAGTTGTGGCTCACGGGCTTAGTTGCTCCATGGCATGTGGGATCTTCCCAGACCAGGGCTCAAACCCGTGTCCCCTGCATTGGCAGGCGGATGCTTAACCACTGCGCCACCAGGGAAGCTCCCAAACATGTTTTAGTTTGTTCTATTTCTTAAAGAAAAAAAATCATAGTAAATGTCAAATCATCATTTATATTCATCATCTTTGTGGAAACTTTCCAAATCTCTTTTGGATGAAATTTTGACAAATGGAATCTCTGATCTTTCTTCTCTTTTCATCAATGTTTTGTGCTTCATTATAGCCACCTGTGTAACCTAAAGCCTTTGGTGACAGTCAAAAACTGTTATCTGTGTTGACGCATTAAGTTCACGGTTCCTTGCGAACTTGCCTGATCTCAGACGAAGCTGATTCATTTTCTACCCTGTAATTAGTCACTCATTTTTAGGTTCATACAAAAGATTTCTAGGCTGCTGTGCACAGGAAACCTACTGGCTACCTGAAAATTACAGGGAATTACTGTGAGCTCCCACAAGCTACAGGAGAAAATGTCACTGTTTTAGTCACATCTTCTCTATGTCTGCTTAGTGATCCCAAGGATGGAGACCATGGAAGAAAAGGCAGATGAGGATCCTGCTTGTTTCTGTAACTGAACTACCATCATCTGTTAACTTACACTACGAAGAGCTTAAGAAACCCTTCTAACTCTAGCAAGAACAATCAGGGGGGTGTTTTTTCTTTTCCTCTGGTTAAGGTGTTAGTGTGCGTCTTATAGAAGAGCATCTTGAACCCCTGAGCATTAACCCTAACCCACCGAGGTAATGCCTCCTGGACTCTGAGAACGCTTTATAAAGCATGTGAAAGGTCACCTACATATACTCAAATACACTATTGTCACATCATTACTCATTGCTCCCCAAAACTTAAAAAGGTGTTTTTAAGGTTTAAGCAACCTTCATGTTTAAAAGGTATGGTCACAAACTTGCTGCAGGAAATTTTTCTAACGCCATGTTTAACAGACTCATAAATCACTTGAGGACGTTTACTAAATAGCTCCTCAGTAACTCTTGCTAACATATATGCTAACAGAAATCTAAAACAGGAGGAGAGTAAATCTTCCTACATGTTTGTTGCTCTTTTGTATCACTACTAACGTCTTACATATAATGTACAAGCAAACACCCGACTGGACGATGTGTCCGTCCTAAACTGATGATGAAGTTCAGCAGGGGTGAGAAATCCATTTTCTACCAAAGACAAACGAGCTACAGGGAAAGGGGAGGGAGGACGAATACAAGAGTAGCTTAGTTTATAGATAGAAAGTTGATTTGTTTTGGAAAGACAGAAGGATTCTACTGTTTGCTTGGTTTTTTTCATTAAACTTTTGAGAATAGTTCAATTCCATATCATATGACGGAGGGCATCAAACAGGCGGTGGGGGTGGGATGAGACGAGCAGCAGAGGAGCACGAGGTGGAAAAGACAGCAACAGAATCTCACTTCCCCAGCCCAGAGTTAGAGAGGAACGAAAATGCGAGACAGATAGAGAAAACAAACAAAACTTTTCGATCATTAACCCTACAACCATCTTAGGGGCCGGAAGCCTGTGATACACACATCTCCTCAGAGGCCGACAAGCCCCTGCACGCGGCTCTCAAGACCCTTTCTCCATAGGCAGCAGGTGCTTTAGTTTGAATCTCTGGAGTTCGTGCCCCGGGGATTCAGAGGTGCCCGAGGCCGGCCAGGTCACAGAGCTGGGCCAGCAAGAAAGCCTGCGGGGAGGTGTGGCCCCCGGCATCTTCCCCGACCCGGGATGCTACTAAGGCTAGAAGCCTAACTGAAAACCAAAGGAGCTTCCGACAAGGGGTGATGCCTCACTATTCCTGCAGCAAAAGGGAAAGCAGCCTTCACTTCCGCTGGGCCTCCACATGGCTTCAGAGAGCACCCAGGGCTCTAGCTGACCTCACGTGGCCCGGCGATGGCGCCCGGCACGGGGCAGCTCCTCCAGGAGGGTGGAGGGCACAGCCAGATCCCTCCTCCCCGAGAGTGGTCCTCACAGGTGGGCGTGGGAGCGGCGCCCGGTAGGATGGCAGGATCCCAGAGAAACACGGTCACACTGCAGAGAGGTGGAAGGTGGCGCAAACACTGAAGGGATGGGAATTTCCACCTCGGTTTTGTTCCCAACCCCGTCCCCCGGCTGGGGAATGAGATGCGAGTCAGGGGGCAGCAAGAGCTCTCAGCTGCCTGCGGGGCCACACGAGCATCCTGACTCTCTCCAGGGTCCCTCCTCCAGCACTCAGGGGGCACGCTTCCCCGAGGGGAGCTCCACTCTAGAGAAAGCTTCTTAAAAAGTTAACTGAACTCCAAGACACGACCCTCTACTGCAGCAGAAATCAGCCAAGCAAAGGGCTCGAGGGCTTAGCTTTCCTTTCTGTGGGATCGGGCCCGCGACACTTGTACTTGGGAACAGTCCTTCCCGCACCCCACCCAGCCACGGGTGGTTCCGGCCTTTTTCTCTCCCAGGTCATCCTCTGGACAGAGCTCGGGGGGCGCTGCTGTGAAGCTGCCCACTCACCACCACAGCCTCTCTCCTGTCGACCTTGAGCCGGTTCCTGGGTTAGCGGAACCTCCCACCAAGGTGAACGCACGCGCACACCCACACACATGCGCACGCGCAGTGACAAGATCGCATTTCCACCATCTTTCGCTCTTCCTACAAAATCATCGCAGCCTCATCATGTGTAATCGGAGCCAACCTGGACCTACTCAGGAGGTACTGTTTCCCCTGGGAATACACTTTTCAATCTGTGCCTGTCAATTTAATAAAAACGTTCTCAGAAAGCTCATTTATGAGCTGAAGCCAGTGGTGCCAAATGGTGGCACGTAAAATAATTCTGGAGACTTCTTCTGGAAGAGGCGATACACGTCCTGTTCTAGGTAGCACCCCTGCCACTACACACACGCCTCTCCTTCCTTAAAAATGATCACAAAATAGCCCTTTACCTGGTGCTCTGAGTTCAAAAGCACACCTGCACGAGGGAGGGAAGTCAGAGGACAAAGCCAGGGGCCCATTACGCTGGCCGAGAGCTGGAGAGCAGGCTGAGCGCCACCGCAGGTGTCGGAGGTGTCAGGCAGCCCGGGGAGTTCCCTCTGAAACGTACAGATGAAAGGCAAGGTGAGCCAACGGGGCAGCCGGACGCTCCTTCCCAGAGCTTTGAGCACCAGAGCAACAAGCCAGCAGAGAAGCCGGGTCCAGAGACCAAATGGGATGAAGGAAGAAGCCTCGGCTCAAAGGGCACCTGGCGGAGGACAGAAATCAAGTTGGAGGGACCAAGCTGGATGAGGGGACAGGAAATCCGGGAGGGAGAGAGGAATGAAGGATGGAGATGCCCGGAAGACAGGATGTTTTCTAGGGGCTCTGGCCCAGCCCGTGGGTCAGGAGGAGCGGGAAGCAGACAGGCCCCTCCACGTGTTCCCATGACCGACCAAGGACCAGTACCACCGCTCTGCTAAGCAGAGAAGCAGGCGGCAGACCCGGGATAAAAACAGCTCCTGCACCTTCTCTTCAACTCCCAGCAGTGAGACGCCTTCAGCTAGAAAATAAATCTCTTTCAACTTCAATGGTAAAAACAACGACTGAAACAAGGTTTTTCAAAATTTTTCATCCATAACACAATTCAAATATTCTCATTTACATTTCGGCAAATCACCTAATCCTTCCTTTACCCGGCGTCATCATGGAAGATGACAGGGCAAGTCCCTGCTCTTAACCCGGCAGGGGGAGGGGGACATACCCAGCAGTGGATGAAGAATTGTACGAAGACACCAACTTCCTGAAGCATCAACCTGACCCAAAGATTCACGGAGAAGTGTTAACTGGTAGTCACTCTTAAAACACTGCGTGTCAAACCAAAGATCATTCTCTGCAGTACACGGTTAGCTCCACAGAGGTTTTGGGGTACCAGGAGGATTCAGAAACAGGCCAGGCTGTAACCGCCCCCACTCCCCTCTCCATCCCACTACAAGTACACTTGCTCTCTCTCCTCTGGAAACTCTGGAAAACCATAAAATTAAACTGAGCTTTGCCACTTACATCCTAAAACTTTTTACAAATCATTTTTGATAGCTCTTCTCAACATACTGGTTTCCACTTTGTGAACATGCCCTGCCCTTCACAAGCCTGAGGGGGCTCAGGAGCCCCCATTCTCCATGACCTGGAGGTGCCGTCCCCAGCTTCCCAGTTCAGCTCATCTCACAAGCAAACTTACTAATGTCAGCTCACCTCCCTGCGGCGGCTCCCTTTCCCTTACCAGATATCTGCTTCTAACAAGCTAAGTAAGGAAGCCGTATACTCCAAGCACGTCATGCCGAAAATACAGGCAAACGGTCTCCAAGAGAGACCCAGAGTGTTCAGCGCGTATGGGGTGTGACAACTTTTTACAGCCAAGAGGACTTTTTCTGTCTTGGTTCTCACATATTCTGAACAGCTGAAGCTTCCAGATCAGTTACATGCTAAGATAAGACATGCTTCTGCCTGCAACTCTGGGATGCGCTGAAATCCTAAACAGTAACCTACTGATGAAAAATGTTAACATTGTAACCAGAGACATTCATGACCTGCAACCAACACTGGGGGGCTTCATCCAACAGACACTGGAAACTACCAACCTCCTGAGGATGTCCCATGGCAGAGACTGTTATAAATGGAGAGAGACAAAGAGTAAAGACATTTCCTAAGTATACTGAGCTGACTTCTCCAACTAGAGAACACTACTGTTAGACATCCCCCCCACCCCACTTTTCACCAGCGGGTAAACGTAAAAAATGCTGCGGCCAACAGTTCAAATACTCTTTCCAGGAACACAATTTTCCTCCAAATTATTTGTATCAAGTTTAGAAATAACTTTCCTCCAAAACACCATATGGCTTTTCAAACAAGATACCTAAATGCACAATTCTCACATATATGGTATAATTTCAAATAATGCAACTCCAGTCACTATAATATTTGTATTTCAGCTGAAAGTCAGCAATTACTGACTGCTCACCACATTCACGTCCTCAGATTAGGCACTTACAACCAACCAAAAAATAGGTAGCCAACCTTTCCAGGAGAAAATATATGTCATATTATTTAATACCTAGAAAAAGTAATAAAGAAGCAAGTACAAATTATTATAATGCAAAACAAAGAGGAAATTAGTCACATGGAGTTTGAAGGGGAGGATTCCTGCTAACAGTGAACTCTGATGAGGTCCTGAATGAGGACCGACACTGAGGCTGGCAAGCTGGGGAAACCACCATGTACTGAAAAAACGGCAACACAAAGGGACAGAGGAGGGATGGGGTGTGTAGGTGTGGACCAAGCTAGGCCAACAACTGTGGCTTCACTAGCCCAGACCAACAGGCCAACCTCAGGCAAAGGCAAAGGCCAACCTCAGGCAAAGGGAAGTTAGACAAGATATGCCTATATATCAGGGCGGGCAGAACGAAGATGTGGAACATTCTGCTTCAGAAGCATTTGTTTTAACTATTATATCCATTTTCATCAACAGTTCCCTTGACATCTAGTTTACACTCTCAGTATCTTTAGGTAAATCTCAAGCGTCGGCTCAAGCCCTTGATCCCTAGTCACGATACCACAAATTCCAATTCAATACGTTTCTTCAGATTCTGGCAAGAAAAAAGCAAACAAGGTTCCAAAGGGCACTGTCACTGCAAAATAACAGATCTTCAGTAAAATGTAATTCTTAGCACATCGTCGGGCTTGCAGGAAGCAAGGAAAATACACAAATGTCCCAGTAACTCCTCCAATCCAACCATAATGAATGAGACGATCATAAAAACAGACAAACATCAAAGATGAAGAAAGCAAGCCACAGACTAACAGGCTGGGGGCAGGGGTACCCAGAATACTTAGAAGTAAAAAAATACAATTGTTGAAATTAAGAACTCAATGGATGAATTAAAGAGTGGATTAGACACAGCTCGTTAGCGAACTAGAAGTGAGATCCAAGGAAATACCCAGAACGCAAACAAAACAGAAACAAGGAAAGGGCAACAAGAGGGCGAGGAGGAGGAGACGGAATAAGCGCCTCCTTGGAATTCCCAAGGGAGAGCGCAGAAGCACAGCGGGATCTGATGGTGGTAAGATGGCCAGCAGTCCTTTACGACTGGCAAGGCACAAACCCACAAGAGAAGCACAACATATACCAAGATTATTAATAAAAAGAAAGCCACACAGAGATACACTGTAACAGGACTAGAGGACACCAAAGTCAAAGAGAGGATCCCAAGGCCACCAGAGACAGAAGACAGACCTCCACACGGACAGCGTCCCCAAGAATAACGGGGAAGCCAGAGGACAACGGAGCGATAGCTTCAAAATGCCGAACAGAAATAACCAAGTAACTACTTTTATTTGGAATCAAGTCTATTTTTCAAAAATGAGGGCAAAAGAAAGGCATTTCCAGGTAATCAAAAAACTAGAGACCTTTCCCCCAACAACCCCTCCCTAAAGAAATCTCTAAAGGATATACTTAAGGAAAAAAAAAAAGAATCCCAGAAGGAAGTTCTGAGATAGAAGACTGATGATCAAAGAAACTGGTAAAGACACAGGCAAAGCTGAAGAAACACTGTCCGTATGCAACAACAACGCTCTACTTCGCGAGGGTTTTGCACGGATGATGATTAACACCGGAAAATAACAGCATGTAAATTCAGGGCTGGGTCAGGTTCAAAGTATCTCAAGTCCTTGCACTGTCAGAAGCGGAGCTAAAGTATTAACTTCAGGCTTTATGTATGTAAAATCTCAAGAGCAGCCACTTAAAAGACTACAATTAGCATCTTCCAAACCCGATCGGCGAGGTCTGAACACAGTTTCACCGTAGGCTCTGGCTGAAGCAGAACTGAGTTCGGCAAAAACAATGTCAAAGTCATCAATGAAGGGTGGTGAAACCCAAGTCTTAGCTCAAAGGTCTCAAGAACAAGTTTAATACTTTGGGGGGGGGTCATAGATTCCCCCTGAGAAACAGAGGAAAGCTGCTGGTCCTCTCCCCCCCAAAAAAACACTCTTATTACTTGAACAAATTTTCACACCAAAGCAAAAGACTTTTCCCAGACTCCCCAGAGAACACGGGCCTCCCAGGCCTTGACCAGCTTAAAAAGCTGGAGAGAATTAAGTTGGTGTGGGAAACAGTACAGTTGGAAGTTCCCCCATCCTCGCATTAAAACCACATATGTGGATCAAGGACTAAGTGTTGGGCGTCATGTTTGGGGGAGGGGAAACCGGAAGTAAGTCATTCATTTAATTCACTCTTTCATTAAAATGTATTGAATAATTCAACAATTATGCAACTATTGAAAATGTGAACTGTAGAAAAAAGGTCCTAGTTTTAAAAACTGTACGCGCCAATCTTACAATCTGGTGGACAAATACGCCATACGATGAAGACAGCAAACAGACATTCCAGAAACAGCCCTGATACCTAACTACCGGGTGCTTTTAATGCTCCCTTCCTGGAATGACTCAGTTAAACACCGGCAACGGTCAACGGGCCGCAAAGGACTTGTCTGGTCCACCTGGAGCTCAACTTCTTCAAAGGCACATCCCGACCCCCTCAGTGTTGTCGCAAACAGACCAGTGCAGTCCAGAGCCTCCTAACTCCACCCACATTCCAGAAAGAAGCTTTCTGAAGCGGAGATCCCTGTCTCCAACCAAACACTGAAAACTACAAGCTCGTGGTCTGGGCCCCAGAATCTGCATGTATTCTATCTTAACAGAACCCGCAATGATGCTACGTGCCTATAGATACACACAATATACAAACGATGACTCCTTATTCGCAGAAACTCGACTTAGACCGGCTCTGTGCAGCTCAAATACTCAGACCTGAATGAAGTATTTCCAATACACCATGAAAATACATTCAATAGTTAAAATCATTATAGAGCACGAGAAAAAGATTAAATGATTCTTAGGTATCACAGCAAGAAGAGAAAAACTTATTCGAGTACACAGGACCTGGAAGCAAATTCAAAGGAAAAGCACAGGAGATGTCTCCACACTCCTGCTCAGGCAGGAGTATTCTCCACAATTCACATTTAAGAGAGTGTGTTACTGTTCAACACACACACACACACACGTGACTATTACCACACAATCAATCCCAGCAGTCAAATAACGCTTTCTGCTTTCTTATTTGGGGGGATCTCAACCTCAAGAGCCAGCTAACCACACACGGCAGATGCTGGTCCGTCTTGACCCAACAGTCACGGGGTCTCCTCATCTTCGTGACCAGCATCTGGACCACATGTGCGGATCTGACTTACAACTAAAATTCCTGCGGTGCGCGGGAGAGGTGCAATCTCGTCCCAAAGTAAAGGAGAAAGATTCAAAAGACTTAACTTTCCCCCAAATCCTGATTATCCTTCCAAACCAATCAACTTGAAGACACGTTTTATGAGCCAGGTATCATTTCATTCTTAAAAGCTCACTTCCATTTTTGATTGCCTGAAACATGCATGTGTTGGATAAATATTTTCTCAGAAGGCCAAGACGAGAGCACTGGGATCTTCCTGAATTTTAAATTAAGCGACTACAGTAGTTCTCAGGGGGGAAAAAAACCCACCCCCGCTGAGAAAAAGGAATGATTAAGATAAACAAGAACGCTGCTTTCATTATTATTAGATTCCTTTCTCAAAGCACATGGACTCACTCTTCTGGTGGTTATTTGGCCACTAGATAAATTAAGATCCTTTTGATCTTTTCTCTCCTTCGGTGATATAATCAATATAATCAAAGGAAAAAAGGTTTGGTTTCAGGGTTTGAGCGCGGTGTGGTTTTTTCTTTTCCTTTAAGAATGGAAAATAAAGATGTTTCATAGGGTAAACGTAACCACTTAACACCTGGCTATAGCGTTTTATCAACTCTAAACTGCTTTGACATGCTAATGTCATTCAGGCTTCACAATTCTTTGAAGCAGTGATTATCATTCCCATTGTACAGATGAGGGAGTTCAGAAGAGACAGTTACTTAAGACTTACAGCTCTTCCCTTCCCAACATAGAAGGGGAAGAGTGCAATCCACAACGTCTGGCTCTAAGTCTAGAGCTAGGATTGGAGCTAGAAGGCCTTTAACTACTGCACGTCCCACCGCCATGCGCCCAAAACCCCAGGAGAAAACTCAGGTCCAGAACAGCTGGTCATCTAAAGCAGAGACTAGCAAACGAAGACCTGGAGGACAAATCCAGCCCACTGCCTGCTTTTGTGGAATCCATGGGCTAAGACGTTTTTCACATTTTTAAGTGATTTTTTTTAAAAGAGGAAGACTATTTTATCACATGTAAAAATGACATGGAATTTGAATTTCACCGTCCATAAACAGTTCTACTGGAGCATGGCGCTCGCTTCTCTAGGGCATGGCCGATGGCTGCTTCTGGGCGACAAAAGCAAAGCTCAGCAGTGCTAACAGACTGCCTGGCCTGGGAGGTCTCAAGTATTAATAACTATTTGGTCCCTTACGTAAAGTTCGTGGACCCCTGATGTAAAGGATGCGTGTCTTTTTGCGAAGACTAGAAAGTTCATCGCATGGGTAAATTTAAAAAACCTGTCTTCCCTGACCCCAGCTGCTGGAGATGCAGGGGGTAAACCAATCCTGTCCTTCAACGAACAGTAGTTCTTCCAATTTGGGAGGGTGACGCTCCAGCCCATCTTCTCTAGGCTCTGTTCCCTTATTTTTTTATTCACAAGGCACAGTTACAATAAGCACTTAAACATTTACTATCACCACATACCAGGAACCATGCTAAGCGTTGGAGATCTCATTTCTTTTTAGGTGAGAAAACAAAGGCTTCGCAGTCAGGTAACTCGCCCAAGTTCACGGGGCTGAGGCAGACCCGTGCTCTTACCATGCCAAGTTACTTCAAAAGCAAAACTTTGAACCTCCTCCTCTGCCAGTATATCCCTCTGGAATTGTGGAGTTGGAGGCCAAACATGAAACTTCTCCTTCGATTTAGGCAGAACTGGACGAAACCAGGCAACTCATGCCCCAGGACCTGGCTACTAACCTACCTTAGTGTTCCCGCCCCCCAGACAGGCTGCCAGTCAGTGCTTACTGACAACTACTATCATTTCTGCCTCACAAGTAATACCGCCTTGATTACAACAGTACAATTCTGTACCTTTAGAAGCAAAACCAGGCCTCCAGGAGGCATGTTAGATCAGGTAGAACACAATAATAACCACCACTTTCTAAGCGTTCTCTCTGGGAACCACAGGTATGCTTTACATGTTTTTTTCATTTAAACTTCACAGCTCTATGAGGTTAGCTTTGATCCCAATTTTACAGGTGAGGACACTGAGCTTTCAACGTTAATTTGCTCAAGGTGGCAGGGTTGGATTTCAATACCTAGGTTTCCTGACTCCAAATCCAGGCTCTCAATCGCTATGCAGAACTTTCAAATATCAACTTTCAATCCTCATATATAGTCACAGTGTTGCCTACAAGTAAAGGATAAGTGAGAAAATTCACCTTGAAATATACTGACCACACTATTTACTGTCACCTCAACTCTACTAACACTTTTTTCCAAAACTAAAACTCAGAATCAAGAGTTCAATTGTGCAGGTGTGTCATTTTTCTGCAAGGTACTTAGTTCCTCCAACAGATGCTCTTTGAGGGCATGCACCATTCCCGTCCCTCATCCCTCCCTAGCTCCCGACAGAACCTCCATAGGGTAGGCATTCAATAACACACTGAATGAACACAAACTCTGTACAAAATGTGACTTATAAATGGATGCTGCCGGGAGAAGGGAAAACCTGAAGATATACAGTAAGCAGAGAAAGAACTAAATTTAGTTCATAATGCACTGGTGGTAAAAGTGTTGTCTTCAGAATTTTTTACACATGAGATACAACCTATGTATAAGGTGCTACCCTCACCCATACACTAATGGAACAAGTTGACTTATTATGTATTTATAATCACAAAAATGAATGACGAGTGAATACTCAAGCCTCAACTCTCAAAAAGTAGTCTAATGTAGAAACCAAAATCCCTCATGCTCTCACACTATGTACTTTCCCAACTGCGTGCCTTAGCCTCTACTTCTGGGCCTTTCCCAAACACAACACTTTCCTTCCTAGACGGGAAGCTTCTTGAGAACAGGGGGTGTTTTTTTTCCCTTTAGCACCCAAATGACCCAAGATAGTATCTTGAATACAGTAGGGCACAGCTAATGTGTGAAATGGTTGAACAGAATGGAACATTCTCAGGGCCAGCTAAGGTACACTGACCACGTACAATGTAAGGGCAGGCCAACAACCTTACCACTGATTCTCCAGAAGGCGGCCTCCTCCTGAGAACTTTTGCGAACACTTGCTTTTAAAACAACAGATACTTGCTTTATAAAAAAGCAACAAGAAGTTGCTAGAAGGCTATGACTGTTGGCAACAGAGCTCCATTCTGTGCCAACGGCGATAACATATCCACAAGAGAAGACCCCTCAGAAGGCTCACCTGGTCCTTATTAAGGGTTCACAGGGGCCAAGGGGCTCTACTCTTTACAGACGCTTCCTTAAGACCTAAACACCCAGGTCCCTAAACGCATCCAAAAGGTAAATCAAGAGTATGCAGAAGTTTTAGTCTCTTACGAAGACCTATTTACAAATACTTATGCGCAACAGAAGAACCATTTGTCCAAAAGAACAGAGAGCCTTCCAAGCTTCTCTACTCCCAGGAAGTCGACTTCGCAACACGTCAAGAAGTTCCATCGAGGCGCACAAAATGTGCCTCAAAACCCAAACTGATATTCGCACCACTTGAAGTCGAAGCTGGCGGACCGATCGCCCACAACTCAGAGTTCCGAGGGTGCCCTTTCTCACTCGCACCGCTGCGGCGCAAATGAATGACGGTGTATCAGCGTTAAATTTAAATTTCCTGGCTCCGGCCACAATGCTAACCTAATTAAAGCATGTGGTCAACGCGTAGCCTTCTCGGTGCGATGTTGTGCATCGCTCAGACCAGCAGCAGAGTCGGGAGACAGTTGCACCCTTCCTCTCGCCCCCCCCAAAACCGGAGGCAAACCCTCCCCAGAGCGCTCCGCCGAACGGCCAGGAAAGCGCCCCCGCGCCGCCCACGGACCCCGCCCGGCGGCGCCGCGGGCTCCGCACCCACCGCCTCGCCGCGGGCACTTTGGCTCCGTCCGAGCAAGTCGCTCGCGTCAGCGCTCCTGCCCCGCGGCCGGGACCCCCGGCCCCGCAACTCGGGCGCCGCCGCCGGGCCGGGGCGCACGCGCTTCCGTCCAGTAAACTGCGGCCGGGGGGGAGGGGGCGGCGGGCCGGCCGTCGGGCGGGGGCCGGGCGGGGCGGCGGGGCGGCGGGCCGGGGGGAGGGGAGGTACCTCGTACAGCTCCTCGGAGGCCATGGTGGGCGGTGGAGCGGGGGGCGCGGGGCAGGGCCGGCGAGACGCCGCGCAGCCGGCGGCCGACACTTTGTTTCAGTTGGGTCCCTGCGTGGCCTGCGCTTCCTGCTCCGCTCGGCTCCGGCGCCGGTCGGGCGCGGACCGGCGCTCACTCCTGCCGGTGCGGGCCGCCGGCCGGGTTGTGCGCAGGAGCAGCTGCGCAACGCGCCCTCCGCGCCGCGCTCACTCCCCGGCGGGCCGGCTCGGGCTCAGGCTCATCGCGCCGCCGCGGGGCCGGGCCGGGCTGGGGCGGGCGCGGCGGCGGTGCACGGCGGCGCGCTGGCTCCGCGGCTCCCCCTCTCCGGTGTAGTGCAAAAAGCTTCCTACTTGCGACCGAAAAACCTGCCCCGGCTACTGAGCATGCCCAGTGCGGCCGCCCGGCCCGGCCGAGCCGCGCTCCCGCGCTCCGGGTTTTCGTGCCGCCCGCGCGGGGGGGCGGGGCGGCCGGCGGGCGGGACAGCCGAGGGGAGCGGTGGGCCGCGCTCCGGGCGCGGCGGGCGGCCGCGGGGAGCCGGCCGGCAGGAAGGGGAGGAGCCTGGGCTGTGGGCGGGGCCGCGGGAGGCGGGGCCGGGGCTGTGGGCGGGGCCCGGCTCGCCCCAGTGTCCTCCGGACTTACGGCCGCGCCGCGCCGCTGCCCGCGCGCCCGCCTCGACGTGGGGACCGGGCCCGGGGCGGGAGGGCGGAGGACGGCGACGCGCACAGGGGCAGCCACCGGCAGGCCCGACGTTGGGCAGTGGGCTGCGGGGGCCGCGCCGGCCCGCGTCCGCAGCCCGCCGCCCCGACGGCAGCGATGCGCAGCCTCCCTGCGGAGCGCGCGGAGCCCCCGCCCCCGCGCGCCCGCCGCGTCGCCTGTCCGGGCCCGGCCAGCCAGCGGAGGGCCGGCGGCGTGGCCAGGTGGAGCCCCCGCCGCACCACGTGCCCGCCTCCCCCGCGGCCGGCGCCAAGACCCGGAGCCGGAGCGCGCGCCCGCGTGGGGCCCGGCGCGCTCGGCACGCGAGCTCGGCGGCAGGCCGGGGGTGGGAGCCGGGGCGGGAGCCCGGCGCAGTCGAGGGCGGCGCGAGGGCGCGGCCGCCTTCGCTCGGCCCGCAGTTTCCCCCGCGCTGGGCCTCCCTGTTCCTCTCGGAGCGTCCGCCTCCTCCGAAGAGCAGCTGGGAGGAGGGGCCGGAATCCGGGCTCCAGGGAGGTCTGGGTTCCAATGCAACGAAGCTGTCAGTGGTGGTTCTCCTTGGGGAGGAACGGCGTGGACAAGCAGGCGACCGGCCCTCCCGGGGCCACAGCGATGGTCAGGCCCTTCCTTCGCCTGGCAGGGCAGAGGGGCAATATGGGGCCGGCCCGCATGGCTAGCTCGCGGGGCACACCTGCCAGGACACTGGACGTTTACCCATCCGTGCGGAATGAGGAAGGGGCTGCCTGGCCCGACCGCCCCAAACAGCCGGCAACTCCGAACCTTCCTGCGCACAGAGCGGACCTTCTCTGCGGGGCACTGCAGAGACCCTGTCTCACGTTGTCCCCCAGCCCTAGGCCTGGAAGCCCCCGCCAAACCCTCATGTCTCCCGGAGCATCCTCCGCTGCCACCCCGTTCCTGGTGCTCCCTCTGGCTCCAATTCGAAACCGAGCCCCTAGAAACCAGGCTCCTGCCACCAGTTTTCTTCCGAAAACCCAATTCGATGGTGCCCCGTACGCACAGTTTAGTAACCACGAGGCTTTTCACCCACCCCGCTGAGCTTCCTGCCCTCTCCAGGCCCACGAACAAGCGCAACGCTTGCCCTTAAGTCACTTCAAGTCGAATCACCATTGTCTTCACGCCGGCGCTTCTGCCTGCGATTCCCTCTGCCTGGAATGCCCCCTTTCTACTCTAAACTCCTGCTCCGACGTCACCTCCAAAGCAAAGCCTCCTGACTTCCAGGGCAAAATTAGTCACTCCCTCCCCAGCCACTGAGGCGCGCTCCACTGCGGAGCTTTCCTCGGTATACTCAGTTCTCTACACTCTTCCCTCCCATTTCTACGCGATGACCTTCCCCAGATCTCGTCTTCCAATTCGACTCTCCAGCCCGCCACACCACTCTCTACCTACAAAATAAGGTTTCATTCAGTGAGTTGGAATTCCGGTGTCCACAGCAAAGCCCCTGACGCATGATATACCTCCGATTCCCAGATGCTTCGACAAGAGAATCACAAAATAAAGTCCTCACCTCCTCAACCCGTCCAGGCGCCCTCTCTGATGGCCCAGCCAGTTCTCTATGCCCTCCTCCAAACATTAGCGCTTCTTAACACATTATTTGCTGCATCTGCTTCTCGTCTCTCTGGCACACAAATTCATCAGCCTAAGTTGTAAGCTCCTTGAAGGCAAGGACGAGAAGTTTGTATAACCTACAAGTCTCAAAGCAATGACTGCTCAGTACTGCAAGTGCTCACAGGCTTGCAAGAGGTGGTTCAAAGTCACACAAGCACAATACAACATGAGTAAGAAAAAAGGGATCCTCAGTATAAAACGAACAGACACATCTCACCTAGAAACCTATATACAACCCTAGACGGATGTAAATATAAAGTCCCCACTGTTACCAAGGGGAGGGGAGGAAAACAGGAGGATGTAAAGACAACCACAGCTCTACTCAGACACTGAGCTAGTACATTGGCTATATATACAATCCTAACCTAAGGAGACTTCCCTCATTGTGGAAAAAAAGGGAGGGGGTATTACAGCATAAAAAAAGGTAACTCCAAAAAGTCAATGTACACGGACCTTTAATCCTGATGACCTGGGTTATCCATGCTGCTGTGATTAGCTGTCACCATCAGGAGGAACGGCGGGGTAGAAGTCAGCTGCGTAACAAAGCAGGGGCAAGCCATTCTCCCAAGCACAGGTCTACCTTCTCCTCCAGTGATTAGTCGGTTTCCATCTTAATTAAGAACAAGGCAGAGGAGACCTGTACTAAGGTACTCAACTAGTGACTGAGAACTTGAGGTCAGCTGTCCGCTGTGTTCCTCTCATCCCCCCTCTGCACCTAAAACACCCACTGGTTTATTTAATGCTGTTTTGCTTATGTATATACTTCACCTCGTTAGTTCGATTTGTCTTACTCTTAAGCAAATTCCACTCTCTTCCCTCACTTTTTAAATATAAACAACGTTTTATCAGTGCTCAGAAGCAAATTATGTCCAAGATTGTTTAATGGCTTTGAATTTATACCACTTTTTATGAAATAGTGAAGTTTTGCAGTAGTTACCATGACCACGTGTGTGGGTGCTGTGAAAGTACTTTGAGAATAAAAGTGCAATCACATCCCCTAAACACATCAAGGAAGACATCTTTCAGCACAACAGTTTGTACTAGTAAAATATACAAATCTTAAAGATTATAGAAATGGTTGAGAAGCAAGATGATGGACACATGCGATTAAAATACACATATACTCGTTCTAAGCTTTGGTTCTTACCTGATCTGAGTTAGTGGCGGAGACCAACGTGCACCAGTTTACTCCTTTTCCAAATGTATTTGAACGATTGGTATTCGACAATCGGTACCACTCAAGATAAGACTCTTCAGATCAGGAGTTAGAGCCATTCCACGTCTCGGCAGAACAATGACTAATATCTTAAATTAAAGGTTCTTTCCTTTCCCCACTCAACAGCCCAACCAATCACTTCTTCAATGTTCCCAAGAATCTGCATTTCATCTACATTTGAATCCCAAGGCTCCTGAAAGGAGATGGGGGATGGGACTGGAAAGACAAAAGAAACGGAAAATCTAGCAACTCCTGCTCGCAGAGTCAAAGGCATTTTAAGGTTGGGTGACTGTGGAAAAGGGCCGATAACAATCCCCTCCAGCAGTTCTGCGCCCCAAAGCGTAATCTGTCTTGGCTACCTCCACCAAAACCTAAAATTTAACTGCAGTTTTTATCAAGAAGTAACCCGTTTGTTTCTTTGTGCACACTTGAGGCCAAAGAAAAGTTAAATACCATTCTTGTTATAGAGCGGTCACTTCATAAATCTTGGGGAAATTGCTATCTTAATCACTTACTCAAAAGAAAGGAAGAAAACTTCAGGCGTGACAAAGCAAAAGAGAGAAGCACAGAAAGCCAGTCGTAAGGTGAATTCGGGTGCTAGGCCCTTCTCCAAATTAGGAGCCAAACAGTTCTTCCTTCCCTGAAAGCTTGAATTGGATACCAATACCCCCTTCTTTTCAAGACAACCAACAACCTCTGATTCATTTCAGCTGCTGCTTCCTTCCCTGGCCAAATCGTCAATTTCCCCATTTCAACCGCAACCTCTCCCTGCCTGCATCCATCTTGGTCCCAGGTATTATTCTCTCTTTTGTGTGGAAGCAAGTACCTAATCCAGCTGCCACACTGCTGTTTCCTGGCCAAACACTATGACGATTTAACCTCTTTGCCCGAGTGATAGCAGTTCTGAGACTTCTTCACATTCGAGTTCACCAATTTCCTCTTAGGCTGAGGGAGGTTCCACCACTGGCAAAACCTCATCAATTTACAATTAAGGATAATTTTCTTTCTCAACTAGATTTAGTGTTTAACTGCAACTCCTTTTTCTCTTTAGCTGACGGTGATTCTACCCAAAGAATCCTTGTAATATGTCTCTGTTGTACCTTCCTTTGACAGAAACAATCAAGACTAATGAAATTTTTCATTTGTAACTTTATACATTGTTCCACCTTCTGGAAGGAGAAAAATAACCAAAATTCATAAAGAGTAAATAGCCTTGAGACACTGCCATGACAGTCGGTTGACTTTATACCAGGGCAGTAACTACTTCATTGTGGATTCCTGAAAAAAACATCAGATGTAAATGTCCCTTGAATTACTGTAATGGGTCATTATGTGTGTCACTCGAGTGAGACCATCCCAGTAACCTCATTACCTTCTGGACTTTTCTAGAGAGAAAGAGATTATCAATCAGAGCAAGTGGGCAGGAGATGAGAGCAGACATTCTGGCTGGTAGCACCAGGTGCACAGAAATCAATGGAACCCAGAATATGCCCAGGAGCACAGCAGGTGGAGGTTAAAACCTAAAGCAAAGAATAAATGAATCTGAAAATAAAGCTTGAACCACACCAGCATATGGAAACAGGTACTGGGGCTTGATTGTTTTCAATCGCTAGTATTGCTCAGTGCAGAGGTTCTCAAGTTGTGGCCCCCAGACCAGTAGCAACAGCTTCACCTTGAAACTTATTAGGAGCACAAATTCTCTACCCCCACCCACCTACTAGCGCCCAACAGTCTGTTTAACAAGTTCACCAGGTGATTCTGATGCACACTGAAGTTTGAGAAGCACAGGTTTAGAAGAGTTTTGTTTCTTTGTGGTGGTGGTTTATTTTTTTAATTGAGTTACAGATTTCAAACCAGTAGTGGATCTTTACATTATTTTAGTAGCTCTTGATTAGCATTTTTTAAGTGAGACAGGGTGGAATGGATAGAATGGAATGAACTTGGGAAAAAAATCAGAGTGCCTCCATCACTCCACTAGCATGGAACTACTGCTTCCATTAAATACACACATATTTTTTAATATATATATATGTATATACATACACACACATGCATATATATACACACACACATACATACACATGCATATTATTATACACTAGGTCGTAATGTAAAAGACATTTCTTACATTTTGATCAAGACCAAAAAATTTGAAAACCACTGATTGGGAGATGGGTAACAAACCCCTGCAAAGTTGGATTGCTAATTATATATGAATGGTATTGCCAAAGTGCTCTGAAACCATTTTCTTAAATGGCTTAATGATCCTTTTTTTTGCAGTACAAACTATTTCTCCATAAATGCTACAAACGTGTTTAGACCGGGCTCCTTTCTGAATTATCACATATTCTAGATTAATCTATTTTGAACCAAAGAGGATTTATAGTATATATTTTAGACCTTTTCTTTCCGAAGAATGTAAAAGCTTTTCCAAAGAATATCTGTAACTGACTGTGCAAAGGGAATGCAGTTTAATTTGGTAAACAGCAACATTTAAAAAATGAATAAACAAATAAAAAGTACTTGCCCTGTGCCAGGAACTGTTATAAGCACTTTACAAATATTAGCCTCTTTAATTCAACAGCACCTAATAAAAATTATAGCTAACATTTACAAAGAACCCTCAGTAATCACATCTATCCATAAATCACCTTTTGGAATAGGCACAATGATTGTCCCACTCCTAGTAAGTGGGGACGCTAAAATTTACACTCAGGTCCGGGTAACTCTAGGGTCTGAGCTCTGAACTATTGTTATAGTCCTTCATTCATTCGTTCATTCAATAAATATTTATTGACCACTTATTGTGTGCCAGGCTCCTTGCTAATTAATGTATATACAATCATCCCTGGTCTCAGGCAGCTAATAATCTATTGCAATAGACAGGCATTAAATTATCAGGTAAAAAGTCACAGTTATAAGTCAAATCAAGGAAAATTGCAGGCAGCTGTGAGCACATGTGACCTGGCCATGAGTCTGATCTGCTGCTTCCCCAAAGACAGTGTCCATCACCCCATGGACACTCTAGACATGCTTGGGCACTAGCAGAGCAGGATCATTGAAAAATTATTTTCAAATAATTCAATATCCAAAAAAAACACATCGAAATAGCCATCATGGGAGAAAGCAACATTTTGACTTCCCTGCAATTGCTTTATAGTTTAGCATTTAAAAAATGAAATATTAGACATTCTAAATGATATCAAGAATAATAAAACAAAAGCCTGTGTACCCACTCCCCAGCTTAAGAATATTTCCATACGCTAGCCAATACTTGAAGACACTGGAATAATTTATGGAAGGTGGGGAAGATACCATATTCTGTTAGTATTTAGGGCTTGTTTAGTTGTTGCTTTTTATAATGAATTTAGATTTACAGAAAAATCGCAAAGATAGTATAGAGATGCCCATATATCCCTCAGAATTTCCCCTAGTATTAATGCCTCACGTTAGTATGGTACACTTGTCACAATTAATGAGCCAACACGGATACATTATTATTAACTAGTCTTCATTTCGATCTCCTTAGTTTTTACCTAATGTCCATTTTCTGTTCCAGGATCTCATTCAGGACACTGCGTTACATTTAGTGATTATATTCCCTTAGGTTCCTCTCCGCTGTGACAATTTCTCAGATTTTCCTTGTTTTTGATGACCTTGGTAGTTTTGAAGAGTATTGGTGGGAGATTTTGTAGAATGTCCCTCAAATGGGATTTGTCTGTGGTTCTTCTCACCATTAGTTTGGAGAGGAAGACCGCAGAAGTAAAGCGCCTTTCTCATCACATCAAAGGTACTGACTACCCACATGGCTGTCACTGCTAATGCTAACCTTGAAGGCCTGGCTGAAGGAGCACTTGGCAGGCTTCTCCACTGAAGTCACTACCCCCAGACCGCCCTTTCTATTCTAGACTGTTTGGGAAGTTGTGTTGGGCAAAACACACTTAAGGTGTGAGGACCTGTACTCCTGCTCTTTGAGGACAGAGTATCTACAAAAATTGTTTGGAATTTTGCACAGATCTCTCTCTTCTCCCACACTTATTAATTATTCAATCATTTCTATTAATATGAACTCACAGATATTTATCTTGTATTTCGGATTATAATCCTTGCTTCTTTACTTATTGTGTTACTCTGATTGTTCCAGCTTTGGCCACTGGGAGCTCTTTTGGGCTCCTGTACCTGAGCATTGTGGGGGGCGGGTGGGGCGGATGTGTATGTGTGTGTGTGAGTACTTCTTTACTTTCTGACATTATTAGCTGCTCCAGGCTCATCTTGTATACGTTCTGCCCCAGTTCTAGAACCAGCCAGGTCTCCAAGTAGCCCTGCCTCCTCTTATTTAAAAATCATATTAAAAGCGAGTTCTGGGTACTAGTTGTGCTTGTTGTTACTGGGACTTCTTCGGTTTTTGATTAGGTCGTAACTAAGCTAGTGAGCTAAAATCTAAAGGATGAACTAGGTAAGAGGATGATGGAGATGGTCCCAGGCTGAGGGAAGAATGTGTGCAAAGCCCTAGATGTGGAAGGAGCACATCTCTGAGAACCTGAAAGGAGCTAGTGGGGCTGGAATGCAGAGAACAGGAAGAGGGACATAAAATGGAATTAGGAGACAGGCAAGTCTGGTGGGTCATGAAAATGTCCTGGGTTTCTTGAGCAATGATCTGATCTGTATTTTCAAAAAGCTTGACTCTATGAAGAACAGATGGTTGGGGCAAAGTAGTCAGGGAATTATTACACTATTGCCTTAACTTCAATGCTTATTTTTTAGATATCAGAATATTTCCAAATAAATATTTGGTGCATACTTTGCTGACGTCAAGCATACTCAGCATGCCCGTGAGGTGATGGACAACGCCTTTAGGACCTCCAATGCAACCCTGAGTAGAAGTGGTGATAGTGGACATCTTTTCTTGATTTTAATTACAAAAGGAAACGTTCACTATTAAGAATGCTATTTGCTAAAGAAATTTTATAGGCATCTTTAATCTTTAATCAGATTAGGGAAATTCCTTTCTAATACTAATTTTCTAAACTTTTAAAATTAAATTGTGAATGGATATTGAATTTTGTCATCTATTGAAGTGACCATATGATTTCATTCCTTCATTTTGTAAATATGTTGGCTTACATTCATTATTTTAATTTTAAATCAATCTTCCCTTTCTGGAATAAACCAAAATTTTGGTTTGGTTGCATTGTGCTCTTTATAAATTGCTAAATTTGTTATGCTAATAATGTGTTTAGGATTTTGAATCTATGTTCATGAGAAAGATTGGCCTGAAATTGTCTTTTCACATGTTCTTGTCAGGTTTTGATATCCAGGTTATACATATCTCATAAGAGGAGCTGGCATACACTTTCTCCTTTCCAATTTTTAGTTTGTGTATAAATGCCATTATTTCTTCCTTTATTATCTGTATGTATTTGCTTGTAAAGTCATCTGGTCCTGGAGCATTCTTGTTGAAAGGCTTTAAGCTATAGATTCAAATTGATTAATGAAGGAATATTCAGGTTTTCTATTTCTTCCTATGTCAATTTATCCATTTTATTGAAATTTTCAAATTTAATGGAACAAAGTTGTTCAGAAAATTTTAATATTGGTAGGGTCTGTAGTAGTGCCCCATTTTTCATGTTTCAAATTTTGTGTGACTTCTCTCCTTTTATCAGCCTTGCCAGGGCTATATTAATTTATTAGTCTTTTGAAAATACCAACTTTGGACTTTGTTGATTCTCTGTTTTGGAAATGTCTACTCTATTTCATTATGCTCTTACATTATTATCTCCTTTTCACTTTGGGTTTTATTTGTTGTTATTTTTCTAATTTCTTTAAATGCCTCTGTTCATCGACTTTTAGTCTTTCCAAATGTATATATTTAAACCTATAAATTCCTCTGCATCCCAAAAGTCTTGGTATTTTACATTTTCATTATCATCTAGTTCAAAATAAATTTCCATTTCCATTGTGGTTTCTTCTTTGACATATGAATTATTAGAAGCATGTTTTTAATCTCAAACTATAGAATTTTTCTACTCTTTTTGTTGTTTTTATTTGATTTCTGGTTTAATGGCATTGTAGTCAAAGAATATAATCTGTAGAATTTCAATCCTTTGAAATTTGTTGAGACTTATGTCCCAAACATGCTCAAATTTTATTAATATTCTATATGGTACTTCAAAAGATTGTGTATTTTGCAGATTGTGTATATGCAGTGTTATTTATATATATAATTTATATTATATGATTTATTATATGAATCATATACTAATATATAAATTATATTTTATCTTAATTATAAACAATAAATTTGGATATATTAATATGTTATAATAAAGTTTATATATAAATATATATTCAAGTTTAGTATTTATGTTATTCAAATCATCTCTCAGGATAGGTGTGTTAAAATTTCCCAATATGATTGTGAATTTGTTTATGTCTTTTTAGTCTAGTTAGTTTATGCTTTACATGTTTCAAAGCTATTTATTAGGTACATACAAGTTTAAAGTGTTATATCTACCAGCTAAATGAAGCATTTTGTCATTATAAAGATACTAATCATGCTTTTGACTTTACATCTACTTTGGCTGGTATTAAGATACCTATAACCAACTTTTAAAAAATTTATGTTTGTATGATAGATAAATCTTTCTCCATCTTTGTATTTTTAAACTTTCTCGATCCTTATGTTTTAAATATGTCTCTTATAAGTAGCAATTTTGTCTTTAAATTCAGTATGACAATCTTTGTCTTTTAATTGGGGTATTTAGTCCATTTACATTTACGGTAATTAATAATATGTGTAGTTTTGATTCTACCATATTATTTAGTTTCTCTATTTATCCTGCCTATTCTATGTTTTTTTTTCATTGATTTGTTTCAGATTGAGAACTTTAAAAATAATTATTCTATCTTTTTTCTCTTTCTTACCTTGCAAGTCATATGTCCTTTTACAAATTATATAGTGGTAACCCTAGAAATTATAACATATGTCTTTCTCTTAAATAAGTGTAATATTAATAATTTTAGTTTTTTCCTGGACAACACAATAACCTAAGAAAACTTTACACATTTATTCCATGACCTACTGAGCCATGTCCCAATACTATTTATTCCATGTTAATCCTTATTGTTGTTTTATATCTTAATTCTCTATCTTACATGCCAAAAGTCATTATAATTATTGATTTATATAGCCAACATTTATTTAGATTCACCCAACATATTTAACCTTTTTTATTGCCCTTCATTTTTTACTGTATTTCTAATCTTCTGTCTGGAATCATTTTCCTTCTGCTTGAAGAACAATTAATATTTTATTTATTGAAGACTGCTGCTGATGAATTCTCTCATTTTTGTTTGTCTGAAAATGTCTATTTTACCTTTTTATGGAAGGCTATGTCACTTAGTATAGAATTCCAGGTTGGCAATTTTCTTTTTAATTAAATCATCAAGCTTTCCCCACAGCATTATTAAGATATAATTGACAGGGACTTACCTGGTGGTCCAGTGGTTAACACTCCATGCTCCCAATGCAGGGGGCCCGGGTCTGATCCCTGGTCAGGGAACTAGATCCCACACGCTGCAGCTAAAGATCCCACATGCGGCAACTAAAAGATCCGGCATGCTGCAACTAAAGATCCCGGACGTGGCGATGGAGATCCTGCGTGCCACAACTAAGACCCGGTGCAGCCAAATAAATCAATAAAATAAACAAATATTTTTTAAAAAGATATAATTGACATATAATATTGTATAGATTTAAGGTGTACGACGTGGTGATTTGATACATACATATTGCAAAGTGATTACCACTATAAGGTTAGTTGACCCCTCCGTCGCCTCTCATAAATACAATTTTTTTGTGTTTAGAACATTTAAGATCTACTCTTAGCAACTTTAAGGTATATATTACAGTATTGTTAACTACAGTTGCCATGCTGTATATTAAAGCCCCAGAACTTATTCCTCTTATAACTGGAAATTTAAATCATTAAGATTAATTGGTTCTGGTGAGGTCCCAGTTTAGGTTGAAAAGGAAAGAGTACAAACACTTGGCCATTCATCAATATATGAGGTTCATAAATCATATGTGTTAGGCATGTATAAGCCTAATGTCTGTAATTCATGTGTATCAGTATTAAGAATATACAAAATATAAACTGGTCTAACTATTGTTATAGAGTTGAGCTCTTTAGAAGACTTAATTCATCCGAAGCATTAGGATGTATAATTAGTATATCAATTGTCTCAAATGCTTCCCTTCCTGTCAGCCTTCTTCTTGGTCCCTTTATGCTAATTTCCCCATAGCTCAGGTTTGGATTTTTCACGCTGAATAGATCAGTTTCACATATGCTTTCCTCTATGCTGGAAATGGGTGGGCTGTCCCCTACTTTCCTGAGTCTTCTTTTTCTTTCCCTATTCATTGCCAGCTCCATGAATATTTCCCTAAATGAAGGAAGCTTTTTTCTGACCGATCTGTAAAGAACCAACGCCATCCGCATTTAGCACTAAACCCACCAACACTGCACAGCATAAACATTTATTCTTGGGTAGGTTTACTACTTGGATCATCATCTTTTCTCTTTAAATTGCCATGCTGTTTTTTGTCTTTGTCCTTGCGTATGTTTGATGCATCTCTACTCTCTGCTTTAGAGAAAGAGAGAGAGAGAGCTCCAAAAGAAACTAGCCAACAACACTGTGAACCCATGAGCTCCCGCTATATAGGGCTCAGAGATGATGGTGAGGTTAAAATACCATCAACTCTACCAGCACATTCTCTCTGTTTTTTAAAATTTCAGCTCTACTGAGTTATAACTGACAAAATTGTAAGATATTTAAAGTGTGTATCACATGATTCGATATATTGATACATACACATTATGAAAGGATTTTTCTTCAACTAGTGAACACATCCATCACTTCACGTATTTTCTAATTCTCCTCTCCCCTCCCCCTCTCCCTTCTTCTTCTTCTTCTACTTCCTCGTCTCTCCTTCTTCTCCTTCTTCTTTGTGAGACCATTTAGTTTCTACTCATTTAGCAAATTTCAATTACACAATACAGAGTTAGCAACTATAGTCACCATGTTTTACATTAGATCCTCAGACCTTATTCATCTTACGTGGAAAGTTTGTTCTGCCAGTGCTTCCTTACAATAACCTTTCATGGAGCACGTAGCAGGGGGTATTCCTTCTTGAGTATAGAGGATATAAGGTATCCAGCTGAGGTCATTTCCTGTAGATAAAAGATTGTTTCAACGCCAGGTTGACTAACTTCAGCAGAAGAAGCAACAGATTTGCTTCTGGGAATAGAGGTAAAATGAAACCAATCTATTCAAGGAAAGTTATTGTCAAAGTCTTAGAATTTCTAAAAGAAAAAGAGCAATGCATTCTTTTAGTTTAAGCACTAGGATATACAAAGTTACTAAAAAGCTGAGAACAATTTTAATGTCTAATATGTAAGCATGACTAAATAAATTGTGGTACCTTTACATAATAAAATATTATGTGCCCCTTAAAAATAAGATTTTTTAAAAAGATTGGGAAATGCATATGTCTTAATAGTAAGCAAAAGAACCTGAACACAATGCATAAAATATATCTGCAAGGATGCAAATATCAAAAATTTAAAAAACTGGAAATATTAATTTTTGTTAAGGAGGAGAACAGGGTGATGGAGGGACAGAGGTCAAAGAAGACTCTTCACTCAGCTCTAAATTATGTGAATGTATCACTTACTTCTTAAAAATTAAAATGAGTAAAATGAAGAACCAGGAAATATAAAGCCAATGCAATATAATTTCAACTATGCAAAGATGGACATAGAAAAATATCTAGCAGGAATTATACTAAAATATCAATATGATTCTCTCTGGAATTACAGGGTTTTATGTCTGTATTTTCTAGAGATTTTGGTTTAAAATGTTATTTTTAATGAAAATAAATTTTGTTGGAAAATATGAAAAATTTTAAATGTAGGAAACCTATTTTAAAAATCTTTTTAAGAACTATAGCTTGGGACTTCCCCGGTGGTCCAGTGGTAAGACTCTGCACTCCCAATGCAGGGGGCCTGGGTTCGACTCCTGGTTGGGGAATTAAGATCCCACATGCCACGGGACAACTAAGCCCGCGCTCTGCAACTACTGAGCCCAAGTGCTCTGCAGGCCACGCGTGACACAGCTAGAGAGCCCGTGCACTGCAATTAAGACCCAATGCAGCCAAAAAAAAAAAAAGTTTTCCTTATTTTGTTGCAGAGCTGTGCTTGGGAATCATTGGTTTAGATGAGGATCATTTCAACTCTAAAATTGTATGATTCTAAGTATAGAAATAGGCAACAAACTTAAATAGTCTGAACTTATAGTCTATACATTTATTCATGTCAATCAGTTATGGATACGGTGGTGGTCCAAACCAGTCATTTATGCTCACGTAGAGCTCACAAAGATGGTGACTCTCTTCAGTTATCAAATAAGCATCGTAGTTTCATTTTTCAGTACACACTGATGCCACTTATTGGCCTTCATGCTCTGTATGTCACTGAAAAACATGATAAGCTATGAGGCAGACAAAAGTAACTCCATTTTATCAAAGAATTTGAAAGTGAATTCACACAGTTGATTGGACTGGAAATCAGGTATTCTTAACTGCAAAATCCATGATCTTTTCATTTCCTTTATCAGAGTAATTTGCTTCCTTTTAATATTATATTGTTTGTAGATGATTTACATGATAACTCATTCCAAACCTCTGAGGGACATAAAAGATGTTTGAAATCAATCCTTGCCCTCCAGGAATTTAAAATCCGGCCAAGGAGGCAAGACACACACACACACACACACACACACACACACACACACACACACACACACACACAGGAATTTTCCTTACAACAAAGGCAACATACAATTGAGCTGAATGGGTAATGCGAATAATAAACACAGTAGTTGAACTTTAGAGGAAGGTAAAAACCACAGAACCAAATCAGAAGCTTGAGTTGGGCATTTCAAGGGCAAGAGGTGGGAGAAAATATTATTTCAAGCAAGGAAAGACTATGAACAAATGCTTCGAAGGAAAGTAAAATGCCTTTTCCAGGGAGCACGAAGACGGCTGGGCTGCCCGGGCTGATAAAATTGGACAAATAGGTTGGGGTCGAATCGTGGAAGCTTAGACCGTTAGGCTAACGACCTGAAGACCGTGTGGTCAGCTAAAGGACAGGCAAGTGGTGCTCTCTGGAAGGTTCATCAGTGGTGATTCCGGGAAGGAGGGCGTGCACAGAAGTTAGAGGCAGGGAGAGAGCAGACAGTGGTTTTCTGGAGACTCTAATGAGTGTGTGAACTAGAGGAAGGAAGAAAGGAAAATTAGGAAGAAGCAACATTATAGGACCTGGTGATGGATTCAGTATGAAGGGTAATGAGGAGGGAGGACAAAACAGGTACCCAAAGTTGTAAGCTTCCATATTTAGTAGGAGAATTGTGGTACCATAGGCAAAAATAGGGACAGAGCAAAAGTTTGTTTGGGAGAAAATAAAGAAAATTTAACTTTAGGTATAAGGTTTGGAAGGCAGCTTAGCCTGACAGGCGTGAGTTCACATTTTATTATTGTAATGTTGAAAAAAGCCCCGCTGAAGTCAGGGCAAGTTTCAGTGCCCCCTCATTCCTAGTTTCCTAATATGTAAAATGAAGGTGGGAAAACCCACCTATAGGATGGTTCAGAGGGTTAAAAATGAGACCTGTCTTCAAAGAACCTGTTGTAGCCTGCAGTGTATATAATCAATAAAATGACTTTTTTGTTGTTGTTGAGCCTTATTATAGTGCTAATGAATAAAGTTGACAGTAATTATTAATGGCTGACATGACGGATTGGATGTGTCAGTGGAAGTATCCGGTAGGTCATCTGTGTGGAGAGGTTGGAACTAAACGCATATTCAGACTAGAGAGTCATCTGTTAAAAGTGATAGTTGACGCTTGAAGGAGGATTAGTTAACCTAGCAAGGGAGAAGGGAGAAGTGGCCTGAGTGCTGAACTTGGGAAATGCCCAGAGTCAGAGGCAGTGAGGGGGAAGAGAAAACCTTTGTTAAGACAAAGGCTTAATCAGAGAGGGAGTGAGGGAAGAAAGAAGTTGCAATATTACAGCATTCAAGAGAGGGGTGACTTCAACAAAGTCGTTGTGAACATTTCCAAATGTCGCTGAAAAGGCAAGTAAATATGGCTTAAATTTTGGGGCCATTTCAAGAATTGGCATGACTGTCAAGATCATACATGTTATATACGGCAAAGAATCTGAAGAAGCATGGATATATGTCTATGTATAACGGAGTCACTTTCCTGTACACCTGAAACTAACACAACATTGTAAATCAGCTGTACTCCAATATAAAATTAAAATTAAATTAAAAAATAAAAAACGTGTGTGTTAAATTTTAGGCATAACCACTAATATAGTGGAAATAAAATATATTATTTCTAACTCAGTGATGAATCAAAAGAGAATAAAGATCAAATAATCTAACAGAAGATGGAAGAAAGGAGGGGCAAGTAAAAATGATGGCAAATAGAATAAAAAGAAGATCATACATGTTACAAACGATTTGAATAATATATTTTTCAAGAGTACATATTTATCACCTTCAAGGATAGACTTTCTAATTAGAGTAATCAGATATTAATTGAAAAAACAGGAAGGGTTTGGGCTTCCCTGGTGATGCAGTGGTTGAGAGTCCGCCTGCTGATGCAGGGGACACGGGTTCGTGCCCCGGTCCGGGAAGATCCCACATGCCGCGGAGCGGCTGGGCCCGTGAGCCATGGCCGCTGAGCCTGCGCGTCCGGAGCCTGTGCTCCGCAGCGGGAGAGGCCACAGCAGTGAGAGGCCCGCGTACCGCAAAAAAAAAAAAAAAAAGGAAGGGTTTGTAATCAGCGTATTAAAGTACTAGCCAAAACAGTGCTGTTTATGAAGGTAATCTAATGACACTGTAATAAACACATAAGGATAAAAATTGTTGGGAAATAACTCTTTAATATTCAGCTACTCCTTCTCACAAATTACACTCTTCATTTGTTTAATATACCCAGAGAACAAAGAGGCGACTTCAACCGTTCTTTGTCCAAATTGTCACAAATTCCAAATGATACAGTCAGACTGATTGGGATTTTACTGTTTTGCCTGTTGATGAGTCCAAGAGCTAAATGTCAAAGATCAAGTGCCTTATCTACCCTTCAATATCTGTCTATAAGTTTAAGAGACCTCATGGAGCTAAATACACCTTCCGAAGTGAAGACCTGTCAACGTTGTGGACTTAGAAATATGATTGGTTTACATTCCTGGTGCCCATATGTCTCAGAAATATCACAGCTGGGCATCCTCCTCAAAGCCCAGCTGCTACAAGTACTTGGCGTAAAGACTTTGAGTAGCGGCTTCACGGACAAATGATGCCAGGGACTCCATTCAATTCAGCTGAAATTTATGAAGTTAATACAATTGATTTATAAAAACGAGTTGATTTACAAAACAGGCAATACAAAGAGGTAGAAGAAACTGTCAGAGGGAAAAAGGGGTAAGAAGAGACAGCAAGGATAAGATTAGTACAGAGTACTATATTCCATTTGCTGAGCAAACGTGGCTCAAGTCTCCCAGTGGCCAGAGCAAACAGGAAAGAGGAAACCTTCCAGTTAGCAGGCTAGTGCTGTTGTTCAGAAGATTAAACGGTTGTTTAGTAAAAGTCACAGTTCCCCTGTACCCCCAGGGGAAGTTCTCCTGTGGGTCCTCATAAAGAGGGATCTGGCGACATAGCAGATTGGGCTACCAATAAAATCCCTAAGTTAAAGGTAATGACACATTTCCTAGGGTTGGGTCTGATAGCACCCCTTTCTGTACGTACAGCTTAGTCAAGTCCATTCTGCAAGGAGGCGAATACTTGTGATGTAAACACACAGTGCTGTGATGCCCAGATTTCATCCAAAGTTAAAGTTTAGGGTACGCAGCAGAATGGATAATTTGCATACCCTTCAGGGAATTCTCACAAACGTTATTTCTCAAAAAATCAGTGTTTGCTAGAGGACTGGCCAGCAGAGAGCTCAAGGTTGCATTCTCCAGTGAGAGCCCGGAGCGCAGGTCTTCTATATGAGAGGGGAGGCATGCGTGCCTGGACCACTGAAGACCGAAGGGAAGGACAAGCTTCTCTCACGAAGGTGACCTAGTCCAGCTGGGCTCGCAGACGGGCAGCACATGGTCTAGTGACTGTGGACAAGTCACCATCTGACTCCTTTGAACCTGTTTTCTCAGTTTAAAATAATAATGATCTTTAAACATATACATTCTTTTGGTTTACACTCATGTAGGCCAGACCTATAAGGGTTTTCAAATACTGTCTCTCATTTTGTCTGATTTGGTCCTTACTGCAATATGATGAGACAGGGCGGGATTAATCCTCACTTTATAGACAGTGGCCAAAAAAGGAAGAGGGGACATCTAAGGGTCTCTTTGAGGGCTAAGATTCCACGATTTTCACTATGAAACATCTCATCTCTCTGGTCTTCCAGGATCACAGCCTCGATTGTTGTAGCGGTCACCTGTGCTTCTTGGAACAGGAACCCCTAGGAGGCAGGGTCATGGCATTTGTTAGGAGAGCACCACGCAGGTGCTGAATATTATCCTGAGCTCAGCCCACACTGTGCACTTAAATCTTCCCGGTTCTGATGCTTCCTCCCCGAAGTTAGGATGAAAGCCTGTTGTCCGGACATGTAAATGTTTAAAGTTGTCATGCCAGCAGGCAAAAGAGACTCTGAACGCCTCACAGCTTTAAAGAGCTGTGCAGACCTGTGTTTGGAGGCACTTAGGAACCCCGCATTGCCTTTCATGACATTCACCTTGGGAAGGATGGTCTGCTGACGTCTATCCTCTTGGTTCCCAGCCTCGGGGACAGTCATGGGGCGTTAGCGGATGTCTCAGGACCCCCCTCCCCCCTCCCCTGAGGATATTAACACGGGGGAGAGGCTGCCAGGAAGCCCAGCATCCCGTCTAATTGCCCCCACACGTCATTGTGCTTTCATTCTGCAGGGGATTCGTCAGGTCACGGGTGCAATAGCACATGCTGGGGCCTGGAGGAGCTGTTTAATGGCCGCAGAAATAGAGATGCCAGGCGGGCCGGCGGGCCGCTGTGGCCTTGCCCGGCGTTAGCAAATTCGTACCGGCCGAGGCAGCCAAACGGTCGCAGGAAACCTGGGCGGGGCACCCCCATAGCGTGTTTACAGTCCTGCAACTTGGAAGAGATAGAGACTTTTGTTCAGCATCTACAATGAATGAAAGTGGAGATTTCCTGGATTAATTTGCATTTCCAAGTATGGTTTCTTCTTCTGTCATTTTGTTGTTTTTCCTGCCCACTGGGAGAAGTTTTAAAACCAAAACTGGTTGGATAGAGTTAAAAGCTGGTCTGTACCAGAAAGGAGCCGCTTATCGTGTGAATTTGAGTTTATTTTCTATCCTCGCCCCTGAGTGGAGAGTGCATTTTGTGGGACTATCGGGGTATTTCGTCCCCATTTTCGCTGATCTCTTGGTAAACAACAGTCATCGTCTTTATCATCATTACAGTTCTAGATGTTGCAATGGCCTAAAAGCCAAAGGAAGCAACACTCTGAATACATTTTAAAAAGGGGAGGAAGAGCAAAATAGGAAAAGTATATTTAAGTGTTTAAATAAATGTTGCTCTTTTGGAAGAAGTAGCGTGGCATGGAACAATGCTTCGCTTCCCAAACTTGGATGTGTCTGCAAAGCACCCGAGGACCTCATTAACAGGCAGATTCTGACTCTGTAGGTCTGGAATGGGGCCTGAGAGCCTGTGTTCCTAGCGCATTCCCAAGTGATGCAGACACTGCTGGTCTGTGGACTTCACTTTATATAGGAAGTATAAACCGACCCTTCTTAGCAACATTTCTAGCTTTTAAAAGAATTTCTGGATTACCCTCATCAGATCATTAAAAGAGATATTTTGCTCAAAACCACATATCTGTCATTAAAAACTCTAGAAGGACATGTCTGATTTGTGTGTGTGTAAGATAGCAAACTCATCTCTACAAACTTAAAACATGTACAGAATCTTTTAAAAATTATTTCTCTAGCCTGTATCATTTACACACACTTTTCGTACCCATTTAATATTATTAATCATACTTATTAATTTAAGAAGGGTAAGTAGTCGCTACCTAATTAGAAATGAGAACACAACTGTTCCAAATTGCGGGGAGTGGCATATGCAAAGGGCCAGAGGCTCCCCCCATAGAGAATTTGTTCTCTCAAATGAACTCCCTTATACCTACCTTGACCATACGGTCTAGTTGGTTCCTGCTCTCTCAGTTTATCTTCAAAAGTCACAGAATCACTCTCGATAGAGCCCATACTGCTTGTATAGTCATCTGGCATTTAACACGTTGCTGTCCTGGGTTGCTAAGTATTTCTGCTGTGTCCATGTCTTAGGTGTCCAATGAAATTATAATTTATTTTAGAGTATCAATAATCTCATCCATTCAGTTGATCAGTATGTATGGAGTGTTCTTGAAAACAACCTGAAGGTATTGTCCATATGCAATTGCAAGTTGGCGTCCGAGTGCTTAAAATCAGAAAACACAAGTCTGTTCAATGATATCTGGGTAGCAGTGGCGGCCCTGGTAGAACAGATGTATCCATGCATCCACTCACCCACACATCCACTCATCCACCAACCACCCATGCCTCCATTCACCCACTCACCCACCCGCCCACCTGTCCATCCACCCTTCCACCCACCCACCCATCTATCCATCTGTCTGTCCATCCATCCAAAAAGAACCGTATTGAGAACCACTCTGTGCCAGGCTTCGGACTAGGTCCTAGAAGTACAACAGCAATCAAAGCACAGCTCCTGCCTCCCAGGCTTCTTGTTCCTTCACACAGAAATGTTTATTGACTTATTTTTTTAGATAAACTTTTTTTTTTTTTCAGTTCTGTTTGGAGAAATGGGAACAGGAAATGAGTATCTACTGTGAATGAGCGCAGATCTGGAAATACAGAGACCATGAATCTGGCTCAGGCTCCAGAATGACAGAACAGTGTGCCGACAAGGAAGTCACTCCATCCTCTGCCTCAGTTTCCTCTTCTGTAAGATGAAGGCGCTTCACGATTGCTAGGATTCCTTCTAGTCTTACAATTCTGTTACAGGATAAGACGTTTTCTCCTCTCCCACTAAAGGTTTCTGGGAAGAGGATTTTAGGAAAGTTTTGAATAGCAGAGGGAATAAAATTGTAGAGCCCTCGGGGATGGTTAATTACTTAGTTTTTGCACATTTTCCTTTTTTATCTTTCTCAACTCTGTCATCAGTTTTACAGTTTACCAAGATTTCCATTTTTGTTTCATGAAAATTTGTTTTTCATTTCTTTGACATCAATCTCTCTGTCCAACCACATACTTTTTCCTTTCCTGGTTCCCCCGTCCCGTGTCTCTCTGTCCTCTTGGCTTTCTTCCCTCACGTCTCGCAATGCCATCAGACCTCAGTTTTGCTCCCATCTCAATTCTCGCTTTCTGTTTACTCAGAGTTCTCTTTCTCATGCGCCGTGGGAAGCCAAGTAGACATTTGCTACACAACCTGTGTTATTTATACACATTCCTTATGTCTTTTCTCAGGAGAAGGTGGAGCGGCAGGAACCTTACATCTCTCGGAAAAGCTGCCCAGGTGACCTGGTGTGTCAAGAAGTTACCTGACCCGCCCCGTGAATGGCATATATCTCTGCAGATTTGCTTAACAGATACTGATTAAACATCTGCTGTACACAGCATTGTGTCAACGCACAGGAACAGGGAATCAAAAGAAGGGTAAGATATATTTCTCTTCTTGGAACTTAAAAAAAAAGAATTAGGATGCAGTGTGACATGCCATACTGCTGTGGGAACATGAGGTAAGAGCCTCTAATGATTCCTGGGGGAAAGCTCCTCTGGGGTGATACATCTGACTTCCCAATCACAGTGGCTTCTTCTCTACCAGCTGCTGCCGGTGCTCCTGACTTAGGGGCCTTGCATTGGTGGGAAAGAGACACACGTACCAATTCTGTTTTGTCTGTGTCAGGCACTAAAATCATCCCAATCTGAGGTTTCCATTTTGCAAATAAATGCACCGAGTGCTGGTACAGATTCTTTAGACAAAAGAGTATCAGGGTACGGAAAACCAGTTTACACCTATGCTTTCAAAGCAAGAAATCCAATGCTTGATTTTGGGGAAAATCCATGGTTGAGGAAATGGGAGTTATAGTGGCAGGGGTGGGGCATTAAGGGGCAGTTCGCCTCAGTAAAAATCGCCTACCCAAAAATAAATGAAGGAAGAAAGCGAGGAAGGGAGGGAGGGAGGAAGAAGAGCAAAAAAGAGAAGGAAAGAAGGAGGGCTTCCCTGGTGGCGCAGTGGTTGAGAGTCCGCCTGCCGATGCAGGGGACACGGGTTCGTGCCCCGGTCCGGGAGGATCCCACATGCCGCGGAGCGGCTGGGCCCGTGAGCCATGGCCGCTGAACCTGCGCGTCCGGAGCCTGTGCTCCACAGTGGGGGAGGCCGCAACAGTGAGTGACCCGTGTACTGCAAAAAAAAAAAAAGAGAAAGAAAGAAGGAACAAAAGAGGAAAATCTGAGATCGGTAGGGATTTAAATCCTATTGACTCTCTTCAGTCAAAATTCAGAAGCGTTTTAGGTAATAATCTGTTAATGTCTATGAAGTTTTAACATTAAATCATTCATCTGAGTATCTAGGAGGGAGATCCCGAGACCAAGGATCCAATTTTGGACAGGGATCAGGGCAACTATCGAAGAAGGGGGTAAGACCCTGAAGAGAGTAGCCTGGGTAGGGGCCACCCTGGTAGGAAGGTGTGGCCTGTGTGGCGCAGCGCAAGGTGAGGACGGCTGGGACCCCGTGCAGGGGAGAAGGTCCACCTTCCGCCCCCGGACACGCTCACGCCTTCCCTGGCTCCAGTTCCTCTGGAAGGTAACCACCGCGCACCTTCCTTCGCAGGCCGGGTCTCCGGTGAACTCCTAGGATCTGGCCCCGCACCTGCTTCTTTCCTGCCTGCTCGCTCCCCCACTGACCTTTCCAAACCACAAACCAGGGTGTTGGGCTGGGCCCCTCCTCCTCCCTCATCTGCCATCCTTAAGCAGGCAGCAAGCTTGCCAGTCCATCCACTGCTGTCCAGTCCTGTTCTTGGACCTCAGCTCTGGCCAGACCATCTCAAGACTGCATTAGTGAGAGAGACCCTTCACTGGGTTCTCTACTGAAAGTCATCTTTCCAACCATCTTCCATCCTGGAGCTAGAGCGAGCTCTCCAAGCACAGATCTGAGGTGTTCCTCTCGTGTTACCCTCGGGATAAACTCCAAACTGGTTAGCGTGCCACACAAGGACCTTTGGGATTTGAACGCAGCCTTCGGGCCGGCTCTTCTCACACCCCTACCACGGCCCCCAGAGACACCCACAGCGTCCTGAGCGCACACTTGCTCTGCGCCTGGGCGTTTGCACAAGTTGCATCCTCGTCTGCATGGCCTTCCTGCCTGCCTGCCTGCGCTTGGCTAACTTCTATTTATCCTTCTTGGTCTCTGCTGGACATCAGCTCCCTAAAGGAAGCCTTTTCTTCCCACCATTTCCCCACAAGACGGGGTGTGACATGCCTGGCATGTGCTCACACAGCACCTGACCTCACCCCCACGAGCGCCACCGTCCTGATCTAGGAGTGCAGAGCTGGCTTTGAGTCCTGTGGCGTTTCCGGTAACTGACACAGTAACTGACACAGAGCAGACGCCGTGTTTGCTGAAGGAAGGAAGGAAGGAGCGAGGGAAGGAAAGGGGTTCCTGACAGTAGGATGATACTTGGTCTCTTTACTCATTTTCCTAAACGCTAACGTCTTCTTCCTCTCCCCTGCCCCTTTTCTGCTCATTAACACTGTAATACGTGGTTTAAAAATACTGATTAATAATCTAGAGCTGGAGTGACCTTCCTCCTGATGAGACCAGGCTGATCATGCAGGTGATGAATGATTGTCTAGTACTGAATGCTTAACATGACTGAGTCATTCCTTTGAGGAAAAGACCAAAACCAGAAATCTGTCGCTATGAACAATATACCAGAGCGCTTAAGAGATTAGCTTTGGTCTCTGAGACCCCTGAGTTCAAGTCTCAGCTCTGCCACTTGCTATGACCTTGGGTATTACCTGACCTCTTTAGGTCTTAGTTTCCTTATCTGTAAAGTGGTGTATACTAAGGAATGTAAGGAATTTAGCTCTAAAGTTCGGAGTAAGGATTTGATTGACATAATCATGAAATCTTTGGAGCTCTTCTTGTCAGAAACATCATCTCAAATCCTGTTCTAACTTGAGAAAGGCTTACAAACTATATAAGAAAAGACACTTTTATCCTACTCACTTATGGGCGTTTTATCTCAGTCATAAACTCTCAGGTTTACATGATCACTAAGAACTGTTACAGTTAATAAACACGCACGTGTTTCTTATCATTCTATCGTCTGACTAGTCACATCTTTGGGTATCACACCTTGTTCTGCGTTTAAACCACTATTATTTTGCATTTTCGTAGTTGATGCAGCTAAACCTCACCCTAATCAATAGGAAAATGTGACGCCTGGGAGTGGGGTGATGCACGTAATAAACTCCAAGCGCGGCATTGGCTTAGTGGAGAAAGCCGGGATTTGAACAGTCACGAAACAGAGATCGTTAGTTGGGAAGTTAGTGACCTCTGTGATGCTGTAGCAGAACATTTGTTCCAACTGTCACCTGCTGAAGCGGCCAAAGAAAACGTGCAAACCGAGGGAGTAGCCAAGGGAAAAGGGAGCACGTGTAAAATTTTGATCTGTATTGGTTGCTTCTTGTGACTTTTAGCCAAGATATGAACTTGGGCTGGAACTATCCCTCCTGCCGGCACAGATGGGTGGAAAAACGCCTTTGCTAGGGGATGTCTCTGCCTGTGATCTAAATCGACTGAGTCATAATTGAGAGTCTTGCAGGAGTGAAAAATCCAACCACATTGTCCCTCAATATCCTCGCAGGGATTGGTCCCAGGATGCCCCGTGGACACCAAAATCTCAGATGCTCGAGTTCCTTCTATTGTACAAAATGGCGTAGTATTTGCATATAACCCACGCACATCCTCCATGCACTTTAAATCAACCCTAGGTTACTTACAACAACTAATACAATGTAAATACTATGTAAATAGTTGCCAGGTGTGCCAAATTCAAGGTTTTGCTTTACCTTCTGGAATTAAAAAAAAAAAAGAAAATTTCCACCAGAGATTGGTTGAATCCATGATCCAGAACCTGTGGGTATGGAGGGCTGACAGTACTTTACCCAGACTGAAGCAGGAGTAAGAAGTGGCTACAAGCCCATCCTGCCTTGGCAGGAGAGAAGAAGGTGGCCCCAAGCCCTTCTCAACCATCTTCCCTGGGATTCGCTGCCAGACAATGGAAACAAGCCCAGCCATAAAGATCAGATGAGAGGTGTTGCCTGCCATCCCACCCAGCGTTTCCTTTTAGTTTCAGATGGTCTCAAGGAGAGCCAATGTCAATTTGAGAGGGAAGGGATGGGCAGAGCCTAAAGAGCTCTAAATAAAAGATGCGACTTCAGGCTGAAAGGGTGTTTCTAGACACAGTTTCAGGCTGAGGTAACTCATGCTTGGAACTAACTGGAAGCAAATGGGTTGGTGGCTTACTATATTTGGATAGAAACCTCCAGCTTGGCCAGCAACATCTTATGATTATTCAGCTCGCCAAAGAATCCCTGGGTCTCTGCACCTGCACAAGCAAGAAGTTGGCTGTGGAAACCAAGCAGCTCCAAAGAAGATCACATCCTCCAACACCCACGGCTCAGAGACAGCCGTGCGGGCAAATGGACAAGGCAGAACCTCCTAGAGGGCAAAGGCCAAAGGTCTGGGAGGAGTTCCCCCAGGGCAGCAGCTGCCAGAGGGCTGATCAAGGAAGGCACTCCCTGCCGGGAAAGGGGGTCTTTGCCCCTCCTGTCCTCCCGCAGGATTTGATCCGTGCTGTAGCCCATACTCGCAGTATTTCCCTTTCCTCCTTTTGACGACAGGAGTTTATCATGGTTATTCTCCTCCTACTTCAGCGATTCTATTGCATGTAAATGCAGATAACTTTTTTTTTTAATTACCAGACCGTGAGGAACCACATCTGAATGTGCTGGAGATGACCTCACATCATCTAGAGATGCTGAACTTTGAGTGAGGTGCAATCATTGGATGAGACTTTGAGGTCATCTCCTCTGCATAGGGAAAGGCATGAGTCTAGGTAGGTGTGCCTGGATATTTGGGGCGCCAAAGGGGCAGACTAGAGCAGAAACTGATAGCTGCATTCCAACTCTTCTCTTTTCCTTTAATATAAGAATCCTGCCTTTAAAATTGGATCGCCTACCTCTAGACGTCTTTGAACTGAGAAATGAATAAGGTTCCATCTTACTTACACCTCTATATTTTAGGGTTTTGTGGTAGGAAGCTGAATCTCATCACAGTTGATACACTCTCTGTGATTTGCCCAATTGAACATTAAGAACGTGCAGCAGGTGATCAGTGGTGTGGATTTGAGGTCTGGTCCACTGATGAACGGAACTATTTATTGCCTGGGAGGTTGAAAAGAATTACCTCTGTTGCTTCCTTTAGCTCTGGAAACAGTCAGACTTAGACTGAATTAGGATGTAAGCCTGATACATTTTCAGGATTGGAAAAGATTCCATAGTGTTTTGCCAATTTAAAGTGATTGCAGAGTGGACACCCTGTCTGGCAGATGGCATCCTGCCTGGGAGACCAAGGGAAGAACCAGGGGTTATGGTTTGGAAGGGAGCAGCTCTGTCACCCACACTCTCTGATCCGGCCCCAGTGTCCCGTGTTAGCAAGAAGGGGTGGTTTCTCATGTCTGGTAATTTAGAAGAAGGACTCATTAGAAAAGTAGTCAAATTTGGTATATTAAATTCAGTTCAATAATTTTATTTTACTTTCTATGGGCTTTACATAGGGTTTCTCAAGCTCACACTATTGACAGTTTCTACCAGACAGTCCTCCACTGTGGGGCTGCCCTGTGCATTGTAGGATGTTCAGAAGCGTCCCCGGCCCGACCCTCTACATTTAGTAACATTGCCCCCTGCCCAGCGGGGACAACCAAAAATGTCTCCAGACATTGCCAGGTGTCCCTTGGAGGTCCAAAGTGCCCCCAGTTGAGAACCATTGGCCTAACATGATGCTCAACACTAATTTCATGTTGTTTTACAATATACAGAGCCTGCTGTGAGCTGATGTGCTGGGCGGGGAGAAGCTATCAGCTGGTGTAATCGGAACACAGGACCAAAATAGATTTTAGTCACCTATACTTGATAGAAAGCTTCAATAATAGCTATAATTTAACAAGACCTAATAAAGGCCATGCACTCTCCTCAGTACTTCACAGTCACTACTTTTTGGAAAAGTTCTTTAAAAGTGTATTATAGGGAAGTGGGGGCAGGGATAAGTTAGGAGTTTGGGATTCACATGTACACACTACTGTATGTAAAATAGATAACCAGCAAGGGCCTACTGTATAGCACAGGCAACTCTACTCAATATTTTGTAATAACCTATAAGGGAAAAGAATCCGAAAAGCAATCTATACCTATATCTATATATCTGAATCACTGTGCTATACACCTGAAACTAACACATTGTAAATCAACTATATTTCAATAAAAAATGATTAATGTTTTCTATAAAACATATATCAAAGTACAATAACAATTCTCCTATATTTCCTTCCCATCTGAACTTTGGTATATATCCAGGCCTTGATTTTATACTTTTACTGCAAAGATACGCATCTGTAAACAACATTCAATGCCGCTTTGGATACTTCAGAACATTTACATAAATGGCATCATATTGTCTGAGCCATCTGCAACATATCTTTTACTCAAAATTATGTACTTTTGTGATTCCACCATGTTGCAACACATAAATCTGGTTAATTTATTTTGACTTGTGAGTGGTATTCATTCTATAAATGTGCTGTGATTTTATTTACCCATCCTTGTACAGATGGACATTTGGGCCGGTTGCAGTTAATTTCTGTTATGAAGTAATGCCACAGAAAACATCTTTATATGTGTCTTTGCACCACGTACAAGTTTTTCTTCAGAAGTAGAATGGTTGGATCAGAAATTGTGCCTATTTTTAACTTTTCTGCATCATGCCAAATTTTCTCCAAAGTGATTGAATCAATTTACGTTGAATCAATCTACACGAGAAACTCTGATTCCCCCAAATCCTCTCCAATACTTGGTATTGTTAAAATTTTGAAGTTTTTCTAATCTTATGGGAGTGAAACATCTCACTCTGGATTTATGTGCATTTCTATATTTTTGGTGAAGTTGCACATCTTTTCCTATATTTGTTGGCTATAGTGGTTTCTTCTGTGAATTATTCAGACTCTTTGCTCATTTTTCAAATGGGTTTTCATTAAAATGTTTGAAAGAATTTTAGCATGTTCCAGACTAATGCTTTGTTTATTTTATATGTTACGAATATCTTCTTCTAGGTTTTTGTTTGTCTTCCCTTTTTAAAGTTGTCTGTTACTTTGATGTAGTCTAATTGATATATATTTTCTTTTATCGTTTGTCCTTTTTGGGCCTTACTTAAGAAATTCTTTTCTATTCCAAGGTCATAAAGATATTATCCTATATTTCTAAAAGTTTTAGTGTTTTTATAAGAGATTAAAAATTAATTAATTAATTAATTCTTGGCTGCCTTGGGTCTTTGTTGCTGTGCGTGGGCTTTCTCTAGTTGCAGAGAGTGGGGGCTACTCTTCATTGTGGTGCGTGGTCTTCTCATTGTGGTGGCTCCTCTTGTGGAGCACGGGCTCTAGGTGTGCAGGCTTCAGTAATTGTGGCTCGCGGGCTCAGTAGCTGTGGCTCGCGGGCTCTAGAGCGCGGGCTCAGTAGTCACGGCACCCGGGCTTAGTTGCTCCATGGCACGTGGGATCTTTCCGGACCAGGGCTCGAACCCGTGTCCCCTGCATCGGCAGGCGGATTCTTAACCACTGCGCCACCAGGGAAGTCCCAAGTTTTAGTGTTTTATTTAAACATTTATTTGTTTGAAACTTCTGGAGTCTTTTTAGGTGTATGGTGTGAGGTAAGGATCTCGTATATTGTCTCTCAACTTCACAACGTCCTTACGAGCTCGGCATTATTCCCATTTCCCAGTTGGGAAAACCAAGATTTAGGTAAGTGACTTGCACATGTTTCATAGATAGTAAAAGGCAGCAGAGCCAGAAGTTGAATTCAAGTTTGTTTGGTCTCCAAAATCCATGCTGTTTCCCACGTGGCATGACACCATTCCAGAAGGCCAGGTGCAAGTGAGCATATAATATTTTATTTTTCAAAAAAAATGTCCTGTCTCCTTATTGTGAGGGTATCACTTATCTCTAAGGAGAGCCTAGAATGGAGATTCTGAGGTTAACTCACTTTTCTTTCAGTGTAGAATTTCTGGTTGTCTTTGGTCCAGGATCCTCCAAGCCTTATCTGCCCTGAAGCAACAGTGGTCAGTCACTGAACCTTGGATCGAACTGGGAATAAAAATGAAGTTGAAGTAGCCTCAGCCATCACTGATTCCTGGGATTTCATCTGTATCTTTAGGATTCTCTCTCTCTCTCTTGCTGCCCAGCTGTTCTCTGGAGGTGGGTATGGTAGACTCAAGGACAAAACGAATAGAGAGGAGGTGCTGAACAGTCCAAAAGAGCTGTTTGAAGTGTGTTACTGTTTTTCTTATGGATTTATAAGGTTGCTTCATCATAGAGGATTATTAGCTCCTTTTCTGTAATATTTGTTGCAAATATTTCTTCTTCATGTCTGTTATTTTTCTCTTTTAGCTTTGGCTGTGATGTCATTATGTTCTGATATATATTTTTGCATATTCAAATCTATCTATCTTCCCCATCATTTCTTATATTACTTTTATGCTTAGAGAGCCCTCACTAGCCTTAGATCAGCTAAAATCACATATAGTTTCCTTTAGAAGAACGTTCAGTTTTCTTTAAAATTTGTTTTCATTATATAAACAAAATATATTTTATTATTATGATTATTTTTCAGATCATACAAAAGAATTTAACACGAATAGTAATTCCCCTCCTCTCTTCCCAGCCTCCATCTCCACTCCCCAGAGCCAATCACTGTCAACAATTTCTTGGGTATTGATTCTAGTATATTTTCATGAATGTAGAAGAGAAAATGAATTCACAGCAGCAGGTCGTTCAGTGCGTGTCCCAGAGCTGAAGACTCTTGGTTTTAGTTTTCTCCAGTCTGAAGGGAACTAGAAGCTTCAGAGGCTACCAGGGAATTCCCTGGAGACCCAGTGGTTAGGCCTCCACGCTTCCACAGCCAAGGGCCCGGGTTCGATCCCTGGTTGGGGAACTAGGATCGCACAAGCCTTCCGGCACAGCCAAAAAAATAAAGAGGCCACTCCACTGGCCGTGCAGCCCTCTCCCCTGGCTGACATATAAGCAGAGACAGAAAGGCTGTGGACGAGAGTTCCCTGGAACAGGGAATCCTCCATCTAGGGCAGGGGTTCTTGATCTGGAGTCTTCAGGGATTTGTGGATGGAATTCAGGGGGTCCGTGAACATGCATGGGAAAAACAGTCCATCTTTATTTTCGCGATCTTCTAGCTGAAATTTAGCATCTCCTTCCATTACGAATGTAGGCAGCAAATCAGCTTAGTATTTGCAACAACTGTAACTTTGTCACCGATAGAAACCACAGGTGTTCCCATATCACATCCAGTTAGAAATATCTCCAAATGTCATTTAGACTCATCACTACTTAGAAATTACTGCTAGAACTTGTATTAAGTGTCAATAAGATAGCACACATATTAGAGAGCACATTTTAAAAAATGCTTTTGAGAGCTGTACTTCAATATAATGTTTCCACATCACATATTCTATTTTATCATTTAAAAACATTACCCTGAGAAGGGATTGCCTAAGCTTCGCCAAACTGCCGAAGGGATCCACGCATAAGAGAGATCTCGGGAGTGGGTGCGTGGTTTGGGGAGCCCCTCCTGTGGCCCCTCACGGCCAAATGAGGGGCTCCAAGATTGTCACAAGTAGTCTGGCCATCCTTCTGATGCCCCACCCAGAGTGGCTGGTTGGCAAGGAACCCCTTACCCTTACCCCCCGACCCTCACGCTGTAATGAATGTAGGTGAGGGGGGGCTATGAGACGAGGTTACCCCGAGTGCATCTCCTGGATCAGACAATAGGGCAACAGTGACACCCTCCAAGGTCTCCGGAAGAACCAGCACATGTGAACTCTCTAGGCACAGGCTCATAAAGCAGGATGCTGCAGGACTTAAGAAAAAGTACTTTTGCTTTGCTCTTTCGCCCTCCTTCCCACCCAAGCCCAGAGGGGTAAGAAGCAGCAGACGGGGATGGGGTGGGGAATAGAACCCCAGGCAAAAGTAGCATTGCTCTCCTTCCCAGAGGACCCTCGGGCCACAAGTCCTGCTGGAGATGGATGGAGGGGGAAATGTCTTTGAATGGATTTTAATTAAATTTAAATTAATTTAAATTGAAATTAAATTAAATTAAAAATTGAAATTAATCTTCGGCTTAGCGTGGCCTAACTTTTTAAAACCTGAAGTAGAGTTGTAATGACCAGAATGAGGCTGCTCTTACAACCAGGGGACTACAGAACTGTGTGCTCAGTCCAAGAGGTCAGGAAGAGACCGGGAAGGAAGATTTGAAGGCAGAGGTTGAAATAAAAAAGTCATTTTGTGGTATATTCTGCCCAGTGTAGACCACCGACTGTACTGGTCTTCTGTACTTGTTAATCCTTTTTTTTTTTTTAACACAACTCTTATTTTTCACTTTACTTCTCTGAGTCACATATATTTTTATGGTTTCATTTTTTAAAAATGTCACTCTTTAACACAAGCGGAATGTTGCCATGCTGTGTGTGTGGGGGGAGAAGGCAGCACGCCTGCTCCCCTAAGTCAGGGACCCCCGAGTGACCACGACAGGCCGGGACAGTCACTGCACACCTGCCTTGCAGATTTCACCGGCAGGGTGTTGCTTTTCCGTCGGAGGCTGGTAGGGCCCTTGTGGGTTGTAGTTAGGCAGGAGGCTGTGAGGCCCTGGGGGAGGGAAGGAAGGACAGCTGAGTCACAGGGGGACACACACTGTTTATGGAGAATCTGTACCAGAGCTGAAACAGGAGGGAAGGGGGCAGGGCACAACCTTTAAAAGAATGACACAGCCATTGTGGACATGACAAAAACATGCTTAGAACCGACTAGGTCCAAGATGGTGGAAGATTCGACTTCCCGTGGACCCTGGGCCTCATTACACGCTCACTATGATACATTAGCCTAAATGACACGCCCGCTGGCGCCATGACAGTTCCAAGGCTGGAAACGGGCCAAGAAGTGGGCGGTGGCCCAAGTCCTGGGAATCCCCACCTTTCCCCAAAATAGTTGGAATAATCCTCCCATTCATTAGCCTATGAAATTACCCAGCCCG